>NW_027395956.1:0-711837 GCF_047715735.1 Aspergillus multicolor
ATATTATAACTTATTATCAAAAAAACCCTAAAAAATTAATAAAATAATAAAAAAAATTTAATAAGTATACTTTTTTTAAAAATATATTAACAGGTTTAAGACTATATTATAAAATATAATAAATATAATTAAAATAAACTATCTTAATACTAGTTATATAGGAAAATATAAATACTAAATATTCCTATAAGACCTTGGAAAAGTATTACTATTAATTTTATTGCAGGGCTATTATTATTTAAAGATTTTATTATAAAACTTACCTATATTACTATAGTTATTATTATATATATTTATTATACTAGTTATAAAAAATCCTACTGCGGAAAAACTAGCACTATTAATACTATAAGAAGTATTTATTTAAACTAAACTACTAAAATAATTTATATTTAATAAAGACAAGCTATTTATATCTAAGTTTTAGGAAATAATTATAAAAGCATGCGGAATAAGTTAAGATATATTAACCATAAACTATTAATAAATAAATAAATAAATAAAAAGAATAATATAGTTAATTAAATAATACTTATAACACTATCTTAACTAAAACTAAGATAATTAAGTTAAAATATTATTAATAACATAGTTTATTATTAACAACGCAAAGAATACCATAACAAATATCTTGCCTTATTACACAAACTTAGAAAGAAACCTAAGAATAATATAAATATTATTACTAGCTAAAAAAAAATAAAGTTAGCCTTAATATAAGTTAAGCACTTAAATATATTATATAAATTACTTGCATGAGATATTAAATAGGCTAAAGAAAAAAATAAAATTTTATTATAATAAAAAGTATAAAAATATATTATTTTTACAAAAGGGAAAGAGAGTTTATTTCCTATAATAAATAATAATAAAGAAAAATTTTAATATTAAGAGTAAATAATTAAGTAATACACTTAATATAATAAAATATAAATTATTTAAAATTAAAAAAAAACTTACTAATGATAACTATTACCTATTATTACTAGCATAAATATAAGTATATTTAATATTTTATATCTTATTGCTAGAACCAACGCTAAATCCGGAAAATAATTATAATAAAGTAACTAATACTAATAAAAAGTATAAAGTTAAATAAATCCTAAACTAATAAATACACAAGGGTTATATTTAGTATTTTATTTGCTAGAAGGGTTACTTATTAAAAAATAACTTATAAAAACTAGTCAGGCACCTTAACTGCCCTGAGAAAATTTAGGAATTTTAGCAAGAAAATAGTTTAAAAAAAGTAATTAAATAAAGGCATAAAAAAAGCCTTTGCAGTATAAATATTACTAAGGGAATCTTATATAAAAGAGCCCTTGCTACTTATTATAGTAGCTAAATAACTTTATTTTATTATTTTTTTTATTTTTTTTTATTTTTACTTTTCCTTTTTAAACCTTTTAAGCTCTTTTATTTCTTTTATATTATAAATAATAAAGTCGCCAGTATATTTACATAAAAGGTTATTTTACTTTTAAAATTAATTTATTTAGGTATTTAATTTTGCTAATTTTGCTACTATTATTATAATCTTTAAACACTTTTCTTATTTTTAAAGTCTTATTTTATTTTATACTATAATTAAATTAAACTAGTCTGCATCCAAGAATATTAGCTCTGCTGTAATATATTTTTAATAAGTAATAATATACTTTTTATAATAACTTAAGTTATCTGCTTTTATATATAATTTATTAAGTTTAATATATTACTTATATAGGAAAACTATTTTAAAACCCTCCTTTATAATATAATTATAAAGTTTTTATTTTTTATTTATTAATAAAAAAGGCATCGCGAGTTAGTGCTAAAATATATAAAAAGGATTTAGGTGTGTAAAACTTACCTACAGGTATTATATTACTTAAAAAATTTTTAAGAATAAAAAACCTAAAAAAGGGGGATTATTAAAAAACATGGCTAGTATAAATTATTATTAGCTAATAAATATGCCTAGTTAATATAATATAACAGGCTGTTATATTAGGAACTGGAGCTATTAATATTTTATATTAATTATAATAATATAGCAGTATTAATATAATAACTTCTTGGCTATTATATTAGTTAAAGCAAAGTAATATAATAGGTTTAACTAGATATATTTATTAAAGTAAAATACTATAATTAATTTATTAAATACTATATATTTAAAGGACTGTTTTTATAATACTAAATAATTTTAATTATTATTTATTATTTTTAAAAACTAAGCTACCTTACCTTTTAATTTTTATTTAGTTTTTTATATAAGCTCTTTAACCTTAAGATTTATACCTTTTACTCTTACACACAGAATATCCTTAAATCCCACCAGTTTAAGACAGATCGGCAGGCTTTATCGGACATATTAGTTGTAAGAAAGGATACATTCCTCTTAACATAATTATTAAGTCACCCGTCCACCACAGGTTGCCCGCCCACCGCGTATTCCATATAAAATTAAGATATTTGAAACCTTTATATTTCAAGAACTATAATAGCTATAATAACATAACCTATATTATTAAATAATGCTCCTTAGATAATATATAGTATATACATCTTAATATTTAAATATAAATAATTATTATTTTATGTTTGAAAATGAATAAATTACAAAAATCACTGTTATAATAAATATTACCAGGCTTAATATTTGTTATAACATATTTTTAAAGCTTAAGATATAAAATCCTAAGTATTAATTAATAAGGATACTAGGTTTAAGGCTTAATAAAGCTTATTTATATAAGATATAAAGGTTTTAAGAAAGGCTATTTACTAGGGGACCGGGGTGGACGGGCAACCTGTGGTGGACGGGTAACTTAATAATTACGTTATATGCAGGCCAGATGTGGTAAGCAAGACTATGCAGATACTACACATGCACCACGCTATATATGCAAATCAACCTCGTGACACCAAGGATCTACCCGCCTACCCCAACCCTAACCACAAGGATCACATCCCAGCCATCCATCCACTTGCAGTCAGCAACAACCAAGCGCAATATCTATAAATCGCCCACAAACATAACAAAGCACACAGTCAAATGTTATTGACAAGTCAGAGGCAGGATTAAACATCACCAACAACACCAAACAGCGCAAAGGGACATAACAGCACAAAGGAACAGCTTAAAAGACAGGAGTGTTGCCACCTAAACATATACATTCATAGATTGACAGTGCAGGACCACACCAAACAAGATTAACGCCCGTGTCCGGCCCAATTACAATTTCCAGAAGCATGAACACAACAGAAATAGAACGATGCAGGAAACGGATAGTACAATACATATGGGATCCTGAACCCAAGAATGACGAGGAGCCGGGACTGCCAATATGGTGCATGGGAACACGGTACCCCCCACAACAGGGACTGGGGTTGACAGACGAGTTTAGTAAGTCATAAGAAGTCCAAGTGCAGGAAATGAATACGGAAACACCTGGGCTAATGCGAAAAGGCCGCAACAATGTCAGACTGCAACCAAGCGCAACAAAACCAAGCACACCTGTCTGGCCGGAGTCCTTTCTACTAGACTTCGAATCGAGGATCTGGATGACATACAGGTCAAACTTTGCCCCAATACCCAACGACGCCAGCCGAGACGGGACACCTTCTCTGACACTAAGCGTGCGACTGAGAAGTCAACTTATTGAGACTCAAGGATTCACAAGTGACACCGGATGGGGCTGTATGATAAGGTCAGGTCAAAGCCTCCTGGCCAACGCCATGGCCATCCTATCACTCGGCCGTGGTACGAGTCCTGCATCAGTATAGCCATAGAAAATGTAGCACTACGACGGCTAATATTGCATAGGATGGCGACGAAGTAACGGGTCAAAGAAGGAAGTGCAACTACTTACACTGTTTGCCGACTCACCAGACGCCCCATTTTCAATACACAACTTTGTCAAATACGGGGCGGAATTCTGTGGAAAGCGTCCCGGGGAATGGTTTGGGCCAACCGCTACAGCTAGATGCATACAGTAAGGACCCGCGTCGAAGAGTAGGCGTGGGACGATGACTCACGTAACCGTTTAGAGGCCTTGCAGAGGGATACGACCAGTCAAACCTTCAAGTATACATTGCAGACGACAACTCGGACGTTTACGAGGAAAAGTTCATGAGCATCGCTAGGGATGAACAAGATACCGTCAGACCCACACTCATTTTATTGGGCCTCAGACTGGGCATCGACCGTGTAACTGAAGTATATTGGGATGGATTGAAGGCTGTATTACAGCTTCCACAATCCGTCGGAATTGCAGGGTACGTCACGCATAATCAGAGCAGCTCAAATAGAATATAGTGACCGCTAAAAATGTCACACAGAGGACGCCCTTCAGCCTCTCACTACTTTGTAGCGGTCCATGGCTCACACTTTCTATACCTCGACCCACACCACACGCGCCCTGCTCTCAAGCATAACGAACCAAGTTTGTACACCGAAGATGAGGTCGATACTTACCACACTCGTCGACTAAGGAGACTCAATATCCAAGACATGGACCCGAGCATGCTAATCGGGTTTCTTATCAAGGACGAGAATGACTGGAAGGATTGGCAGGATCGAGTTACATCCATGGAAGGGAAACCTATCATCACAATCATGAGGCACAGCGAGCCCGTATCCTGGCAAGGCCGAATGGAAGCAGTAGACGAAGTCGAGATATTCGACGATGATGACGAGTTGACATAACGGCATGTCCAGTTTTACGAATTGTACGGCAGACAATGTATGCAGCAGCTGTAGATCCACTTGCCTACAACTGAATTTATCAGATTGAGAAGCATAAAATGTGTCCATGAAAGCATTGGATTCGAATTCGAGGAAGGGTAAATATACAACCGGTTCCAGAACTCGAGTTATGTTACACCACATCCATGTTTCCATAAAGTGAAGGCGTTCAAAGACAACATTTGACCCAAGTGAAAATAGAACAAATAGGAAAAAAAACCATCCCATGACACGTTAAAAATCCCGCGAACACCCTTTGACCCGCCGCCTCAAAACCGTTCAAGATGACGAGTAACGAACAAAAAAAAAAAAAAGAGAAATCAAATCCGTGCAATTAAAAAGAGAAACATGCCAACAAAAGCCTATTTGGCAGAGGAGGAGTACTTCGTAACGGCCTTGGTGCCCTCAGACACGGCGTGCTTGGCGAGTTCACCGGGCAGGATCAACCTCACACTGGGCACAATTAGAGAACTAGACACAGACAGCAGCTGGAAAACGAGCGGAGACTTACGAGGTTTGAATCTCCCGAGATGAGATAGTGGACTTTTTGTTGTAAGCGGCGAGTTTGGAGGCCTCTGTCGCGACGCGCTCGAAAATGTCTATACCTAGATTAGTATGGCCATTGCATATCGAAACCGCGGCACGTACCGTTGACAAAGGAGTTCAGAATAGACATGGCGCGAGTGGAGATACCAGTGTCGGGGTGGACCTGCTTGAGAACTGCTGCCAGTTAGAAACGCGTCAATATTACACTTCCACAGAGAGGCTCACCCTTGTAGATGTAAGAGGAGTAGGTCTCCTTCCTGGTCTTTCCGCGCTTCTTCTTCTCGCCAGAGGCAGCAGCAGCAGTCTTCTTTCCAGCCTCCTTCTTCTCAGCAGGGGCCTTGCCAGCGGGGGCCTTGCCGCCAGTGCTAGGCTTCTTCTCGGCAGCTTTGGGAGGCATTTTAAAGATGTTGGTAATCGAAGTTCGTTTCGTTAGAAGAAGAGTCTGATTATAAATGGTGATGCGAGAGCACACTGGTTGACGCGTGAAAGTGGTGGGGTGGAATGAGTAGGAGGATGAAAGTTAAGGATACGCGGTGACGAGGGGAGGCGCGCTACTTATACTCGGCTCGAAACACCGTGTTGATCCAAAAGCCATAAAGGAGGCAGTTTTTCGATACGGTACTGCTACTGTATGATTTGTATGATTAAGAAACCAAGCTTGTGCGAAACGCGCCGGGATTGGTGGTGGTGTCCCGCCAAGGTTACAGTATTGTAAGGGTCCGCGCTTAGCCCATGCGCTTTCCTGAATCTGGTATCGCAGCATGACGACACCAGCCTACGGGTACAATCGATGCTGATCCGCCCACTGATTGGTTGGCCCCGCTAAGCGAGAGGGTGATCCGAAACGCGTCTGGACTATCTGGCGTGACTTTGATGGTGCTGTTATATATGCCCTCTACTCCTTCGCGATAGTTGTCGTCCCTCTCGCATTTCTACCTATCCTTTTTCGCCCATACCTTTGCTACAAACAGCTCACGCGTCACCTTCCGGACTCTACATCAACGCTTTCTTCGATAACTCAACCTCTTCAAATCTATCAAAATGACTGGCGGCAAATCCGGTGGCAAGGCTAGCGGCAGCAAGAACGCCCAGTCGTACGTGACAACTTGACACCTGAACGGTTTGCGCTTCATTGACTGACAAACGCATAGTCGTTCTTCCAAGGCCGGTCTGGCGTTCCCTGTTGGTCGTGTTCACCGTCTTCTCCGCAAGGGAAACTACGCTCAGCGTGTTGGTGCCGGTAAGTCCCTATATTCAGACATCTAATTCCCGCCATGGCTGACCATTTACCGCCAGGTGCCCCTGTCTATCTGGCCGCCGTTCTTGAGTACCTCGCTGCCGAAATCCTCGAGCTTGCTGGAAACGCCGCTCGCGACAACAAGAAGACCCGTATCATCCCCCGCCACCTTCAGCTCGCAATCCGAAACGACGAGGAGTTGAACAAGCTGCTGGGTCACGTCACCATTGCTCAAGGTGGTGTTTTGCCTAACATTCACCAGAGTTCGTATTCCAACCGCCTCTATATGAACTGCAACTAACGCATTGCAGACCTTCTCCCCAAGAAGACCCCCAAGGCCGGAAAGGGCAGCCAGGAGCTGTAAGGGATTTTTGCTTTTTTATTATTTGCGTGGGGTTTGTCATTCGGCGTGGTTTGGTTCACTTACTGATATGATAACGGGGTTCTGGACTGGGCACGTTTATGGCTCTTTTGACTTTCAATGCGTTTTGTTTTTATTGTTGTAAATTATGTCCACGGGCATGGAATGATACCGACAAGTTCAAATGACCACAATGATCTTCGTCTTGCTAATTTAGCCACTTTTGCGATGTTGTCGCTGGACAATTCGTTCTGACTTATAACAAGCAAAAGCATAGTAACAGAAATAAGACTTTGGATTTAACCTCACATCAAATGATTATGGACTTGCATACACTACTGTTTTAATGCCATGCTGTTTACAGCACATCAAACGAAACCTCTCTTTTGTACAAAGCCCCGTTACATTAGTGATGCCCACCATCTCCTGCGTCTACCAGATAGTTAGGCTCCCACAAGCTAAGATGTTGAGAGTATGATAGGATCCGACTCACAAGGTAGTTGACGAGCAGGTAGGTTCCTCTCGTATTTGCTTCCTGTTTCGAGCTTAGATAACTGGCATTCCATGATTAACACCAGACTTACCACCAGGAGCCGTAGGTGCACGGTAAGGGTCAGGATGTTTCCATGTTTCGAGTAGCTTTTCTGTTTCTCGGAGGATGACCTGTGTGCTGGTGAGCGAGGAGCCTAATGGAAGTCACCTAGGGACTGCGAAGGCATCAGATACTTTCTGTTGTCGAGGGTCACGAATGTCTTTGTTTGCCTCGAAGAGCGATCGTATATAAACTGCCTGCCCCCTCCAAATGTGCCTGTGGACGGCCCAATCTAGCGCGAGCTTCAGCGACCGCCGGTAAAGTGATCTGTCCAGTCAATGGTTAGAGCGCGGCAAACTTGCTTAACCGATGGTGACTTACGTGACAGCAATGGTGGACATGGTAACGGAACAGTTCTGAGCGTTCTAAGAATTGAGCAGTGTATAAGTCGTTTCAAGTCAGAAAGTCCGCCCTGACTTGACAAAGTCGACACTACTATGGCCTTCTGCGGACAGGAACCCGACGGGGATAATATGCCAAGTTGGTGCCTGTGATGTGCTGAAACTCCGTAGTAATGATAATCCGTCACTTACCGCAGGTAGCTTCCTGAGGGAATTTCCGGTATTTCTCGGCCCGGACAGGACTAGCTTGCCTTGAATTGCTAGAGCATACCTCACTTTCTGCCACTCTCCACTGTATCCCTTCACCCGACTGTCTCTTCGACGGCCGCAATAACGCACTCTAATATATCACCTGAGGTCAATTATGGCTTCCCGGTTATCCCTTCGTCAGTTGTCCGCCCAGCGGTTGAGGTTCGTTCCTCGCGTTTCGCGGCCGACATGTTGCAGGACCTTTACATCATTCAAGGCCTCTGAAGGCGCCCGAGTCGCTACTGGCTCGGTTCACGGCTTACAGTCCGCTGCGAGTCTGCGGTATGCAAGATGGAGATTATGTCCGTATACGACTCATAGCTCACCATTCCCAGTGACGCATTCTCGAAAGTCAATGTCATCGCGGTTGCAAGGCATCAGGTTCGGACCTACGGTAAGTGGCAGCTCCGTTGCTGCTTACCACTGGCTAACTCCCTACTAAGCGGACACTGTCGTCAAGGTTCCTCAGATGGCGGAATCCATCACCGAGGGGACATTGAAGCAATTTTCCAAACGTATGTGGTTCCATTACCTGGCAGAGACTTCTGCTAACCTGTCGGACAAGAGGTGGGAGACTACGTCGAACGGGATGAGGAAATTGCGACGATCGAGACCGATAAGGTAGCTATACTTATCTAGAGTATATCACAATGGGGATTGCTCACACACTCTAGATTGATGTATCAGTCAATGCGCCGGAATCCGGCGTTATCAAGGAGCTGCTCGTGAATGAAGAGGACACCGTCACAGTTGGACAAGATCTCGTGAAGTTGGAAGCCGGTGGTGCCCCGGAAAAGAAGTCAGAGGAAGCCAACGAGAAGCCCAAAGAACCTGCCGCTACCAGTTCCGAGTCCGAGAAGCCAAAGGCGCCGGAGCCATCACCGTCTTCTCCCGCCCCTGAAAAGACATCCTCGCCATCGAACGCCGCTTCTTCGCAGGTGGAGTCCTCTAAGCCGACCACGCAAGCGACCTCAAAACCCCAGGAGTCCGGTGAGGCGAAGCCCGCCCTAGGAAACCGCGAGGAGAGGAGAGTGAGTTGTTTCCCCGCTCTGGGTAGCACTCGGGTAGGCGGCCAATGCTAATAGACACTAAACACACAAAGGTTAAAATGAATCGCATGCGACTGAGGATTGCGGAGCGTCTGAAGCAGTCTCAAAACACTGCCGCTTCCCTCACTACCTTCAATGAAGTCGACATGTCTTCTCTGATGGAGTTCCGGAAGCTGTACAAGGAGGAGGTTTTGAAAAAGACGGGCGTCAAGCTGGGATTCATGAGCGCCTTTTCCCGCGCTTGCGTTCTGGCCATGAAGGATGTTCCCGCCGTTAATGCCTCTATCGAGGGCCCTAATGGCGGCGATACCATTGTCTACCGCGACTACGTTGATATTAGTGTCGCTGTTGCGACTGAGAAGGGGCTCGTGACACCAGTGGTCCGCAACGCGGAGACTATGGACCTAGTTGGTGTTGAGAAGTCCATTGCAGATCTTGGAAAGAAGGTTAGCCGTCCCTCAGCTAGCCCTTCTTGTGCTTCTATATCTAACTCCCACCAGGCACGTGACAATAAGTTGACAATCGAAGATATGGCCGGGGGCACCTTTACCATCAGCAATGTGAGCACTTTATTCAAGTGTTGATTGAGTTGGCTGCTAATTGAAGTTGTAGGGCGGTGTTTTCGGATCTCTCATGGGCACCCCTATCATTAACCTCCCGCAAACTGGTAAGTGGGATTCATACGGTTGCAGATCTTCTCAGGACTGATATGTTTAGCTGTCCTCGGACTCCATGCCATTAAGGACAAGCCTGTTGCAATCAACGGGAAGGTTGAGATCCGCCCGGTACGTAAAAGGCATTCGAGAATCTTCGGTCTGTGTTTCTGACCTGTGTAACAGATGATGTATCTTGCTCTCACCTACGATCATCGCCTTTTGGATGGCAGGGAGGCCGTCACTTTCCTGGTCAAGGTATTCCGATTCCCTCGTTTCCTTCGTCTTCTGCATGTGAGGCATAATACTGACAATCTCGGTAGGTCAAGGAGTATATCGAGGATCCCCGCCGTATGCTCTTGGGTTAGGCTGTCTGCCACCTGTTTCCTTCTGATATGTACTGTAAATTACCAATCCACATGTCCAATATTTTGTCGATGTTTAGGTTGAAACGTAGGTCCTTGAACTCGAGTCGTGCGCTATGACGCTTTGTATTGTTCAGTTTTTCCATGCACCATGATTTTGAGATAGGATAGTGTGTTGCCTCCTATCTTGGACGTGCATCAGTATGGGTGCGGTCATTTTCATTCCATTCCTATTCTCTTTTTCAGCAGCTGTGTTTCGGCGCGGCTCATGCCCTCGATGATTCCCCTTTCAAGCTGTAAAAGTACAGGCGGTGCCAATAAGTCCATGATCTGGACTAGGGTATGAACGGCAGTTGCTGACTTTCGATTATTGCAGAGTTGACCAGCGGCCTGTATCGCATGCAGTTCTAGCTCCTTGTCCCTTGCGGATTTACAAGTTGACACGAGCATGCTTGCCATCTCTGCTAGTACGGTTTGCTCTGGTTCGGTGTATGTTTTGCTGAAAGTCCGGGAGATTTCGAATACCTGGGCTTTTATTTGAAGAGCCACAGGTAGTTTCTCCGTTGGCGGAAGAACTAGTTGCAAGGCTATGTTTCCAGGCTTTAGCTACCAGCCAGACTGCGGCATTGCTTTACTTGGTTTTCTTAACATACCTGTTACCGTGTCTTCCAGCCAGCCCATGTCCCTTTCGCCCGCGTTGTCTTCGGCCACGCTTATAGCTGTATGGATGGCTAGGCAGATTATATAGTCGAAAATGAGGCAATTGACTTCGTTACTGATATCCTCATCCACTTTGAATTCCGACATTCTTGATTGCGGTAGTTGTATATGTATTTTGCTGGTCGCTTGGGTGGGCGTGTTATTATTAGTAAGATGAGTGAATGCGTGTATTGTAGATACTGGCCAATGGCTACTTGGATGTGGCAGGAAAGGGACGGTCCAGACTTTGTACTTTTAGTATGTGCTCGCTGGTTTCGATGGTGTTCTTTTAAGATGGTTGAATTTGTCCTATGGCGAGGAACCCTGGACGACCCACCGCCTGTGAAGTTGATACTGAGAGTTTTGACTGTAACCATAATATTGTTATGACTTTAATCGACCGTCTGCCTTGGGTGAATGTACAGAACGTGTTGAAATAATACTATCAGGGCTCCAAGTCACTTTTGTCAGTGGCTAAGGTCTGACCTGAGAAAAATATATATATCATTAGCAATTCCCCACATATATATATTGGAGTACTAGGTAGCGCTCTTCGAGAAAACAACAATCAAGAATGCCATCAATGAGGAGTAGACAAGAATCTAACTCAGTGAGGTAAATGCACATGAGTCAGCAGCAACAGCCACAGCTTCTTTATGGATAGCAAGTCCATCCCAACAAGGGATTGTGCTCTTACAGCCACAGACCACGTGACCGACCTATTAATTGCGTCATGTGCCTGCTGTCAGCTAGAGAAAGCGCGCACTATTGTTAGATCAAGAATACTAGTACTACCGGATCATCAAAAAATTTCAACCCAGAAGACAGATAGTTTGTATGGTACAGATATCCAAATTGACACTACTGACAGCAAAACGAACAGCTAGAGGCTTTAACACAATGGCATGGTACTGCTCCGGATCCACCAACAATGAGTTAATCGAGAACCTATTCAACGAGGGACTGATTAAAGACGAGAGAGTCAAACAAGCGATGATGGCCGTGAGCATAGCTCCATCCGCGCGCCCCTGCACAATATAGTCCATAGCGCCCCGATATCCCTGCATGCGTCCCTGACTCTCTAACTGAAAAACCCAGGTTGATCGCGGCCACTATGCGCCCTCCAGACCATATTCAGACTCGCCCCAGCCCATCGGATACGGCGCAACAATATCCGCTCCCCACATGCATGGCCACGCATGTGAATACTTGATCAACTATCTTAAGCCCGGCTCGCGTGTTTTAGATATTGGATCAGGTTCCGGATACCTGACTCATGTGCTTGCATGTCTTGCCGTCGATACGTCACCGAACGAACGCTCGAAGGGACAAGTCATCGGAGTCGACCACATACAAGAACTGGTTACCTTGGCCCACGACAATATGATGAAGTCCGAGCAAGGGAGAAAGCTACTGGAGACCAAAAGTGTGAATTTTATCAAGGCGGATGGCCGCCGCGGATGGGCAGAGGGAGCACCCTACGACGCGATCCACGTCGGCGCAGCGGCACAAGAGCTACACCCACTGCTCGTCGAACAGTTGCGGTCACCCGGACGTATGTTTATACCCGTCGATGTAGCGGACTCTCAAGGCACGCCCCCTCGAGCAGTATTTGGCGGTGGGCAGTACATATGGGTTGTGGACAAAAAAGAAGATGGCTCCATTCATAAAGAGAAAGTGTTTCAAGTTAGCTATGTGCCGCTCACTGATCCGCCAAAGTAGTCAGAGTTGGGATGTACTATATGGTCGCGGGATGCTATGCTAGCTAGCAGCAACGTTGATGAAGCGATCTCCACTAAACTGGAAACACCACGTTCGGCCAGCTAAACCTGTTATTATTACAAGCTAGCCAGTCATAGTGAAATACTTCTCAACTCCAAATCAATCTACACTCCCGTCGACGGAGTAGATTCAAAACCAAAAGCAACCCTGGCAAGGCCGAGATAAGTATGATTGAAATCACATTTTTGATACGGCAACAATGGGAATCAAATCGATAATGCTAAAATGAAAAGCCACCCGGGAAATTGAATTGACCCGAGGAAAACTTGAACTGCGGGCCACCCTGCTGGAAGAAGAATTGTTGCCCTCCACCAAACGGACTTCCGTGGAAATTCTGCCTCTGCGAGTCTGGGTCGTTGGGATCAATGCCGTTATCATATTGTGCCCTAACTTCGGGATCAGAAAGGACTTCGTAAGCTTCATTGATGCCGGACATCCTGTTCTCAGCTTCTTCCTTTGTGACGCCTTGAGACATAGCCTTGTCAGGGTGGTGCAGTTTGACCAGCTGTCGGTAGGCTCGCTTGATAGCTCTCTCGTCGGCGTCTCTGCTGACACCGAGAACTTTATAGTAGTCCTTCTGCCTAGAGCGCTTCTGTAAAACCATAGTTTTCTGCAAGAGAGTCTTGACTTCCTTTGACTCAGCATGGTGCTCCTTGGCTGTGTTAAGGGCGCGAATAGCGTCATCGAACCTGTCATCATCTAGGGCAGCCTGGGCATTGAACAAGAGAGCCGGCAAGGAATGCGGAACTAGCTCAAGCGCTTCCAAGCAGAAAATGGAGGCTCGCTTGGGCATATGTACCTGTTTTGATACCTTTAGCAAGGCGTGGACGTCTAGAATGCTGCTCTTGTATTCTTACTCCACGTACCTCATTATACGCACCGCAGGTTTCCTCAATTAAGGAGGCGTAAAGGACACCCCGAGACTCAGAGAAGATGTGGCGCTTTTCTCTGGCCTGTTCTACATCCACCCGAACATCCTCGATGAGACCAGGTTCACCATCAGCACCCACCAAAAGATTCAAAGCATTGTTGAATTTCCGCGCTGCTACGGCATCCTGCAATCTTCGAAGACGTTTATCCAGATGTTTTTCCCGCCGGTAAAGTTTGTTGCAAAGTTTGGAATCTGGGTCTGAGTGTAAGCATTTGCGAATCTGTGAAAGTCCTCTTTCAATGTCGCCGAGGGTATAGAAGAGCATAGATGAAATCTGTAGATGAGGGTCTATTAGGCCAGGTGAGATTTGCAGAGTATGTGCAAGATCGCTAATCCCTTCTTCTAGCTCGCCTCTTTCAAAGCGACAATGTGCTCGACTCTGCCGCAGGTTGAGATATGCGCTGGCTCTTGTGATAGCGACAGTGGCTTCATTCACGCAGGTATCCCATGCGCCATGTTTCTCTGCATCAAATGCCCGAGTGGCAGCCTCGCGCGCGTTCTCAAATTCTCTATATTCGTGCGAGTTCCTCTTTCCAGCCTTCTCAAGATCATCTAGTGCGCCTGACCAGTCAGCTGTGATAGATCTGAGACGAGCCCTCTGAAGCAGAGCGCTTTCAAAATCCGGCTTCAACAAAAGGACACGGTCGAAATCATCTTGGGCTTGCGATCGACGTCCCAATGATAGGTAGGCCGCGCCGCGTTGGAAAACAGTTAAGTAGTTTGTAGGGTCCCGTGAGATCGCTGCATCAAGGAAGAGTAGAGCCTCCCGAGGGGAACCACTTGAGAGATGTGTTTTGGCCGAGGCAATCAAGGATGACACCGGAGTATCGGGAGATATTGTAGACAACTCTAGACCGAAGATACTTGGCACACACGCGAGGAAGGCTGTTATCGCGTAGAGTGGCAGAAGCATCTTTTGAGCGTACGAAGTCGGCGAGTATAGAACGAAGAAACGATTGCAAGAGTTGTAATGAGTGTGCAAGAGGAAATATTTCAGAAGACAAAGAGGAAGGTGTCACGGCGATGTCTGTGAACTCGCGAGGAATTGAATGCAACTTACATGTTCGAAGTTGGCAGATTAGATCATTCGTCTTGCCAGGAATACTTCAGCTATACTCTCGACTCTTCCAGTCTGGCCTTTACGGAGTACCGTCTGTTACATCGCCGTAAAATACCACACGTGACGCTGAAGAGACATGGCGTTGTCTCCCGAAGGATGATAATGCCATCAACTATGTTCTCAACCCTGTGCACACGATGCTTTGCACGGTCCGCTCGACTGGTTCGTAGTAAGCGACTATTATCTCATTCGAGGAGCCACCAAACCGGTAGGAAGCGTGTCCCTGAACCCTCACTACTTCGGGCTTATGCTGATATATTTTCTGAATTCTCGTGTACAGACCTATCGCCCGCTCTCCTGACCCGGGCACGCAACCTTTCAGCTGAGCACGCAGATCTTTCTGACCAACTGGCGACTTCATTCGACCCCCAAATTGCGAAGCGCATTGGTGAGCTAGGCCCAGTCGCAAAAGCCCTGGCAGAATGGAACAATGCCAACCAGGTTGACTCTGAGCCCCCGCCCCAAACCAGTCGAACTCTTGACTGATGCAATGTAGTCAATCTCAGAGCTCAAGTCCATGTTAAAAGATCCGGCTGCTGATGCAGAACTAAGGTCTATTGCCGTTGAAGAATTGCAGATCACCGAAAATACACTGACTACATTATCGGATCACCTGAAACGCGCCCTCGTTCCTCGCCATCCTTTCGCAGATCTCCCATGCTTACTAGAGATACGGCCGGGCGCAGGCGGGGATGAAGCAAGTATATTCGCTTTCGAGTTACTGGATATGTATGTCGCGTTTTGTGCCTATCGAGGGTTACGATCTACAGTAATAAAGCTGGAACGTGCAGACAACCGAGCAGATGCTTTGACCGAGGCTGTATTGGAGATCGAGGCAGAAGGGGCGTACGATCTTTTAAGAACGGAATCGGGTGTCCACCGAGTCCAGAGAGTCCCAGCTACAGAGGCCAAGGGCCGCACCCATACGAGTGCCGTCAGTGTAATGGTTCTGCCTAGTTTCCCGGACACAAGTGGCGGAGACGGCGCGTTCAACTTTGACGACCCAAATAGCGACTATTACATTGATCCGCAAGAAGTCCGCACTGAAAAAATGCGAGCTAGTGGCGCCGGAGGTCAACATGTAAACAAGACCGAATCAGCTATTCGCCTGACTCACGTGCCAACAGGCACTGTTGTTTCAATGCAAGATTCGCGATCTCAGCATGCAAACCGCAAAAAAGCCTGGCAGATATTGCGCGCGAAGCTGGCTGAGGCTCGGCAAGAGGCACGAGAGCAGGAGTTGGTAGAGCTACGAAGGGGAGCGATGGGTGGTGTAGGGAGAATGGGCCGAGGTGACAAAGTCCGGACTTATAATTACGGCCAGAGTCGCTGCACAGATCATAGGAGTGGACTCACTGTGCATAATTTAGACAACGTGCTGGAGGGAGGTGAAGTTTTGTTGAGGGTAATGGATAGTGTGCGTTCCTGGCTTACTGACCGTGAGATGCTGGCACTCATTTTGGAGGCAAATGAAAAGCAGAACTAGCAGTTTCGCTTCAAAGTCTTTCAATTAGCCCAGGTTAATCAGCCGTCTATTGCATGCTGCGTCTCCATAGCTACATACAGCATTAAGTGCGCAAAAAACATGATATACACAACAGCCCCGATATGCTACTGGTGCTGTTTATAGATACCTCCCTTCTGGATCTAGGGAATTAAGGATGTCCATAGATTTTTCGTACCTAAGAATAGCACTTTAGTTAGTTGTATAACCAGTACGGGGCCTGCTGGGCATCAACGAACATTGTGAAAACTATACCGCCGCTCACGATCAGTCTTGCGAGCCTTGGAACAGCTCCGGACCAAAGGGTCAGAACACCTTCATCCCTGAAGATTCGCGCCGCACAGGCAAAACTGTTCTTATAATTTCTGCTCGCTTCGAGCGATTGCATTCTATTTTATGGTCAGCAAGCTTCGAATATACCCTGAACAGTGTGATCCAACCTAGTTTTCACAGTGTCAAGTGGTTGAGTCACATATCTGCATGTTATCATTAGTAGACTCTCCATGAGGCAATACAGATATGTACTCGAACGTACACAGTTATCAGGCCTGCTATGCCCCCAAGAGCGAACGTGCTCGCTGTCCCTAGCTTTTCCCCGGGAGCAACGTAGCCCTCCGCCATCTGCTTCAACATCGTGTAGCTCGAGAACCTCGTGGCTGAATTTGCGGCCTGTCTAGCCGTAGTTGGAACGAATCCCTGAAAAAAGCCGTGAATGCCACGCTCACGAAATATCACCCCGCTACCGTGAATGAACCCGCGCATACGGGGGTTGGCGGATTTGCGATCATCGATCCTGCGGAGTGTAGAAGAATTATTGTATTAGCTACCAATCGGCTGGTAACTACTGAAAGTAGGGCGCTTGCTATTTGGATAGAGACAAGTGGGATATGGGTTAAGACCGACAATTGTGTTTTGATGCTTTCAAAGGGCGTTACTGCTAGCAATGACTCGGTGAACCCAGCCCCAAAGCCAGCTATGACAGTACCCGGCCCTGATATCTTGCCATTTTCATCCTGTAGCATAGACTTGTACGTGTCGAATGCGACGAATCCTGAGCGCCGTAACGATATGTCAGCGCCAATTCCAGCATGTGGACATAGCAACCCGAACTCACTGATTCCAGCCTTCAAAGAGTTTCCAATTATTAATGTTGTACATCCAGCATACCATTGCTTCCCAAATGGTGGCCATGGGAGCTTCTTCGAGTCAGGAAGCCTGCGGTTCAGCTGCGATCGAGTTTTCGCGACTTGACATCATTTAGGGTCCAATCAAGCCAAGAGAGAGGGCGGCTGAAGCATACATTCAGCGGGGTAAGTGATTGCTACACCATGTTAGTATTGCCGTCTGCATGGTATCTGGAGCCCTACCGATTTCGATTGCACCGGCAGTAGAGCCTGCGATGATAGATCTCAGGCTACTTGGCTGAAGGATATACTAGTAGTTAGTCGAGTCATGACCCAGGTAGATTCGTTACCTAACGACATCAGATATGAATTTGCGAACTGGAACATACCTTACGCCGCTGGTCACTCCCTGTGGAAGCCATTGTGACCTAAAGTGCTAGTCCGATGATTGATTAAGCGCAGATAGGGCCTAATAGCAGCTGTGGAATGCGGAGACTCAGAGCAAAGAACCCTTACAGCGGCTCGGCTCCGATAGGCCGGTTTCGCACCGTCATCGGATGAACGGACCACACTCACAGAGTTAACATGTGAATGATCAGATCAGCGTCTGCTCAGGTTCTAACTTAGCACATCGAAGCTGTGGAGGAAGAATTGGCATATGCTAGATGCTAACTAGATATACGTTATAGCACCTGAGATCCTCCATCTTATTTTTATGATTTTTTTTCTCTCCGTCATTCTTTACCCCCTTTTCAGTGTCATACAAAGCGTAGTATTCACTGTCTCCATTCCATAGGAGGCCTCGCAGATGTCTGCAACCTCCCGAGCACTTATCATGGGTGAGGGACAATTGCGAGCACTTCAAATAGGCCTGTACCAAAGAAGAACGATGGACAACAACCCAACCAATACCACCTGAAAAAACATCAAAAGAGCGCCTCCACCTTCTAACTCCAGCTCGAGCATGAGGGCTGACGTCAGGAAACATGAACGAAGAGTAGAAAGAGTAGGGACGGTGAGAGCCACAGTCCCATCCTCAAGAACAGTGCCAAGCGGAATAACGTCATATGCGAAGTACAATAAAGAAGAAGACTCCGAAAAAAAGCAAGGTCTCCGAACGCGAAAAACTCCAGTGTATGTGCCAAAACCTCCCTGTAAGCAGGCTTTAGAATGGTTCATCAGCGGTTAAGAAAGAGTGACCAGATGATAATCAAAAGCAACAACAACTCACCAGAGACAAGCCCGAAACTCCGAATCATGCTCTGAAGAAAGAGAGAGCCAAATTTGGGATTATTTACAGTTGTGATGGACAGAACAAGTACAATTTCGGCACGCGTAACATGCCGTAGACCGTGCACTTGAAACCGTTCGAAGGCTGGGTGAGGAAGATGTGGAAAGTATGATAGGATATTTATGGAACATGATCCCAAGACAAACTCGAGGAGGGGGGCGTTCATCCCCGTAAAGTGTGTCATTGAGAGAATAAACAAGCAAAAACAAATAATGAGTTGGCGACTGGAGAAGACAACGGTAGTTGTTGAGCTTAAGATCTCAAATGAGAAGTAGATATCCGAGCCTGATGGGCCAGCATAACACCGGGAATATAAAGCACCAGAGCTTAAGTCTAGGAGGCCTGCGTCGGAGGCTGAGGCTTGCCACTAGAATGCCCCTGAGAAGTGTTGAATCTCGCCCCGTCGTTCTGGACGTTGCGGCGCTGACCCTGTCCACGGCCGCCACGGTATGAACCTCGCCCTCTCGACTGGTAATGTCCACCGTTTGTGTGATGGTTATGACGGCGATCATTGGGGTTGGGGTTGGACGCAGGGGTGGCGCCGTGCGATTGTTGAGATGGATTTGAAATAGGCCGGGGAATGGTGTCCGGCGAGTCGTACACATAGAGCTTCTTGTCAATATTTTGCGGAATTGGTTGAATCTCGGTTCCCAATTCCTGTTCGATCTTATATAGGTTGAAGCGATCATCCCAGTTGATGAGGTTAATCGCTAAACCTAGATGTCCAAAACGACCTGACCGGCCAATACGGTGAAGATAGGTCTCGGCGTTTTTGGGAAAATCAAAGTTGATGACCACGTTGACAGCCTGAATATCAATACCTCGGGTTAACAAGTCCGAGCACACAAGGTTGCGGCAAACACCGTTTCGAAAATCGTGAAAAACGCGGTTACGATGTTGCTGCAGCATCCGGGCATGCGAATAAAAGCACGAATAGCCTAACTCTGTTATTTTCTTTGCTAGGAGTTCCACTCGATTCGTCGAGTTGCAGAAAATGATGGACTGATTGATCTGCAATTTTGAGAAAAGCGTATTCAGGCAGTGAACCTTCTGCTTCTCTTCCACAAATGCATAATATTGAGTGATCCCGCGAAGAGTAAGCTCGTCCATTAGATTAATTTCGTAGGGGTTGCGCATGTGTCTATCCTGGATTGTGCGTTAAAAATACGGATGAGTCTTCAAACAAGACGAATCTCTAACCTTGAAAGACTTGACAATCATTGGAAATGTGGCACTGAAGAGCATGACCTGCCGGTCTTTGGGATGAAACGAGAGGAGCTGCTCAATGACCGGGGTGAATTCAGGAGAGAGTAGTTTGTCCGCCTCATCCATAACGAACGTAGGACATTCGGACAAGTCCGCAACGCCCTTACTGGCTAGATCCAGGACTCTACCTGGTGTTCCCACGAGTATGTGAACAGCGTCATTGAGTCTGATGATGTCATCCATCAGCCCAGTACCTCCAGTGGTTACCATGACATTGATTCCAAGATGTTTGCCGAGAGTTTTGCAGACGTGGGAAGTTTGAAGCGCAAGCTCTCGTGTTGGGACAAGGATTAGTGCCTGAGTTTTCGTGCTTTTAGGATTGATGCGTTCGAGCGTAGGAATAACGAAAGCGGCTGTTTTCCCTGTACCGTTTTTCGCCCTGGCCAGGATATCCCTCCCCGTAAGGGCTACTGGGATTGTTTCCTCTTGAATTGGAGATGGCTTCTCGAATCCAGCCTCGAAAATGCCCATCATGAGTTCACGCTTGATATAGAAGTCTTCAAACTCTAGGCCCTTGGTAGCGGTCACATCCTGCATAGCGAGTCAGATTCAAGGAAGGATATCCGCTTCCTTCAAGGAAACATACCTCAGTCTGTGGTCTACCATCCTTTGCTGGAAGCTTTAGTTGGTCCTTCCATTTAGCGTCCGCATTCGCATCCCTGAGTAGATGGTCAGCCTTAGTGACGCTATTTCCCCCCCCTTCTAAACAAGATATTATGAGTCCATACCCTAGACTTGTGCTGTTTAATTGCGTTGCCAGAGCGTCGGCCATTGTGGTTATAAGCAAAGGTAGGTAAACTGGGCGTGCAGAGAGCGATTTGAACCCCGCGGGTTGGGAATTGGGTGACAAGAGAGATACCCTCTTGGATTTCCTTGAATGCAAAAAGTTGCGGATGAACCTCAACAAGGAGGGGTTGAGGCAGAGGCAATTGAGTGTAAGGAGGTGTGCCGTTTCCTAGCACCTCAATAACAGTTGTGTGAGGTGTTTAGATTGGTATAATTTGTTTTGAAGCAAACGTGCGTGTGTACGGTAGTATTGTATCTCGAAGGGGCCAAGAACAATGTATGATGGGTGGGAGAGCTGAATCAGTTTGTGTTATAGTGTGGTTTGCTGTGGTGGTCAAAGTTGAAGGTGAAGTGGTACAGCAAGTAAGAGAGGTACCTACGGGAGGCGGTAAAAATTGGCCATACTCTCAAGTTGATTTGGCGAGCAGGCAGTGGATCACTACATGTAACCAACTACATAACTACACCATACAGCTTAGGCACACAGCCTACTATTGGTAAATTTCAGGAGTACCTTTATTGTAGTAGTTGCTATCACATAGGATATACTCTCAAAAGGCTAGTTGGTTATTCTGGGCACAATTTACAATGACTCGTCTTCTGGCCTTCGATGGTTGAAAGGAGCAAAACAGTCCGTTGACATCTAGCTACCTTATTTTTGAGCCGAAAGACTGACAATGGTAAGCATGGAGTCTGAATGCTCGGTTGATAGAGAAGAAAATGGCCTTTAGTAAAGTGGTTTCAATCGAGTATGGTAGATTCTACTCAGCGGCTGCTAAACTATCGAAAAGACAGTCTTGCTTGTCCCCGTTCCGGTTCTGCTAACCTATAGGACAGTCAGTCAAGTTGCGAATAGAGTACGTTCGTTACGTACTCTTTTACCATGACATCAGGCGCAAGGCTGATTTCAGCCCTTGAGCCAGGCGTAATGAGGATGAACTGGCGACCGACCGACCGTCTGGCGGCATACATCTAAAGATTGTGACTTAGCAAGATTTGGTATTTGGGCAATTTGCAAGTCCACATACAAGCATGTCAATCGCCATCTTTCTGTTGATGTGGTCCATGTAGACATCGCTGGGGAGATGTCAGTGAAGTAGTCAATAATTAGACACCTAAGGATTTATTACTCACAACTCGTCCAAACAGCGGATAGGTGATCCCATGGCCTCCCAGAGCGCTAGTAAAAGGCAAACCTGCGAGAAGGACTTTTCCCCACCAGAGAGTGTTCTCGCACCGCGTCCTTCGCTGCTGTCCTTTGTTATATCGGGTTCAACCTGCAGAGTAAGTGCGTGCTGGCAAAGTTTATCCAATAGACCAACCTGTAAATCTAGAGTCTTGTTCTCATGGTCCGCTAAAAGTCGCCCGCGGAAACTCCTCTCACTTAGAAGATAAGTGAATTGGGCTTTGGCGCGGGAGGAGATCTGCGATCTGAAATGAAGCCAACGTCGTTGACGATGGTCAAGAGTGAGTTTGAGGACCTATGCGTGGCCTTTTTAGTGACGAGCACAAGCGAAAACGGAAGGACTGGGGATGGCAGTACCTGAAGAAGCAAGCCAAAATCGTCCAACTGTTTTTTTGCGTGTTGATAATCATGTTCAGTCTTTCCTACTTCGGCACCTATTTCTTCTCGACTGGCACCCAACCTAAATTCCTGTTAGCCCTGAGTGACTGACCTAGGAGACATTGGACGTTGACGAACTGTCGGCTGTGATTGGCCATGTCTCGGTTGATTTTCTCGAGCCTGTAGTCTAAGCTGGTAGGGGTTTCGCCTTGGTTAATCTCAACACGCTCGCAAATCAAACTCGCCTTTGTGATATAATCATTTACTTCAGCATCGGCGGCATCTCTTCTCTGTCGTAAACGATCTCGGCGTCGATTGATATCCTCGATTAGCTCAATTGCTGCATTTTTCTCATGGATTCGTTTGCGTTTTTTGTCAGCTATCATGTGCTCCTCGCTCTCAGCAACACCGAGCTCTTCTTGGAGCTTCTTGATTTCGGCAAGCTTAGCATCTTGCTCCTTCTTGATTTCTTTCATGTGTTGCATGATTTCTGCCAGGGCATTTTTCGCATCATTGAGAGAACCTTCATGAGTACCCTTTTCCTCTTGGGCTTCCCGGAGAGATGCTTGGAGTATTTCAAGATCTCCATCTTGATTACCCTCTTTCTGAAGTGCTTCCTCGAGCTCATCGACATGATCATCCTTCCGTTGAATCTCAACAAAGAGATCTGTTTTGCTTCTTTCAATTCGTTCACAATTCTGCTTACAGCGTGTGAGATGAGATTGAGCAGAGCGTAGCTCTTCTTGATGATCGTTCAAGACTTGTTTTAGACTGGTCACTGCTTCGCGTTGGATTCTACATAGGCACACCTTTGTGAGCGATGTACTGCAGGAGAATGGAAGTGTGATACTTACCGGATTTGCGAGTCGCGATCCGATTTCATCCGCGGGTTACCGCCATAAACTGAAACAGGAGACTGGTTTGGCTCACCAGACCGATTATAGGACAAATGAATTCCTCGGCGCCTGTCCGACTGGTTAATGCAATAGCATCGTTTGACGTTGTTTGGTTTTTCACCGTCAAATAGCACAGATGACGCTTCTTCTAAATTTTCAATAAGAAGGTTCTGCTCTATACCATGATTGATGACCAACTGTCGGCGCACCAGCTCGTTATCGAACTAATCCCCTGATGTTAATTGCAAACCGCCACGATACAGTTGGGTGATATCGTACCTGCAGAACTCGTAAAACAGTATCATATTGTTGATCTGGTTCATGATGTGACGTATCTAAACGACCACCGCCGCCAATGAAAATTGGCACTGAACTGGATGCATCGTTAATCGCAAAAAAGCAGCGAGACAGATGCGGACAAACTTCTACCTACCAATTAACTCGTTGCATGATTCCGGATAGAATGCTTTGGTCCCGTTTCGAGGTTACAATGAAGCCGTTCAACGTTGCTCCAAAGGAGCTTTCCAAGATAGATGACCATTCTGGCTTGAGCAAAGTTACTAAGCTTCCAATAGGCCCAACAGGCTTCTCAGTAAATGATTGTTCTTGCTGGATTGCTTTGGCAAGGACTGGCATCTTATCCGGATACCCTGAGTTTCTGCCACTACCTTCTTTGATAAGGTTATGCAGTAGGGCCTCAGCTTCTTCGAATTCACGCCTGGCTTGTGCGATAGGTTGATGTGCCGCTCGTTCTTTTTTCCCGGCCTCTTTGACGTCGCCGTACATCTGCTGTAACTCCTGCTCGTGTTCATCGATTTGTCTACGAGCCTCCGAAGCATCCTGCTTGGCTCGTTCAAGTTCCTCTAGCATTCGCGAAAAGCCACCACCATGAGCATCGGCTAGCCGCTGTGTTTCTTGATCAATTTTTTGATGTATTTCCTTGATCCGCGTTTCTGCTTCGGTCACATGCTGCTTTATTCGGCGTTGTTCAGCCTTCGTGTGATGTTAACAGATGTCCATCGATTGCGTGGAATTTTGGTAGTACCTGAAGCTCAAGCCGATTATCCATGATCTCAGTCCACTTTGTTTGGATATCATTTTTTTCACTCTGAGCATTGTCAACTTTAGCGGATGCCTCTCGGGAATATACGGCGGCTGCTTCAGCTTCTGCCTCCACCTCACGGATAGCTGCATCGCATTTTTCAACTTCGCCCTCGGTTTCGACAATCATGCGGTCCATGCCAGACATTTCGGCCACCAAAGATTCTCTAATCTAATTGAATTAGTGTTGCAACTTGAACAGTACTAGAACGTGCCATACTTTTTCCCGTTCTTCTACCTGGGCCCATGCTGCCTGATGTCGAAGGTGTCTCTGTTCTTTTCTGAGATTTTCTTGCTGATCTGACAAGTCCATTTTCTTCTTGGCTGCGTCCCTGCGCTTTTTCAAGATGGATAAATCTTGCTGTTTGCTCAGAATCCTCTCTTCAATTAGGTCACCATTCTCTTCAATCAGTCGATAATCCTGATCAAGTTGTTCTAGTTGAACGCCTTTCACGAAGAACTTATACTTTTCAACCGGGCTGGAGGAGCTGAGGAATTGGCGAGCCATATCCTGTGACAAAACATTCATGGGATTCTCGAATTGCAGTGTGAAATGATCAATGATGGCCTCAAGTTCAGTTTTTTTTGTGGAAATGATACGCCCGCTCTCTGATTTGAGTTTGAAACTGCTCGTGCCATTTTTGGAGAAATGACGCTCCACGATGATTGACTTTCCAAAATCGTCAGGTAGATAAGCCCCGTCGCCTTGGTTTTTGATTCGAACAATAATAGTAGCGGACCTTAGCGAGTCAGCATTGAGAAGCTCATGGGAAGAAGTGGCACTTACTCTTTACCTTCTTTGATGAAGCTTTTGAGACTTAGACCTCGATTAGTGGCCGACGCTTTTCCACCCAAGCATAGTGTTATAGCAGTCAGAACGGCACTCTTGCCGCTGCCATTCTTCCCCACGATGAAGTTGATTAAAGGACCGAGTTCCACTTGGAAGTGGTCATGACACATGAAATTATAGCATTCAACTCGCTCAAGAATGCCATGTTCTGAAGGCACATTGGGCTCGTCACTGGCAAAAGAATATTTTTCTTGAATAAGTTGTGTCGCGAGCAACTCGAGCTCCTCTTCGTCCTGGTCAATGTCCACGGTATATGATCTGATCCCCCGCTCTGTATCTCGATCATCATTGCTAGTTTTAGATCTTTGTTCATGTGCTTCAGACTCGGG
Organism: Aspergillus multicolor; assembly: GCF_047715735.1. Lineage (NCBI taxonomy): Eukaryota > Fungi > Ascomycota > Eurotiomycetes > Eurotiales > Aspergillaceae > Aspergillus > Aspergillus multicolor. The sequence continues at coordinate 25,372 of NW_027395956.1, forward strand.
TGAGACGGATACACGGGGCCGTTTTCTCTGCCTAACATGTTAGCTCGAAAAGGTGTAGTGGAAGGACACTGACACGCACCGATTGGAGGGGAGTGGAGGATCTTTCTGAGGAATTACCTTCACTATCCGAGTCGGTAGGGTCTGGAGAGCTTTGTGAGCGTTTCCGATCTGACATTTCGAGCATATAAAGATAAAGATGATATGGTCATTAAACTGCGAAGTCGAGAGCCTTCATAATACGTTTGCGAGGGAGTCATGTGTCCCAACAGATTTGTGGTGGCCGTGTTGTCGTAATGATCAATGTATCATGCGTTTCATGAGTTCCAGCGAAAGAAATAAGGCATGGATACGACGTATAGTGCTGGGCTTTGATGTTGGTCTTTGTCTTTCGATTCAACTCAACGAACCGCCAATGGAATAGCCCAGTCGCGTTGGCGCGTTGGCGCGTTGGCGCGTCGCCGAGGCGCCTTCTCACGTGAGTGTCCATTCACCTTACGTTACCTTTACGGAGTAGTCAGACTCCTACTTCTTATGCCAGAACTCCACTTCCACCCCAGATCATACAATTGCGCTAACTATACTGAGTACTCAACTTGATTTATCCGAATGTTTGAGCGAAGATCAAACTTGTGTAGTGACTTGCGGACAATTCCCAGAGTCAACCGCCCCTTGCCGAGATATACGGTAGTGTCTAAGCTGCTGTATCTGTAGGCTCCTTTGCAACATAATGCAGATAAGCACCAAGCAACTTAATTCCTTCAATATAGTTTCTCTTGTCAAGTTTCTCGTTGATGGAATGCGCGGCATCAGTTGAGCTTCCCATCGGTAAGAGCAAAACATTCTTACCCGTTGCCTCTTCGAAGGTCAAAGTGATCGGAATACTAGTATATGTTAGTAAATGCGCGACATGCAGCATTTTGATGATAAATCACTGATTGAGCACATACCTTCCTCCCTCTCGAGTCATATCCGGCTCTACACCGAACACTTGCTTCACAGCTTTGCTGGCAGCCGCAAAGTTCCAGTGCTTAGGGCTGGCGACCCACCATTTCCCGTCATGCTGTAACCATACATCCAACGTGTTCTTGCTGTTCAGCTTAGAGAACTCAGATTTGATATATTCAAAAACAAGCCTGTTCACATCTGCGCTCTCCATGTTGGGTACAGTTCGAATGGAGAACTTGCCAATGACCTTTGCTGGGATGACAGTCTTGGCTCCGGGAGCGGAGTATGCGCCCTCAATACCGTGAATAGACAAGGATGGGAACCTCCAGCGAGCCATGAGAGTCCGTTCCTTGGTTGGATGAATCCCAGTCTGGCTTCCCAATGACTCGTGCAGGTTCTCCATTGTGTAACTTATGTTAGTGTATAAAGACTTCTCCTCCTCCGTGACCGGCTCGACGAGGTCCATGATACCAGGGATCAGAATATTGCCTTGAGAATCCACAAGTTTGGACAGGACGTTAACAAGATCTGTCATTGGCTCATGTGCAGAACCGCCAAAGACACCGCTATGGAGGTCCTGGCAAGGACCTGAGACGCTGACAGAGTAATAATTGCATCCTCGTAGACCGTACGTCAGGCAGGGTTTCTCGGTCCCCAGCCAGTAATTGTCTGATATACACACAGCATCTGCGTCTTTGAAAAAGCCCTTGCTCTCCGAATGAATGAACTCTTCAAGGCCTTCAGAGCCATACTCTTCCATGCCTTCGAAGCAGCAGAGGAGGTTGACAGGTAGATCAACGCCTGCCTTCTTGTGAGCCTCAATCACATTCAGCCAGCCCAGAACTGGTCCTTTGTCATCGGTGCTTCCACGACCAAACATCCTCCCTTGGTCGTCAACAGTGAGCTCAAAGGGTTCCGTAGCCCAGCCATCTTCCTTCAAAGCGGGCTGCACATCGTAATGACCGTAGACCAAAATGGTTCTCTTATTTTTGTCATTTCCGTACCGGGCTATGACTACTGGGGGAAGGTCAAGATGCTCTTTTCCTGGCTGTTTTCCCAAAGGCCTTTGGTGTACCTCAGCTCCCAAGGCTTTGAGTTCGGAGGCAAGGAACTCTGCCATCTTGAAATGGGGAACCAATAGTTAGCGTAGTGGACAATAGTGAAGCATGCAATATATACCTTGAAGACATCCTTCCTGTTCTCATCCTGTGCAGAAACAGAGGGGATTGCCACAGCCTTGCGCAAACCTTTTGGGCCAGGTCAGTGCACCTATAGGACAATACCGGAGATGGAGACTTACGATCAATAAATGAGCCAGAGAGGTCATCAACCCTTCAAACGCAATGTATGGTTAGACTGCACTCCCAAATTCCGATTGACGGACCACGCACTGCTTGAAAAAGGGCTCGAGTTGTGGCGCCATTTTGTGGTCACTAATATGTCCGTAGAATGAGCGAGGGGATGATTGGGGTATAGTTCGACTAGTAACCGGATATCGCGATACCTGATAGCCCCTGGCGAAGGCTAAAGACAATAGAAGATATGACCGATTGTCTCTGAGTGAAGAAGTGATGCGGCGGAGGATGAGGGGCATTCTCTGTTGGATTTCATGCACTTCCTCGGGTGGGCTAAGGTTTACCTAACGGCAATCCCCGACGCCTGGCGGCCTGCCAACCGCGAATTTTCCGTAGCTAAGCGCCCTGAATCTTGGCCCCTGGAGCAGAGATATCCAGATTGATTTGATTCCTAGTGCTTGTTATTGGCCGGGAAGAATTCGAAATATCGTAATGCAATTCAGTACACGGGTTAATCCAGAATATTACAAGGCTTGCTTATACAAGCCTGGCTACTACTACTGTACAAAGGCACCATTCTGGCCTGCTCTGAAGACGCTCGGCAAGCCAAGTAGCAAAGATAATCAGTGCGCGCAACGGAGAATCCACATATGTCTAGTCTCATTCGTCTCGTCCCCACGTCTCTTTCCGCAACTTGCGGTCTTCCCTCGCCATCCGGCGCTTCGCACCCCATCTTGACTGAACTGCCTGTAGGACTTGCTTCTGAATTTCTTTTTTCTGTGGACTTGTCTCGCATACCTGGGCGATGAATAGAGGAGAACAATCGAAGCGTTTCGCCAGTTTGCCTCGGCTCCAAGTCATCGGGTCGTTCAATCGGAGCTTGCGAATCTCAGTTACGTCTGACGGCGTTAAATGATATTTTTTTTGCGCTTCTGATTTAAACACAGAAGGGAGTTCTTCAACCGCTGGGGCATTGGCGTTGTAATCAGCGCGAAGACTTCGTCGAGCGTCGTTAGCGGGAAGGAATTTCGTAGGGGTGTGATACACAGATGGTGAACTCGACGGAGGGTTGTAGATAATATGGCTGTGGCTTTTATCCGAGGATAAGCCGAAAGGGGCAGCTGGCTTAACGCGTAGACGTTGTTTGGTGCGCCTGTAGGAAGACTGATTCCGACGCAACTCTAGAGAGATTGGCTCGTATGAAGGCAGAAGAAAAGGTAGGCCCATGATAGGCCGTCTAGAAACGGTAACGAAAGTCGCCATCATCGGTTCGCCCCAATTTTGTTCGCTTCCGATTATCAAAACAATTAATGGCGCGAGAAGCGAACAAAGTTGCCCGATCAAACCCGAGGAAAGCGAACCACCTCAAAAACAAGCAGTTAGTACAAAAGATTGAAAGATGTGAGGGCCAGAGCGTGTGTACCTAAGGTCTTAGCAATACACGTAGTCAATGCGTTGCTTACTAGAAGCGCGTGAGTCCTCAAGACGCTCGTGGTGGTGGAAGATGCTGCAAGGTTGACTTTTCCGTGCCAGAATTTGGCCATAAGTCAGTGATTTGTCAGCTGGGCATAAATGCTATTAACTATGCACATCCAATGGTGCTGTTTCCAATTAGAAGCCTACTCTTGGCAGATGTCATGTGCTCACACCACTTCTCACTCACTACTGTGACCCCCGATGCAACTCAACCACTGTTAGGCCTGATAACAGATGAGACCAATTCATCTCAGAACCTCTTTGCTGAAACCATATGCTGAACTTGTATTCTTGCGAGTATATTTACGCGATACTGATTATCCGTATATATAGCTAGTTCCATCCTCCCGGTCTGATTCTCCTCCCTTCCTGCTTTCGATTCAACAAATGCTCTTATTCCGATCTGTCCGCACCTGAAATACCTTCATCAACCCTCAATTTATCCAACTGATTGATGGGTGTCAGAAGCCCTTTTTGGGTCATTGTGTGAGCCTCGTGTATTCGTCGCCCGCGAGTAACTAGCATAATGCCAACGTAGGTCGTGGACCCTGGAGTGTTCATGACTTGATATCTTAGACCCCATTTCGCCTTGCGCTGCGGCTCAAGCGAACGACTGAGAACTTGAGTTTTAATCGATGATAAGCGGATTATTTGACCGTTCCCTGACGAGTCGATTCTTTGCGTACAGTTGTATGCCTCGACTATCAAGCGCATGTACCAAAAATCCCTTAGCTGAGAATATAGGCCTTTGACGATGGAAAAGACCATGGAAATCGGGAGCCTCAGCGACAGCGCGCAGGCTCAGCAGGCTCAAAATACGACCACATTCATGGGCATAATTCCTGGTACTGCTACACATATCGAAGCCTACACTGAGCAAGTAAAACCGTCGCGGATGGTCCGCCGTCGGCGCTCCAGTTATGTGGCAGGGGAGAATGAGGATGAAGGTCAGGAGTCTGCCATGGGATTGACCTACGATTCGCATTCAACAATGAACCCTGGTGTCACCCGCCCAAAACCATTGGCAATATCCCCGAGCAACAGCTCAATCTCAACACCACGAGGAAGGGCGCCGCACCGAACTCCATCATCGCTAGGGCGAGCAGTCCAACAATCTCCCTTACAGGCCAATTCACCTGCGTCCTTAATATTTGAACGCAGTGTACAGGAAGATATTCTGTTACCGCAGACGTCGCCGTCGATTCCGTCACATATTAGAACGGAGAACCACATTCCTCCGGTTCTGGAAGCATCCTCGGCGGCGATCACGGACAACGGGCTCGACCCTGACTCAGTTGAGATTATCACTCAAAACATACATCATCCTGCTACGACTGCGTTCCATGCAGAACATTCCTTGCAATCCCATGCATCCAACAGTCTCATGAACATTGGTGATTCTGAAGAGATTCCGACTATCACTCAAGGGCTCGAAGTGAATGATATACGTCGCTTAAGCTTTATCTCTTTTGCTGATGTCATCAATGCTGAGAATGCCGAAACAGTCGAGTACCCGCTAAGCAGCGAGACTTGCAACAGGGGCTCGGGCAGTCCTAACCCGTCTGCCGGAGTGTATCGCAACATGTCCCAGTCACCCTTGAATTCACCAACGTCTTCTCATGGTTTTGGGACTTCACCACCGACGAGCATTTCAGCGTCATTCAAAGGGCTGGAGCTTTCTCCAAATCGAAGCGTACGAGGTGCTGAGAGTCCACTATTTGCTACTCAAAGACCGGTTTCCCCCAGCTTGAGTGGTGATTTGAACATTGAAACCATGGGCCAGGCCTTATGGCGAACGGGGAGCGGAGACCTAGGCGCATTCCGAAATCAACTGCCGAATACAATGGGTAGCTATGACTGAAGCTTATACTCGACCATTTCTGAAAATTTTCTGCTTTTCTCCTCTCCCGAACAGCGTATATTTATTGTATAATTGTCTCTTGAATCAGCCCTGTGGGCTCTGTCATTCCACACCTTTGATCTTAGGACTCTATATAGTAAGTTTGTTTTGCTCAAGATTTTTTTTTTTTTTCCCTTTTTTCTTTGACATTCCTGCACCAGTGATCATTGTTTGAATCCCATGTTTCGCTTGAAAGGGATATGTAGTCGACTGAAACCATAGCTGGTTTATTTAGTGATGGTTTATACTGATAAGTAGAATAAACTGTAGGCACTTGTCATTTACTGAGATATCGCTGCAACTGCATCAAGTGCTTGTTGCACCTTAGTTCGAAGCACTGGTACATCTTCCAAGCCAACGCTTATTCTCACCAAGTCAAACTCTACACCAAACGAACTCGCCTAAGCAATATTGGTTAGACTAAGTCGGGACAAAGCTGCCGTGTTGAAGAGGTTGAATACGTACCCATTCGAGCTCGCCGTAGTGAGCAAGTAGTGTATATGGAGAACTAAAACAATGATAAGCAACTTCTCCAAGAAACAACCTTACGCCAAACGCGAGTCCTACCTCAGTGTGAAGTTAGTCCCAAGACTGGGACCTTTCAGAACTTCCAGATTATCAAAGAAGGCGATCGCCTCTGCCGTGGAATGGAAAGTGACAGAAAACAGACCGCCATAACCTCCGTTTGGAGTGCGGAACGCCTCGTAGAAAGGCAAGGTAGGGCTGTATTTAGGATAATACACCTTTTTGACTGCTTTCAGGTCAGAACAACTTCTAGTTTGGTACGAAGAAGGCGGCCTACCAAGTGGAGACTCTTTGAGCATTGCTGTTATCTCCTCTGTTGTGTGGTTAATCTTTTCGATGCGAGAAACAAAGTCACGACTATTTCTTTCAAGGAAGACGGCATCTTCTACCCATAAATTGTCTTCGTAACCCCTGCTGAACGTATCTTTCAGTATTTGATAGTAACTGCTGTGTGGATTAAGCACCGCACTTCCTCCCATGACATTACTGTCTCCGCTGAATATCTTTGTCAGACTGCTGACCACGATATCCGCGTAAGAGAGCACATTGATATTGAGGAAATTGCCGACCGTTTCATCAACAACCACGGCAAAATCATACTTGTCTGCTAGAGCTCGAATTCGCTTAAGGTCGGGAGCTTTGAGTAGGGGATTGCCCGGGAATTCGGTGAAGAGTCCTAAGAACCTCTCTCCACCGGATAATCGCGACTCCAAATTATCCAAATCCTCACATGAACCTCGGCCGTAAAAGACACAGCCCGGACCCCATTTTTCAAGAATTTTCAGGGTATCAATGTATGGAAATCCGAAACAGACGCTTTGCATGGAGCCTTTCGCCTCGAGGAGCAACCGATGGGAGTTGAAGATTGAACTCATGCCACTGGGAAAGAGGAAGACATCGGACTCGGAGAGCCCTGCAACTCTCCCTTCTTGTGAGGTTTTCCCTAGAGCCTCACTCAAGTCCACGTCTGCAGTCAAAACACCTGCTATTCGCCTGCGTACAGCAATCTTTGCCTGACTAGCCAGTGATGTACTCAAGTTTCGTCCAAAACGTTCTTCAATAAACTGGACTGATTCACGGCCTTCTTGAGGCTCCTTGGCGGACGCTGCCACATGCGATGCTCCTTGCCCTACCCCGTTCATGGGGCTTCGTCCCTGATATCGCCGCGGGCCTTTATGGATGACCTGGGCTGTAGTGTCAGTTGCAGCCCTTTTCTTTTCCACCAGCAGACCGTCTTTCAAGGCACCGAGACAGAATTCGCCTCGCCGACTCGAAACACCGTCTCCAGTGTGCTGCCATGCTTGTTTTGCAACTTTCGCATACTCGTTGGGATACACGACACAAGATAAAAGCGACTTGACGGTGCTCAGTTCGGTTTCTAGTTGCTTGGTAGGGGCGAAGTCGAGAACCCGGATCTTATGCGCTTCTTCAGGCGAAATCTTCGACAAAATGAACGAGTGGCACACTCGCGCAGTGCCCGAAGATGGGAAAAGTGTCGCTGCTTCGTAGTCCGCATTTCCAAACCTAGACACAATCTCCTTGGCGAGTTCCTGGATGATAGGGTGAACGAAAAATCGTGGATAACCACATTGCATCTTGTTCAAAACCCACAGCTCTCCTTCCTCATACGCCACATTCGCCTCCCAGGTCGGAAGTGACACGCTCACAGCCTAGGTAGCATCAATTAGCAAGTAGGAATTCCGCGCACGAATGTATTTATTACGCAAGAATTTCCAATAGTGATACATGTACGCGGGGGTACGCGGGGCATATACATACATGATCCGTGTTGGGTGGAACCGAGCCACCGGTCTCCTGAAACATGCTGCCAAATGATAACAACAGTATTCAAGGGTAATTTGGTGCAATTGCATATAGAAATAATATGAGCACGGTAAGAATTGGGCATCAAGGAGAGTTGAGAGTTGATAGAAATTATAAAGCAGCCAGCGATCTCGGCGAAGAGCGTGGAGGCAGCCGGCCAATTATCTTGAGGCTTAATACTTTAGAGGGGTCATAGTTCGGAGTCATAGTTCGCTTAAGTCAGGTCCAGACTCCAGAGTAGTTTGTTTCTGGACTCGTATGCAGCACATCTGGGTGACAAAGTTGGCAATCGCACTGGTCTGGATAAACAGGCGCTCGAAATAGCCGATACGGTGGTCTACAACGTTCAATCCGAGACCTTGATTTGAAAGTGGTACTCTTCAGCGGCCTCGGAATCGGGCTGTCGAAGCGTAGCCATTCACGTGCCACTATCGCACTGTCCACGTGATGTTATCGCCGGAGCTTTAGGTTATCGATTACCGCAGAAAAAAAAGTTTGGTGAGTTGGAGCGAGCTCAGGACTTCACGGTTTACCTTTCTCAATCTCGCAGACCACCCCCGAGATGTCTAGTCACGCCGTCAAGCGAAGGAAACTGAGTCCTCCTTCTGGTGGAGTCACTCGTACTGAAAACTCAACATCCTCAGCACCGGACTACGGCGCAAATCGTCTGACCGAACTCGATGCGTTGAAGCAGCCCGGCACGTTGAAGCCAATTAGACCCATTGGGAATGCAGGTGCCACCGAAATGGTGCTTGCTAGCGGACTCTATAAGTCAAGCTTCTTCAAACTGCAGCTGGACGATTTGATCACAGAGTCAAGGCCATTATACGACAAACAACTTGCGACGGTCAAAGACACTCTCCTTGAACTGAAGAACTTGATTGAGAATCTGCCGCAATTGCCAGCAAAACTGGCGTTGGATGCTGAGAAAGAGATGCGTCAACTTCATGGCGTTATTGTCCCGTATCCTGAACCGCGCCCCGGGAAGGGTACCAAGTATACAGTTATGTTTGCCCGACCCGCAAACGTCAACGTGGTTGGAAGTTTTGCACTCAGGACTGCCTCGAAAACGGCGGCGCCATACATTGTTGACATGTCTGTGACTATGCCAAGTTCTATCTTCCAGGAAAAAGACTACACTAACTATCGGTATTTCCACAAACGAGCGTATTATGTTGCATGCATTGCTGCTGGAATCAGAGGCAAAAAGACTACAGGCCTTGATATGATGTTCGATTGCCAGGATGGAGATGCACTCCGCCCAATCATATTACTACAACCCTCGGCCACGAAATCTGGACAGGGACATCCGAAATTCCAGATCCGCATCATCACCGCAGTTGAAGATACTCTATTCCCAATCTCCCGCACTCTTCCTATGAAAAATAATATACGACACAGCTCAGAAGGAGAAAGCAGAAATGAGCCGACTCCATTTTACAATTCGTGTCTCCGTTCAGAAGCCACTGTGTCGCTCTATCACAAAATTTTATCTTCAGCTGCCCAAAGCTGTGAATCGTTTCGAGATGCATGTCTTCTTGGCCGTATATGGCTCAGGCAACGTGGATTTTGCTCTTCTTCGCTTAAGGGTGGGTTTGGTGGGTTTGAATGGTCGGTGCTCATGTCCTTCTTGTTGGAATCGGGAGGCCCTAATGGGAAGCCGGTTCTCCTGAAATCGTATAGCAGTTATCAACTGTTCAAAGCGACCGTACAATTCCTCAATGGCAGGGATCTGACAGACCCTTTGTTGCTTTCTGCATATCACGTCTCATTTCCAAACAAAGGCCCTGTTATCTATGACGGCAAAAGAGGGTTGAATGTCCTTTACAAGATGACACCATGGTCATACAACTTCCTTCGCCGCGAAGCAGGAAATACGCTCAGAATGTTAAATGAGTCCGGAGACGATAAGTTTGAGAAGGTTTTCATTCTGAAGATTGATGAACCTTTACTCAGATTCGATCGATTTCTCACCCTCTCAGTCACGGAAAATGATGCTGTTTCAGCATTCCACAAAACAAATGAAATTTATGAAGTGCTTGTGCAAGCTTTGGGAGATAGGGTCGATCTTATCTACATTTCCACGCCTCCTACTGGGACGTGGTCTATGGAATCCAAAGGCCACCGGAAAGCCACGACGCGACGCCTATCTGTGGGCCTACTCCTAAATCCTGAGAATGCTACACGCGTGGTCGATCATGGCCCATCTGCAGAGAAGACTGAAGCAGCTGCATCGTTTCGTGTATTTTGGGGTGAGAAAGCCGAGCTGAGGCGCTTTAAAGACGGTAGCATTCGCGAGAGTTTAGTGTGGTCCGAAGATTCTTCCTCGTCGATCGTGCACCAGATTATTCTCCATATTCTAAAACGTCACTTTCAATATCGCGAAAACGACATAGGCTACGTTGGTGATGGGTTCGATGAACAGCTTCAGAACAACGGCGATGGAGTAGTGTCGTATTCTGACTCTGCTTTTCAGCTCATTAGTGATGCTTTCAATACTTTGGAAAAATCCGTCCAGTCAATGGAAGGAGTTCCCTTAACTGTGAGGCATTTAGCACCAGCCAGTCCGATGCTTCGATACACGGCGTTGCGTGTAGATGGAGCGAATGACACTACCGTTGACGTTGTGCTACAATTTGAGAGCTCAGCACGGTGGCCAGACAACCTTGTAGCTATTCAAATGACAAAGGTTGCTTTTTATGTGAAAATAGGCGACGCATTGACCGAACTTGGTGACTTCTCTTCGGCGCAAGTTGGGTTGGAGAATCAACAGAGCAAAATACTTAACAACGCCTTTCTAGACATCACTCATGTGTCTGGGATCGTGTTTCGCCTTCGAATTTATCACGATCGAGAGCAAACACTCCTTGAACGTGGAGTTAAAGAGCAAGGCAGAAGTCTGCAAACGAAACAGGAGATTGCGTATGCACTTTCTGCGTACAAGCGGCGTTTTTTTCATTGTCCTCGCCTCTCGCAGGCGATCAGGACGCTATGCACTCGTCTTCCACTTCTGTCTCCTACTATACGGCTTCTCAAGTACTGGTTCAGTTCCCATCTCTTTGATGCGCACGTCAACGAAGAGCTTATTGAATTTATGGCTGTACGGGCATTTACTCGACCACACCCTTGGGAGACTCCGTCAAGTGTAATGGCTGGTTTTTTGAGAACGTTACATTTAATCTCACGATGGAATTGGCAGCAGGAGCCGCTGGTCGTTGATCTAGGTGGCGAACTCGACCAGGCCACAATTGAAACCATACGGACCAATTTCGTCGCATGGCGAAGCATCGACCCAGCAATGAATAGCGTTTCCATGTTTGTCGGCTCAGACCTTGACCCCGAAGGTGTAACATGGACACAATACGAGATGCCTCCTAAAGTAGTGGCTGCGCGAATCTGCACACTCGCCAAAGCTGTGATGAAGGTTGTGCGAGAACAAGGACCTGAACTCGATGTGACGCAGCTGTTCCTTCCAGCGCTCGAGCCTTATGATTTCGTTATTCACTTGCGCCCGAAGCTACTGCTCGAACGATCAGCCTCGGCAGCGAAATTCAAGAACCTCAGCGTACCGAGCGACCCTGCTCGACCTAAGAAACACGCCGTGATCAGCGCATTTTTCCGTGATCTCCAGGCTTGCTTCAGCCCAAACATCTTGTTCTTCTGGGGGCGTGAGAAATCGGATATTATTGGCGGGCTCTGGAACCCGCAGACTTTGAAACCAAAGAACTGGAGTCTAGGTCTTGCATACTCCACGTCGCCCGAAGGGCCAAACTGCTCTGCTTCGGACATCAGCGTTTCTATTAACCGTACGGCCATTTTGAATGAGATCTCCAGGCTGGGGTCAGACATAATTTCTCGTGTCGACGTCCATAAGAGGTGAATGCAAATATATATTCCTTTGAATTATGTTGGTTAATCGTTGTGTATTCATTGTTATGTAAAATGATACCTTGAAGCGCCGGTGCAATGCTATATACACTCCGAACATGACATAAGATGATGAAGAAAAAGGGCCAAAAGGGAAGAAACTTAAATACACGCTAACCCCCTAGAACATTCAAGAATTCGTTAGTAGCTTCTCGTTCCTCTCCATTGACGGTTGAGCGGAAAATGAGCAGTATTTGTCTTTGATGGCCACAACCTCGTAAGTACCCTCGTCAGATGTTTTGATAGTTTTCTGGTGCTCATAAGAGATGTCATGCTTGATATCGAGTATTTCGGCCCTCTTCCCTTTGCGGGCATTCGTGCTTCGAATGTAACTAAAGGATTGAGTTAGACCGGCCAAGTTGCGCTGGGTTAAAGGGACATAGAAAAGGCTACATACGTAAATTCGAATGGTGGCGTTCCCCAGAACTCGAATTCGAGTTCTGCCTCACCACCCTCATGGATATCTACAATGGAAATTTGACCATTGCTGATTCTGACGCTTGGCATTTGGTGAATGGTTTTCACAATGTCTTTATGTGCCTTACATTTCCCACTTGCGCCATCACTGACGGCAGTAATCGTAAAGACGCCGGGCTTCTCTGCGATACGGCGGAAGTGATTGGTTTGCGAAGACGCTTTTCTGGCGACGGTATTGAATGTGTAAAACACCTCAAAGGGAGAATGGCCTGATAATGAAAAGGAAAGGCGTTCGCCAACACAGTAGTCGGACTTTGATTCGAGTGGGATGATCGTAGGCACGTCTGATACGGCGACTCTGACTGAGGATCGGTCTGTGTGGTAGGCTTTCTCGCACCCTCGTGCGTCTCGCACTTTAGAAATGCTAACAACATGTTGGCCTAAGTCGAGATGGCGCCTGGGAATTGGAAGGCTGTGCCGATTCGATTTAATATTTGGAATGGACACAATTTCTGGCTTCGCCTTCGCGTAATGTTTGATTGAGATTTCGAGCGAGAAGGGTGGCACACCTTCCATGGTGAGAGGAATAAGCTCCTCGCCACTGTCGTCTTCCTTGCAAAAACCGTAAATGCGACCTGGGGCGTCAAAGCGCGCAGAAGGAAGAGGGAAAACCTTTTGGGTGACCACGACTTGGTTGCTTCTCGGATCATTATTGTAAAGGTAATCACCAACCTCCTTGAATCGGTATGTGTAATCACCGGGCTCGGCTGTTTCCAATTCCATGGAAAGAGCATGCAGTGCTGTTTTGAGACTTCGTACTCGCGCGGAAGTAGAGCCTCGAGGCACTTTCCTTTGTTGCTCGCATTGGATCGTGTAAGGCGGATTTCCCGTCAGCCGAAGCTCAAGACTATCACTTTGTCCCTGACAGATGTTGCTCTTTGCAACTAAACCATCGGGTCCCACAGGCGTATCATCTATAGCAGTGATCTGCGGTCTGGGTATCCAAGATATCTCAAAAACTTTCGCTGCCTCGTCAACAGTTCCGGGACAAGAGCTATCCGTCACCCCCAAGAGCTCGTAACGTCCTTCTTGGCTCACAGTTAAGAAACTATTCTCATGCCAGAACGTCTTTGTTGCTATCGAACCATCTGCGTCCAGATTCTTGTACTGTAAAGTCCAGGGCCGTTCACCACTGAGCCTGATGGGTAAGTCGACCTTAGAGTCTTGCAGCGCCGAGTACTTTCTGCTTTTGTCGATATGACCGAAGGAAATCTGGGGTGGCTTGGACCTGGCGTCAATCTTTAGGATCTCATTAAGATTCCGTTTGCATTTAGAGCGGTCTTTCACGCCTGTCAATACGAGGTTATACCCGCCGCCGCTCACGAGTTTGTCCGTAACAATCGTATACCTCGCAGTTTCGGATTCGAGGACATGCTTTGTCTTCTTGCCATTGTGAACAAGCTCGTATTGCAAAGTCCACGGTGCCTCTCCAAGAAAAGCGACGTCCACGGAAATAGGTTCACCAAAACAGGCCTTGCGCACCTCCGGTGTACCCACAAAATGTGCAGAGGCGGGGGGTTTAACGTCTTGCTCTAGCACTGTCACTTTGTTCTCTAAATGTCGAGGTGCGTATATGCTGTCAGAGATATCCAGGAAGCGATACCGATAGTGGCCGGCTTCTGACGGGGTGAAATCCAACTGTGCGCGTAACCCATCGACAACTTGATGTTTAGTTTCAACGCCTTTAGAGGTCTCAATAGCATATCTGATTCGGAACGGCGGCGAACCCGTAAGGTCCAGGTCAACAAGCAATCCCACGGGACTATTTGCGCATTTATCAAAAATTTCTTCGGAGCGTATTGAAAGCTCTGGTTCTGGCGGGTTATGCAGATAGCATGACGAGGGCTCAAAGATTTCGCCTGAGCAGAATTGGCTAGAGACGTATTGCAGTGAATACCATCCTGGTTCTTTGATCATAGGCTTTTGATCGACCGTTTTGAGTGATGATTGGCGGATAGTACGAGCAGGGTCGTCCAGGCTCCCTTGGCCGTCGACACTAAAAGAATAAATCAGGGAGAAAGGCCCATCATTCTCATACCCGTGATCTGAGCTGTGGAATTTGACAGGGAGCGGGTGGCTCTCCCCACGTGCAACTTCGAGAAAGTGCTGATCATTGCATCCAGAAAGAGATAGCCTGGGAATTTCATGAACGGAGAATTGATGCCACTGAGCTAGAGATTTCGTGGATAGGCGATCAAAATCTTCCAGGTACATGGAGTAATTCGCAACGTTTCCGGAGCCATCGTGAACCTCCTCGATCATGTAGAGCCAATCGCCACCTATGTTCAAAGATTCATTCAGAGGAATCTCAATTACTTGGCTCTGAGCCCAGCTGATCTCCGGTTCCCGTGCATCAAACAACCGACCAAGGGACCTGTGGCCTACAAGTGGAGTGCGCAAATGATCTGGTTGGATGTTCTGGAATGAGAAGCCCCGGTCGTGATCGTTCACCTGCCTGCTGTACTTGATTTTCAAAGGCGGGGTACCTTCAACGGTTAACACCAAGTCCGAGAGCTCGCCCCGGCACTTATGTGTATGAGAGTTTTTGATCAATGCGCGAGGGCAAGTAGTGACGAGGGAATCTGAAGCTCGCACGCGGACTTCAAGTTTAGACTCATCCACGACACGCTGTAAACGATACAATCCGGGTTTTCGCACTGGCAGGAGTAGATCACGGTGTAGACCAGCAGTTGACTGGGAATGTCTCTTATCTGCCTGCCGTTTCAGTTGCTTCAATTGTTTGGCCGGGATTGAAATGATTTCACTGTCACCATTGTTGAAGTCGAGGCGCAGCAGCTCAATCAAAATAGGATCCGTTTGATTCACGCGGATAGGCAATTCAATAGTAGTTTTCTGAGAATCTAGACAAAGCGGTGCCAGCTCTGGATTCAGGACGGCTGACCTGCATTCTACATTAACAGGAGAAGAAGAGGAAACAATGGGGTGGGCCTACCCTTCAGGGAGAATGTTAACTATTTGCTTTCCGAGGATGAGGGATGCGTTGTTTATTATGTCGCCAGGTTTAATACTTTGTCCTGAAATTGACAGTTCTCGATCATAAGCCAGTCTCACCGCGCCAGACAGCCAGATGCCGATCGGGATCTAGGAGGCGTCAGTCAATGCTTGGCCGCGCTCATCTTAAGATAGCACATACCGGGATGCGGAACATCAAGAAGACATTGAAGGCGACATGAATGAGAAAGAGCGCAAGTGTCGTTGGGAAGGCCCATTCCAGCCAGGGAATGCGCAAAGCCTGGAGACCGAAGAGAAAAACCCCGTCTATCGAGGCCCATTTCAAAAACAGCCAGGTGGAATCCAAGTCATCAGAGGCCGTCCAGGCCTCGTAGACCCGCCACGCATTGAGGGCCACGTAGGCAGCCGCTACGTATAGTCGTTGCGTTGGAGGTTCAACTATACTAGACGGAACAAGTGATGAGCTCGCATCCTGGTCGGCGGACGGCGTGTTCTGTAACAGCTTGGAAGGTGAAACATTCTGCGAGGTAGACCTTAAACTGGGAACACTGTACTCTCTCGTTCTTTGTGTTGTCCGAGGCGTTGAAGGGAACGCGGAGCGAAGCCGGGGAGTGTCGCTCATAGCATGCTGTGGTCGCGGACTTCCGCGGGAGACAATGTAGTGATGTGAAAGATGAGATTCGGAAATCGTCAATGGTAAGCTGATTGATTCTTAACACGGGTTGAATAGAGAACCATGTACAGCTCGCCTGGGACAAAGTCAGCGTATTAGGGTCAACCCGCTGTGATGTAGGTGTGTGGTTGTTGAGTCGAAGCTTGTTTGAAGATGGCTGATATTTTCTTTGACGCGCGCATTCTAAATCGGGACTAGCCTTGGGGAGCTCAGCACCACATCAAGAGCTTCAACATTCACCTTACCTCTAGTTTCCAGTGCCTTGTCTTTTCTCTTCTTAGAATTTTCCTCAACCCTAAAACTCAGATGAAGACCTGGCATTTATGTCCTTTACCACACAGGAGTGTGTGGAAAACAACTGACGCACTCAGAGTGAGCTCAGTAACTACATCCTTGCGTCTGAGCAACCACGCTTAGCAAAACCGACTCCAGTCCGATAGGATAGTTCAACTAATTTCGCCTGGGCCACCTTTTTCTACTTTGGTCAGAGCATCTCTATATAGTCTGTTCAAGGCAGGAACTATGAGTGAACGCGTGAAAAGAAGAAAGGTGAATTATCCTACGAATAGCATAGATGGGAGGATTAATTCTCAACGCGCTTCTTCTGAAGGCGAGAAAAGGCCATGGAACGGATTCTGTGAGCTAGAATCGGAGCCAGTTAGTGCACCCCCTTTAAACTGTCGGTGACAACCATACTCATGTTCAAAGGCTATTTTCAATGTAATGCTCCGCGAATTTGGAATAACAGGCGTTCAAGTTCAAGAAGTTCTGTCATTAGAGGATAAGTTTTTGGATACTTTGAAGTAAGGGAACTCTAACCATATATTAGAGGTTCATTACTAAAAGGTGCGATCCTGTACAGTAAACCCGTCTACGGCATTATATTCTTGTTTCGCTGGAGAGAAGATGATCCAGAGAAACAGGAGGCAAGCTGTCCTGAAGGTCTATGGTTTGCAAATCAGGTTCGTTTTCAGGCTCTATATTCGCAATTCTGTTGACGCACGGCGCTTATCATACTAGACCGCGGGCAATGCCTGTGCCACCGTTGCTCTTCTAAACATCGTCAACAATATTGAAGGCGCTGATCTTGGGGAGAATCTTCGAAATTTTAAGGATTTCACCATGCCGTTTACGCCTGCACTGAGAGGAGACGCAATAAATAACTTTGAGTTTGTCAAAAGGATTCACAACTCGTTCGCTAAGTATGCTGGCAGATATGAGCTCCACGTCTCAAGTTTTCTAACGGCATGTACAGGAGAATGGATGTCCTGAATTCTGATTTTCAACTCAAATATGAGGTGGCCTCGAAGCGTAATCGGTCAAAGAAAAGTGGGCGTGAGGAGCATGAGGCTGACGCAGGATTCCATTTTATTGCGTTCGTTCCTGCCTTGGGAAAAGTGTGGAGGTTTGATGGACTAGAGCGCCAGCCTCAAGCTCTCGGTTCGTGTGACCTTGACTTGGTAAAAGCTGGAGATTTGCTAACATAGACCATAGGCGTGTTTGAACCGGAAAGCAATTGGTTAAGCTTAGTAAAGCCGAGTATAGAGGCAAGAATGGCCGAGTACGACGAAGGCCAAATCGAATTCTCAGTTCTGAGCCTCGGCCGAGATCCTTTACCTGATCTTGTCGAGCAACTGGCTATGAATATCAAACAGCTTCAGTTGGCTGAGAGGACCATAACCTCACGTCAACAGAAGGGAAGTGGTAGCGGACCACAGGTTATACCGAACTTTGTCGAAAACACGCTCTTGGGCTCGGACATGTCATACGGAGTGACAGATAAGGCCCTTAACGAAGCAGCTATTGCACCGGGGAAAGCAGAAGAGTACTTGGGTTATTCAACGGACGAGCTTGCGAAACACTGCGCAAACATGCGCACTGCACAGGAGAAACTCCGGATAGAAATTCGAGATAAACAGCAGTTGCATCAGGCGGATGAGGAGTACGCTGAAGGAAGAAGGTATGACTACGGGCCAGCAATAAGGACATGGCTACGTTTCATGGCACGCAAGCGGATGGTTGAAGAACTGATTCCTATGTCGCAATGGTCTGGTTAAGGTGAGTACCTTAGTCGCAGAATCACGTGCGTTGGAGACAGAAATGAACGTATCTGCAAATCAGAGAGAAAGGCCGATGTATCTGGCCAGGGATGAATGGCGGGACGCCCTCGTGATGTGCCGATTGGATGAGCTTCTTTTTGAAGTAATGGGAAAGTAGCAGCCTACAAGCCTCGCCAGAAACAAAGACCGTTGAAGCGCCTTAGCCTGGTTCTCAAGCACTCGCTTTAGCACCTGAATGGCCATTCGCATATGTAGATATTTTGTCTCCTAATCATTATTGTCGGTGGCGTTATGGAGTAAGGTAGACCTGGAGAACCGGAGGGTTGACCGACCAAGACGTCACCGCCTGCTCCCCAAACCGACCGCTTCGTTCCAGCAATTTCGCTTCAACGTTGGATTCTCCTCTTTTTTTGTAAACTTGCCTGGTGCTGTTGGAAACGGCCATTCGGCTTTTCTTGCTTGTCAACCCTCTCGAACTGGCAGAAGATCGTTACGCCCGCTGCTGTGCTTCGATCTACACCCTTTGACTCTCAAACTTTAGCTTCCAGGCGCCGAAGTTAAGCCTGGGCAGTATTCCTAGTACTTATTTTCGCTCGCCTGAGCTTGTAGGAACCGGTCTACCGCAAGATCTTCCAGCTATTCTTTGTTGAACAGCCTGAGTACTACAGAGTCACCATGCCTTCTTCATCAACGCCCGACCTGCCTGAGAAGGCCCCCGATGAATCCTCGAAACTGAAGACATTTCTATCAATACTTCGAAAGTACGTGCCCTCATGTCTTCTGATGAGAAGTCCATGACTGGTTCTTAGCTCTAACGTTCATCTGCAGATTCGTTGGCGTGAGCGATATCGCATCCGTGAGGTTTTCCCTCCCCGCGCAGCTTTTGGAGCCAACTCCCAACCTAGGTAGGTTGTTTAAACAACGGTACTGGCGGCTAGTGCTTGGGACAGACTGCTGACCGGGCTCTAAATCACTAGAATATTGGAATTATTTGGACAGACCAGAGACCTTCGCAAGGTCAGCAACATGGCCTATTCACCAATCTTTCGGGCTCGCTTTCTGACTGGAAAATCTACAGCATCGGTACATCAGACGAACCGTTGGGGCGGATGCTGGAGGTTTTGCGATTCTGGTTTACGAAAGACCTGGTTTGCCGTCCTCAGTTCACAAAGTGTGTCTCCCTGCTGATTATCATTCAGAAGTACATCAAGGGCAAACCATGCAAGCCTTATAACTCAACCCTTGGTGAATTTTTTAGGGTGAGCCTGCTTTCTTCAGTGTCCCCAGTTTCTGTCGCTGACCGCAGTAATTCAAAAATCCAGTGTAGTTGGGAAGTAGAATCCACCCTTCCCGAATTACCTGTGGCGTCCCAAGGGGAACCAGTCAACGACACCTCCACCATGAAAGAAGACAACGGGAAACCAGCTAGGGTTTGTTTTCTGACTGAACAAACTTCGCACCACCCGCCAGTATCCGCCTTCTACATCGACTGTCCAGAGACAGGCGTGTCGGCTCGTGGATTCGATCAAATCAGTGCCAAGTTCACTGGCACAAGCATCCGTGTTACTCCCGGTCAACACAATCTTGGGATCTTTATCATTATAAGCACAAGGGATGACGAGGAATACCAGCTGACGCACCCTGCGGCTAATCTCGGTGGCCTGTTGAGAGGGGCACTTTCCATAAGTGTGGCGGACACATGTTACATCGTTTGTCCCAAAACGGGCATCAAAGTGATTTTGCAATACCTAGAAGAAGGGTGGATAAGCCGAGCTCAAAACAAGGTTGAAGGGCTCATTTTCCGATACGACCCAAATAGGGACACAATTACCAGGATAAAAGATGTCCCAGAAGGCGACATCCTTGCCAAAATTTCAGGATCATGGCACGGACAGATGTATTATACTTTAACAGGGACAAGGGAGCCTCGACTTCTGATTGACATCACACCCCTTTTCCCTATCTCGAAGATTCTACCGCCGGAAGAAACACAATTGTCCAACGAATCTCGAAGGTTTTGGTCCGGTGTAACCGAGGCAATATTGAACAAGAGATATAGTCAAGCCACAAAGCTCAAGGTGGAGATTGAGGATCGGCAACGACAAAAGGCCGCTGAGCGACAAGAGAACAACGAGGAATGGAGGCCGCGCTTCTTCACAGGTGCCGTCACGCCTTTGGGAAAACCATCTCTAAGCGAGGAAGGCCTGAAAGCACTTGAGGGTATCCGCGCCCAACAGTACCAGCTTGATGAGAGCAAGACCAAAGGCGCCTAGGCGTGATGGCGCTCTTTCGAAAAATACCTCGGACTTTTCTAAAGTTCTTCATTTTTCGACACTCTAGAATTACTAAGACAAAATGGTCATTGCCTTGCGCTTTTCCCCTTTTGTCCGTTTCTTTATCTTTTCAGGCCGTACGCAGCAGGATCTCGTGCGTATTTTACGTGTTGGCTCATGACCTTTCTAATAGTATCTTAGACTTCGCGTTGTTGACACAAGTGGCAGGGCCTCTTTCGAACTCCAAATACACTCGAACTATGTCTCGCGCCAATACTGTTGGATCTCATCATCAACTGTAATGTACAGTAATAGAAATTCGAAGACTGAGCACTCGCCTGGATAAGAGCTGCTAAGTTCTCAAACCTGCTACAATTTCCAAGTGTATATCACGTTCAAGTATCGAGAAGTTCGTAAAGTTAAAAAGAAGACATCGTGATGCTACTCCAACAAGCCCTAATATCCGTCTGTAAGCTCTTTCATACTGCGCCATCCATGTCACCTATGTCACCTATGCAATGAACAGACCCAAACTCAGAAAAGAAAACAAAGACTGGCTTAAGTTTCGTCGAGTTCCGTCGAGAAGCGGCTCTATGCAGCCGCTGTGTTAACAACCTTGTTGAAACCACTGGCCACAGTTTTCGCGATTTCCTCGTTTTTATGAGGTAGGAGAGACAGTGTGTATGCGACATCATTCCATTGCCGCTCGGTTTCGCACCTTGCAAGTCGAGCGGCGAGTTTCTCTGCTAACTGACGAGCATGTTTCTCCTGTAAATCCAGCCTTGTTAGTGACTAGGTACTAAGTGGAGTTGTTATCTTCCTGTAACAGGTATGAACTCACCTTTTCAATGAATCCTATAAGGAACTTTATGATGCGCCTGAGTGCTCCTTCTTCCAGATTGCGCTCTGCGCTTAGGAGACTGAACATATCAACGAAGTGGTTGTAAACAGCATTGTCCTTGCCTGCCAACTCCGTAAAGAACATGCGGGACAAGTCGGCGATCCTTTTGTCATCGTCTTCCAAGCATTTTGCCATCTCTCCCAGCTGCCCTTTGACCTTGACCTGTCCCGCTAGGATAAGGAAAGTGAGCGTCATCAAGCAAGTGCGCTTGACAGAGGCGTCTTCATCGTTAAGCCGTCGATAGAGAAAGTCCGTATTCTCGTCAATCAAATGATTGAAGCACACCGCCATATCACCAAGAGCAATGACTGCATTACTTCTGACGATGGGGTCTTCGGAGCGTTCCATTATGGTGATCAAGAGCGGGAGGTTCTTCTCACAGTACTCGGCAGACACACACATCAGTTTGGCCATACATATAGTTGCCGCGGCTTGAAGGTTACGCTCAGAATAGGTGTTGTTGTTTGCACAGATCTCTGCAACCAATGGCCCGAAATTTGACAGTAGTGAGTTCTCGCCATACAGTAATTCCCGTTCACGAATATGTGCCATTGCTTCCGTGAAGTCATCTTCTGTTGTTCCACCGATAAGGTCCAACTCATCATTCTCAGTCGGAGTATCATTGCTGTGAGGTGCTGCGTTGAGAGGCTTGTTCTTCTCTTGCTCTGCCTTGCGACGCTTGAAGTCAAGTTCGCACAATTCTAGGTGAACGATCTGTTTGATCGCAATATGACCCACAACGAATAAAAGTTGAGACAACGCAGCTGACGAAGTCTTCTGGCCTGAAGCAGATTTATCACTAGAGGCTGTGCTTGGTCGTCGTTCTTCTTCAGTATTGGAGTTGCTCGAAGACGGCCGCCGGATCTGCGAGTCGAAAACAGATCTTGTTTTCCGCTTGACAAGGTCAGAGCAAAGAACATCCGGGTGTTTTGACAAAGCGTAGATAGCGCTAATAGCTTGTTCTGCTACCCCATACCACTCCTTGCTATCCGAGACTGTTTCAACCATCGCGGCAAGTTTCGTCAGTACGGGGTGTTCGTTTGTTAGCTTGGAGATGCTAGACTCTTTCGATTTGGCTTGGCGCCCTGGGACCATGCGCCTTAGGGCAATGCACGTATACTTTGCGAGGACCAGGTCGGACCTTCCAAGGCTTCCAAGGCCGATCCTAAGCATTATCTCAATCTCCCTGATGACAACCTCAGGATCAGCTAAAGCAATCATGCCTAGAACGATAATGGCACCACGACGCTGAGTTCTGGAGATTTCTTTCTTCTGCACACCGTAAACCTGCCAAAGTTTAGCAATAACAGCTTCGGAAATATGACCGGCTTTCATCATAGTGCTTAGTAGCTGTTCAAGGCATGTAAGTTCGGCAGACGTCGCGCCAAATGTGAGACTAATCATGTTCCGGGCGATATAGTTCGCTGCGTCATTCGGACTAAACGAGTCTGGCGCTTCAAAAAAAAGCCCTTTATAGCAATCGATTAAGTGAGTCTGAACCCCTTTCCCTTCATCACTGTTTCCTTTGGTCCAGATGAGTCTTAACATCCGTCGAATACCGATGCGAGCAGTTTCGACTTTGTACGCATCCAACATAACAAAAAAGTCCATGGCCTCAATAGCCTCGCTTTTATTCTTGGAAGAAAGGAGTTGGGTAACAATGTTGGATGCTGTGTGGAGGACTTCAATAAAGCGGATCGCTTCGTTGTAGTATTTCCTGGTCAGCTGCAGTCGAGCGAGCAGCTCCGACGTAGCTGCTTGTTCTGCAGCCCTCTTCATCGCCATTGTATGTTCCTCTTCTGACATACGCGGTTCCTTTGAGGGTGATTCGTCCGGTAATTGCGTTGCATCATCCAGGAGCTCGCTGTCCACTTGCGAAACATCTCCGGCGTCGAAGCCTGGTGTCTCTGGAGGTCTCAGCGCATTGAGCTCGGCGTCTACGGTATCGATTCGCTCTGTCCATTCTTTCAAAGAGAGCTGTCCGCCATGCATGACGCTAAAAGGATGCGTGGACACTAGTTTTGCAATCAATTTAATCGCATTTCGCCGGACATTGCTGCTCTTGTCCTCGAGACTCCTTGCTGCTAGTTCAGCAGCTGCTTGTCGACGTTTGGGAAATTTCTGTTCCAGATCGCAGATTCTCATGTAAACTTGGATAGCTCGGCAACGACAATAAGGGTTGATGTCGAGGAAGCGCTCCTCGAGAACGTCAAAAAATGCGTTGATCTGTGATTTATAATTGTCTGTTCGCTCTTCCTGCTTGCTAAGATCGGCTATGAGGTTTCCGCATACTTCGACGACGGCGCACCGCAGAGTATATGACTAGAAAGATTTAAGTCGCTTCCCCTTCAATGAGTGACAAGGTGGGTTGATTACCTCACTGTCCAACTGTTTGGCGAGCAGCGTCATTTGCTTAATGATAAGCCTCGGAGCAAGCTCAGAAAGCTTGATTATGAACGCAGAAACTGATTTTGGGCCCCGGGTGTCATTCGAGTTGAATTCTTTGTTTCCGAGTTCTCTGACGGCCAATTAGCACGAGAAATAAGGCAGGCATTGCGGACAGCTGGAGTACTTTAGGATCTCATCCGATAATTGCGGGTAGTCGTATTGTTCTGCGAGGATATGTAAAAACTCTGCCATCGGTTCAGACAGGTGCTCGAAGTACGTCAAACTTTGCACGATAGATGTCTGGGCACCTGGGTGGGAAGTTAGGTATCACGCCCAAGCCAGTTCCGCCAAATAAAAACTTACCAAATCCATGGCCGTGGTGCTTTACTGCAATGCATAAGACTTTGAAGGCATGCATCCGGATCGCCATACTTTTCACTCGCTGCTCGCTCTCCAGGATGAGATAACTCGAGCGGGTAAAAAGGTTTATAAACGTATCTCGGTCCGATGTAGTAAGAAATATTTTGCTGAGTTTCAACTTCATGACTTTGCACATGGTCTCCATTGCTACCTGAATTTGGGCTGTTCCATCCCAGTTGCTGTCTTTGGTGGCTTTAGACCTCGCAGACTTACCAGTACCCCGTCGGGAGGGCGCAGTTTCTGCTGGCTTTTCGGCTGCCTTCAACTCGACGGCGGAGAGTGCCCATTGCAGAACGAAGCCATACATCTCCAGGAGCTCTTTATGGTGCTGAATGCTGTCCTGTTCATCGGATTCGAGATCTCCATGGATAACATCAGCCTCAACGGATAACCCAGATACTACCAGGTCGAGAAGCTTGCTCAAGGACTTGGTCGGAAGAAAGGTGGAATATCTGTAGAAGTTCAAAAGTTCAGAATTGGGACCAAATGAGCCAACGAAGGCCTCGGGATTCGGGGCGAAAGCGCACTTTAGAAGAAACTGCAGTGAACCAAATGAGGATGCTCTGGCCAGTCCCTCTGGGTTCTCAGCCACCGCATCTACGATCGAGTTCAAAACATTGTCGATAATTGCACTAGTCAGCTGCTCCGGATCGGATTCAAACTCCAACAACTCGGAGTCAGCTTCGGGAGTCGGCACCGAGCTTGGGTCGCTCAGATAGAATTTGAGAGACTCGTTGATATCAAACTGAGTCCTATCCTCCATTATGGACACGGCGGAGGGGCCTCAAAAGAGTCCGTGAGGAGGTAAACTGGTTTGCGGATAGAGTCGCGGGGTTCAGAGAATGAGAGCAGGGACATCGCCTACGATGGTGCGGGCGGGCTTTTGTTTGTAGTTTTCCGCTTTCAGTTGTCAATCTCTGGGCAACCATTGAAAAAAGCAGTTTATATGATTGGTCAACTTCGTTTCACTGTTATTGTATTTCAGCCTTTCAGGAAGAGCAGCGCTTATCAGCGATAAATAAACAATGCAATACTGTATCCGGATATTTTACACGCTGCCTTAAAAGAATTATCAACAATAATGTCGCCCGGCTTCACGTCACCCTTGAACAGGTCTCCGGCAAACACTTTCTGATTTCTATACATGCTCACGATACCCTTACTGCAGGTCACTCTGTCTGTCAACAGAGACGTTTTATGCTTTTTCAATAATTGCGCCAATTTCATTGAGCACAATCGCACCAGTCTTGCGGTCCGCCCTCATTACCCATTCCCTCCACGGGGCCATGTCTATGCTCCACGCGCCCTTCCCAGATATCACAGACTTTGAGCATCCTCGAGCCATGTTGGAGCCGCCAAAATATTCCCGGGAACATGGCACAATATCCGAGTACGACCAGCAGCTGCAACGACGTTTTCCGGAACGTGACCAAGAAGAAGATGAGTTAGAGGAGGAGGAGGTCGACGAGGTTGTCTTGGAAGACATGAAAAAGCTTGAGGACACCTTTCCAGGTATCTCGGATCGCTTTCGATTAGTGAACAGAATCGGTGAAGGTATGGACCTTGGATGCATTCTCCAATTCCATCTAGAACGCCCCAACATAAATTACCTGACTAAATCTGCCGTTGCTCCTAGGCACTTTCTCGACCGTATACAAGGCCGAGGATCTCTTATATGACCACTATAGGAATGACTGGGACGTGTTCCAAGGCTATTCAAGCGATATGTGGGGAAATCCGCCGTCTAAACGACGTCGAGTCGAAGGCGAGAAGGGCAACTCAATGCCCATTAGACGAAGGAAACCCCGTTATGTTGCGCTGAAAAAAATCTACGTCACTAGCAGCCCCTTGCGCATCCAGAACGAACTCGAATTACTACACGATCTCCGGGGGTGCCGATCGGTTTGCCCTCTGATAACTGCATTCCGTCACCATGATCAAGTAGTTGCTGTTTTGCCCTTCTTCCCCCATACCGACTTTCGACTCCAATATAGGACGTTCATGGTGGCTGATATGCGCCATTACTTCCGATCGTTGTTCACCGCATTGCATTCGGTTCATAAACACGATATACTACACCGTGATATCAAGCCAACCAACTTCTTGTACAACCCGGACTTGCGAGAAGGCGTCTTGGTCGATTTTGGCCTAGCAGAACGCGAAGGTTCAGAATACACTGGTACGTGCCTGTGCACAAGTACGAGCTCTATGCGTCGCACGCGATACACGCAAAGTTACCACTACACACAGTGCGCCTCATCTGGTCTCGCCGTGGGCTATCCGAAAAGCGACTCCCGGCCGTCAAGGCGCGCCAATCGTGCAGGGACTCGAGGATTTCGTGCCCCGGAAGTCCTATTCAAATGCACATCTCAAACAACCAAAATAGACATGTGGTCCGCTGGTGTGATTTTGCTAACATTACTTGGCCGTCGATTTCCATTCTTCAACTCGGCCGATGACGTTGATGCATTAATAGAAATGGCGAGCATATTCGGCACTCGGCGCATGAAAAATGCCGCTGCTATGCACGGGCAGATCTTCGAGACCAATATCCCGACGATTGGTGAGAAGGGATATAGCTGGGAAAAGCTGGTGAAATGGTCTAGCTGTGTGGAGGAGCTAACAGAAAGCGAAAAACAAGCTACTCGGTTGCTGGCAGGGCTGATGGAATTAGATCCAACCAAACGTCTTAGTGCAAAAGAGGCCATGCAGCACGAATTCTTTACAAATCCTATTGACCATGATGTTGAATGGGGAGGGCCAGAGGACAGCGCCGATAGCGGAAGGGAAGATGAAGGCGATAAAGGTGGTGAAGAAGATGGTGACGACGACGAAGTGGACATGGTATAAATCCTTGACAATAATTCCGAATAATAATATCTCATACATACATGTCCCATCAGCGCCTTACAATTATCGCCGATGGCTTGTATACCCTTCTAGGGCGTGTTGTGTTATCAGGTAATGACAACTTATGGAAAAAAAAAAAAAAAAAAAAAAAAAAAAAAGCTCCTATGCTTTTAAATAGGTACGCGCTGATTTCGTAGCTGGTAACTTTCAACTGGCCTTAGGCAACCTGGCTGAAGTCTCTATGTCCAGTTTGCACTGTATGCTCCTTCGCACCTTGCTGTCCAACGAGTATACCACCACAGTCGTTGCAGTGGAGGCGGAACGCCGCTACATCAGTATAATAATTCTTCTCCTGCAGCAGCCTACACACGTCCAACGCTTTGTCGAGCGCCAACGAATCTGATGTGTCGAATACAGTAGTGTCAAACTCGGGTAAGGCATTCTCATAAGGCGACAAAGCAATAGTATCGTAGTGAATGCCAGAGTAGACCAGGAAGCACCGTCTGCTCTGGCCCTCGTTGAAACGATCTACACGGAGGTTTCCAAGGTCGACCGAGCAAATCTCAATGTCAAAATGTTTGCTCAAGATGCTCAATTCGATCGCTCCACCCCAGGAAGTCTCATTCTTAATCCAGCGACAATAATCATCCGGGGCTTGTTCTAGAATGGCGGCGGAGTACTCGTCGGGATTATCCTGAATTGTTTCGGCCACAGCAGATCTGAGTTCGACCATTGTGTCTGCACCTGGGAGGAGTGCTTTACTTATTGCGCGGAATAGGCACGAGTTGTCATCTGGCATAACCCGCAAAACGAATATGCCCCCATGCTCTGCCGAGTGGACTTTGGGTGTATCTTCGGCAACGGATTGTTGTTTGCGTGATAAGGAAAGTTTCGGAGGAGATGGCTGTGCATTAACTGAAGCGGCGTCTTCCGTCGTGGCTGGTTCGGTCCATGGTCTATCTTTGGCGGAAATGGTAAGTTGTTCCCGGTCCAGTTTAAAAGCGAGCTCGGTAAGCTTCTGATGCTTTCCTGTCTGATCCAACAATAGCGGCTTCGGAGGATAGCCGTACTTCACGTCATATGCGGTCAATCCTGTCTTCTCAGCAATATCTTTTCGAAGATCTCCAATAGTCGCATCTTCGGCCAGGATGGCAGTATATTGCCCAGAGGGTCCTCGTATTCGCACCCTCATAGTCGAATGTGTACACAGATGTAAAACAAACAAAGAAAGATCAATAGACCTTAAGAAGGGAGGATGAAACGGGCACCGTGCCGGTGATCAGTGACGCAAGATCGAATGAGTGGGGCACATTTGCCAATGGCTGATAAGCTATCTTGAATCCAAGGCAGCAGACTCAGTTTGCTGAAGATACTTCAAACTATACGTTATGGGCGCTTTGATAACTGCCTTCGGTATTGTCGAAACCCTTAAGTTGTTGGCATTGTTTTAAAGGGCCGCAAATTGCGCTTTGCTTCACGAAGCATTTCAATGGCCAGTGTTGATTGCGGGGAAATGTCCAGCCTCATCTCCGCTTCCGCAAGGATCTGGCCTCATGCGTGGCCCTGTTATTTATGTATCTATATTGGTGTGTTCTTCACCACATAAGGACCTGCTGCGTAAATCCCTGCAGTCTGGATTGTCTGTAGTACTAGGACTAAGCTAGGCATGCACATTACGGATTAATCATTAAGGCAGTAGGGCGACAGCGCACAGGCTGTCAGCAGTAGTTGATGCAACTACTAATCCGTATGCAGAGGTCACCAACCATGTATGTTCTGGGGACAGAGACATCATTGCCTGTTTGTAACCAATTTTCCTGCCTGGAAATCACCCGTTTCGAAAGTTTTGAATGAGGGTGCCAGCACAGTAAGTACGGGTATCAAGGCTGATATTGGGATCCACTGCTGTACTAGAGTGCAAACAACGGATGTCAGTTCTAAGTCCACGCAAAGATATGTTCAGTTGCAACCCTGATCACTTTAAACAACGAAACGCAAATCTCCACCCAGTGCTTAGTGAAACCTTTTGGTAGTTGCAGAGTGTCTAGTACCGTGTTTCCTCCAGGGAGTACGAATTATCATATCACCAAGACGGAACGATACCGTATTTATACACCCTCTGTGTATCGCGGTAAGTTATCAAGCAGGGTCCTTAGTCAGCATACTCGCAGCAGGACCTCTGCTCGTTGTTGTTGCATGCTTGTTGACGTTGAGATACTCTCGCAGTGAAAGAAAATCAGTTAACAAATCACTCCCGGCATTTTCAAAGGTTCTGTTCTGTCTTGCGGTGCTGTCCACGTGCTTGTGGTGGTTAACACGATGGAGAGAGACTCCGAACCGTCGCAAGCGCAACCAACTC
Organism: Aspergillus multicolor; assembly: GCF_047715735.1. NCBI lineage: Eukaryota > Fungi > Ascomycota > Eurotiomycetes > Eurotiales > Aspergillaceae > Aspergillus > Aspergillus multicolor. The sequence goes on from NW_027395956.1 coordinate 54,638, forward strand.
CTGAGGAGCCCGTCCAGTCGATTGAGAGCGATAGCAAGGACAACGGCGTCGCCAGCGCAGTCGCGGATGAACAATGGAAACACATGATGGACGTTGTTTTAGCAATCTACGAGGTTCGAGAAGCAGAGTAAGTTGTTGCCGGACCCATGACGCGACATGTCAAGGGAGGAGTTGTCGCAAATATACCCTTGCTCATGCTCATGCTCATGTTCATCCACACAGTGGCCATGACCCTTCAAGACTCTTCCATCGCAGCGTCAATAAACGCAATGTTCCCGATTATTACGATATTATCAAAGAGCCTATGGCTCTTAGTATCCTGAAAGCAAAGATCAACAAGCGGGAGTACAAGACCGTCTCAGAGTTCGTGCGAGATTGCGCCCTGGTAAGCTTAGGCGGCGAAGACATTGTATCCGTAACTTATATTGATTATTGCACAGATCCCTCATAATGCACAAACCTATAATCGGCCTGATTCCCAGGCATACGAGGATTCGCTCGTGATCAAAGATGCCTTCGCTGATGAATTGCAGAAACTAGTCAAAGCAGGTGTCATCACTGTGGAAGAAGCTGAACTGCCGGATTTGGGTGAAATTCCGGAGCCGGATCCTTTGCCAGAGGAGGAGGACGACGACGAGGAAGACGACGACGATGAAGACGACGATGATGACTCGGACGACGAAGGCCGCAGAAGAAAGAAGAGGGGCCCTCGCCCCGGTTCTAAACGAGACGGCATGAAAGAGGATGGGAGTAAGTCTGCGGATCCCGAGCAGAGAAAAAAGCGAGGCCGTCCTCCGCGTGTTGATACACCGATGGAAGCTAGAATTAAGGCGGTCTTGAAGGGAATTCGGAAATTAAAAGGGCCTGGGAACCAACTAAAAGTTCGGCATTTTGAGCGCCTTCCCGACAAGGGCGTATACCCTGATTACTACATCGAAATAAAAGAACCGGTTGCGATCGATATAATCAAACGAAAGTCGAAACGGAAGAAGTATAACTCAGTGGACCATTTCATGAAGGACATGGACCTGATGTTCAACAACGCCAAGGCCTACAATCAATCCGAAAGTCAGATCTACAAAGATGCGGTGGATCTTCAATTGGAGGCAAGAAGGCTTGCAGACCTTGAGAAGAAGAAACCCGACAGCGAATATCTAATGGAAGACGGTCGCCTACCGCTCCCGGACGGCATTCTTCACAAGGGAGAACTGTGGAAGGTTGGCGACTGGGTTCATATTCAGAACCCTAATGATGTGACCAAGCCAGTTGTCGCGCAAATCTACCGGACGTGGCAGGACTCCGAGGGCGAGAAATGGATTAATGCCTGCTGGTACTATCGCCCGGAGCAGACTGTTCACCATTATGAAAAGCATTTCTACCCAAACGAGGTTGTTAAGACAGGCCAATACCGTGATCATCGAATTGATGAGATTGTTGACCGATGCTTTGTGATGTTCTTCACACGGTACAACCGCGGAAGACCTAGAGATTTTTCTCTCGATAAAGAAATCTATGTGTGTGAGGCTCGGTACAATGAAGAAAAACACAAACTTAACAAAATAAAAACATGGGCCAGTTGCCTACCCGATGAAGTTCGTGAGAAGGACTACGAGATGGATTTGTATGACGTTCCACGCAGGATCAGGAAACTCCCCAGTCCAATCAAACATCTCCTCAAAAGTGATGCAAAAGAGACAGATGAACTACCAAAGCCAACATGGGGGGCAGAAAATGCACCCCCAGTAGTAGGTGCAGTTCACTGTCGTCCTCGAGATGAAAATGTGAGTGGTACTATACTAATGCACTGCGGCGCTCATCCCATAATAACATATTCTGCAGGAATCACCACCTCCGGAGCCAACTCCCTCACCACCTCCCGCGACCATTCCTTCAACTGCTATTCCGCCAGTTCCTAGACAAACTTCAATGAGCCAAGCGCCCACACAGCCCGCTATGAACAGTCCTGCTGCACTTATAGCCGCAGCGAGTCCAGTTCCTGTGCGTTCGCCCGCAGCACATATCGGAACTGTCCAACATTCTCCAGTCCCGGTCCCTCCCATTTCTTATCATCAACCTCAGGTCCCCTATCAGCCAGCCTTACAGCAAAGACGCTCAAGCGGACTTGTGGCTCAGAGCCCGATGCCAGGGACTTACCAAGGACCGACTACTCCTCTGCCATATGTTGTTTCTCAGGGTCCTCAGTACGCTCCATACCAAATAGGCCGTGCGCCAGGAGCTCCAACTGTGTACAACCCCAACGCCCCGCGCCCAATTGAAGTGTTCCACCTAAGCGACAGCGCCAATGCGGCTATTCCAGCGGATATCCGCGACCAATTTCACTGCGACGACCAAGGGCATGTGCTTTTTTTCTCTTGCGCACCCTTGGATACCGGGTCAATGGTTCAACAAAAATTAGGGCACTCACTAAAGTATCTTGCCGCGAAGGAGGAGCGCCGGAAGCTCGTTGAGGCCAAGAAACGCAAGGAAAGATCTGAAAAGGAGGAACGAGAGCGATGTGTCAAGCGACAGCATACCGATGAGCAAACGGCTCTCGTGGCGCAAGCAGAAGTCGCGGCCGCAAAAGCTGTTAAATTCTTGACAAATAATATCATCAACGGCACAGGTCAGATCTACGGTGCTTTGTATCAGGACCGGGCCGAGGAGGCTCGACAGGCGGACATCAAGGCTCGTGAGCAACGGAATCTAGCGGATTGTGCCATTCGAGCGAAGATAGCGCATATTCAACGGGGCTCGATCACGGCACCATTCGTCAGTCTCAAAGGCAGTGGTATATACCTGGACGAGACTGGCCCCGCCGCCTAAATCCAGCCCTTTGACTTTGCAGACCTCGGATCATTCAAGCGGGGCTTGCTAGCGACTAGATTCCGGACTCTTAGATTACCAGGATTACTTTCTTGCTCTTGAGGTGATTCGGCGCATGGCGGGAAGGGGTGTTCAAGGTTTGAATTGGCCAGGCAGTAAGACTCACTTCCTAGGCTACCTTTATTCCTTTCCTGCATATCAGCTTCAACTGTAGCGATACAACGTGTCGGTATCTTTGCGACTATATTGTTATTGTGTGCCTGAATCGTTGAGTTTCACCCTGGTGTATTAGGTTCCTCAGCTAATCTATTGAGGATCAATCTCAGAGTGCCAAGGTAGGCTTTTGAGCTTCTAAGGTTCTCATGCTACAACGTGCCTACTACCTGTGCACTCCTTGATCTGCTGTAACTGGGGCTCACATCCTGATTTTCTGAGTTTGTTGTTCAGGGCACTGACATTTCGATGCTTCTATATATAGTTGGGGCGGGTCGCTCCAGTTTAGGGCTATGTGGCATCCACACCACAGCAAATGTGAAACCATAAACTGAGTCTCTAGCTGAGAATAGCATCTATCATTGGAATGTCGGGAACTTTGTGGGTGCGAGTCATCATTTATAGCTACTTCACTCAACCCAGTCTGGTTGATACAACAAAATTTTACAATAAAAGATCTTGGAACAGAATGAAACAGATCAATCATTACCTCATGAGTTTCATACATACCAGTGATTACCTGGAGAGAGACAGTGCATAGAATGTACAAAGACGGTGGAGCAAAGGAAGAATAGGATAGGTGAAAGGAGCAGAAAATACGACAACAGAGTTAAAAAAGGTCAATAGATGACAGCTCAGATGGGAACAAGATAATAAAAAAAAGAAAGGTTCAAACTTGGTCAACCACGAGAGACCCCTCGACAAGAAGTATAAGAAAGCCTGACGACAAGCCTAGGAATATTGGGGAAAAGATGCCCAGTCAAATACAGATACACAACCGTTTTTTTGAACACCTGGCACCAAGCATCTTATCACCCAGTCTGAAACGCCCCTTATGATAGAAACAGAAACACCAAAATTCGTCTAGTCGGTGATGATATGCAAGGCTTTGAAAAGCATGATAGAGTTGCGGGTGAGTCGTGTTTGAAGAGTGGCGAAAGACTGAACTCCCAGAAATCGCTTAAACCGATTTATGCAAAATCCCCCCATTCCCCGAGAGACAAAAAGTTAATGCGGGTGATAATCCTCTGTGGATGATGGTTATGATCAACGCTGAGGCATGATAGCCGCTCATCTTTTATTCGTGTATTCGTGCTGAATTCGTTTCTTATCCGGAGGAAAATGATCTGCCGTCATCAGACCTGTAAACTAGACGTTTTTTCCTGTTGACGCGGTTTCTTCGTTGCTGGTTCTTTTATTGCTGTCTTCTTCTTCCATAGAGAAGACGAGATCTCCCTCGCCCTGTTCCTGTTCCTCTTCAATTTTACTGGCACTGACAGGGGACGACACCGTGCGGTCTAGGCGGCTGATAGTAGCAACTGATGGAGAATGGCGCGCTGAAGATGGATGTAGAGACAGACCGCTGAGTTGCTGGGCGATCATAGAAGCCGAGGACGTCCGTGGCGGACTGCCAATAGGACCAAGGCTGGGGCTTCCACCAAAGTGTAAGGATGACTCCCGCAAAGGAGACCCAATGTGTGTAAGTGATCCATGATTCGCCTCTTCCTCCTTCTTCTGCTGGCGTTGCTTGGCGAACAGCGCCCCAAATCGGGACGGACTCGAGGCAAGAGGAGAGTTGACTTTGGAAAAGCTGGTGCTCATGCCCAGCCCGCTGAGGTCGCGATGGCTTGAGCCTAGCTCATTGTCCGTGCGTGACAACCGGCGAAGTCTTTCCTGAGGAGTAAGAACATCATCATGTAAATTCATAGGCAGATAATCTTCTTCCATTGGGAAATTGCTATCCTCCCAATCATCCAGAGCGTTGGGACGGGGAACACTTGCGGACAACATCCGCGATTTCACAGATCGTTGCGAGTGCAGAAATCGTGATCCAATTCCATCCTCAAGCGTGCCAGGGGGCGATGAGCCCATGAACGAAGACGCAGGCTTCTTCACATCAGCGCCCCAAGAAGGATCACGGAAGGTTCGAGGAGGGTTCGTTCTCTGTGCAGGAGGGGACGCTAGATCTAAACCGAATCTGGAAGGTACGGAAGCGGCAACTGGACCATAACGAGCGGCATGGGATATCCCCTGACTATCGAAAGAGGCGGGAAGTGGCGCATCGAGGGCAGTTAAATATTGGTTGTGATTTGGGGACATGGGATAACGTAGCTCCTCAACCGGCGAGCCGTACTTGGAGCCGGCGTCGGAGGCTAGCCCGGTGTCAATTGAAGGAATGGTGTCATACGGCTGCGGCTGCGGCTGCGGATGAGGATGTAGGGCGGCGAATTCCTCCTGCGAAGGGAGCTGAGAGACATATCGAGGGTCATGGCCGTTCATGCGTTGTTGCGAGAGAACGGAGTTGGTCAGTGCGGAATCTTGGTTGACATACGCCTGAGGATTGACCCGGCCGCCTAGATTGAGGTGGCTGCCACCCATCCCCATTCCCCCACCACTGGGCCTGTTAACTCGTCGGCCATCGGGCAGGATATGAGCGAGCGCACATTTGGCCCCAAACTTGCAGTTACCCTATGTCCGCGGAGGCCAAACACAGTCAGCAAAACAGTGTATTACCGAAGCGGGAGCAGAGATGAAAGCACGTACCTTTGTGAAGTATTTACAGGGCGCATACTCGATCGCGGCATCTGTAGAGTGGAGAAAGGGACAAGCAGGTCCAGCCTGGCAGGCTCCTTGACGGAAGAACTTGCAGGGCACATGCTTCGTGTCTGTCATACACAGCAATCGAATTAGGTCCCATTACGACAGATGAACGATACGAATAAGCCATAATTGCAAAGGTTTTGGAACCATCAAGATGGACAAGCGACAGACTGGAAGGCTCACTGCTTTGATTTGGGGGACTGCGGGCAGCCATGTCGTAGCCCGAGGGATTTCGAGAATGGCCGTTTTGGAGCTGCGGTCCGGGGGGAACCGGGAGGGGTGCGCGACCTTTCATGTCACTTGAGAGCCGGTTATGCGAGCTAGGAGGATGGCCAGCGGACGGGTGAGTCGAAGGATTGCGAGAAGCCGACATCTGCATCTCCAGGGCGCTTCGGAGAGGCAGTTAACGCAAAATTTGGAGGGGTTGTTCGGACGGAGGCGACCTGCGAGAGTGGGGGACCGTTGGCGGTGTGAGTGTTAAAGTAGTAGGTAGGTACCTACAGAGTAGGTAAAGGCGCAATCGAATCTCCGATGGTATTTATGATTGTCAACCCACGAGACTGACTGGAATTGATCCGGCAGGGCAGCGATGGGTCCATTTACTGCTGATGGACGTGGCTCAGGTTCACTTTGTAGGTATTGATTGACGTTTAGGTACTCCGGACTCGTGCTCTCCACAACCTCCACGTTTTCATTTTAACACGGATCAAGCAAGGCCGGGGTTTGGAGCCGACGCAATCCAGAGTCCGGCGATTTGGATGCTATATACATACATACACCTGAACATCGCCTGGCAGGTTGGTCACACTGAAGCGTCCCGGAACGGAAACATCAGATGAACGTTGGGGATGACAGCCACAGTATGGAGTGATCTCTTGCTGACATGTCACCACCTAAATAGTCCAATTGGCGGTATCATGTGCCCTGCTTCAATCTACGAGCTTTGCGAAGGTAGATACCTGTTTTGGTGTCGTCTCGGTTGGTCCAATATTGTTTTGACCCGCTAGGCATACGGAGTACAAGCAACCTCAAAAGTCCCACAGCCACCGAATCAGGATCTCAGGACGAGGAATAATCCACTTAGAATTTAGATAGCCCCGCGAGAGTCTGGGTCCGCCGATCGCAGTTTTATCTGTAGTCTGTACTCACTAAGTGTAACCGGCTCCCCACATTATCCTGCTCACTGCCCTCTGCCAAAAGGGTACAGACAAATACAACTTGGGCAACGGTTTCGCGTACAAAAACAAGGATAGTTCTGGTATTATTAACGCCTAATACACGGTTGGCTCGTTATCCTCTTCAACATCTTTGGATTGAACAGGCTTGTGGACATCAAAGCTACTCCGCCATTTGTGGTTGTTACATTAAAGTTCCCTCTAGGCCCATGCTGTCCTGAGAGAGAGTCAGCAGTCAGCACAATGATTTAATAAAAGCATTGTCTTACCCAAAGCTCCTCTCCAGTCAAGCCCTCAGGTAGCGTCTCAGAACACTTGCGCCAGAGATCGCAACAGATCCTTGCTCGAGCCCTACGCTGATTCTGCCACATCTTCCAGTCCTTTCTCACGTTGTCCTTCTCCTGAAGAGACATCTCGACCGAGTTATCACCATGCACCTTGGCCAAATGAGCGGCAAGCGACTTCTTTTCGTCTTCGAGCTTCTCGATCTCGAGGCGAAGTTCCGAGAGCAAGGGAATCGCATTGAGAGAGTTCAGTTCCCCTTGTATCTTCTTTTCGTTCTCCTTGAGGCTGGGGAGTTTCTCCTGCAAGCTTTCGATCTCCTCATCCATGGTAGCCACAGCGTTAGGGCCAGTATCGCCGAGCTCTTCTTGCAACGCATGGTAGACCGTTTGCTTTCCTTAGCGTTAGAGGTGTTAGTATCTAGTTGTACTAGTTGAGGCACGTGGGGAAAGCTCACCGGCGACTCGGCACTCAATCTCTTTCTTTTGGTGTAGTTCACGTAGAGCTTTCACCGCATACGCTGCTTGTGTCCTCCTTTAGCGCAGGAATCGCATATCAAGAAGATGGACTTGCTCTTGGTAACCTTGTTGTGTAGGTTTGTCGAAATGTCAAGTGCCGAGTAAGGACGACTACCCGCTAGTTATTTCCATGCCTCGAAAACGCATGGCGAGAATAAGCTATACTTATGCTTCCCTGTAGACTCAAAACTGGCATCAGCGGTCAAAGCAACTCAAGACTGCTTTGAAGGAAGTAGAGCTAGTACTCACGCAAGTAATCTAGGATCAGTGCCGAGCCCTCTAGGGAAGCTCAATAGATGTAAGTTTCCTCGCAAATCATTGAAGATGCCCCAAGTGCGGTTGCAGAGCTCACCATCTTTAGCTAGTTTATCTGTCTTCCCTTTTTTCTGAGCCATGGCAATATTGGGTGAAGTATTGCGCATGGAATTTAGATGTGTGAATGAAGCGGAGAGTAGTATAATAAAGAAACCAAGAAAGATTAGGAAGATACTCTACTGGCAGGGCTTTGCATGGGTTTGACACAGAAACCTGATTTTCACTGTGTGAGATTTAGAGAAAAATTTACTACATCTATGCAAACAAATTTCTCGCAGTCGAAAACATTGAACAAGATGCTAGGCTGAAACCCTCATCAAAGATTAACTTGACCTATTTAACAGCTGCAATCGACTTCACCCATATCGGATGCCCACACCGGAAAATGACCAAGCTACAAGGCAGATTGAGGCTTATTGATACCAAAATTACAGGAAATGGAAGGATATATGCAAATGTAAAAGACATATCGGGTATCACATGACAGTCTGCAAAAGCGTCAGAGTAAGAATGAGCACGCATGAGACAACACTTACGCAATCGCTCTCTTTTGGGGCTTGGGGAACACCCATTTCCTCAAAGGTCTTTGGGCCTTTGCCGGGTAGGCGACCGGGCGTCGCGGGCTTTTGATTGGTAGGAGCCGCTGGCGCGGTTTGCGGCGGTGGCGCTGAGGGAGGAGCGGACCCGGGTTTGGGTGTAGCGGAGGGAGATTGCATGGATTCGGCACGCGGGGGGAAATTTGCGGACGAAGGAGAAGGACGCGGTGAGGACATCGCACCCGAAACAGGCGTCCTCGCGGGCTTCCTGTCTGGCACATTATCAAGACGTTGGGGCCGTCTTCGCATGTCTTGTCTCGGAGACTCCATAGGCGCCGAGTAGCCGATGTCTAACTTAGGGGCCGCCGACGTTGGCTGTGCTGGGCCGTTGGGTGGAGTTGAGGAGCCTGGTGAGCGGTAACCCATTGGGCCGGGTCCATACGAAGCTGCGCGGTTGTATTGTCCAACGTTGGGGCGGATATTTGGATTGATGCCAAAAGCAGAGCTGGGCCGATTGTCAGGGGGATAAGCCGGACGCCCATGAGGCGCGGGTCTGTCAGGGTAAGGAGCAGCAGAAGATGGGCCGGAATCCGAAATACTCATCCTGGATGGGTCAGGCATCTCAAGACTCTCTGTAACAGGCTGCATGGCACTTGCGTTTGAGGCTCCTCGTTGGTGATTTCCATAGCGAGTGGACTTGATTCGAGCAATAGCGACATTTTCATGGTCTCGGCGAGACAAGGTCTTTGACCGCGAGATGCTGTCGATCCGGCCTGTGGCGTCTTTATTGCCACTCGCTGCAGCCTTAGCATACCAGCTTTTGGCTTCTTTGATATCGACTGGGACATATATTCCGACTTCATAGAAGTAACCCAGCGCAAATTCAGCAGTAGGGAGACCACTTTGAGCCGCACGCTGGGCGTATGAGAACGCCAGCTCGTCATTTTTCTCGAAAACGCCCTCATGCCCGCAGAGGAACCACTTGCTGATAGCCATTTCTGCCTCAGGTTCGCCCTGACGCGCAGCAAGCGCATTGTAGTGCAGGGACAATGCCGGATTGAAATCGCAGCCTAGCTGACCGAGTTCATATGCGGCTCCCATTTTCACCTGAGCCTTGGCAAAACCATGATAGGCCGCCTTTTCGATATTGATGCGTGCCGCGTTGAGATCGAGAGGAAGATAAGTCTCTGGGACATTCACCTGCGGCAGTTCCCGGGCGAGAAGCATGCCGTAAACCTGTATAAAAAGTTGTCAATAATTAGATGTTTGGTTCCACATTGAGGACTACACACGTAGGCGCCTTGAGGTGCATTTTCGTCGCAGGACTGTGCAGCGAGACTGATGTACTCGAGACCTAACCGGTAATCCTGACGTTGGCCATGTTGTCCAAGTAGTATCATCATACCCAAGCGCTGTATCAAGTAGGTTAAATTGTGCTATGTTCTTTGGGGTTCTAGTGGACGTACGTAGTAAGAGGCAGAATCCTTGAATGCGACACCCTTCTCGTAGTGCCTGATTGCCTTTTCTGGCTCTCCAGAGCTCTCAAATTGCATCCCGATACGATATTCTGCCCGCGCGTAGCCCTTCTCCGCAGCCCTTGAATAGCAGCGGAAGGCTTCCTTCTTATCCACGCGAAATCCGAATTTGCCAAATTCTAGCCACATTCCCTTGATGAACTCCGCTTTCGGATGATATTGTTCGGCCAAAAAATTGACAATGTTCAAAGCATCGTTTCGTAGTTGTCGCTCAACTGAAGGGGTCTGGGGGCGCGGTGGCTGGATCACAGATAAACGGGCCTCGTTCTGCACAGCGACCTCCACGTGCGCGAGCACATCCTGGGCCCAGGCCAGTTGCATTTCTGGATCGTTTGAGGATAGCACGGGAACGCGTGCCTTCTCTAGGTTCGCCTCGCGTTGTTCATCGGTAGGGGGAACGTTTGGTGGCGGGTTCCGCAGCACGGGAAAGGGGGAGAAATTCGGCGAATCCATCACGTCGTATACAGCCGCAGATTGCTCGTAGTGAGTGGTCTCGTAGCCAGAATGCATAGGCTGTCCCTGAACAACAACAGCAGCGGAGGAGGATCGTTCTGGGAACGGCGGACGCTCATACTGGGCCTGGCCATACTGCGTGCGATTGGGGCTGCGAGCCTGATGTTCGAGCTGCGCAATGTCCTGCATGTTTTCCGGCACTTCTGGCATGACTCTGCTAGTTCATGAATTATTGTTCTGCAATCAGCAATTCATCCCAAAAAGAGAGCACGAGTGGAATTAATATATACGTGGTTGTGCGGTGTGCCTGTTCTGCTGAGGGGCTGAACTCATGAACTAGGAAGAACGGGGTCCAACTACCTTCGAGGAGAAGGAGAAACTAGCTCCGGAATATGGTACTGGTCATCGCCCCCTGGTATCCAGGTCGCACCTAAACTTCCATGGCCACGGCCTTGTGGGAGTCGATTCATTGTTTACAGGATAAGCCGCGTTCGGGAGACTGAGCCCACCCTGCCAATAACTTGCTGAGTAAGAAGTTAGACGTCAGATAAGAGCTATAAGAAAACGGATGGTTTGAGAATGAATGGAAGAGAGCGGGACAATAATAATAATAATACTATCGCGAGATGGAGGGATAAGAGGCTCAGGAAAGGAAGGGATTTACAGTGTCTGCTATCCAGCAAGGAGGGGGAAGTCGGTACCCCGCTATAACAAACAGGAGTGCCTGACCGCGATGGGGTTGTGGAACGGAGATTATTGAGCTGACAGTAAAAATTTATTCAGGGAATGAAGGAGAGTTTCGAGACAGCAATTTGGACAAGAACTCTCTCATCTTATTCCGACAGTCATTAATATCAAGAACGGTCTTGGTTCTAAGTTTCTTAACTGAGACGCCACGGGTTTCCTACGGAGTATGGAGTAGTACGGTACTGCACTCGGCATCAACAGCACTGAACCTATTACATTTTTGCTTCTCAAATCTCCATAATCGCTGTGGCCTCGTGTCGGAACTCCCAATTTCCCACTGGAAAAGGGGTGCACGGTGCACCTTATTATAGAATTCGCGCCGCGGCCGAACCAGCCAGTTGTAATTGTGTCTGCTTCCTCTTCAGCCGTTCGGAGAAGCTATTTTTATCAGGTTTGGCTTATCTGGCCCCGGCCGCAGCGCCTGTTCAAGTTTCAGAAAACTTCGCCTCCGATTACGAAGCGGCTGAGGCCATCACCCTGGCATTCATGCAGGAGGCACTAGCTTAGTGTCACGGACTCTTGATTTTGTATTTGGATGGAGAACCACAAGCCTGGTTTTACTATTGGAATGATGTCTGAATATCCCTCCACTTAACTCAAGGTATGCTCCGTGTATATGTCCACATATTCCGTACACTTCCACCTTGAGATTCAGTGCTTCTTGGCGTACTCCGTATATAGATTGTTGTGCTTGCTCCCTTGTGAAGACAATGCCATCCGTATCGTGTTCTTCATTGCTGGAAAATATTTCAACTGGACCTGAACTGAAACGTTAGTATAGACTTGAACAAGAACACATACGCAGAAATGGAGACGCCAAAAGCCCAAGAATTCAACCATCCCTATTCACCTTACGACATTCAAGTCAATTTCATGCAGTCATTGTATGATTGTCTTGAAGAGAGCAAGATTGCTATATTCGAGTCTCCGACTGGTAAGCCTTGCGTTCGGATGTTTAGATGTCCGCAGGCTGACTGAAGCAGGGACTGTAAGCCTTCATCGTCTGATCCGACTATGACTGTTATATTACTGACTTTACAGGGTAAATCACTAAGCTTGATATGTGGCTCTTTGACCTGGCTCCGGCACCACAAACAGAAAACTTTCCTCGACGTGGTGCAGGATACATCCTGTAGGTTGCCACAGGGTCGCTTGAACGCTGCATCGTTGATTTTGATCTCCCAGGTGACGATGACGAGCCCGAGTGGATGGTAGAATTCGCAAAGCGCGAGGCAAGTCGTGCTATTACCCAGAAGCGAGGGGAGCTCGAATTGCGACTAGCAAGGATAAAACAAGAGGAAGAAAGGCAGAGAACCAGAAACGAAAATTACGAGAGACAGAGGAAACGGCAGGTATGGACACTGTTGCCTGGACGGGTGACTATCAAAGGCTAACACCTTTCGTGATCCAGAAGATATCGCTGGCAAGCGAAGATATTGAAGGCGATGACCAGTTTGCATTGGACGATTATGAAAGTGAGAATGATGAGGCTAGAGCGCCCCTGGAAGGGACCACTACCTCCAGTAAACTCTCTTCCAGCACAATTGAACTCTTGGAACGCTTGAAAGGGTCTAGGCCAAACATCAATCTTGAGGAAAACGAAGACTGCGGTGTCAAAATATTCTATTCCTCGAGGACGCATTCCCAGCTTATGCAATTCGTGAACGAATTGAGGCGCGTTACTGTGCCATCTAGCATACCCGAGAGCTTGAGGCAAAGCCATCGCGAGGAGGAGGAACTAGAGGAACGCATCAAGCATCTCTCACTGGGTTCTCGGAAAAACCTATGCATCAATCCTAGGGTGTCCGCTTTGGGAAATCCCACGGTGATAAATGAACGCTGTTTGGAATTACAGCAACCTAACACGGCGGCACATCTTCGATGTTCGTTTTTGCCGTCAAAGGAGGATGAACTGAAATCCACGTCCTTTCGGGATCATGCCCTCGCAAGCGTGAAAGATATCGAAGACTTGGGGAGATTGGGTAAAAGGATGGGTATATGCCCTTACTATGCTTCCCGTCCGGTTCTCAGCCATAGTGAAGTAGGCATCTTCCTTGCATTTTTCTCTCATGTCTGGAGCTGACTCCAGGCAGATTATAACTCTTCCGTACCCTTTGCTCCTACAAAGGTCCGCTCGAGAGGCCCTTGGTTACTCAATCAAAGGCCATGTGATTGTAATCGACGAGGCCCACAACTTGATGGACGCGATATCCAACATCCATTCTGTGACGGTTACTCTCTCTCAATTACGGACTTCAATTTTCCAGTTGACGACATATGCTCGAAAATTCAAAACTCGCCTGAGAGGTAAGAACCGCAGCTATGTTGCTCAGGTCATCCGCTTGGTCAGCTCTATAGCAGATCACCTCCAGTCTATCTTGAGTAGCGAACGGCCTACAGAAGGCTCTGTACTGCCATCCGACTTGATGATAGGAATGGGAGTCGATCAGATCAACCCTTACAAACTATGCCGGTACCTGCAGCAGAGCAAACTCGCGAGAAAAGTTGACGGCTACGTTGATTACTCACAAAAAGCAGCGGACGCGCAACTAAAGCCCAAAACTACAGTCCCCGTTCTTTTTCATGTGCAAAGCTTTTTGCTGCCGTTAATGGACCTCTCTTCTGAAGGCAGATTATTCTATACCAAGATTTCTGGGGATATTCAGTTGAATTATATGCTTCTTGACCCAACAAATCACTTTCGGGAAATTGTCGAAGACGCTAGGGCTGTCATACTGGCTGGGGGAACCATGTCTCCTGTACGACTATCCTGTGCCCCCGTTTATTTCCACCATTCTCTTCTTTCTTCTTTTGCCCTGCGAGAACGCTCATTCTCTAACGATCTTATAGATGTCTGACTATGTGGACCATTTATTCTCATATGTCCCAAAAGATCGTTTGAAAACATTCAGTTATGGTCATGTCATTCCGCCGGAGAACCTGATTGCACATAACTTAGCTCGAGGTGTTCTCGACTCTGAATTCGACTTTTCCTATGTCGGTCGTGACTCCGAGAGAATGGTAAGGTTTCAGCGCCTGTAGGAAGACTATATCTAACTCTTAGTTTTGGGAAAAGATACTTGATCTCGGACGAACAATCAGTCAGCTGTGTCGAGCCATACCGGACGGAGTTGTTGCTTTTTTTCCGAGCTACGACTATCTAAGCCGGGTGCTGAGTATATGGAAGAGGCCAATAACATGCGAAAATAAACAAACACTGTATGAACTGATCGAGAAAGAGAAGCCCATACTATTCGAGTCCAAAGAAATGGAAATCACAACAGACGATTTCCTTAATCACTATGCCCAAACCATTGAAAAAGGCAGGGGGGCATTGCTCTTGTCCGTGGTTGGCGGCAAGTTGTCAGAGGGAATTAATTTCTCAGACAAACTGGGCAGAGGTGTACTGATTGTCGGTCTCCCGTTCCCTAATATACAATGCCCGGTCTGGCAAGCCAAAATCCAGTTCATTGAACAGAAGGCGTATCAGAACGAGTCATCTGGCTCAGAAGGCACCCGGCGATCGTCCGCCAAGGCCGCAGGGAGGGACTTCTATGAGAACGCTTGTATGCGGGCCGTGAATCAATGCATTGGCAGGGCTATTAGACACCGCTATGATTATGCCGCCATTGTGCTTATTGACAAGCGATATGGACGATTCAACATTCAGGAGAAGCTACCTGGATGGATCAAACAAAGTCTAGAAAAAGACTCTGCTCTTTCGCCGGCAGCGGCAACCTTGGATGGGTTATCGCGGTTCTTTCGCAACATAAAGTGAGCTCAAAGAAACTCTCATGACAGAATTGGCATGGTTCTCTCACTAGTTTATTGTTATTGTAATAAGCCATGCTTTGTTTACCTTTCCATGAGCCTATCTGACAAGTAAATTGATCTGCCAGGGCAATATCACGTGGCGTTGACGCCAAGAAGCTTTAGGGCTCACCCTTTCTTAGGGCAGAGCAAGCGGGCTAGCGCACACTCTAGCCGGGGCAGCGCTTCGAATTCAACCTCCGATAGAAGAACACTCCGACCGCATCCCCATCGCCAACACTTGTCACAGTCCCGTCGACAAGATGCCTACCCGCCTCTCTAAGACAAGGAAGCAGTGAGTGCAAAGCTCCCTATTTTCCTTCTATCCTCTTCGACTTGGTTGGACAAATGTTGTGAACGAAGAAATCGGTAAAAATGTTTTGCGACGAACCACCGCCGAGATCACGAAGACCACAATCGCCAAAATGATTACAGGGACTAACATATAACTTCTTTCTTTCTAGCCGCGGTCATGTGTCCGCCGGTTACGGTCGTATCGGCAAACACCGTAAGCATCCCGGTGGTCGTGGTATGGCCGGTGGTCAGCACCACCACCGCACCAACCTTGACAAGTACCACCCCGGTTACTTCGGTAAGGTTGGTATGAGGTACTTCCACAAGACCCAGCAACAGTTCTGGAAGCCAACAATCAACCTCGACAAGGTACGTTCCGGGACCAGATTCTGCTTCAGACATTCGATGGACGCGCGCTGCGATCGAGGGAGACCGAGTGGCGAAACTGCACTCTGTTTCCTCTTGATGAGAGCAGGAAGCGTAGTCTGCAGCAGGCCGCAAATCGTCATATTTGGGGTACATGACTGATGAAGTATTGATTTATAGCTGTGGTCCCTCGTCCCCGCCGAGCAGCGTGAAGCCTACGTTAGCGGCAAGAAGACCGACACTGCCCCCGTCATCGACCTCCTCTCCCTCGGCTACTCCAAGGTTCTCGGCAAGGGCCGTCTCCCCGAGGTTCCCATCGTTGTTCGCGCCCGCTATGTTAGTCGTGATGCTGAGCAGAAGATCAAGGAGGCCGGTGGTGTTATTGAGCTGGTCGCTTAGATGAATGGTGAAGGAAAACCGTTATTTTTTGTCTTCGAGGCGCAACAAAATACCTGGAACCGGTGGTGCGCTGGTGCGCTGGTAAAGGGGCTGGCGTGGACATAGTCGAGTGTTGAACGGCACCTTGACTATGGGAGCTGCGGATCGTACTGTGGATTCGTGTAACTACAAAACAAGGGCTCATTTTTTCTTCTTTGTGACGATCTCAGCCTCCCGACGCCCTTAACGATCACAACTACAAATAAAATACCATAAGGAAGAACCTATCATTCTGGGCACTTGCAGCTTCTTATGCAATTGCCTTGTTATCCTAGAGCTTTTGCTTTCTGAGAAGGTCGCAGTAAACTGTAGCGAAGTATCTTAGTAGAACAAACAACCATCAAACGAGCATGAACAGTGGGTTGAATGTTAACAGGAGTGTCAAGTCCTTACCTATGCATGAGTGGTTTACACATCCTTGAGCTATTTGCTACGGGAAAACTGGGTCCTCGGCACATGCTTCGTAGAGTCCCGGACTCGGTCCAGCCTCCAACGCTACTGACTGAACTTGGTACAAGTTCTCCAAACCTATCAAGATGACCGGTAAGTCATACCGTGCTCTCATTCAAATCACACCTCCTATTTGCTATTTCATCTTTGTATCTATTGAATGTCCTTGCTTGGAAGAGAGAGGACAATGACGGATCCTTTGAAAACGCTAGAAACCGAACCCCGCTATCGTGAGACCAGCATATCTCGGAAGGGCTTCCCAATTGCGGGGATCCAGACAACAGTATTCGGTCTTGATGAACTCCCTCCTCAATCATCGGAGATTGCCTGTCTCTGGCTCTTGCACCCTCGACTTGCAACATTCGAGCGCATGGTCCCGATTGCTACTGCAGTAATCAATGATTGGAACAAGCGGATTGAGACTGGCCATGCGGGCTGCAAAGGGTCAACCAAGGGCCTGATAGCCGTAGCCTTTGACCAGAGAAATCATGGCACGAGATTGGTTGACCCTCTGTGCAATGAGTCGTGGAAGAAGGGTAACCCGCGACATGCTCAAGATATGTTTTCCGTCTTCCGTGAGTTGCCTCCTCGATGAAAAAACAAGATACTTGTACGTACAAAATGCCGACTGAGCTCTGGACTGATAACGCAATTTTGTCATGGTTTAGAGGGCACCGCGCGAGACACCTCTCTCTTGATGGACTATCTTCCAGCCTTTGTCTTCCCCAATACCGACAAACGAATTTCCGAAAATCTTGTCCTTGGGGTATCACTCGGAGGCCACGCAGCCTGGAGCTGCATCCTACATGAACCTCGCATCTCCACTGGCGTCGTTATTATCGGCTGCCCCGATTATGCCAACGTAATGGCCGATCGTGCTCGACTTTCCAAACTCCCTTCATGGAACGACACAATGCCGGAGGGCGCTCAGTTCCTGGGGTCGGAGGACTTTCCTTCCACACTTCTGGATGCGGTCCGCAAATGGGACCCTGCGGGCCTGTTTTTAAGCCATTTAGACCTCAGTCCAGAGGCGGGGCCTATTCGCAATGCGCCAATCCCAGAACCCACGGAGACCCAGAAAACTATCTTGCGGCCATTGTTTACGCAGTGTTTAGCTGGGAAGAAGATCCTCAATTTATCAGGGGGCAAAGACAAGTTGGTGCCATACAGCAAAGGGGAGACGTTTTTGAGTTGGCTCAAACAGGCGGTTGGGCCTGATGGTTGGTTCGCAGACGGCGTCATCACCCTTGAGGATATTATTGACCAGAACGCGGGACATGAGGTGACGCCAAAGATGGTTGATCAGGCGGTTCGGTTCATTGGGGATGCGCTGGCTTGTGGCAAAGACGAGGTCAAGAAAGCCTCTGTGAGAGAATCTAAGATCTAGTTAGTATACTGGTCCCACTTAGGTTTCTGTGCGATGTATATCAGTTCGATGTATATCTGTTCGGGCCCCGTTGAACTCGAGACGCAGCCCATACTTCGTACACGCAATGATAGAATACCTAGATGTGGGAATGGGTGCAAAATACATGGGACGGGCTTACGTTCTTACATTTCTTTCATTAATTGTCTCTTGGTTATATAGAGCCACATATTTCAAGCTCTTGGCCCAGTCCAGCAAGGAGAAAGTTGGATTTCACCAATACAATGGGACGTCAAAGTTGGAAAATTCGATGCCCCTTTCCAAGAAAGAGGACCATGAGCCAACGGCGCTGTCCTGAGCCGATGGGGCCGGCTCCACTGCGGCTCGGCGTAGTCGTTCCAACTTCCCTCCATGGTTTGTTTCACTTGTTGGCCCGCCAGTCCTGACTACCATCCTCGCACCTAACTGACTTGATCAACTAAATTTCTGATCAACGTGGCATTGAAATTACGTTGTAGGAGGCGCATCGGCAACGAGTACTATGAATGCATCGAAAACCGCGATTTGACCACTATCAACGGCAATTGTTCTGACCGCACCCACTCTGCAACCACCAGGACAGGTCCTCCCCTCCCTGCACAGGCTATTATGGCTGATTCCTCGGTCAGTGCCTCAGAGGTGAAGGATGCTGAGCATACTTCGGATCGATTCTACACAAAACGGCCCCAGCCTTTACCAATATCTCATGCCCCGAAGCTGTCATCCCCCTTTCCGTCACCCACAGGAAGCAAGCACGCTACCGAAAATCACGCGAGCAATGGCGGATTTGTCCGCGATGAAGAAAATTCGTACAATAATAACCGAAAATCTCGCGGTGGAATTGTCAGTGGGACGTCCGAATCATGGGATACAGAGAACAACGCTATGCTAAGCCTACGACGACCGAATGAATCGGTCGAGAGCGCCAACAGACAAGGACTTAACCAGCAGAAAACACCAAGTTCAGTCCCGGTCCCGGCCTCCATTGCATCACCTCCCCGCGCAAGCGTGCAATTTTCCCGACAGAATTCTGAAATAGAACCCGCTATCGAGACTTCGCAGTCTCGACCCCCTTCCGTCGCAGGCGACGATGCTGACCCAGTTAGGGGAAGACAGTCACTATTCACGAAGTTGAAGGCATTTGCGGCCACCCCACCGTTTGCTTCCCACGCGCGCTCCGTCAGTAACGCAACAATATCAGATACACGTTTTGCTAGTAATGATTTGTCCACCCCAGCCTCTGAGAGAGGAGAGTTCCGGTTCCCGAATACGCTTGAGGAAGAAGGAAGTGATATAGATGCCGATGCGGAGGAGAGTGCAGGAGAACAGCAATCCCGTGAGCCTCGGAAGAAACGACGATTTCGTCGTGGCCAAGATGTCGATTCGGCCCCGCAAACCGAGCCCAACACGCCAAAAAATAGCCGTCCATCGTTCCACCTGTACGGTTCCTTTGCACCATTCGATAACTACAGACCTAGTTTCTTTCAGCGGAGGGAAAGTGCGAATGACATACACCAGCAGCGGGAGGGCGTCTCAGAAGACGAGGGCCGTGATCGTTTAAGCAGGGATGCTGCATGGAGGCGGCGAAGCGCCTGGCTCACAAACTCCCGTGGCCTAACTTACGGTGGCCGGCAGACAGATAACCAAAATAATCAAGATGACAAGCGACCAAGTAACCTTCGACGCATAACTGGTATAGGAGGACCCTCTGAAAATGGGGAAGGGCTGGCCCCGCCCTGGAGGCGTCACCGGGCTGACCGTGGCTCTAGCCTGAGTGCCCAAAAATGGAGACAGATCAAGGCTGGGTTAAAGCTCATCGGGCGACGCAAGGCTGACAATACTGTTGATCATGCCAAATCCGCAGAATTGCTGGCTGAACTAGCGTCCGGTATTCCAGCTGCCTTACTTCTAGCCAGCATGTTTCAACGGGATGAACATGGAAGTAAGCGGATTCCGATACTTCTCGAGCAACTCAAGGTTCGAGTCACGGACAGCAAAATTGACTCTCACTCTGGAGATCGTCACCTCGTCTTTCGAATTGAATTGGAGTATGGGAGCGGCATGACACGTATGAAATGGATTATCCACCGAACGCTGCGCGACTTCGCAAATCTTCACCTAAAGTACAAGCTTCATTTTGGGACTCAGAAGTACATCCAGCTGCGAACCCCTGAAAGCGGCCAGAGCCTTCCGCGCTTCCCCCGGAGTGCCTTCCCATATCTGCGGGGCGTTCGTGGATTGGAGAGTGAGGGGGAAGACGAGGAAGACGAGGCGGGCTATGAAACCGCACCCGATGCGACCAGCGGCAACGAGAGAGCCGGACGAAGGCAGCCGCCGGCTTATGGGCGACGACGGTCGTCTGTTGGTATCACCCGAAGATTGTCGAGTTTGACCGGCGCCGAGGGTGAGACTGGCGCAGGAACTGCTGGGGAGGGGGGTCCAACAAGCAAGAGGGATACTTATCCGGAGAGACAGCGGAAGAAGTTGGAAGCTTACCTCCAGAAACTGATCCGTTTCTTGATCTTCAAGCCTGATAGTAATCGTTTGTGCAAGTTCCTTGAGCTCTCTGCGCTGGGCGTTCGTCTTGCAGCTGAAGGCAGCTATCACGGCAAAGAAGGATATTTGATGATTCAGTCCTCAAAGGGCCTTGACTTTCGAAGAGCCTTCAACCCCGGGATGATGAAGAGACGGCATTCGCCCAAATGGTTCCTCGTTAGGCACAGCTACGTTGTCTGTGTCGACTCGCCCGAAGAAATGAATATCTACGATGTGTTCTTGGTCGACCCGTTCTTCAAGCTTCAGACTCAGAAGGTTAGCTTGCGCCATCAGAAAGCGAAAGAACTTGCAAAGTCGGCAACAGAATCAGCAAGGCATCCGCAACACCACACGCTAAGACTCGAGAATTCCGAGCGGAAGCTCAGGCTATTGGCCAGAAACGAGCGCCAACTTCACCAATTCGAGGACTCAATCCGGTTCATGGTTAGTAATACCCCTTGGGCGAAACCAAATCGCTTTGAGAGTTTTGCCCCAGTTCGTCAGCATTGTTTCGCCCAGTGGTTGGTGGACGGACGTGACCACATGTGGGTGGTATCCAGAGCCATCAACCAGGCCAAGGATGTAATCTATATACACGATTGGTGGTTGAGTCCTGAATTGTATATGCGGAGACCAGCGGCAATCAGCCAAAAATGGCGACTTGATCGTCTTCTTCAGCGGAAGGCCCGTGAGGGTGTGAAGGTCTTTGTCATCATGTACCGCAACATCAACTCAGCCATTCCTATTGACTCGGAGTATTCCAAATTCTCATTACTGGACTTGCACCCAAACATTTTCGTTCAGCGATCACCTAATCAATTCCGACAGAATACTTTCTTCTGGGCACATCACGAGAAACTTTGTATTATCGATCACACACTCGCTTTCGTTGGTGGAATCGATTTATGCTTCGGACGGTGGGACACACCGCAGCATCTCCTGACGGATGACAAACCAACCGGTTTTGAGACCCCTGGTGGCCAGAAAGACACAGATAATTGTCAACTGTGGCCAGGCAAGGACTACTCAAATCCTCGCATACAGGACTTTTACGATTTGGATAAGCCATACGAGGAAATGTATGACCGCAACGTTGTTCCCAGGATGCCGTGGCATGATATCTCCATGCATGTAGTCGGCCAACCGGCCAGAGACCTTACTCGCCATTTCGTTCAACGGTGGAATTACATTTTACGACAAAGGAAACCTACTCGTCCGACGCCATTCCTATTACCACCGCCAGATTTTGAGCCAGCAGACTTGGAAGCTCTTGGTCTTGACGGAACCTGTGAGGTTCAGATATTGCGCTCTAGTAGTGTATGGTCTACGGGTACACCAGAGGTCACAGAGCACAGTATAATGAACGCATATGTCAAGTTGATCGAAGAATCTGAACACTTTGTGTACATCGAAAACCAGTTTTTCATCAGTACTTGCGAGATTGATGGCCGCAAAATTGAAAATCTGATTGGCGACGCCTTGGTGGAGCGGATCACCAGGGCGGCGAAGAATAAAGAGGCATGGCGTGCGGTCATTGTTATTCCGTTGATACCAGGCTTCCAAAACACCGTTGACAGCGAAGGTGGAACGAGTGTCCGTTTGATCATGATGTGTCAATACCGCAGTATTTGCCGTGGTGAAACATCCATCTTTGGGCGGTTGCGGGCCCTGGGGATTGAGCCTGAGGACTATATTCAATTTTTTAGCCTCAGGTCCTGGGGTAAGATTGGTCCTCAGAAACAGCTCGTTACCGAGCAACTCTATATTCATGCGAAATGTATGATCGTTGACGACCGGGCAGCGATCATTGGATCTGCTAATATCAATGAAAGGTCTATGTTAGGATCACGAGACTCAGAGGTCGCGTCAGTAGTTCGTGATACGGATATGATCTGGTCTACCATGAACGGCCGCCCTTACCTTGTCGGAAGATTTCCACACACGCTTCGCATGCGTCTCATGAGGGAGCATCTTGGGCTTGATGTCGACGAATTAATGGAGCACTCTCTGGCAACAGAGGAAGAACTCCGCAAGATCCAGATCGATGAAGAGGAGCCCAGGCCGCTTCGAATGGCTAACCTCGACTCTGAGTCATTGATGCTGGAGAAGCAAGATGAAAGGGAGATGATTGAGCGTCGTCATCGTGTCCAGGATGAGTTCTTATCACGTTCCGAAGAATTACACAGTTTCAACCACGACGTCGATTGGGAGCAGGGTAATAATCCAAACTTGAAGTCGAATAGAAAACTCACTGCGGACGCGAGGGTGACTTCCAACCAAGAACATAAAAAGGATGTCGATGGTTTCGGTGCCGACAATCTGCATGTCGCTGAGCAGCACGGCCTGGGTAATTCTCGCGACTCAGAGATTCTCAATAATCGACGCGAAGTTCTACTTTCTCCTATAGCCAGTGAAGGTAAGGGCACCGTCCTGCAGCCAAAACCTACCCATAGGAAGAACTCGCAGCCGAATACTATTTCAGATGGTCAAGAACCAATCGCGACGTCATCTGCATTGACGTCCGAAGATGGAGGGACCTATCAGGTCGTGGAAGGAATGTCAGCAGCCCATAACCCATCCCTAGCGCTTTCACAAGACGGCAGCTTGCTTTCAGCACTGACTAGGGACAAACTCGACATCTCGAAATTCGTGTCTCCCGTTGGGCAGGATGTGAAGCACATTTTCGTTGACAAAGACTGCATGAGGGACCCTGTCGTCGATGTGTTTTATTTGGATACGTGGCTTGCTGTGGCCGAAAAGAATACTAAAATATTCCGAAATGTCTTCCGCTGTATGCCTGACAGCGAAGTCAAATCTTGGAAAGAATACAAAGAATACACTGCTTATGCAGAACGGTTTTCAGAGATGCAGAATCACCATACCGCGAAAGCCTTTAACCCACATCACCAACGACAGACAGGGCCTCCCGGCGCAGGAACCACCTGGGCTACACAGCTCAAGCCGAACATTTCATTACCTTTACACCGTACGGGAAGCAATGGCACGGAACGGAAGAGTCAGACGCCAACAGACGAAAAGTCCGAACAACCGAACCTAGACGAGCAACCGGACACTGAGCAGGTTAATCACGAAGTCAGCCAAATTATAACACCACCAGAAAACGAAAAATCCACATTGAAACCGACGGACGTGCCCGGAATCAGTACCGGGCGCCATTCGCGTCAAGAGGACACCGTTTCTTCTGGAGATGACGTCGACAGACAGCGCTCAGAGGCGCCTCAGGTCGACTACTCGGAGGCATTGAACCGGAACGCCACCAATCGCTCACGGCGTCGCAGACGCAGGACCACTACGCTTGGCTCAAAGCGGGATTTCACGACCGACGAAGTCATGGACAAGCAGACAGCGGAAGATCTCCTCAACCAGGTCCAAGGGCACCTCATCCTCTGGCCTTATGACTGGTACGTAGTGTATCATCTTCAGTTCCCCGACTCGATACTGACTGAACATCGCAGGCTCGAGAAGGAAGAACAGGGTGGAAACTGGCTTTACACCCTCGATCAAATTTCTCCTCTGGAAATATAGTAGGTTTCTGCAATTACTGACTACTCATGCGCACCTACTGATGATAAACCAGCAACTAATATACACTCTCAAACTCTCGACTCTCATTTTTTGCCTGTATAAATTGTTATCGTTGATCTGTCTTCACACCCAAACACTGATTCTATTTGTCTTCTGTCTTGGGACAAATTATCCATAGTTACTCCTGTCCCCCGCAGTCCCTTGCTTTCTTCTTCTTTGTCACTTGTATTGTTTGTATAACTTTTCCCACATATGCAGGCATGAGTGATTATGGCAATTCTGAGTGCATTTGTAGCCATCATGGCAAGCGGGCGTTTTCAATTTGCTTTTTCTAACTATACACATATATATTCCTCGGTCCTTTCGGTGAAGATCCCCCTGGTCTTAATTACCTCGGCTAATACCAACTTACCAGAATTGAACAAAAATAGATTGAAATTGGAACTTACAGGTTGTCTTACTCAGGAGTCCAAATCATGTAGATTAATAAGTTGGAGTTATCTGTTTAAAATTTGAGCCATCTTCGTAAAATCCGGTTATTCTCAACTTCCGGGGGTTCAACTTCCCAGAAACAACCCTGCCAAAATCCTACAGAACGAATCTCTTCCATGAACCGGAATGGGCAGCGAGAATAGAACCCCTGCGCGCCTCAAACCCTTCAAAACTCGCATTCAGTGCGGCACTGAGGATGCTATTTGTTGGTCTAGTTTCCCAAGCATCAAGGGCAGATTTTAAGACCGAATAAGTTTTCCGAAAAGCACCTTGTGTCTCTGCAGTTCGTGAGCAGGATCCTGGTGCCTGTGTCATGTAGTTTGCCGGATTCTGAATAAGGAGTTTGAGACCAAGGGGCCTGTTGCCCTTTTTCATGGCGGTCTTCTTTGTCTTAATGAGAGAGCGCTGGCCGCGGAGGAGAGCAGGAATATCATCGGGGTTGTACATTGTGCATGCGTCTTCCACGGACTCAGCATTGAAAAAACCAGGAGCATCCACTGCGATACCGGTTGTGGAGAGGTCTATTTGCACACCAAAGGTGTATAGAAACGTGAGGAACGATTCTCCAAGGAGGGCGTCGCGCCGGAAACGGCCGTGGTTCAATTTGAGAATTGCGGCAATAAGCAATTGCAGTTCGTTGCTATTAACAGTATTCTCCGTACCGAAGAGCCCCTTGCTTTCGAGAAGTAACCGCATGGCCATGTATAAAGGGCGGAGGGTTGGGTATTCAGCGTGGAAGTCTCGAAGGTATTCGAGAACCGTGGGTTCATCTTCAGCGCAGGTAATCCGGAGCACGAGGCTAGAGGGCCTATGAAGTACCTTAAGAGTTCTCTCGCTTTTTTCGAGCTGCGTTTCGTAGACGGAGGACTGCCCGAGGGAACGTTGAGCCAAGTCAAGGATTTTGCGCTGCCTGCGTTTTTTCGCGCTGTAACTCTCATTTGGCTTGTCGAGATCGTCAGCGAAATTTTCTTTATTTGACTCTGCAACTATAAGGTCGACAGTTGAATGGCTCGATGTGAACCCTGCGCGAGAAATGCGCATCGATCTAGAGGAACCTGCATAGCGCAATATAAGGCTGATGACATCGGAGACAACCTGACTTGCCACCTCCTTCTCCTGGACAGTTGGCGTCAAGTATGCTTCGAGAGCATGAAGCTCTGCGTCAAGGTGTGAGATGCCGTCCGAATAGGCCACAGTCTGGTCTAGTCGTGCAAGCCATGGGCGCTGTGAAGTATCTCGGCCTTCGCCGTGCGTGGAACGCGTTGATTTGTTTTTCGGAACCTGCCAGTTAATAGACGGAAATTTAGTGCGTTTCGGTGTTGTAGATTGTTCCGTAGAAGACCCTAATTTATCCTGAATAGTTGACAAGGGCGTTTCCGTCTCTGATAGTTGGTTTCGGGCTTTCAGATTGGACGACTCGGACGGCTCAGGTTTGGCGGAATTCGTCCTGGGTTCAGTAGAACAATCAAGCCTCCCCAAGTCGGATCGCGCATAGACCTTGCGAATCAAGCTTTTCCGGTTCAGCAATCGGTGCTCTTCGAGAGTTTTTTCGAGACTATCTTCGATAATCGGACCATTCGTCAGCGCAGGAACATGGTGGAGGCTTCGGCGGTGGGAAATTGGAGTTCGGAGTATTGTGTTATTAATTAAGCGAGAGCACATGGCTCCAGGAACTGCTTGCCGTGTGGTTTAAAGCCAGATATGCATTGCCGACATCGTTGACTTGGGCGTCTAAATGGCGCAAGCTGTTGGCGACATGATAGCGCGTATGTCACGTGATAGGTTGTTGCCTGAGGTTTAATAAATAAGGCGCTGGCTAACTATTCGCATGTGATGCTGCGCTCTTCACATGATTCCAAAAGCCCTAGAAGGCCAGGTTGGCCTATTTCTTTTTGCTTCTGAGACGGGGGGCTTCAAAGCTACTGTTCAACCAGGGTCATCTTTATGGGATAGAAAAACACCATGCAAATTGGTCCATGGTCGCGAGCGTCGTGTCCAGGGCAGTCGGGGATGAATGACGTCGCCTTTCCCCACGCCGGGCCCAGGTTTCTGGATGCTTCCTCCCCAGGACCACGCCCAGCATCACGAATTACGCCGTCATCTATTACTAACGACTGCCTTGATTGCAAGCGAAAGTTCTCTCTACATGATGTATTTTTAATCTCATCTGGCCTCGAGGCCTGACACTGTTGTGTTCTCCAGTAGTAGTGACTTCGTGACCACCGCGTCAACTTCTCACCTACCTATCTACGTCGATCACCCGCTTGACCCTCGGGCCTTCTTGGTCCTTCTTGGTCGAATCCTACTTTTGTCCGAAGCCCACGAGGCAAGTGGATTCTAGCCTTCCAGGCTATCGCAAGCATAACATCATCCTTGCTCAGGTTGAATGACCGTTCGACTTCTCTCAAATTTCTCATTAAAACTTCGTTCAATCCAAGTCTCCCTCACCGCCCCGTTGCCCCTCGGATAACCATCGTGCCCCTCGCTCCCCAAGGACCAACCTCGCCTGAGCTTTGGCTTCCTTATCAAGCACAGTCAATTGACCTTATTCTGCACACTGCATGGCCTAGCCTGCCGCTTTTCTACCCGTTTCGCCACATCATTCTTTCTCAATCCGGAGGCGTAATCCTGCTCGGTATGTCTCCCTCGGAAGAAGACACTACTGACTGAACATCGGAACGCTGATACTTGCTACGGTTTTCAAGAATATATATCGCTATTTCAATCTCTCTTTGTCACGCGTGTTCACCCGTCAAGCACCAACATTTAATCTGTTTGCTTGCAATGTCTATACTGCAAGGGGCTTCCAAGCCCGACAGAAGGCCAGGAGAGGTCCGTTTTGATTCATTCACGGACGCTCATAGTACATTTGCGAGCTCTGATTCTCCCTCGAATATCTCTTTGCCCCGGCCAGAAGTCGCAAAAAATGCCCAATCTAGGAGTGACGTGCTGCATCAACTGAACCTGAAAGAGGTTCTTACTATGCGAGCGCCTGATTTTCAAAAGCAGTACCCAGGTCTGAACCTCACTGGTCGCATCATCAGCGCCGCATTTTGTATCCCACACAAACTCTACTTTAGATCAGGGCGCGACTGGGTATGATATTTATCTACTATTGAGGAATGAAGCACACCATCACTAACATACGGTTGCAGGAGCTGAAACCTCGCCCTGGGGCCTCTGCTTTATTTGACTCATTTGCATATTTAGCTTCCGATAAGTCGGGCTGGAATCATACTTTGGTTGGGTGGACAGGAGAAGTAGAGCCTCTCGAGGAATCAAGCAGCCCTTCACAGGCATTTGACACCAACACCGACATCAGATTGCCTGCGGCACTTGATCATGCTGCGCGATCCCTCAACAAAGGGTCAGCACCAGTGGTGCCCGACGCAAGCATGCTGCAATCGAATAATGACACCGCAGAATCCTCCGCAGTAAGTCCTGCTGATCGAGAAAGGCTGGAAAAACAATTGAGCTCAAGTCGCCACGGTAAAGTCGTTCCAGTCTGGCTGTCGGACGAATCTGAAGTGCCCGATGACACAATCAATCTGGATGACCAAAGCCGGTGGAGGCGTTATGCTGAGAGGGAGCTTTATGCCCTTCTGCATTATAAACAGAACGGGCCCACGGATGGTAGATCCGAACGCGATTCGTGGGCGGACTACGTGAGGATGAACCAGCTCTTTGCCGAGCGTATCATTCAACATTACAAGGAGGGAGATATCGTTTGGATCCACGACTATCACCTATTTTTATTGCCGAGCATTTTGCGACAGCATATTCCGAACATTTACATCGGTTTCTACCTTCACTCCCCGTTTCCTAGCAGCGAATTCATGCGGTGTCTAGCCAAACGAAAGGAGATCCTCACAGGTGTTCTTGGTGCTAACATGATCGGGTTCCAAACTTTCTCCTATTCTCGCCACTTTTCGTCTTGCTGTACTCGTGTGCTAGGGTTTGAGTCCAACTCGGCTGGTGTTGATGCGTACGGTGCTCATGTGGCGGTGGATGTCTTCCCTATCGGTATTGATGCTGAAGCGATACAAAAGATTGCTTTTGAGAGCCCGGACACCGCAAAGGCTGTAGCAGGGTTGCAAAAGTTATATGCCGGCAAGAAAATCATAGTTGGCCGTGATCGATTAGACAGCGCCCGAGGTGTTGCTCAGAAGCTCCAAGCATTCGAGACCTTCCTAGAGCGATTCCCCGAGTGGCGAGACAAGGTCGTGCTCATCCAGGTTACTAGTCCGACAAGTGTTGAGGAAGAAAAAGAAGAACACAAGATTGCAAGTCGCATCTCAAACTTGGTTGATACGATTAATGGTCGGTTCGGCTCATTGAGTTTCTCCCCCGTCAAATACTATCCTCAGTATCTCTCCCCACACGAGTACTTTGCGTTGTTACGGGCAGCCGATGTTGGTTTAATCACAACAGTCCGCGATGGCATGAATACCACGAGCTTGGAATATATTATTTGCCAGCAGGACAATCACAGTCCGCTTATTCTCTCCGAATTCTCTGGGACAGCAGGGGCATTGTCCAGTGCAATCCATATTAACCCATGGGATACTATCGGGGTCTCGGAAGCAATAAACAGAGCTCTGACAGTGCCTATTGCTGAGAAAAAGGAACAGCACTTGAAGCTGTACAAGCACGTTACGACAAATACGGTTTCAGCCTGGTCCAACCAGTTCATCTCTCGTTTACTTACCAATCTCTCCTCCTTTGATCAATCCATGGCAACCCCAGCTCTCGACAGAACCAAGCTTCTAAAGCAGTATCGCAAATCTCGGAGGAGGCTATTCATGTTTGACTACGATGGTACTCTTACGCCGATCGTGAAGGACCCCCAATCTGCTATTCCATCAGATCGTGTTTTGCGAACGCTCAAAACTTTGGCTGCAGATCCTCGAAATGCTGTTTGGATCATTAGTGGTCGTGACCAGGCCTTTTTGGACGAATGGATGGGCCACATTCCTGAACTCGGATTGAGCGCAGAGCACGGTTGTTTTATGCGGATGCCGAGGTCAGACAACTGGCAAAACCTAGCGGAGTCTACTGATATGGGCTGGCAGAAGGAAGTCATGGATATTTACCAACACTTTACTGAGCGTACGCAGGGGTCTTTCATTGAGAGGAAGAAGGTTGCCCTAACTTGGCACTATCGCCGCGCCGACCCTGAATATGGCGCGTTTCAGGCGCGAGAATGTCGAAAGCAGCTGGAAGAGCATGTGTCCAAAACATGGGACGTGGAAGTCATGGCCGGCAAAGCTAACCTCGAGGTTCGGCCGAGATTTGTTAACAAAGGTTTCATAGCGAAGCGGCTGGTGGAGGCCTATGATGATGGGAAGGTTCCCGAATGCATTTTATGTTCTGGCGACGACTTCACAGATGAAGGTGTGTTCTTTCTCCAATTATTAACCCTGGTCTTGCCATTGGTAGTTGCTAACGCACCCAGACATGTTCCGTGCTCTGAAGAAATTTGACTTGCCGGCAGACAATGTTTACACAGTCACTGTTGGTGCAAGCTCAAAGCAGACAGAGGCGGGCTGGCACCTATTGGAGCCCAGTGATGTGATTGAGACGATCACGATGCTCAATAATAGCTCCTCTGGGCAGGACTATTAGGCCGTGACAGTATAGAAGCGGGTACAACGGGCGCGTTATTTTGAACTCTATCATATACACGGGACTATAGAATTTTTCATAACTCTTAGACAGCTTAGATGATTTATATTCTGGCTTGCATGTGCTCGGTGCTTTTCTTATACTCCTTGGTCTCGATGATATCAACCTTACTACTGTCAACTAACGTTCTCAAGGATCCAACGGATCCCGCCCTGTCCATGGCTAGAGGCCCGTCGCCGGTGGATTCCGCCCTGTCCACTTCCATGGCTCGAGGCCCGTGTTGAAGAAAGTCCTCCAGATTTCACAGCAAAGATTATTCCAGAGACAGAGCACGTAGACTAGGCGTCTCGGAAAGTAGCCTTGAGCTGCGCAAGAGTCTGGTGACGGTGACGGTGACCGTGAGCGGGCTCAAGGCTGGGAGCATCTTTTGCGGACCCTGGAGCTTAGCGGTGCCGATGAGCCGAGTAGCAGGAGAACATGCTTGGGGCTCGCCTCGGTCTTCTGTGCGAACATGCTCCATCTCTCTCCAAATGTTCAGGAATCTAATCGCCGGTGCTCCACGCTGGCTTTGCGCCCTTTGCTATTAATAATAATAATGCTATATGTAAATTTCACTCAAATTCCTGTCCAATCCCCGCTCCCCCGCATCCCCAAATCGCAAGCAAGAGACGAAGGCTTCTCCGGCGAGTTCCACCTGTTGTTCCCTTACACCCGGTTCTCGAACGATGGCAACCTAAAGGGCGAAAAATCAGAGATTCGGAAAATCTTCTGAATCACATTCTCGACTCGTCTCTATTTGAACCCATTAGCCCTGGTGCTTGACAGTCTGAAAACTCTCTGCGCCAATTGTCCGATTCCTGTTCGTGTACTCCGTGCCTTTGTCCCGTACATCTAACCCTCATCGATTGTTCAGTGTGTGGCCGCAAAGCTCGGGATCCAAGTACTATAGTGGCTCGTCAGCAGGATCTCTCAACCCGTTGAGTTGATGCCACATTCTGCACGGGATCCGCTTCAATCGCACATCTTAGAACATTGTTGAGACCCCAGTTCATATACCTACTAGGAAATCGCGATGGACCCGTCAACAACGACAAACGAGAAATCTCAGATTACGAGGCCGGTAGATGACAGCTATAGCGAAGATGTTAGGTCGTTGAGGGACCGTCTGGGGGACGTGGAGTCACGACAAGTACACGGTCAGAGAAAGGAGCTTACGAAAACTGCCACGAATGTCAGCCATGTTGGCGCATTCGCAGCTAGGACCCTTTCAACCGTCCGTACCAGAGAGTCTGGCAGAGATCTTGGCCCGCCCCCGGATGGTGGGTTTCTTGCATGGTCGCAGGTAGCATTGGCTCATTTCGTGATCTTCAACACCTGGGGCTATATAAACTCATTTGGCGTGTTCCAGACGTACTACACTGAAACTCTTGGGCAATCTCCGTCCGCTATCTCATGGGTCGGAAGCATTCAAATATTCCTACTTTTCTTCATCGGGACTTTTTCGGGACGCGCGACGGATGCTGGATATTTCAAACTTACCTTGACAGTCGGGACAGTGCTGGAGCTGTCCTGCATTTTCATGACATCTCT
Organism: Aspergillus multicolor; assembly: GCF_047715735.1. Taxonomy (NCBI): domain Eukaryota; kingdom Fungi; phylum Ascomycota; class Eurotiomycetes; order Eurotiales; family Aspergillaceae; genus Aspergillus; species Aspergillus multicolor. Next base: position 86,387 of record NW_027395956.1, read on the forward strand.
CTGCACCAAATACTGGCAATTATTTCTTGCACAGGGAATCGGGCAGGGCATAGGATGCGGCCTGATGTTTTGTCCCACAATTGCCTTGACGCCCACGTACTTCAGCAGACATCGGTCCATCGCCATCGGCATCGTAGCCTCCGGGTCTGCTACAGGAGGTCTTGTCTTTCCTGCTGTGGTCATGCGCCTGCTACCGCGGGTTGGATACGGATGGACAATGCGCACCCTAGGGTTCATCTCGTTAGCAACACTAACGCCCTGCATTATTTTTCTGAAACAACGATTACCACCGCGTAAAAGCGGACCGCTTGTGGAATGGGCCGCGTTCAGAGAAGCATCATACTCATTTTTCGCCATCGGTATGTTCCTCAATTTCTGGGGGCTATACATTGGCTTTTTCTATATTGGAAGTTTCACCCGAGAAGTTATCGGCGCATCCACAACAACCTCAATCAACGTCCTTTTGCTCATGAACGGCATCGGTCTTCTAGGTCGTCTCGGCCCGAACCTCATGGCTGATCGATACACCGGCCCATTGAACATGTTGATTCCATTCAGCTGTGCTACTGGGCTTGTTGCTTTGTGCTGGGCAGGCGTGCGTAATCTGAGCGGAGTGTATGGCTTTGCTGCGTTTTATGGTTTGGCCGCGGCCGGAATTCAGTCGCTCTTCCCAGCGACCCTAAGCACACTCACAACGGACCTGAAGAAAATGGGGGCCCGTATGGGCATGGTCATGTCGGTCGTTGGCGTCGCGGCTCTAATCGGATCTCCTATTGCCGGGGCCTTGGTCCAACGAGGCGAAGGCGATTATTTATACGCACAGATGTTCATGGGCTGTGTAATTCTTGCTGGGACTCTAAACTTGATTACGGCTCGTTGGGCTAAAATTGGATTTGTCTGGGAGCGAGCATAAAGAAGATATCTTGAAGCCGGGGAACGTACATAGTAGTCTCGCAACGAAATCATTCTAATTAGTTGATACTTTATATGCTGGCGCCGCTTCACCTATGTACGAGAGAGCAAGTGGATAAATGAAGAAGATTTCCCCGCCTCGACTGTGGATGGAGCCGCCATTTGGCACCACCGAGTCACCGACTGGCTTTTTACTCTGTAAACTTTTTATTTATTCTTCAAAAGACTCGGTTTGGCTACAAGTGACATCCCTAAAAAACACTAGCAAGCTACTTTGATTTCTGCTGGTGAGAGGGCACAGAAGGCAAGTAAGTCCCCACTCGAACCTGTCCACGGAATAGCGCAAGACAAGACAAGAGTGGCAGATGGGCACATGCCCCTGTCAGCCCAGCCCCGTTTCACCAGACAAAACCTCGAGAGCTAATCTATACCGCAGCAGTCCTACCTGAACGTATAGTCCGTACCTCTCGTCGAAATCGAGCTTAGATCAGTCCGTAAAGTGCAACATCGACTCAAACCACGAGAAATCAAAATGGCGCCCCGCGGCCGTGGAGGAAAGTTCTCTAAACCGAGCCGAGGAGGTATTACGACTGTCCGACCTACTTGGATACACTGAAGATATAGAGACAGCTGACTAGCCCGCGCATAGGTGGGAAACACTTCAGCCGCAACATTCAAACCGTCGACAAAGAAGGAAACCCCGTTAGCATGTGGCGGGTGCGTTTCTACCAACTTCACCACCTTCTGAGCACTGGGACGCCCGAAACTAAGAGACTCGCAAATTACAGGACCCCGCTGATGACCCTGAAACCTCCGAGGAAGAAGAAGAAGAAGAAGAAGAAGCCTCAACAGACGGTTCCGATTCCGAGACCGAGAACGAACCCGGCCCAAGCACCACAACACTCAACTTTCCCCGCGACACCACAACCGAGAACAAACCGGAGCTAAGTCGCGAAGAACGCCGTGCGGCCGCAAAGGCGAAGAAAGCCGCCGTTGCGGCGCGCAAGGCGCAAGGGCCCGCACAACCAGGCGATTTGCCGCCCAGCGACTCCGAGTCCGAAACACCCGTGACAAATGGCAACATGAACCAAGGCAAAGCCAGTGCCGCCGCAGCGGACTCAGAGGACTCGGACCTTGATCTTCCCTCCAATCCGAATTACACGAAACCGAAGAAGATGCATGATGATGAAGACGGGGAAGCGCAGCTGTCACGTCGAGAACGCGAGGCTATTGAGGCACAGCAGGCGCGTGAGCGGTACATGAAGCTTCACGCGGAGGGGAAGACAGATGAGGCGCGGGCGGATCTGGCGCGATTAGCGATTGTGAAGGAGAGGCGGGAGCAGGAGAGGCTGCGGAAGGAGGCTGAGAAGGAGGAGAAGGCAGAGCTTGCCAAACAGAGGGCCGAAGAGAGGGAGAGAAAGCTCGCCAAAGGGGGAAAGAAGAAGGGGGCGAAGAAATAGATCAATACTACAGGTTGCTATCTATTTAGTGCGCTCGACATTCTGGGTGTAGCTCAGTCCATATATGGGAACAATAGAGAATATTTTTTCTAGCTGTGCGAGGTCTTAAGAGACGTACCAGACCATAAACATTGCACTAAACATGGAGGCCCGCTATACCTGCTAAAATCACGCAGTAGACGACGACATGCCAATTATAGAGATGATAGGATATAAACAGCCTGAAGGTTTCATGTAATAGCGCCTGCCCATATAACAAAACCAAAGGATATGCATTGAGAGACCCTCGAGTGGGGTCACCTCATTTTAAACACCCCAGAACAACCACTCCACGCTGCGGCCCTGCATCACCACCCCCCACCCCGCAATGAGACTGACAAGCCACAAGATCGCGAACACCAAGATTGGAAGCAAAAGTAGTTCCGTGTTGTGCAGAAATGGGAGGGCGTTATATCCGAGAAAAGTGATATAGGTATAGTATGTGACTGCGGAGAGATAAAGCGAGTTGCCAAGGAAGGCAGCGAGGAAGTTACTGGGACTGTGAGTGAGGAGTGGAAGGACAAGGAATTGTACCACATAGAGGTGAAGGTAGAGAGGGAAAAACGCGCGATTAGAGACCTGTCAAATCCCAGATCCGTTAGGCTTCTCCCATCACGCATATACACTTTGATCTGGAGTTGAAGACATACATCGAAACAGTACCCGAATTCCAACTGATCCTTCTCACCGGGCTGTGTGAAGAGACCTTGCGCTGCGCCGCGCCGTCGCCCGCGAATGCGCAGGCCTGTTATTGATGCCGCAGCGCCGTTGGGCCCAAAGAGGCGGCCAATGACAAAGTAGCCTAATGTTGAGACAAAAAGCGAAGACCCTATAAAGTGAACGACGACAAAGAAGAAGGAAAGCCGCAGGATAGATCCGAAAGAGGGTGCATATGCGAGGCCCCAGGCGAGAGCTGTGAGAAGGAGGAAGAAGGAGAGAAGGTAAGCGAAGGACGGGTCGGGTCGGTGCCATGTGTTCTTCGTTTCTAAGACTGCAGTTTAGCTGACTGAGCTAAGTTACTGAGGCCGGACGGAGAGCGTACGTTTCTATCGTAGTTCTCGTTAGCAGAAGACCCCAATAGTGGAGGTACCCAAGTGTAAGACATACATGGTAATATATCGACTTAAAGACCTTCTTTGGCGCGATCATAAGCGAAGTCATTTCCCAGATGGCCATCTCAAAGTCCATCTGGGGAAACTTGAACATCCTGCAAGGCATATAGTTAGCCGGGCGTCCTCCGGCAGCCTTGACCCGTACCTCTTGAAGAAACGCGGCATCCGTATAGTACTCGAGCCGCGGTTTGCGGGCAGACCACCGAAGTTAGGAGAGCTGCCATGTTGTCGAGGAACGGATATATGTGGGTTCATATCGTATCGATCCCGGCTACGATGCGAGTAGAGAAAGCAATCTCACATAGAGCGAGGTGTAACAATGGGAGAGAGTTATATTACAACCGTTTGTGTTGATTGTCTGGTGTCAGAGGTTATGTCATCCGGCGGTTGGCTGGTGCTCGGGCTATTGTATTCCCGTTCCAGTAAGCTTATGGAGTAGAGGATACAGAGTACATAAGTAGATCTGTTTTATGTCTGTTTATGCATTCTCAAGTTGTGCCACGGAGATCCATGCCTTCAGTGCATGCTGTGACCTGCACCGTTAGAGAGCTACAGAGGAACAATTGTTACTGAAGGGATATTCTTGCTTTGTGCGAAGACTGCAATGGCTGAGACACTTACTGTGGCGTATCCTCTGCATGCCAGCATCCTATGTGATTTCTCATGTCTCACGTTTGGTGGCTCTCCACTAGTCTACAGATTGATCATTAGAGACTCGAGGGCTCCTTGTAGGATTAGATGTCTCTATCCCGTGGATAAACCCAACCAAATGAAGTGAAGGATTCGGCAGTCAATGAGTCAGTAGTCGATGTCTGTATCTAGGGACTAGGGGTTGGTTTAAGTGTGTGTTTGGATACAGATACCGACTTACAAGTGTACGGAGTAGTGTCGGCTTTAACGGCACAAATTAATACCATTATAGCAGTCAGTCGAAGTTTAAAGTATCCTAGTACTGGATAGAGTTAAGACACGTCAATAATCCTGGATGATCCTGACGTGCAATCGAATCTATCGTGTCGTGTGCAGCTGGCTGCGAGATCAATCCCAGGCTCCAAATCTCGACTGTATACCGAGTCTTAAGATGGGACGCTCAATATGTAGATGCGCTTGACGATTGACGATTCCCGAGGAATTCTGATGATGAAACGGGGCGGGAATCTCAACGTTCAGCCATGCAGAACCTCGAACGCTGGATGCCAGACGGAGCCCCCATCGTCGACCTTGCCCCTGACGGGCAGTGCCTAGGCCGGGGATGGTCTAGCCGTGCCAACTGGTAGAGACGCTAGGTGGGGCTATCGCCTTTGGCAATTGGTTTCTCCCGGAATTTATATTGCTTCTTCTAGTCCACCCAGTCCCTCATTCAAGGTCCTCCACTCTCTCCACTGTCGCCTGCATCGTCCTGGTCGCTCTTTTTCTGCCTTTACATATCGCAGTCACATTTCTTGACCTGGTGAGTCCGAGCCCCGGTAGAATCCCTGGAGAACCGTACGCTCCTCACTCGGGCCGTGGTTATCTATTACCGTCCCTGGACCGCTCTCTTCCTTGGTTTGTCTCCCTGCCAGATGTGACTTTGCACCCTTCGGTTGCTGATTGATAAAAGAGGACGAGATAGCACAGGGAAACGAAAGTTCAGTCCAATTTATTCTAATATTGCCCACGTTCCGCTGTCTGTGGCAGCCCTCGAGGATCTATTCTACCCCTTACACATTACACCGCAATTATCGTGGTCCTTCCTCTCACGCCATGCCCAAGTGATACAGAATCCGACCTGCCCGTTTCGCTTTCATCGGCATATGGATTGAGCCCAATCCAATCCCTGAACACTGCATATATATTTCATACGACCCCCATCTTGACGACAATTCCGGGCTACGATTTCTACCCTCGTTCGATGCCAAGTTATTTGAAGCGTGACACTTGTTAGCTATGAGTCGATCTATGCGATCCGGCAGCGTCAGAGGGACATCCCAGCACCATGATTTGAATAATTCCTCACCTCCTCGAACACCCCCAGGACCTTCCAGCTACAAAGTTAAAAGGGGTCGTCACCCACGGCCCTCAGTTCGCGAGACCTTCCTTGATGACTTCAACGACAATGCCAATGATAGCTACGACTCCGTTGATGAGCGGGATCCTCATGATTTGTCGCTGTCCCCTGGGCATGCTGCGCGCACGTCAATAGTCGATAATATGCTACTTTCTTTAGACCAGTTTTCTTCTGGGAATGCCGTGCTAGACGACTATCGTCTCTTCAGCTCTGCCTTTGAATCTCCTAAGTACTCTCGATCCTCCCAAGATTCAGTGGCACAACGCCGATACAGGGGGCATACATTTTCGTCTTCGCTCTCATCAGATGTGGAGTACGGATATGACGAGGGCGCTAGTCGATACGCATCTCAGCATGCTAGAGGACGCCGGAGCAATAGTAGCTCAAACTTCAATGCAGGTGTGAGAAGGTTCGAAAGCACGCGGAGTCGCGATGGGTCTGGCTCCCACTTTGATTACAGAACCAGTGCCACTGCACCTACAACTCGCGCTGGGAGGAAAAGCAGCAAAGGAAGCACGTCTTCTAACTTGGATTTTGGTCCTTCATTCTCGCGACGCCAGATCGAGCCGACTAGCGAGAGACGATCTGCGAGCTTTGACATGGGTACCAGGAAACCGTTTATGACCTCGCCGGGTTCCTCCTCGGATTATGATTCGATGGCATATGACGGCATGGATGCAGCGCCCATGCCTAGCGTTCCCGCGGGCCCAAGGAAACACCACCCGCCATCCCAAGAATTCGGCAATAGTACTCTGAAATCCCAGTCATCGCGCACCCCAGTGGCATCACGAAGGAACAGCATCAAATCCTCGCGGACCACGCAATCGCGGAAAACTCGCCCTGAAAACCTCGGTACGGCAGCTATGAGATCCCGGGACCATGAATTTGCGCTTATGGACGACGCTGATCTTGAGCCCCCGCCGAATATATCAGCTTCGCTAGACCCGCCAGCGCCAAGCCCAACAATCTCGTTCAATAAGCCTGCATTCCCTCTTCCAGAACCAACCCCGACTAAGGAGCGCCCAGGTTTCTTCCGTCGTGTTTTTGGGTCCTCGAAAAGCCCTGGTATGATGGCGTTTGACGGCTCGTCCGATTTCTCACCTTTGAGGGAACCTGACTCAAGGGATGTAAATGGGACTAGCGCCAGCCCAAGAGCACGCAGTCAACCGCAGAAAGCTAACGCCGCTGGCACTCATATGCCTCGTGAAGGTGCTCAAGTGGTGAACAAGAAGTCATCCTTCTTCCGCCGGCGGAAGAAGTCGGTCGCGGAGAATGTTCCGCCTCCTATCGTCCTTCCCCAGAACCTTGGTACCAAGGTAGTAGGAACAATGAAGCCGGAACCTAGTCCAGTTAGCAGCCTGAGGAAAGTGATGCATCCTTACCTTGCAGATGCTGGTCTAAACAATGGCTCTGCAGTAGTGGATTATTCCACCGAATCCTCAGATTGGAGCACTGCGGCTAATGATCCAGACAACAAGAAATCGGATGATGGGTTGAGGCGTAAGGAGAAGGGCAACTCCCTAACCATTCACACCGGGCCAAAGGCCAAATACAGCCTTTACCCTGCGAGCGCAATCAGCCATGCACCTGATACGTCTTTCCTGGGAACAAGTAGCGGTGATGAGGAGCCTGTTGTTAAACCAAACGGCCTGGAAGTCACTCCGCCGGTGCCACCGCGCTCATCTCGCCGACGAACCAGGAACAGCGCCAATTCGGAAGGCAGTGACGCAAAGATCGTGGAGACGAAACAGGGGGCTGAAACATCACGAGACAAACTGACAATCTTGGAAAACTTGCGCCCTACCTCGTTATCCCCTGTTGCCGAGCGCTCTTCTATCCAATCGGCCACGCTTCCTACTATCGAGACGCCTGACAACGATTCAACCTCAAACCTTACAACGGAATTAAGAGATCAAGACATGTATGATGCAACCATATGGAATGATGATTCTGATGCGCCTAGCAAACTATCTACTCCGATAATTGAGAAGGCGTCTCCCCGAGCATCGGCGTCTGAGGCTCTCAATAATCAGCCCTCGCACACTACTCCCATAGCTTTGCAAGAATCCCAGTGGAAGTCTGCCGAAAACGACAGCTTTGCAGATGACGCATTATCAAAGGTACCCAGCAGCGAAGAAAAGCAACAAGCGCAGAATCTGTATGATGGGCATGATGAGTTCGTTGGGGATGAACCAGCTGCTGCCTGGCTTGGTAGTCCCGGCCGCGCCAGAATCCGAGCAGCCTATATGGCTTTGTTTGACTGGTCCAACATGAACATCCTTGCAGCTCTTCGCGGATTATGTCTCCGATTACTATTGAAAGGGGAAACCCAGCAGGTGGACCGCGTTCTGGATGCGTTTTCTACAAGATGGTGCCAATGCAACCCCAATCACGGCTTTAAGGCGGCCGGCAAGTTAATAACTCCCTTCTCTAAATTCTCAGCGCTAATTCCACCTTAGATGTGGTGCATACAATATGTTATTCTCTGCTCTTATTGAACACTGACTTGCACCTTGCGGATATCGAGCAGAAGATGACAAAAGCACAATTCGTCCGCAATACAATGCCCACAATTCAGCGGGTGGCCGCCGACGCCGCCCCGGACGAGTTGGGTAACAGAGCGACAGGTTCGAATCTAGACTCCGGTCTTCCCTCTTCTCGATCTGCAACATTTCCTATCGACGAGTTGGAAGCGGGCAATGCAAGTGCAGATAAGCCAATAACTGCTCCCGGGAAATTGGCCAACCGTCTGTCCCGGACAGATTTAGGAGTAAAAATTACGCACGACCCTGAGGACGAGATTGGTCCATTGGTCAATACTCTATTTTATGGCACAGCTAAAGCCTGGGAGCAGCAAGTTGAAACCGTCCTGCGAGGGTTTTACTCATCAATTCATAAACAAAGACTTCCATTACTTGGAGCCCAATCTGAGGACGCACCTCGCACAGCATCGAGCGCTATGCTTGGCCCAAATTCCGGACCCCATGGCCTTCGAAGAAGTCCCAGTACTGTCAGCAAAAGTGGCTCCGACATTTTCCCGCGGGGCCGTTCCGCTGACTCTCGCTTTGGTACCGCACGCTGGTCATCCAAACCTCGTTCGCGAGCGCGGCTATACCCTCCATCTACTCTTGGCTCTAGCCGAACCAGCTTGGATGATCAATCGTCTCTCTGGAGTCCATCTGGATCCAGCACCTGGAGCAAGTACTCTTTAGGAAAGCTGACATCGGCCTCTGTTGACTCGTTTGCATCAGGTTATCCGCATGCAGATTATCAACAGTCCATCGGGTTCGCCAACGCGCTCAGCCAAGCAATTATTCGCGAAGACTCTGCTCATTCCATTGCTAGCACCGAAGATCCGGAGCGGACCGGTCAACTTCTCGAGGATGAGACCTTGGAGTTGGCTGGCGCACCGTGGGCTAAAGAGGGAAACCTCAAGCACAAGCACCACCTGGATTCCGTTGACAAGCGGGCGAAAGACCGCAACTGGAATGAATGCTTCGCTGTCATCCAGCAGGGATGGATGCGTCTTTTCTCATTCAACGCATCAAGAACAGTGAAACAAAGGTCCAAGCAACGACCGCCTGGCGGCGTTGTTGTGGGTGGAGGTAATTGGACCGAGAACGCCGAAGAAGTCTGGAAATTCCTCTTGCGCCAATCCATTGCCAGCGCGCTCCCGCCTCCAGGCTACTCGAAGTCGCGCCCCCACGTCTGGGCTCTGAGTCTACCAACTGGTGCGGTGCACCTTTTCCAGGCAGGCACGCCGGAAATCGTCCGTGAATTCGTGTCCAGTGCCAACTATTGGAGCGCCCGACTATCTAAAGAGCCCCTTATCGGTGGTATCAGTAATATTGAATACGGATGGAGCGACGCGGTTATTAACAGTGCGTTGCTCAACCCTGACGCCAATCGGTCGCCGCCGTCTTCGTCGGGACCCGGACCGCGGCCTAGTATACAAAGTTCTATTCGGAGCTCTATCGATCAACAGGTTGTCCGTCCCAAGTTGCCGGCGGACAGAGTGAACATTAGCGACTGGACCCCGCCGCAGCAAAGTATGATGGCCGCCAATCTTAGCGAAGCTGAACAGTTGAAGTCTCTGCAAACGTACGTCAAGAATGTCGAGGACGAGTTGCAACGGCATAACGAACTTCGGCCTGCCATGGTGCTTGCTTTCTCCCCACGGCATCCCAATGCGGCAAAATCCATGGCCAACTGGGAGCGGAAATCGTCCTACTTGCTGCGGGAAATCGTGAAATTCCGCACGTACATTGATTCCCTTCAAAATGCAATTCATGCAAAGAACAAGATATTCGCGGATCGGGAGGACGAGGCCAAGCCTGTCGAGTCGTGAGCTTTTCTAATGTTTCCCACAATTAATCTTTTTTACCCACCCGGCCAGGTACTTCGGCATGATATAATGCATTATACCCTTCAAGAGCTCAGTTCGTCTGTACATATAACAATTGAGACACATACTTCTTCATCGCTATGGGCGTACTGTGTAACTTAATCTCTTCCCCTCTCCTTTGTGCCGCGACTTGGGCTTCATGGCATTATGCGGATACGAAGAATGACTGCTTGGTTGATTGTGATCTGAATCCAAAAAGTCCATACTACTCCATCAATGCTTCTTGCATTGAGAATTTCAGCCATAGGCCCGTTGGATGATGAGTTCTGGTATGAGGCAGGAGGAGTCTTGGCTCAAACTCAAGGAAATAAAAGATTCACTCCAACAAATACTCACTTGCAACGGCTTCTTCGCCCTTCCTCTCCCCGCTCTCTGTTGATGTCACTCTTTGACTAGCTCTTCATCAACAATAGCGCAAAAGGAAGCCGACTGCTAGGTGCGGTCTAACCTGCCAAAAGGGCTAGGTTGAGTACTCTAGACTCCCTGCTGCGCCAAGTGGGTAAGAACAGAGATGCTGTCTCATGCTCCACGCCTGCAGTCATCCATGATTGGTAATTGGCCATCAGCTTCGCGGAGAGAATGTGGACAAATCACAAACAGCGTGGGATTCGGACTAACTGTTTAAGGACTAGATAGGGTATTATTATTATTGTGATGCCGCTCCGTCACCATGTCGACCACTTCCGCTCAACCCAACGCGGCCGCCAACAACGCACATCGACGGTGCGGGTCGTCGTTTTTCTCATTTTCTGGTACTACGAATTCTGGCCCTGACGGTTCAGTGGACGTTGACGACGAATTTTGCGACCCGTTGGATTACATGGTGGAAGATACGCGGCGGGAATCCCTCCCGAAAACAATGAATGCGACCACAGATAGCAGAGATGATCATAGTCACAACACACCGCAAACCGCAATGCCCACCATGAATTATGACGATGACGATGACGGAGACACAATTGCTTTTGAGCAGCGAGAGCCCGAAGATACAGAAAACAGTCTTGATCTACTCCCACCCTTACCTGATCACGATGATAGCAGTCTCGAGGAACACAGCGATCCAGGCGGCGCGGATAATCATACCTTTTTGGAGGCGGAGATGAAGAAACAACTGGCTGATGTTGAGTCCAGTTTCCTACCGGACCCTTCCACTCTCGAAGTGGTTGCTGCGGATAGCACTGCTGGTGTAGACGACACCTACGTCGTTGGCGTGCGCAATGAACATACCCTGGATTTTACAGAGCCTTCTTGGATGAAGCGAGATGTGTCCAGCCATGATCTTACATCCACAAAAGAGGGCTTCCCCATTCGATGCAGTCCTAGCCTGGGCCCTACAGACGATTACACAATGAATTTGGATGGATCGCCGGCGGCTCTGCTAGAGCATTTTGGAGGCAATACTGCCACACTTGAAGCACTTCCATCATCACCAGCCGCAGCAGCAGCAGCTCGCATGGGGAATCGGAGTTATTCTACGTCGCACGAAAGCATTAATGAATCCAGTCAATTATCACAAGGCTACCCGGCCACTCACAGCCCGATAGCAAGCGCCAACCAGTCCATGCAATCAACCGAAGAATCCCAACCGCCTCCTCTCACACATCACAGATTATTCAGCGATGGAAATACCAGCGACGGTGATGTCGCATCTCGTACAGGTAGCCGAAGGAGTAGCCGCCCCAAATATCTAACCAGTCGCCAATCTGCACATCGTCTCTCGTATTCTTCCGCTACAAGCAATGCAACCGAAGTAACTAACAGTGATGCAACATTAGGGGCAGCTGATTTTGCACTACAATCGGGAGGTGCAGTTCCCGGCAATATGGCTGCGGGATCTCGTCGTAACAACCTGGCCAGATCCGTGAGCTTGGGCAGTATGGCATCTGGTATTTCTGGGTATAGCGATGAAGACGTCATTAATAGACGGGAAATGAGTGGAACAACAGATAGCGGCCTCCAGACACTGGATGAGGAAGAATCCCAGTCGCGCCCTGCTTCGTCCCACCAGAAATCAATAGATCGGCACGCGCAAGCAGAGCCTGCTGATGATATCTCCGGGCCCGTGACGCCTAAAGCTCAGCCTCGCGAGCAAGCCTTCCCCACTGACACGGCGATCGCAGAACGGATCAAAGATGTCCAAGTTCCTAGCGCTTTTGTGAAGCAATTCCGCGAAGACTTTGGCAACGGACTGTCTCCTGACAAGCGAGGGGCTGGAGTGACCCCGGGGTTCGCTCGCAGTGGCAGAAACATGACCTTGAAAGAGCAAAGCAGCACGATCGACCGTCTCTCTAAAGAGAACTTTGATTTGAAGATGCGAATACATTTTCTCAACGAAGCCTTGAACCGCCGGTCTGAGGAAGGAATCAAAGAGATGATTTCCGAAAATGTCGAGCTAAAATCAGATAAGTTGAAGCTACAGAAAGATAATCAAGGGCTGAAGCGGAAGGTCCGTGACTTGGAGAAGCAATTGAAAGACCAGAAATCCGATAAGGAGTCAATGTTGAACCATGACCCGGAAGGCGGCTCTGATGAAGAAGACCGTGACCCCACTCAGGATGAGGAGTTGGTATTTTTACGAGAGAGAATCGAGACATATGAGCTTGAATTTGAACGGCTAAGGTCAGAGAGTGTTGCGAGGGAGAGCGAGAAACGGAGATTGGCAGAGATGGTGAAGGCCCTTAGTGACGGCAGAGCGGTCGGGTCGGATTCTGGAGCAAGAGAAGAGAGGGTAGGTCGAAGGTATCACTCACGAGGATTTTGTGCTAATGCACATTCTAGGACATGTGGAAAGACATGCTTGATGCGGAAACTGCAGCTCGCGAACAGGCCGATGAGGAGAACAAGAGATTACGAGAAGAACTTTTACGTGCTAAAGGCGAGGTGAGCTACACCATGGCTCCCGCAGCGCCCTTGAAGACAGGCCATCGTAATCGTGGTGATTCGCTGGCGTCACACTCGGCCGTTTCGGACAGAGACTTGTATCACACCGCTGCAGCTGGAAGCTCTTCAAGTTCTACCCTTGTCATGGAACTCGATTTGCTGAAACAGGAAAATGCGGAATTGCGGAGAGAGGTCAGCGCGCAGGCTTCGATGCTGACGTCGCGGAATCGAGAAAAAGAGCGCTTGTACCAGGAAATTGAGGACCTGAAACTCGGTCAACGCCGCGATCGATCAATTGCGGGTGACAGCATACTGGATAGGTCTGCCTCTAGAGCACAAGGACGACCTTCGTCAAGTATCAGCGACCAGACTGGGCAGTCTCCACTTGACGATGCGGAGCGCGAAGATTGGGAACTTCGAATTGGGGAACTCCGGGACCAGGTTTCTGCGCTCAAGTTGGAGAACCAAACTCTGCGTCAAAGTCTCGAGGAAATAGATAAAGCTTACACGGATGATGTAGAACAAGCTGAAGAAGACTTACGAACCCTTCAGCAGGAACGCGATCAGGCTATCCAGACATCCGAAGAACGGGCTGCCGCCTTGGAAGAGCTGAAAGTCGCCTTCGAAGATCTAAGGGTGGAAGCTCAAGAGGAAATAGATGCGCTTGATGACGAACTAGTCCAGAAGACAAACGCTCTGGAAGATGATGTATATCAGAGAACCGAGGAGTGTCAACGCCTCACAGAAGACCTGCGAACACAAGACGAGAACCTTCGGGCGCTGCAGGCAGAAATGCGTTCTGCCAGTGAAGGTATTATTCGACTGGAGGAAGACGCACAAAATAATCTGCAGCGCTACAAGGCTGTACAGCAAGAGCTTACAGAGTGCAATGAGGAGATGTTATCGCTCGAGAGCAGTTTGTATGAGGCAAACTCCAATGTTCAACGACTCACAGTGCAAATTGAGTCAAGCCAGAATGAAATTGCTTTCCTCCGGGAGGAGCAGGATGGCGACAAGATCAAAATTGGTGACCTAGAATCTGAGCTCAAGACCTATCGGGTGAGCCTTCAAAGTGAGAAGGACAAGACGAGGGATCTTGAGGAGCGCCTGGCTGAGGAGAGACATCAACGCGAGGTTGTCGCAGGCAAAGAGAAACAAGAAGTGCAGCGAATCATGAATGAGCTAAACCGTGAGGCATCATTTGCCAAAGAAGAATGTCGCAAGTTGAGGAAAAACCTTTCGGCGCAGGAAATTGAAACGGCTACGTGGAAGGATCGACTCACTGATTTAGAGAATAATCTGCGAGAAACTCTCGGCGACCTCACGGGCAGTAAGTCTAGCTTGATTGCCAACATCATGAAGTTGCAGAAGGAGCTTGAATCTACTGCGCTAGAACTAGAAAGCACACGGTCTACGCTGGATGAGAAAGAGTCATTATTGCGAAACCGCGATGCGCTACTTGAAAGCCATGGACTGGAATCTCGAAAACTTTCTGAACTTCTTGACCGCGAACGCCATGCTCGTCGTGCAGACAAGCAGTCGTTCGAACAGGCACTCAAATCCCAACACCAGGCATCGCGTACAATCACACAGAGCAACTCCCGTATCTTGGAGCTCGAAAATGCCCGAAATCAGGACCGCAAGCGCTTCACAAACCTCGAACAACAGTTCCGCGAGCAGCTTAATGAACGAAACTCAATGCTACTGACTATCTGGAAACGACTGTCCGGCATGTGTGGGCCGGACTGGGCTCATTCAAACAGCTTAATCAACGGCAACCTGCCAAGCCAGGAGGTGATCGGCAATATTCTTTTCTGGCCAGGATTCAGTCGCAATCTCCTTCTCGCTGTTAAGACCCTAGAGAATGTGATATCGAGCTTTAAGAGCCGCGTCAAGGATATCGAGCGCAATTTGTCAAAACAATATCAAACACTTGAGCACGCTTTCAGCCTGCGGATCAAGAAACTTGACCGGTTAGAGGAGAGTACGATGAACATGCGCGCCCAATTGCAGACTAGAAACCAGACAGGCCTATCACCCGAGCTTTCTAAACTACGGGGGGAGAACCGACTGCTAAAGGCTGAGCTCAATCTGCTTCAAACCCACCCACGCAGCCGTAGCACTACGGCAGGAATGGGAGGTTCGCCTCGGTCATCAACCATTGACGTGACAGAGCGTGGTCCTTTAATACGCGCCGGCACAGCCGCTGAACTACCGCCTTCAAGATCTGGCATCCCCCAACCATCGCAAGTCTCAACCGCAACAACTCTAGTGGAACCTGCCGGTGCCCTAGCCCGCCCACGGCACTTCAAACCATCAGACCACCACGGCAACCAAGAAGTATGGATAAAGCGCCTGCATGAGCTGGAACGCAGACTCAAAGGAGAACGTGAAGCGCGCCTGTTGGATCGAACTGGCGCACGAAGACGTTTGGAGGAGCGTGATGCTGAGAATAGGCGACTCCGCGCACAGCTGGACCGGCAGCGACTTCGCAATGGCATATCTACGGAGACTTCCACTGATGATGGCGGCCATGGACCTCATTCCGAGCCTACCACCGGAGACGAGGGATACAGAGAGCGCGTGGATGAGCATAGTTCGAGTGAGGGGGAAGGTATTACAGTTGACATCGAAGTATAATAAACCCTGTTTCTCTTTCTTCATGTTGCATGACTATCATTACGCATCTTTAGCGGTCGCTGGTGTTGAGCTGTCTTTTGTCTTATTGTCCCGTCTGACATGACTGATTGGTTGACTGGCTGACTGACCTATATACCCCTGGGTTCTGTTTTTAATCATTGATATTGTTGTCGCAACGGCCTATGTACCTATTTTGCCTGAATGGACCACTATTCACAACAGATGCCTTGAAATTGCCAGCATGTTTTTAGTTAGACCATAGAACCCCCTTAGACCTGATTAGACCATGTAGCGTACAGATTGCTAATATACAACATTTCTTCATAGTCATAGCCATATTTATATGACGAGCTATAATTATCCACTGGGCTTCTCATGTCCCTGGACCGCGCCAGCACTTCTCACCTGCTTTGCCCATCTTAACCCACAACTATTACACAGATCCCGATTCCCGCTCGGTCCTCTCCGCCACTCGGGCGTTGTCCTAGTCCCGCACATAGCACAATTCTTCTCCACGACCGCAGCGCTTTGCTTTCGCTTTCGCTTTCGTCTACGGGCAGTGAGACGCTGCGCTTCCTCAGCCAACTGACGGTTCTGCTTTTCGAGCTCGCGCAGCTCAAAATGCCAGCTTGAGCCGCGGGTTGGGTTGAGTTCTTCAAAAAGGTGTGGGCCGATGTCGGTGGGCGATTCAGTGGGGTTCGGTGAGGCTGATAAGGGTACGGCCATGGTTGCGGAGGAAGTAGTGGGCTGAGGGAAGTTCGGGTGCGGCTTTAGGTGAGATTCAACTTGCTGCTGGGCCTGACGAGGGTTCGAATCCCCAAGGCCGGCATCGCTTGAGCTTTGGCTTCGACTTTGGTTGTGGCTTTGGTGCTGGTCTTCAGTGCTTAATGACTGCAGCTGAAGTTGCTTTGGGAAGCGGAGGTGTGCGATCAAGAATGCGGGTTTTGTGGCACCCTCCGCGATGTTGCCCGGATATAGAATGATTTGCGCGGGAAAAATATGGCCTTTCCGGTGACGGATTTTATGAGTGAATGTTGCTCGCTGGTTGTTACGCGAGGTTTCGAGGGCTTGCTGGATTCCTGGCTCCTGGTATGAATCGTCGTTTACAAGGATATCTTGCATGCGCTTGCCCTTGAGATCTTCCGATGACCGACCGAGTACGGGGCGAGATTTCGAGGACATAAAGAGGATAATTCCTGAAAGGGACAACTTTGCCCAGATGTCGTTCTCTGCCAGCCCAGTACGCTCAACCTTGACGAGCTGCTCGGGAGAATACATGGGCAAGAGTCTGCCGACAAGAACCATAAACTGTCGGCCCCGTTGAGTGATGTGCCACCCTCCGTGGTTCTCGAACCAGGTGTAGCCATTCTTCTTTCTTCGGATACGATATATTAAGCTCACAGGATCGCCGGTGGTGCAGGCCCTTAAATCACGGGTTACTGGACCAATATCACTCGGATGACATATGGCGGATAACGTCTTGCCGAGGAGGTCATGCGGCTTGTACTCTAGCACTGTTCGGCATGACGGCGATAGATAGAGAAATTCTCCTTCAAATGACAACACAAAAATCACATCATCTGTATTTTCAACCAGCATATGATGCACATGATTCATGGCTACTGTCTGACCTCTGGCGAGGCCGTTGAGAATTAGTGAAACTTGACTCGAATTAAATGCGGTGGTCGGCAAATGGTCATCCTGGTATATATCCGGCGAGGGAACGACGTAAGCGGGTAGTTGGCTCCGATGGTAATCTATCATATAAGTGCCATCTAGTTCTCAGTCAGTCAAGCCCACAAGACTATCAAGGTTATACATACCAGGGTTTCTGGCCGTGACAGCCTCTGGCCGCTCGACCAAGTCGACTTGAAATCCCACATAATAATCCTTAGTGTTCCAGCGCACGGGAACCATCGTCACCAAGTTCATGAACGGCTGCCCCCCTTTTCTATAATTTATGATGCTAACTTGGATTTCAGCACCTTGCTCGACTGCGTCGTGTAAACGGCTAACAGTATAGGAGTCGGCGAACTTTCGTGGTTCACCTTTGTCAACCTTTGCGTCCGGACTTTGCAGAAAGCGACAGTTGTGTCCAGCAATCTCTTTCTCGGTATATCCTGTAAGCCGTTCAAACGCGTTGGACACATAGAC
Source organism: Aspergillus multicolor (assembly GCF_047715735.1). Classification (NCBI taxonomy): domain Eukaryota; kingdom Fungi; phylum Ascomycota; class Eurotiomycetes; order Eurotiales; family Aspergillaceae; genus Aspergillus; species Aspergillus multicolor. The sequence continues at coordinate 104,036 of NW_027395956.1, forward strand.
AATTGGGCAGTCGTCCTGGGTGAGGTCACAGAGTACAAATGCACATGAGAGATCCACTGGACCTAGGTCGATTTTAGGGTTACTTCGTGAAGCCACCTCAGACTATGACTATATTAGAAAGAGACTCGAAAATAGGGCAACATATATATCGAATCGATCTGGGAATGATGGAGAGTTGGCCTACCAGAATACCCATCATATCAAACCCACTCCGCGAGTAGATATTGGGGTAAGGCGTGCTTTCCCCGGTGACTTCTGGCCTCGCACCTGTTTGCTTCATTGTCAGTCCAAGTACGAGCTTCTGCGATGGTGATTTAGGTACCCTTTCCTGGCAACGACTTTGGTTGAATGAGCCGATGAGAGGTCCCTGAAATCGAGATTTGAGGGAAAGCGTTGGAATCCTGCCCATGCTGAGTTGTCTGGACTTTTGAAGATTCTACGGGGCGAGCAGATGCAGCTGGTCGAGATAGCAATGTCTGATTTGGAGGAGCAATGACACCGGAAGGCTGAGACTGTCCCCAGTACATGCTCGCGCCTGCATCTTGAGGCTGTGAGCTAGGATATGCCGAGGCATTGTCAGGTCCGGGGGCGTGTGAATGTAAGGAAGCGAAGCTTTCTAGACTGTGGCCTAGAGCTGTCGTAGACGATGGGTACGTAGAGAAATCATATGAGAAAGCACCTGCTGAACCTAAACCCACTGGCATCGAACTGTCCGCCGTGGCGTCATAGGCAAGCATGGGATTATGCAGTGGATAAACATAATCCCCTACCGGGACGGAAGATGTATAGGGCGCCGCCATCTGTGCATGTTGACCCTCATCGTGGCTCCCGTTATAACCTTGGGATCGGGGGACAGAGAACTGCCTGTCATCGAAACCCCCATCGAAGTTACTGGTACCTCGATTGGCCATGGTGAAAGTCCGATCGATCGATCCGATCTGGGCGCTCAAGCCAATCGACGAGAGCAGGATGCAGAAAGCTCGGAGGCTGTCCACAAGCTTCCCCGATATCACTCAGGTAGGATGCAATACAACGGCGCGCGGGCTTGAGACGGCCACCATGAAAGCAATGATATCAGGGGGAGGTCGAGAGGCGAAGTATCCCACGCTAAAGTGGGATGAAATCATAGGTCTACTACGTAGAAATAGGCGAGACAAGTCCGCTGAGGGGAATAACCCGACAGGGTATTCCTGACCTGAACTGTTGAAGTGACCAGTGCCACGGTCAACGTGGAAGCTTCACCTGGGAGCCAGGACAGAAAAGTCGCCCATGCCCTTACGTTCAAGGCCGGAGTAATTGGAAGCGATCAACGCCGCCTCCATGGCGGGCGGAACGAACGGATTCTGCCAATGAGCGCCAGAGAGGACGAATGATGTGTCAGAAGGCGAGGCAGCTTTTCTGATCAATCAACATTCGAAGGTTCGATGAAGAAAGGCGACGCGGGGGGATTGGCCGCAGATGCGATCGTAGATACGGGAGGCGAGGAGGAGGAGGCCGGGGATATCACGTGGCGTAACATTCAGAGTTCAGATTTCGATTGTCCATTTGAAGCTGAAGAAGATCGAGGAGTCCAGACCTGACCTTGGTCAGTTTACCAGGTATTTTAAGAGGCTGATTGGTTGGTGCTCAATGGTCTGCTGTTCCCAATCCTGCATAACATTAAAACATGAGAGTCCAAAGAAGCTTCTGCTGTCAACAAGCCCTGTCACCGATGAAGAACAGACAATCGGCACCCCAGCTCTTCAAGGCCATAAGATCTTGCATGTAACTGAACTTCTTCGCGTATCTACCATGTAAACCATGCAACGATGCTGATTTGGATCTGCTACGTTGTTCCCTAAATTATAGGTGACGACGATCCTCAGCCGTTATAACCATCTCCAATTCCCCGATAATCGCAGAAACGTTCAAGGGGCACTTTCTTTGTTTCACTATCTTTTCAGCCTCCATCCCTTTCCATAATAATCATCATGCTGTACACTCCTTACTGTCAAAGCTGATAGCATTGACTGCTCAAGCTATCTACATTCTGTTTTAGAAGCTAGTTTGTTCCCTTCAGGCACAAACACCTCCTCGGAATCCCATCTTTCGGTCATACGACGATCCCTTTCAGCGACCTCCCCATTGCAACTTCTTCGCGAGTTTGTTTTTTATCACCCAAGCTGTTATCAGTCTGAGCTTTACGCGACTGGTCAACTCGTTCACATATTGATCAGGGTTATCCAAACATCATGGGAGACGCCCCAAACAAGATCTCAATCACAATATGCGGGGACGGCGGATGCGGTATGTTGTGCGACAACCTCACATTCCCAAACCCATCTGATGACCTGGCTCTGGAGAATGCAATTTCTCAATGGCAGTCGGCGCATGAGACTGACCGCTAACAGGAAAATCCTCCATTACTCTGCGCCTGGTTCGCAGCGAATGGGTCCATGAGTAAGTATGATACAAATATTAGTTTGGCCACGTCCTAACGACTACCCTCTCTCTGTCTAGATATGACCCTACCATAGGTAAATACCGCGATCCAGGCCACTTCGGCTCTCACTGATCTGAATAGAGGACTCGTACTCTGTTTCGCGCACCATCGACGGCGAACAGTATTTTTTGTCAATCACTGACACGGCGGGCCAGGAGGAATACCGGGGGCTATGGGCGGCGTCAAATCTCAAGTCCGATGCGTTCCTTCTCGTCTACGACATCACAAGCGAGTCCAGCCTCAGTGCCCTAGACTATTTCATGGAGATGATCGAAATGGAGACAGATCAACGCGCGGAGGACAACCTGCGATTAATGAGGGAACTTGGTGACAGCGCACGAGGTGTGGAATTTGGAATGGCCGCTCCGGTGAAGATTGTTGCGGGTAACAAATGCGATCTCAAGGACAATCGTGTCATCAGCGCGAGAGAGGGTTTGGATTATGCTAGGAAACACAATAGCGGGTTCATGGAAACAAGCGCCCGGGAAATGGTGAACATTGAAGAGACATTTGCTCGTACGAACCCGTCCCAGTCTCCAAGCAGCGCAGTCTGACAAGCTCTAGTTTTGGTTCGTCGCGTCGTGGAAGCCCGTCGAGAACACCACCAATATAACCAGGAGTTAACGAGGCCAACCCGTCATGTGGGGTTTTCCCTGAAGAAGACCCCCACCGGCGCAGTGTCGAAGAAAGCATCCAATACAAACCTTTCTAAACAAACGAACCGACGGCAGGGTATATTCCACAGCCTACTGAAAGGCCGACGGGCAAACACTAGTTTGGAGCAGTCTGGGGGAAAATCAGAGGGCACCTCAGAGCTGGATATGGCGGAAGGCGAGACTCCAAGTCTATGGAAGCGGCTGTGCTGTTGAACATCGTTTTGAGCGTGTCATTGGAAACTCGAAGATTCCCCTATACCCATTCGTTGGACGAGCTCGACGGACATGCATGTATTATATTACAAACTTCCGCAAATGTCTGATTACCTTCTTGTATAGTCTTTTTTTTTTTGAAGGACCGAAGTGGATTGAGCGAAAAATGAAGTCATACCGGACAGGTCCAGATGCTGCAGGCAACCACATACGATATATCCGCACACACTACTACTACTACTACTACTACTACTACTACTACTACTACTCTCTGAATGGTTTGATATGCATGAGAAAGCAAGTAAATTCCGGTCAAAGTCATTCGCTACGATCTCGAGGTGGTAGCATGCAAGATTTGCATATTTATGACGTCGTAGCACTGGGACTCGTAGGGGTGGATCACAAACATTCGGAGAACGTGATATCCACTGCTGCACCCACGCTGCCAGCTATCACGATCTAGAACCTTTTATCAACACATACGGGGCAGCAGAGTTCCAGCTGATCGAGCTCTAGATCGGGCTCTCTGGAGGGATCAGGGTCGCTGCAAGTTGCTGACTCGCCGCAAGAAGCCATGATTTGCTGGTGTATATCGAGCTCGCAGCCCAAACTCCACAGCGTTGGCCGTATTGCACTAATTCAAGCCACGCGAGTTTGGAAAGCCTCACAAGTACGCGGTGTACAGCTTATCGAGAAGTATCTAGATAGCCGGGAGGAGCAAGAATCGGGCTGGTCACTGCGGTCGATGATCGAGTGGCGCAAGAATGAAGTCAAAATACCTTGACAGAGTGTGCGCTACTACATGCTAGCAGCGCTATCACAGGTACAGTTCACGTCATGGACTCACGAACCTTGATGGCGTAGACCCCGTATCTATCTATCTCCGGAGTGCGGGAGTAGCTCGGCAGAAGAAGAGTCGAGTCCTAGCCTAGGCTAGGTGACATGGCAAGGTGATCAGGGCCAACTACAGTCAAGCTTTCAGGCATCATCAGGAGCACCATCCGACTTATCCAGGATTGTTATAGTGAGGTACGGAGACGGCCCCGGTGGGTTGATCCCGCCGTTAGACTGTAGAAGAACATTCTTCCCTGGGTGGTGCTCAAGCCTCAGCGTCAGTGCTGCCGTTGCCGTTGCCCATGGGGCGGCTGCAGGACAATCTTGGTTACATAGCGCCGCTGCTCAGTGCTCGGCAAAGGCGTGCCGATAGGGAGCCACCAGAACCCGATCTTGTGCCGGAGCCCGCTTATGCACTGGGGAGGGAGCATAGTTGCCAGATTCAGCAGGTCTGAATATACCTCACCAGCTAACCTAGAATCCTGGGGGCTGGGCATCGGGCAGCGGGCATAATTCAGTGATCTCCGTATGAATGCATAAATCAAGAGCGCGTCTCGGCTTCAAGATGGCCAGGTACCTAATATATGAAAGAGCATACCTACAAAATACGAATACATAGGCTATAACATAGGGTGAAGGTGTCCTGTAGAACACTCAGATCAGAAACCAGAAATCGGATATACGGCTCTTATTGAGAAGTCTGCAAGATCAGATAATCAACGAAGGCCTAGCGACAAATTGCTCCATCTGGACTGCAAATGTCTCCGAGCTCCGAGTCTAGCTGAGACGAGTTTGGTTCCTTTGACAGATTGTTTCCGCGATCCGATGGCTGTGCTCCGTACAGTATATTGCTAATTCTGTATAGTTTCGTGTGGGAGAACGGCTTTAACCTACCTCTAGGTTTACTGCTTAATTTTGATGACTGACTTGGAGGCAGTAAGCTTCAGCTAGACGTCGCAGTGCCAATTCAAACTTGCTCGGAGTACCCGTGACCTTGGAAGAAAGCAACTAGGCCAAAGTATAAGCAGCTGTCCTGAGTGTAAATGCAAATACCGCGGGAGCGTAAATTTGCACGGAGAACGGTAACAATCTCCGGAAGCACATCTGAATAATTCCAGAGGACGATTTTAAGAAATGATTACTTTTTTTTTTTTTATTTATTCGAATTATTTGGATTTTTCTTAGCTTGAATAATCAAGGTCAGCATTAATCAGAAACGATGCTAGTATAATAAAAGAACGTGCCTTCCCTCTCAAGCTTCGAACGAAACTTCCTGGCTTCAGATCCGGCTCTACTACTTTTGGGTGACAACCGTCGACCACATACTTCTCCCACCCTCAGCCTGGTTCGTCAACCTCATGGTATCATCGACTTTGGACTTGACGTATTTCTTGTTGATCGCCAGTTACCAAACTATTGCGACTGCGACTGCGAAATTGATCAAGCGGTGATAGATTGCTTTTATGCACAAGATCCCCTCTCCACTCTTCGGCTCCGACTCTATCTATATTCTATATTCATATACACCACAATGACGGCGCGGCAATCAACACCAGCTTCAGAAAACTCCCACTCGGACAGCGGCATTCGTAAGCGCGTTTGCAAGGCTTGCGATAGATGCCGGCTGAAAAAGTCAAAGGTATGAAATAGGCCTATATCAGCCCAGACTCAGCGCCCACTGATGCGCTGACCCGGCGCAGTGTGATGGAGCCAAACCGTGCAGCAGATGTCGAGCAGACAACACCCTATGTGTGTTTGGCGAGAGGAAGAAGGCCCATGACAAAGTGTACCCTAAGGGGTGAGCATGCCTGGCTGTGGCCCCTTATACAAGACTTGAAAACGAAGCTAACCACTGTGCCTTAGATATGTGGAGATGCTGGAGCAACAACAAACATGGCTGGTCAATGGCTTGCAGGAATTATATCGCCGGCTTCTCGACGGTGATGGGTGGCAGGGAGAGCCACTGAAATGCGAACCCAATGGGCAGCCATTAACACACGATCTCCTTACGCAGCTCGGCGCTCTCGACACGGCTAAACACGAGCGATTCGAAGAGCACGCAGAAGCTATGCAGCAGGACCTTTGGAAGCAGAACGCGGGACATATGCAGCGCCAGGACTCTTCAGATACCAGTTCCGAGAGCGCACACTCGCCCATCCTGGCAGCCCATTTCTCAGACCCTTTCGCTGCGCGGACATTACCACAAACACCGACAACAGTCAGTCCACCCACAACGCTGCGAATAGATGTCCCGCAACCGGCAGTTAAGAGTGAACCGCCGCAGATGACCCCGACGAACATGTACGCTACTACCATGTCCATGCCACGAGTGGTCGACCCGTCAGAGCTGCAGAGCGCCCAAATACAGAATCCCCAATGGCCTAGCCCTGGCTTTGGAAGCTATGATGATATAGACTTAATGTCCGCTCAATATAGCGGTCTACCGTACGATGACGTATCCTCACCCATGTTCAACCGTCCGATGCCAATGGGATGCCTAATACCCGGGTCATACGGGAGCATGGATAACAAGAATGAGTTTGAGGATATCAACCAATTTCTGAATCCACAGTTGGAGATTACGTCGTGACGGTACACGGCCTCAATCAAGATGCTGTACGATATCATTTATGGTCTTGGTCTTTCAGGTCTCTTGGGTTGGGCGGCTTTTCTGCGGCGGCTTTCGGGTTTGGTGTTTGGTGTTGGAAAAATATACGGAGTACAACTTGACATCTTGCGGTATATGGACCTACCTATCTACATTCTTCTACATTCTCTATTCCCATTCCCTCTCTCCTCTTGTTTCGATCTACCTTGCCGTGCTATAGAGGACGAACAATCTACCAATAATGAGTTAAACGTATTAATGTCAAATATCTCATGGATGATATAACAATGATTGTCTTCAACCCGAGGTTCCTGACCTTCTCACGGCACGGCAAGCTCTACCAAAACAAAAAGGGAGTGAGCCAGAACATGACGTCGAATATTCATGACTAATCGGAGGCTGGTGCACGTCACGAGTCAACTTTGAACCCCGTCAGCTCTTATCTCCGGCCCCGTCCGTCAGTGTCAGCAGCCCGAATACAAACAGAACTTGAATGTGCGATTTTTTTGCAAAAGGCTGATCCACTACTTCGGTAATCGGTACAACGGTACAAACGGCTGAGGCTTTACGGTACGGCACAAGTTGCTTTTTCTTGTACTCTGCACTCCGGACGTTGTAGACACTTCTAGCTAGGGTTTTAGTGTGTAGGAGTATATTCAAACAACGATTCCATGCATCCTGCAAGAAGACACCAAGAAACGAGCAATGTCCGAAATACCGAACATCCGAGCCGAGTCGGATACTTGGCTGCCCCGACGCTGGAGAGCAGCTCAACGTGAGGTTCGTCCCGTCGTCAAACTAGTCAAGCTAAACTAGCGGCGGCTTTGGCCATGGCCCTTCAGGTCCAATGAGGGTGGGCCTAGCCCTCGGCTCAGGGTTTGCTTGTAAACTGGCGAAAATCGGCGATACGGTGATACCAGGTACCTTGTTGTGGTATACAGAAAGTTCCACGTACATATGTGGTAGGTTGGAAGTTCCTGTAGAGTCTGATGATAGATTCCTGCAGGCCCATTGGCTGGCTGTATAGATCGAGCTGCCGAGGTAGGATTACTTGAATCGGTTTCCTCGCCTTCAGAGTTCACAGCAGCTCGGTTCCAGAGCCAGTCGTGTGGTTCAGGTTGGAATGTGGGTGTCGAATGTGGGTGGGTCCCCGTAAGCATCATGATTATTGTCACAATGTGGTAAGTCTGGCGTCAATCACTATCAAGGTCACAACTCATCTGCCTTCTGCAAACAGATCTTCGACGGCACGTCAATGGCTTCGATACGATAGCATACTAGAATCTCAAGCTTCTCAGACCAGGTAGTGGGATGAGAAAAGCTCGCAGACATGAAGCCCTGCGATGCTTGGTAATAACCGCTCAGCCTCGGAGAGATTTCTAATCCATGCAGCCCACAAAAGACGAAGATCCGTCAGGCATCATCTTCAAACCCTTGGTACGCCTTGCAGCACTGTTCAGGCCCGCTTCATAGGGCTGGACCCCAACAGGACCTTTTAGGACCTGCCCGTTTTGCAACACGCAGCTGGAGGGATCCGAGCAGAAGCAGGAGCAGGAGCACGATGACTCAATTCATCGTGGCTCCTGTCAAACTCTTGCTATAGCCTATACCCAGGGTAGCCTATACAGCGCAGCTCGGGCTTGGGCTCGGGCTCCCGCGCCATCTTACCGGATCCGGTAGTGTACGAGTTCAGCTGGAGCTCGTCCGAGCGGGCACCCGTAGATGTGATATGATGCGATGCGATGCAGTTACCGGCACCGCGTGTCAGATGTCCGCTTTACCACCGATCTCAAAGGAGATATACTAAGATCACTAATAGAGGGGAAATTCCCAAGTCAAAAGCTGAGCCCCTTATAAATTTCAACAAAGAAACTAAGCTGAGGGACTGTGGCTTTGTCAGCGGGTTCTTGAACTGAGAGTATGGGCAAGGTTACCTACGGATTTCGGAGGATGAGACCTCCGCGGAGCTGTGGCCGACCGAGCTGATTCCGTCGGAGTCTGCAGTTCTCCAGGAGTCCAGGGCTTAGCATGAATGATTCTCTTGAAAATACAATCGGTATACAGCTAGAGTAGAGAATAAGAGACTTGGCCCCTTTATCTTTTTTCCTATACTATAAGGGGCTCGCCTATTAGAGTAGGACATTTCCTCTTGTTAGATAATATTGCCCAGGGTGGTATAACTTCTTTGGGATAAATAGTATGTCGGACATCTGTCCCAAGTGTTTGTTTATATTGGAGTTCCGCGTCAATGAGTGAGGATGAGTGATAATAAGCGAGGATGAGCAACACTGAGGCAGAAAGCTTCGGCTCTTAAGGGTCGTGGATGAAACCGCTGGAATTGGCTAGGTGCTCCAAGTATGAAAATGCAAGTCATGGTATTCTCCATGCTGCGTACCTTATCTGTCTTCTGCCAGCCCATATACAAGGCCTGGCCTACCCCGAGCAGTGACGGTCTAGACCAGACTCGTTGGGCCTTTAGCCTGCACTTTTAACGGTAATGGTCAACTCAGGTTTTGTCTTCAACGCAAGATAAGTTTTTGATTAGTATATACTCAAGAAAAAAAATGGAGAGCGTTACCAGCAACAATGACGACATCGTCAAGCAATCTCTCCTCTGAATCAATCCTCCAGACTCCAGCACCTCAAACTTGGTAGGTTTTTACCCGACCAGATTTAGCCTAATACAACGACCGTGAAGCTCAGGTATGAAGAGCTGTCAATTTAACCGCAAGCAAAAAGGCCACCTATAGTAGGAGAAATGGATGGCGATGGGTCGCGGGTATTATTATTGCGGGGTAGAAGCCCCTCCATAGCACCACCTATATCAACCTCCACTGGACATCATTCCCTTCGAGACTCAACAGTCAGCACATACTATAGTCGAGAGACACGACAGAAACGACATTAGGCGACAAAATGGGCGACTACACTACGGTCAAATTCTCCAACCTCGCGGCCATCATTCAAGAATTCAACGTCGACGGCCAAAACATCGTTCAAGGCTTCACCAAGAAAGAGTACTACGAGAAGTACAACAAGCCTTGGTTCGGCGCTACAATTGGTCGCGTTGCCAACCGTATCAAGGACGGCGTCATCAACAATCTCAATGGCCAGGAATACAAACTCGAGATTAACAATGCGCCCAATGCTCTGCACGGAGGCAGCCGTGGGTTTGGACGACAAGAGTTTGAGGGTCCGACTGTCATCAAGCGTGATGGAAAGGACGCGCTTCTATACACATATCTGAGCCCTGACGGGGACAATGGATATCCCGGAACCGTGGAGCTGAGAGTTCACTATGTTGTCAGCGAGGAAGTTGCAGACGGGGTGCCGCGCTCGATTCTGGACATCGAATATGAGGCTGAATTGGTGGGTGATAAGGTCGAGGAGACGGTCAGTACATCACAAAGCAAGCATTGGGTACATGACATGTCTGATTGAGAGACAGGTCGTCAATATAACGAACCACAGGTGTTAACTCCTCTCTCATACATGCAGACAATAGCTAATTGTGTAAAGCTACTTCAACCTGAGCGGCGCCCCCTCCGCCGCAGAGGGCGTCACCGCAAAACTTACGACTCGCGACTACCTCCCCCTCGAAAACGGCATCCCCCTGGGCCAGATTTCTCCGCACTCAATTGACACAACGCAGCCCTTCGAGTTTGGTCCTGACAAGGCTGCCTTTGACGACTGCTTCATCGTTGACCGCGACCTGAGTGACGTTTCCATTGATACTCGCAGCAAGCCACTCAAACTTCTCGCCGAGTTCCGGCACGCCGAATCTCGCATCAACCTGCAGGTGCACAGCACCGATCCGGCCTTCCAGTTCTACACAGGCGCCGGGATTGATGTGCAAGAAGCTGATAGCGAGAACCCGGCTAGAGGACCCTGGTCTGGGTTCTGCATTGAGCCGAGTCGGTACGTAAACGCGGTTAACGAAGAGAAATGGCGGCACACAGTTATCTTGAAGAAAGGCGAGAAGTATGGCAGCCGGATCACATACAAGGCGTGGAGGGGTTAGCTTGATCTTAATTCCGCACGGAGTACGACATCCGCCGATGCAGAGTATCAGAATTGGATCCTGTTATAAATTGTTATAAATAATGCACGTCTCAAACCATGCCGCTTCTCCCGATTCTTGCAGTATTCTTTTGGATCCATACTCCGTAGACTGCTGTCAATGTCATCTGATCAAGCGGGCCCAATTGCCGATGGTGATACTCCACCGGGAAAATTCTTGAAAGCCTCACTCCAGCATACGCATACAGCGGCTTCAGCGACGCTGTAGGTTGTGAGTTGTAACAGCATCAGCGCCCTTGAGTCAGCAGAAGAGATCCACTCCGCCGCACAAACAAACCCCGAGTGCTTCGGGCCTTCGGCTGATACAAAGCCCTCGCCGGCTACGTATGTGGCTCTTGGTTCCTGAGCGCCAAGGCTTCTCGAAACGGGCGATTGTTCTAGCTCCCTGGGGCCCGTCATCTTCAAAAAAAAACACACCCCTCTAGCGTAAAATACGGACCGGGATCTCATCCCTGCTCATGTATGGTATTGTCTGCATAACGGCGATCTCTCGGTGTTCAACTGATGTTGGGTCCTCGGATCGGAGATGCCAGGGTCCGGCTTGTCCCCATCACTGTAGTTACGTTCACTACTACTACTAGCACACTTCCAAGACTTCTACAACTTCAGGATCCGTATACCGGTGGCTCAGGGGGTAAAACAGGTTTTACCTAGTCACGCACTTTCTCTGGATAGGGGCCAAAAGATATGGAGCTGTCGTTATTGACTACTATCGCTTTTGAGTCTTGACACGAGCCCTTGGCGACGCGAACTCGGATTCTCTCTCAGCGTATGGAGCGGCTGTCTTTCAACTGTTGATTGTGGGAAGCAACAGGCCCGAGGTAGATGTCACCAAACAGGGGTCCTTTCAAGGTTCCGGAATACAGGCCTATATCCGCTTAAGTCCTTGCCCCCCGGGACGGAGCTCTCAGCCCTGCTGCGCACCTTGTGCAGCGGCGGGCTTCGTTGGTGCCCATCGGCCGACGGGGTTGATCGTTGATCGAGTCACCGAGCGTCCGAGAGAATGAAGAGAAGTTAATACTTAAGGCTAACCCTAGCAAGTATTCATCACGAGATGCACCATACCCCCGACTAATGCGAGGCCAATGTAGAGATCCGTCTTGGAATGTATTTGAATTGCTAAGTCCGGGCTGGGGTCGAGCCTTTGATTGTTTACCCCGCATCTCGTGTCTCACTCCGGTAGTAGGTACTAATAGTACTGATGTATATGATGTACGGATATATGACTCTTCAAGAAAGATCTTGGGGAAAGCTGTGCAAATCTTGCCAGGAAGCGCCAGGATAGAAAATCATGCATACCGACAGCTTTGTCATATTACATGCCCTTGAGGCTGACTATTACCAACAAAGTTGCTACAGCCAACCAGCCAACCCATCCGTCCATCAGAATCACAGTCTTACAAATTAAAAGGGAACCCAAGCTCATCTCATCAAGGTGCTATACTCGGACTCGACAACCAAGCCTTGGCCCCAGAAAGAACGATGCAGCCTGCTATATACAAAATGCAACGAGGCTGTGTCGTGTTATGCTATGTCTTGTGCTCCGCTACTATAGCCAAGGGAGCTGTTGCGTTTACTCAGCCAGAGGCGGTGCTCGCGGTTCAGTCACGGACGGCCTGACTGGTCTTGAACAAGGCCCATGCCAAGCTACGAAGCTGCCAGCTCATCCTACACTTTAGACGTTGGAACACTATGGCCGTCGAATCGTATTCGTACTGCGCCTTGGCCCATAAGCTGTACAGGTCTGTATGTACTCTCGATCTCGTATTCGCTTGGAGGACTGTCCGTTCTGGTGGACATGGCGGACTTGGTCTACTCGTCAGCCATAAGCGTGACGCTGGGCAGCCTGGGCTCTACACATCCGTACTGTACGAATGTTATACAGCGAGGGTAATGCAATTTCCAATAACTGATGGAACTGTATGGCTTTCGAAAGAGACATCTGCTCCGTAGGCAATGGGCCTAGTATAGATAGAGTCACGTGATGCCGTACCAAGCCTCCCCGGAAGCACCCGAGCATCCCCGCTCCAACGCGGGGACTGGAATTTCCCCTCCATGATCATCGTCAGTGGTCACTAATTTAACAACTTCCTTTCTCTCAAGACTCTCGCATCCCAACTGACGTAATGGCATCAGCACACGGCGACCTCCGTCACCTACTCCCAGGCTCATACAAGCGGCTCATTTCCGACTGGCTTGAAGAGGACTGCCCCAGCTTCGACTATGGCGGTTTCGTCGTCGGAGAGTCGGAAGGTGAGGCGAAGCTGCTGGGAAAGAGCGAGGTATGCCACCACCCCTGTCCACGTAATATTCCTTCGAGAGGAACTACAGCTGACAAATATGTAGGGCATGATCGCCGGTGTGCCATTCTTTGACGAAGTCTTCTCCCAGCTCGGATGCACGTACGTCTCAGCGGTCCTTTCGGAAACCCCAACATAAACAACTCCGCAACTAACATACCCAAAGAGTTCAATGGCACCATACCGAAGGCTCAACTCTCCCCGTCGGACAAAAGACGCACGTCGCCACCGTCCGCGGCCCAGTCCGCAAGATCCTGCTCGGCGAGCGCGTCGCCCTAAACATCCTCGCGCGGTGCTCGGGAATCGCAACGAAAACCTCCTCCCTCTTACAGACGCTCCGCTCGCACGGCTGGCAGGGGACATTAGCGGGAACGCGCAAGACAACACCCGGATTCCGTGTTGTTGAGAAGTACGGAATTCTTGTTGGAGGCGCGGATCCGCACAGACACGACTTGAGCAGCATGACGATGCTCAAGGATAACCACGTCTGGGCCTGTGCGAATAATGCTGCTTCGCAGACGGAGACCAAGACCACGAATGGAGAAGAGGATATAGCGGCTGCGATCCCGAAGGCCGTGCAGGCGGCGAAGGCTGTCGGGGGCTTTGCGACGAAGGTCGAGGTTGAGGTGCGGAGTGTTGAAGAGGCGAATGCGGCGATCGAAGCGGGCGCGGATGTCGTTATGCTGGATAACTTTACGTCGGATGGCGTGCGACAGGCTGCGAAGCAGTTGAAGGAGGAGTGGGCTGCCAAGGGGAAATCGAAGGGTTCGTTTTTGATCGAAGTTAGCGGTGGTCTGAATGAAGGGAATGCGGTGCAGTATGTCTGTGAGGATGTGGACATTCTGTCGACGAGTTCGATCCATCAGGGCGTTGGAATCGTGGATTTCTCGTTAAAGGTTTCGCTGCGAGGATAGACTTCATGCATGCCCATGCGATCATAGTAGATGTATAGTAGATCGTTCATTTACACCCCAATTGTATCTATATCGTACATCTCTAGTCTTATCTCCAGGATCATTCGTTACCGGTACTGGTGGCAAGGTTTATCTCTCCGACTTCAAGCAGAGCCGTCTCGGGCTGTGACTTCTTCAACCACATGTTCAACCACCTTCTCTCAACCATCTCGGCCTCAAACGCACTCGATCCCGTTGGCAAGCCAGCTCCACCGCGCTCCTGAACAGCAATTCTGACCTCCGCGCTCTCCATCGCCGACACCCCGCCACAGCTCTTGATCATTTTATCATCGACCGCCAGATACTCCGCATGCCTCGCCAGTCTCTTCCGATACAAGGGTTCTACCAGAAACTCATAGCTATACGACGACTCAACCAGACCGAAAGCCGCACAAGCTGTCAGGATATCCCTAGCACTAGCCCCCCTCGCAAAGTCCGTCCTCGCAAACACAGAAAGCAGATGTAGCTCCTCCTCCGTCCCTGCATTCGGAGCCGATGCGATAGCGGTCCCATCCGACGCCTGAGCGTGAGCTTTCAGCGCCACGCTCTTATTCCTCGCCAGATCTTTGCGATGCCCCTCAATCTGCTTGGGGATCCGACACGTGAACGGCGTGATGGAGTTTCCAAGCGCGTAGACGATAAGCGGCGTGAACTCGCCGCAGATGATCAGGACGAAGGTAAAGGGGACCATGCGCCGGGCATCGTACGCTGCACGGTGGACTAGCTGGAACGTCGAGCGGCTGGTCTTGGTCTTGAGCTGGGTGCCATTGCCACGGCCGGTTGTGAGGAAAGCCTTTGGAGGCGGGGTTTTGGGTATATATGACTGGATCCCCAGCGAGCGACGGATTGGTAATGAGGCGCGGTAGTTGTGGTACACGTTCTTGACGCCTGTTTTGTAGAAGGCGAGGTATGCGCGGCCGTAGGCGAGGAGTTGCTTGGCTTTGTCGCCGGCGGAGGCGGAGGGGCCGAGCGGCGCGGGTGTCTCGATCTCTGCGGGGCGGGTGCTGGGGGGTGGATTGACGTCTTCTGAGAAATTTGGTGAGGGTGTGCGATTGCTAGACTCTCCGGTGTATGGGGCGCGGAGTTGGAGTTGGAATCGGTGGCGATGGGTTTGCTGTAGGAATGGGGTGGTGAGGGTCAGATGGGGGAACTGAGGCGTCAGATTAGAGACCCGCGCTCTCTGCGTTCTGATTGAGGCCATCTGGGCGATGAGGAGGTGAGGTTGTAGAGGGAAAAGGAACGAGATGGTGAGGCAAAGCTGGTCGAAACGCGAATCTGGGGTCAGAAAAATGATGCCTGAGGCGGAAATGAGTATAGGTCAAAGACGAGGGATTTGATGGCCAGCCAAGTCAATCAATTAGTGATGTTATTTGCAAATCTTGAGGTATGAAAGCTCACATCCAGCGATAACATATAGATTGATGCTGTGACTCATCGCGATACTGCATATAACCCCGTAATCTCCACTACAAAGTATCCCCAGAGTATACAACCCCAAATCTTGCAAAATGTCTCTAACGTTTACCCAACCAACGGCCCTCCTCCTAATCGACAATCAAAAAGGCTTCGACTTCGACCCCAATACTCCCTGCCATTGGGGTACTCAACGCTCGAACCCGTTGCTCAAGCAAAACCTCTCCAGCCTCATCACAGCCTTCCGTGCTGCGAAAACTAGATCAGGGGTCAAACTAGAAATTATCCATGTCTTCCACTCTTCCACCTCGGTTTCGTCTCCTCTTCACCCATCCGCAGCCAATGGCACGGGAATCCAGCCTCTGGACTTTGCCCAGCCAGCATCAGATGGCTCCGAGTTGGTAATGTGGAAGCATGTCAACTCTGCCTTCGTTGGGACGCAGCTGGAATCCTACCTTCGAGAGCACGGAATCAGGCAGCTGGTTGTGGCGGGAATCACGACAGACCACTGCGTGTCGACATCTGTGCGGATGGCAGCGAATCTAGGTGTCGTGGATCGGTATCGCCAAGGCGAGCCAGTTTTTAATGGAGAGAAAGGTCAATGGAGCACAGAGCTGGTTGACATAGGCCGGATCGTGCTCGTTGGCGATGCAACGGCTACCTGGGCCAAAGGAGGCTTTGACGCTGAGACGGTGCATGCCGTGAGCCTGGCCAGCTTGGAAGGGGAGTTTGCGGATGTCATGGAAACGGAGCAAGTCGTTGCTTCTCTAAACGAGTTGAAATAGCCAGTGTTGATATCAACACAAGGCAGCCGCACATAGTCAGAAGAGGCACACTTCTATGATAGCGAGCAATTACTTTGTCTCTGAAGTTATTCTCTTGTGATTATAAACTTACTTTATCTATATCACTTTACGACATATTCTCAGAATCTGGCACGATGTTCCCAGTTTCTACGCCAGAAGGCTCCTCCCCTACAGAGGTAATCACCGAGGCTAGTGTCTTCGATATATATGAGTACTTCAGAATCCACGTCCGCTCTGGCATAGAGGAAACACACTCATTCCGAGAGCTCATCTATCTGGATGTGCCCGAGGACTGGGCAGACGAGGTGACCAGATATGTTCATAGTAATCACAACCTGAAGATGCATTGCAGGTACGCAATAAAGGCAAGTCCATGTCGCTGTGTATAGGGACTGACCAACGTCTTCTGCAACTCAGAGTGAACTACAACTCATTAACGCAAACATTCTGGGTTCGCGTCAAACCCGAGCCAATCCACGGCTGCCAGGAGGACTGGATGCGTCACCAACTCGATGCATGGGTCAGCAATGGAGTCCTGTCTAGTAGTGATGATGCACTTCTCAATCCTGAGATGGGGACGAGTGAGTACCTGCCAATCCGATTACGCTGTGCATATGGACCTTCATGGACCCTAAATTCGTCATAGCCATGAGAGATTTTCGGACTCCATATACCTCTTCAATCAAGGAATCAGACTACATGCTCCGTTGTCGTGATACTCGTCAACCTCAGCTCGTGGTCGAAGCGAGCTATCTTGAGTCCTGGTTTCGACTTCTTGACGACGAGGATTTGTGGTTAGCCGGTGGGGATGGGGAGGTAGGAGCTGTGCTGCTCCTGCAGTGGCACAAGATCAAACCGTCATGCACAAGAGTGCGTGGTTTTGTGGAGTTGCACGCCCTGGATGAAAATGGGCTTATTGTGAGGAAACAGCGAGAAGTAAGTAAAGACTATGCACTTTGCGCAAGGCCAGTCTAAGCGAACATCATATACAGATCATCTTCCCCGTACCACCAGGCGAAGAGACCGCGCCGACTATAGCAATACCTCGAAGTATGCTATTCAATAGGAGTAACCCTGACCAAGCACCAACACTTCTTCCCGACATCAGTCGTCTCCGAGAGGTGGCTACCGATGCAATGGCGCTTATGGGTCTTTTGCCGGCTTGAAGAGAATGGAAGAAAAGACTCTAATCATGGAGTAGATTCTCTTGCAAGTCATATAGAGTGATGCCTTCAAGCAATTATTCGACTAGCCCAAAGAAACTATCCTTTCAGAGCTTAGGACTCAGGTCCACCTTAACAGCAATCATATCGCTGGAAATGAATCCCGTCACAAAGAGCATTGCCTCTTTAGAACCTTCGTTGCCCGGCTCAATAGGCACCAGAACTGCTGCACTAGCAGACCGGATGTTCGTCCCGTCGTCCTCAAAGATCACCCTCTTCTCCCAGTCCGAATCTGACCCTGCAACTGAGTTTGGCCGGACATACCACACGATCACCCCATCCTTACCCTCCGGATCTCGATGCGTCTTCGCCAGGTCAATACCGCGTCGGAGACCGCCGAGCACATAACCGCTGGCATCGTAATCGGCAGTTTTATAGGGGTCATCATAGTAGCTAGGGTTATCGATCGTACTTTCAACAAAGAACTCGTCCTGAACGGATAGAATTTCATGGTCGTCGGCCTTGGTACGCCACACCTTCCCACCCAGAACGCTAGCGACCATGATCTCATCGTCTGACCGACCATGCCCAAGGCCATTCGCAGCCCACAATCCCGTCAACGCCACAGACGCATTTACCCCGGCGGTCTCGTCGCCCGCGGTCAGCCGATCGAGTTGGACATGTACGACATCAGTCCACCTTGTCAGCATGAGCGAGTCCTCAACATGCCGCATGAACCCGTCCAGGTAGTAGTGGTCATTGGTGGCATAGAAAGAGTACGGGCTTGTGGCGTATAGATCGTTGGGTGTTTTCACCAGCGGATGGCGGACCGAGCGGACGTGGTGGATTGTGCTGCTGCCCAGAACATGGTGGAAGATCTCGATCTGGGACCGGAATTTATGAGAGGCTTTTACCTCTGGCCGGTACTCCGGGTTCGCTAGATGGTTTACAGCGAAGATGTAGACTGCCTCTGGGCGTTCTGGATCCGTGATCACATCGATCCCATGTGTGACGAAGGGGCCATTGAAGTTTTCGAATGTGAGGCGGGATGACTTGAGTGTCTGCGTAGCTATGAGCATCTGTTTTAGCTTATAGTAGAGTGCTAGGGCATACCTTGGGATCAATGATGTGAATTGACCCAGTCGTTTCCGAAAATGTATCTAGATGCCCGAGAGGAGGGAACCATTCAAAGCGAGGAAGCACCGAATCCTCACAGGCGGCAAATATGACGTTCCTCGGAGCATAGTAGTGCATATCCTCGCACTGCTGGGTGTCCTCAATAGCGTGGATTCCATAACTGGAAGATGTAAAGACTGGACTGCGATATACTCCGAAAACTGTGAGTTGATGGTTGATCTTGTTATAGAGTAGAGGGCCGAGGACCGCCACCACAAGGAGGGGCACAGAAAACAACGAGATGGCCATTGCTGTAGTTGAGATCTGCTGGAGAAAGAGGGAAAGAAAGAAAAAAGCAGGAAAGAAGAGAAAAGACGTCAACTGTGGACCTCTTGAGGGGTAGGTCGAGGTAGTGAGCTTTAGTCTGAGAGCTCGGGAGCTGGGAACGGCGATCGTGCGGGGGACCCAGTCAGGCCAGACTGCTACGGTAAACGAGGCCACTACACGGAGACAATAAACAATATCCTGGTATCCAATTTGAAGAAGCGAGGCGAGATACATTAATATGAGAACTCCACATGCTCAGCCAAGCTTGGCCGAGAGTACGTGTGCCTTTCCCTGGAAGAAACCACTTGATCCACCTCTCCCTTACAGCGCTATTATCCCGAAACTCCCAATACTTAAGAGCCTGCAGTGTCATTCATTCTTTTTTTCTTCGGTCATTAAATGGCAACCCGGGGCTAATGGCGGGAAGAGTTGGCATCCAAAAACTCCTGGTCACTGGCATCCAAGATGTCGTACTCTTCGTCAGTCAAAAATCCTGCTTCAGTCGAGGTCTCCTCATCCAAGGTCAAACTGGCCACATCATCGAGTAAGACATCGTGCTCAGGAGTGTTGGCCATGGAAGGCATGTTAGCCGCCTCGTGTGTGCTTGATGCTGGAGACTCCTTGTCCAATTTAGGGAATACCATTTGGCTTTCCGATATATCGGATTTGTCAGCCGCAGTAGGCTCGAAAGCTTTCTCGTTGGGAAGTGCAACAGGGGTGTCCTCTCGAACTTGAATATCACACCATAGGCGATGACCGAAAGGTGTGCCATCTGCGAGCTTCATTCGCCAGTATGAGATTGCAGTGCCGGGACGCTTGGGAGCCTTCAGACTGACAGTGAAACCAGTGCTTTGGCCTGCCTCGAGCGGCTGAGACAATTTGTTGCTTTCCATGGCTGCTGTGACTGATGCAAGACTGCTGGGGTGGTTGGTGTCCACGTTGAACATGGAATCACCTCCTACAAACCGGACATTACTTCCGGCAGGCCATGCGAGAGGTCCAGGGTTATATAACTTCCATGTTTGTTGAAAGACTTGGTTGGGTTTCATTGCAGTGCCGTCTGAGATGGTATCCTCCAGGAAGAATGCCTGGTATTCGGATTCTAGTACCGGGCTAGGCGTCTTCTCAGATGTGGTAGGCTGCTCTTCCTTCACCGAGTCTTCGACAACTTGCACCTTTTCCTCAGCGACAGTCTCCATCTCAGTGTCTGTATCAATGAGGGCGGGAACGGGGGTAGATGCTTGGGTGGATGCGGAGCGCTGAGTGCAGTCGCCCACCGTATTTTCCTGCTGGCTGAATGCATTCTCATGGACAGTGCTCACAGTGACGCTGCGCACAGGTGTCTTCAGCATGACCATCGGGTGAGTGCGGTTGTGCAAGTTTGCGGGATGGATTTCACACTTGGCACAAAAATCGGTGTCATGGCAGACAGAACACTTGTACCGCACGCCGGTAATATAACCGGAACATAGCTTGTCCTTGCACAGGGGCCCATCGCAAAATACGCCGAAGTGCACTTCCTGAGACTGCAAAGGCTCAGAGATTGCCGTGTAGAGAGGGGCAAATCTATGGCCGGGGTGAGTCTCAGACGCCGAGAGATGGCACTCGGAGCAATAATCCCAATCAGGGCATATAAGACATTTGTGGCGCACGCCAGTAATATGCTGCGGTTTGGTTAGCGGGGTTCAGGATACGGATGGATAACGTACGCTTTCGCATCCATCACAGATAGCTGCATGGTGATAGCCACGGCCGGGTTTGCAGCGAGACAAAACAAGCTTCTTCAGGCCGGCATCGTGATCACCAAGCAATACAAAGGTGTGCGAGGGGTGATGTCCATGCTTGTGCCCAAGGACGCATGTAATGCACAAATCAAAATCATCGCAATCAGCGCAAGAAACCATCTTGCCCTCGTCAAACTCTGTATTGAATTAGTTTACCTACACAGCAGTGATTGAGGGTCAGTGTTGCATACCTTTGAGACAGTTGTTGCAGATACGCTCGCGGCTGGTTACAATTTTCTCGACCGGTTCAGGAGCTTTTTCCAGGGACAACTCTGGCTGAGACTCAAGTTCAACTTGAGTCCGAATCTTGTGAGACGCGAGAGTCTTAGTGGTGCTGTTCGTGATGATGCCATCTTTCACAAAGCGTCTAACTAGCCAGTGATCTTCGCCATCGCAGCTGACGCCCGAATCAATGCATTGCATGCAAAGGTCAAAGTCGCCATTGGAACAGGTATTGCAGTGGTAATGCTCGTTCGGGATAGCACGGCTGCAGTAGTCACAATCAATGCTGACCACACGGGGGGCGGAGCTATAGTCGGCAAGGGGATCACATAAATTGTCCGGGCCCAGGACAAACTCCCTGTGGCTGGCGGACTTGGAATCTTCCATTTCGGTGGTGAAGCAGAATGATTTTTGAGTCTCGAGTAAAGTGGTTCGCTCCGCACTCATTGGCAGAGTTGTAGATAATGCGGCAGGGCTGTCGGTGGTGTCGACGGCCTTCGCAGGAGTTGGATGACTCAAAACGGTTTCCAGATAGCTATATCTCGCCGGGCTATGAGCTTCACTGGGACCTTCAGACGTTCCTGATTGGTTCACAGGCTGGACAACGGTAGCCTTGATTCGTAACTTCAATTTGGCCTTCGCAGCTCGGTAGAGTTGTTTGAACACAGCCGGGTTGTTGCTGTCAAGCTGTACATAAGAGCCGGCACTATCCGAGTAGCGTTCGAAGATGACGTTTGCGTCCGGCGGAGTGCCAAGCAGTTGGCGTAACTAGTGTGGAATAGTCAGTCTGGAGTGGCACGATGATATTGACTGCTTCTCCAGGGCTCTTTCAAGAGGAAAATGCGGACAACGAAATTCGAACAGAGGAGTTAGGGTAAAAGATGGAGGTACAGAGATAAGGGAAGTACGGTGAGGAGAGCCGAGAGTCGGCGGGCCCAGTGAGTGGGGACGGACTCACATTCTGGGGTAAAGTACGAGCACCTAGATCCCTCAAAGGGATTTTAAAGCGTCTGGTGTGGTCCTCATGGGTCACCTTGACAGTGATCAGGGTACCAGGCCCGACTGGATTGGCACTGGGTGCGGACATGACTGCGTGCCGTTGAGAATGTTGTACTAGTGAGCTGCTTGCGGACCGGGTAGCTTAGCTATGTTAGCTTCGACAAGATAAGACAAGGAAGATGCGGAGACGATGCCAACGGGCCAAAAGAAAGGGAATGCAGAAGGAGAACTTTAGTGAGAAATGAAAACGGATGAAGAGAAGATAAAGCAGTAGATGAAAAGGCAACAGTAGATGACGAGGATGAGGCAAGGCGAAGGGGAGGTTGAAGAGGAGAGAAGCGAGAGTGAGGCTTATAATTGGCAGATAAGAAGATGCCTGGATGGTCACATGCCCCCTCTCCCCCCCGCTGCTCTAGGTAGGGGGC
The DNA here is from genome assembly GCF_047715735.1 of Aspergillus multicolor. Lineage (NCBI taxonomy): Eukaryota > Fungi > Ascomycota > Eurotiomycetes > Eurotiales > Aspergillaceae > Aspergillus > Aspergillus multicolor. Next base: position 126,417 of record NW_027395956.1, read on the forward strand.
GGTGAGCTTATTTACATTCGCTCCGGGGGGCTCCAATGGCAATGCCCGTCAACTACGTCAACCTGCAAGGCTGTTCCAGCTGGAAAAGGTGAAGAACCTTTGTGTTTGACTAGTTGGTTTCTGACTCTATAGCCATATGTAGTTTAGAGGGCCTACAGCGGAGGTTTCGCAGTTTAGTCCACTGCTGTATACCTGCATGTCTCACAAACGTCTCGAAGCAGCGAGTTTACGATACTATCTTAGCCATGCAGCAACCATTATGTGGCAATTTGGGACGTGGGCTGGGTGAGGGAAAAGCAAACAAAGAATGATGTGTAACGACCGGACGTCCGAGGAGTCCTTATATCCGACCAGCCCTCGACTTTTCAGCCCGCTGTGGGCGGGAAACCTCGATCACTTGAGTTACGAAGTATCTACCTGACAGAGAAACCAAGAATCTCGTGATCTTAAGTTTAACGACCGGTTTAGGCCGTCATAAGAAAACTGTGTTGCGTGAAATGATACTATCGTAAAATCGCTGCACAGCGACGTGCGTGAGACCCAAATAACAACAGCAGAACAAGTATGAAGAAACCCAACAACGCTAGTAATGCATCAGATCCTAATCTAACGACGACTAAGACAGACCTAACAGAACGAGAAGCTCCGGTACAAGCGACCAGGAAGCCAAAAAAGATGCCGCGAATTTTGTCGAGATGCTGAGCGAGGGACGAAAAGAGCAGAAAGACGCCAAAAGTGGAAAAGTCATATCGTGAAGTTCAAAAAAGAACGGAAACATAAAAGTCTCTGAAGGATAAGGATAAGGATAAGGATCGATGTAAATGCCGCTCCTTTCAGAGAAAAGGGTCTGTCACTGTGGGGGCAAGTAAACACCTTGAGGTTGATGGTAATAATATGTAGTACCAGGTGTCATCATCCCACCCATGTTGACAGCGCCACTCGCGGGAGCCCCGTTGAACGTTGTTGGTCCAGAGTACATTTGCGAGGCGTCCAGATAATAAACCGTTCCGCCTGACTCATGTGCAACCGTGCCCGATTGTGACGTTTGCTCCGTTGGAGTTGGGACCATATACGGAACGTTTTGTCCCGCAGGGAAAGGAGCGGTTGGTCCCGACCCGACGCCGTTATAGGGCGCATATTCTGTGCCCGAAACAGGATAAAATACAGGTCCTTGTTGGTAAGGGCTGGGGTAGTAGGCCTGAGGCTGTTGGAACCCATAAGCCTGGAACGGCGGGGCATGCACTGCGCGTTCAGGTATCTGCGACAAAGGAGTTGCAACTGTGTGTGCTGAAGGGGCAAAGCTGGTGGGGGCTTCGGGGCCATATACAGTGCTACCACCAGGCATGGGAACTTGATGGTGGAACGGCTGCTCTTGCTGCGCCTGCGGAGAGTTGACAAAACTAGCGGGAGTCTCAATGTCGGCCAGAGATACGGCCTTTTGCGGGCGAGGCTGATGCATCGGTATGGGAGCTGGACGACTTTCACGCCATACAGTCTGCGGCTGTGAGGGATAAGTCGGGGGCATCGGAGCTGTGGCAGCCGGTGGATGAGCTCCAGGGACTCGGGGAGGAGGTAAGCGAACAACCGGTTTTCCGTTCTCGGTCGTAATTACTGTATGCCGTGAGATCACGGACGCGGCTGGTGAATGATAGCCATCTTGTGAAGGTGGCTTGCCAAACGACGACCTTCGGCTCATTGCCACGCTTGGTGTGTATGTCGAGCTTGCGTAAAAGCTTGGGCGGCGCCCTTGATAAAACCCACCTCTGCCACGTCCACGGTAAGCCTGCTGGTTGGGCCGCTGAGCCCTCGGTATAAACACAAAGGATCGCTCCATTGCAGGAAATATATATCTAGGCGGATGACCAGGAACTGAAATTCTAACGGGCTTGTCTCGGCGCAGCGGGGGTCGATGTTCAGGTAATCGGGTGTAATAGTTCTTCTCAGCCTCGACACGTGCTGGCTTATTCATGCCTGGAAGGAATACCATGACAGCCATTTTCCCAACACGAGTGGTGCTCGAAAAAGAGCGGTTTGGTGTCGAAGTATTGGTCGCGGTAGGTACAACCGTGGGCAAGGTTTTATGAGAAAATGTCGAAGTGGCAGTTGAGGCCGGAGGACGTCTGAAAACAGGCGGATCGTCTCCAGCAACAGTATCGTGGAGGTCATGAGTCCAAGGCCCTTCAGTGGTGATATCTGGTTTCCTGAGAGCATATACTAGGTTAGTGCTGCCAGCGACATGTACGATAGTCCATTCACATACCTTCTAACGTTTCCGTCCACAATAAGACCGTACGGTCTGGATTTTGGCTTGCTGAAAGGCTTGTAGCCGTTTGCTCCAGATTCTGTAGAACGTTTGTCGTGAAGAAAGAAGCTGCCTCGCGTAGGCACAGCTGTCGGATCCTCGCCTTTCCCCTTGCCCGTCCTCTCAGTCTCTGAGCGTTTCCTATCTGTAAAGGAGTCCCTGGTCACCTCGGAAGGTGGTGCAGACGGCGTTCTCCCAATGTGACTAGGGTCCGCTTCCATTTCGTCGAAATGCAATTCAGCCACACCCGTTCCATCGCCTTCTACCTTCATCCCATTCATCATCGTATCTGTATCGGGCATAGCCGTTACTAACGGTGTTTGATTGAGTGACGCTGAATGGCGGCGGCGTGGGCCTTCAGGCATACGACCATTAAACTGGTGCTGTTTCGGATCTTCGCTCGGCGCGATCTCGTCCTCGCTGTCTTCCGTCACCTCTCCGTCGGCATCATCGTCATCCTGTTGGCTGATGACTGAGCCCTCGCTCAGGGAGTCGTCCTCTATTTCACCACCCAGTGAGCCTTCCTCCTCCCCTTCATCCTCCCGTCTCTTTCGGCGGCTTGCACCTATGTTGCGTCGATGAGGTGCCATTCCAATATAGATTCAAGGAAAGTGGTATTATATAAGCGAGAAATTGGTCGATAGTAGATGCCGAGACGTAGCAAAGGAGAATGCAGGAATGGGTGCACCGACCAGCAGCGGAGAAACAGGCGGGTTGAGGTGCAGGGCGGGATGACGAACTCCAAGTAAAAAAAAGAGGCGACACCAGGAAAGGAAGGGAAGTATATAGAGCAAATAAGACTAAATGGGGTAGCGTGCACCCTAGAAGAGGAAGAGATGAAAGGAAAGAAAAGCTAAAATAAAGGGACAGTCGAGAAGATTTGATGGTTTCCGACGTCGAGGCATGACATCGAAGGAGATGTCAAGCATCCCAACCGGGTTAGCGCAGCCTAAACCACCTCAGCGATTCTAGAACCACTCCGAGCAGAACTCTATGAAGATCGCTAAGAGTATTGAGGAAGATCAAGATATGAGCTGTTGCGATCAAAGTGTCAACAGTATGATTCCGAGCCAAAGCCGCCGGGTATCTACGTTTGTTTCCCTGGAACCGCTGGGGCCTACTGGTTCCTCGATCTCATGCCACGATCCGACTGCAGGCGGATGCTCCTTGTTCAGACGTTCCGGACCGGAACTTACTCGGGCGATTGTGATATGCCTCGTTATTTCTACGGAAAGAGAAGTGACATGATTAACAGGTGAGCAGATGATGAAAATGATGGGTTGAATAACGTGCGGTTAGAAATTCCATTCCTTGGGTATCAGTGATCTCACATCTTCTCGTGCCACGTCGATACATCTCTTCTGCATCTGCAGGTATAGATAACAAACATCTTTCTTGTACCCCGTACATATTCATTTCCAGTCCATCTCAGGCGTCGGAACAATGTCGCCTCACCCACGACCCAAACTGAATCTTTCAATCCACGGCCAAAGTGGGATCATCAAAGCCAGCTTCAGTCAAACGTTGTCTTCTTGCCCTGCCCCTCTATGATAGCGCCACTCAGCTTCTGCACGGTCGACTGGTCGTACCTGGTGTAATCCGGCTTTGAGTTTTTGACCTTGCGCTGTTGAGGCTTTCCCTCAGCTGCAACCTCCTCAAAGTCTCCGGCCTCTTCCTCACCATTATCTGCAGCTCCCTTCCTCTCCCCGTTCTTACCGAACCGCTTATTATAGCGAGTCGTTGCATCTTCAGCGAACTCGAGTCTCATGCGTCGTCCCAGAATTTGGTTCAGCCATACTTTTCTCCGCTGCGGTTTTTGTGCTGGGTCTTGTTCAGCCTCGTCGTCTTCCGTGACATATTTGAACCCTCTTTCTGCCGTTATAGCCGCTTCTAAGTCCTCAAATTCTACCCAAGCATAGCCCTTGCATTTTCCGGAATCTTGGAAGGTCGCGACGTGCACATTGGCAACGGTTCCGCATTTTGAGAAGTGTTCCTCGAGGAAATCTTTGGTCGCGTCGAAGCTGAGGTTGCCGACAAATAGGCGTTTAGATGGCGCCCGACCTGAGGAGGTAGAAGCAGTGTTGTTCCCTCCATCCTGCGATTTCTCTGGCCGGCCTTTATAACTATTCGCATCTTTGATCAGGACGCGGCGCCCCGAAACTAGCTGCTCACTCAGACCGATAGCCTCTTCTACAGCCTTTGGTGTAGAGAAATCAACATAAGCGAATCCTTTATTTTGTGCCCTCGAATTCTTTTCCGACGGTCTGGGTAAATGAATCCGAGTGATAGTAGCATCTGTAAATGAGCAATTGGTTGTCAAAAACCGGCGCACGTCGTCCTTGGTCACAGAGAACGCCAAGTTCCCTATCCAGACGCCGTATTCTGAACGTTTCTGAGGAGCAGCCTCGGTGGCTTGGTTTGCGGTTGCGACGTTTATATCAATCTTCGATTTATCGACATTCGTGTCTGTGTCACTAGCCTTCTTTTTGGCTTTACGGAGGGCCTTTTTTGAGGGAGGTTCAGGCGCCGAGACATCGATCTCAAGCTCGGGACCGTCCAGCAACTTTCGCTTCTTGTGGTTATCTTCCCCAATGCTCGTCATTTTGTTTATTGCCGGTGACGCCCGTAAGTCAAACAAATTCAGGCAGAAAAATGGGAGGATGAAATAGTAATTATAATATTGAACAAAGAATAATGAATTATACAAAATCGCGGACGATATTCTAGTGACTTTTTTTTTCCTATTAATTTGACGGGCAGAATCGCTCCACTCCGCCTTTGAGCTTCTGACGACTCGCGACCCGGTCCAGATCCGATCAACGTTCTGCCCTGTCAACACCAGGTTCGGACTCGAACGCAAACCTTGAATTCAGAGGACCACTTTTATAAAGAAGCTTATTGCTTTATTCTGCAAATATGTCCCTAGAACGCGATGAAACACGGTCGCTGGCCGATAGTCTACCGGACGCTGACGCCCCTACCAAGCAGTCCCATCGATCATTCAAGTCAGTGCAAATTGCGGCCCCATGCCATATCTTTTTTTTCAAAACTGACAAAAGTTCTGTTCCAGAAAGAAATTCGCGAAACTCAAGATTCAGTTTGAGCTCAAAATGAAGGAGAGTGAGTCTCTGATTCGTGAGCAATTACGCATTGAGGATCTGTCCAAGAGGATCCAGGAGCAGAACGAGTTCGTCAATCCGTCTCTAATCTCCCACTATGCCGCTAACTTCTACTCCAGTCAGCTTCTTGAGGTTCTTTTAGAGTTCAACGACACCGTACATATCCCGCCCAAACTTCGATACGATCTTCATGCTCCTGGAGACGAAGACCCCGTTCAAACCCCTGACGGGGAGCTTCCGACAGCCTACAATGATTATGCTTTGGCCACATCAGAATTGAGGAATGCAAAGGAGCTCCTAGCGGCTGGGCGCATAACAGTCGAGCACTATCAACAACTTGAGAGTGGACTCAGGCGCAGAGCTTTTGCGCCTTTATCACGATACACCGATTTGACAAAAATACCTCATTCAGCCCTCGGGCCTGAGGGACTGAACTCAACGAACTCCGCGGAGGATCTGGCCTTGAACCAGAATCTTGGCTATCTTACCCCGGAACACGAAACAGAATACTGTTTAGTCGCCGATGCTAGTATGGGTGATATGCAAGCCGCCGTTCAACTGAGCCGCCTTCCGGAGAAACCATCCCTATTGGAGAGAGAGCGGGAGCATGCTCTACGAAGCCCAGTTTCAGTTCATCATTGGCTGCGGAAGAACCATCCCAATATCTTCCTACAGGACAACGAGAATGCTTCAGAGAAATCATCATCGCGGCCCTCCAACTTGCGCGCGTCCAAGCGATCTGCACCAGCGTCTCGTAAAGACGAGGACACCCATGACGAAGACAGCACCATGGCGGATTCCGGTCCGACGTCCAAGGCCAAACGTAAGCGCGACGAAGAGGCCACTCCTCGGACCAAAGTCGCCGGCGGTCGCTTCAATCGGAAGAAGAAAGAAGACAGTACGCCGAACCCCAAGCGTCCTACAAAACGAACGTCTGGAGGAGGTGCCTGAACTTTGTGTCGCATTTCAGCTTCTATTCTTGTATAACTAGTCCCTTAGTCCGGCCAATCTCTATCTTCTCTGATTTTCTGGCGAAACATCGGTTGACGCCTCCCGTTTTTCATCTTTATCATCTGGTTTGTTAGCATGACTATACTTACATGGCATCTGGCGTCTGTTCTGTAACAATATATCGAGGCTTTATCGCTCTCAATTTTTCAGGTAATGGAGAGAGCAACGCATGTCGTATTAATATACGCCTATTCAAAGGAGAGTCTACAAATCATGACCATTCGCCTTCTGTAGCCTCGCTAATGTGTGACTGCAGCTATTATCATGATTCATCAAAAGCATTCAGCAATTCCTGTCAGGATGCCTTACGACCCACGAGCGGCAAGTTTGTCTTGTTTGCTCTCGAGGCCGAAAGACTTGAGCTCTAACCCGCAAAACCAACAAACTCGCCTCAGAACGCAGCACAAAATCGCCTACAGTTCGGCTTTCTTTACTTACTAGAAAACATCGCAATGGCGATCACAATTCTACCACCTGTTGCAGACGATGTCGAGGCGACGTACCAGGAGTCCGACTTTGACGAGATGTCCGTCGACTCCGACGGCGGCGTTGCGCTCACACCCGCAAAAGCAGCACGACCAAGCAAGAGGGCTCGCTTAATAGAAGGAACAGATATTGGAACGGGGATAATTACACCGGGAGAAGTTGTCACAGATGACCCGCAATGGATGAGGTATGTTTTGTTCAGCTGTCTGGGTTCTTCGCCTTTTGGCTGACACCGTTCTTCCCTTTAGAGGTCATGGAACATATACAAACCCTCTGTCAACGTCGATTATCGCCACAGTTGCTGGCACCGTTCAGAAAACAAACAAACTACTCTCTGTTCAGCCGCTTCGCGCTCGTTACACACCGGAAATCGGCGACTTGGTTGTCGGGCGCATAGTTGAGGTTCAGTCCAGACGGTGGAAGGTCGATGTGGCAGCTCCTTTACTAGCTCAATTACCACTTTCTGCGATTAACTTACCTGGAGGTATCCTGCGTCGGCGAACGAGCGCGGACGAACTGCAGATCCGGACATTCTTCAGCGAGGGTGATCTGCTCGTTGCGGAAGTACAGACGGTGCACTCAGATGGCGCGGCCTCGCTTCACACGCGATCGCTCAAATATGGTAAACTCCGCAATGGGGTTTTTCTCGCAGTAGCCGGGGCAGGTGGTAGCGACGCATCTAGCTCATCAATTAAGGGAGGACTTGGTTCGGGATCAACTACTGGAGTTGTTCGTTCACGCAGACAAATGTTCACAATACCGACTTCCAATGGTGGTGGCGATGTAGACATTGTCCTGGGAGTAAACGGGTATATCTGGATCTCGAAGCACGTTGAAGGCACCGCAGCCGCTTCCTCCACCACAGAGAGCGTGTCTATCACGCGCATGGAGGAAATGGTCTCAAACTCGGTTTACTCTAGCCAGAACGACGAAATCTCACCTGCCACAAGGCATGAGATTGCGCGGCTGGCTCAGTGCATCCGGGTGCTTGTCCAGGGAGGATTGCGCGTGGATGAGCAAACTGTCATGGCTGCATACGATGCCAGCCTCCAGGTCGATTTGGAGCAGGGCGATGACTACGACGAAGATGGGCGACAGCGGGAAGGGCGAGACTATCTAGAAGGAGCCCAGGCTAAGAGAATCATTCAATTAGCAACAGCACAGCAGGGCTGAATTCAGTAATCCATTTTCGATACCCAGTCCTAGTCACTTAGATTACGGAGTACATAACTTCCTTGTGATGATGATTAATTTCTAGAAATGGATTCGAGAGCCGATTATGACCCCGCATCACGTGGTGATAACGCCCTTCTTAATTGGTGCCTGAACTTCGAGGCTGGTGTACTTTAGTGTATGCAGGATCATGCAGGAATAACTTTGAGGGGCGTCGTAAATCCTGCTCTGTGGCACAGAGAAAATAATTAGTCTACAAAGAAATACAGGAGTCGAGTGTACAGGCCGTGTGACTCATTTTATCCAACTGCTGCCGTCTACAAGAGCAAAGTATTGGATGGGAAGTGTGGACAACGTCATTCTTAGGTTTGGATCCAGCTTCCATGTGCTCTTCAACGCCTTCACACTCGCAAAATTTCTGTCTCTGTCAACCTTCTCCTAGGCCTTTGCTTATCAACCAAGGTCTTTATTCTCGCACAGTGGAATTCTTGACCCTGTACTGTCTTTGTCTTTTCCGACAAGCCACTACTGTCGAACACCATTTTTCCCATAATCTTCGAGATTACCATGTCATTTGCCTCTCAAACAACTATTCATTTTTCGTCATACTCAATACCATTTAAATAGTCTGATCGATAACTCACGCTGTGCTTCTGGCGCATATTGCCGCTACACTTCGATCTTCTACAGCAGGGCTCTTATCGCGCCTGTTTTCGCAAACCAACCAGAGGCATTTATCTCTCGCCTTTTTCCCAACGCTGTTTCAGTAAACTATCCCACACCTTCGCATCCTTCAACATGCACGATCTTCGTCGCCGGGCCCTTGAGAGCGGCAAAACCATGTCGCGCAAAGCCGCCTCGAGGGAAGGCTCTCGCCGCACATCACCTTCACGCACAAACTCGGCTCACACTTCTCGTCAGTCATCGCGGAATGCAAGCAGACAGGCTTCAGACGATGAGGATGCAGGGAATATAAGCGATGACACGGCAGTCAGGTGAGCTCTTGTTATCGGGTCAAATTTTGGATTACTTTCTCGTGTCCGAAATGATGTCATAGCCCTATACTAACATGTCTTACTCTCTTTGCAGCCTCGCTTCTTTTGGCGACCTGGAGAATATTGACGCTGAAAACGATAACACCAACTGGGAACAGGAGCTTCTCGAGGTTATTGATGATATTCTGGATCGCAAGCGCAGCAGCGCACTTAGCCGTGAAGAGAATTACGCCGCATACTGTCGCCTTTCCAAGTTTCACTATGTAGAGGAGCAGATCCGGAGTCGCGTTCCCGACCTTCTAGCCGCCTTTGCTCGCAGCATCAGAACTGAGACCAGTGTTCGAGAGACGACCCTTGCTATGCGTGCTTTAGAACTTCTGGCAATCACCACGGAAGACAACACCATATTCGAACATGCCGAGCCGCTACTCACCCGTACCATTCGCAACTCCTCCGACGTGATCAAAGCAGCAGCAATTCATTGCCTAGGAACATGCACTATGTTCGGCGGTGCTGGAGTTGAGGGTATTGAGGACCAGATGACGTTTCTTCTGGACATTGCCGCCTCTGACGGACAGTCCATCGATGCCCAAGAAGGCGCTGCCACTTGTGTCACTGCGGCTCTTCAAGAATGGGGTTTCATGGCGACAGAGATCAACGACCTCTCAAGCGAAAGCGAAGAGTCTATTCAGATATTCGTCGATCAGCTGAACAGTGGCGACCCGAGTGTACAGATTGCGGCCGGCGAGAACATCGCCCTACTATACGAAAGAAGCTACTCTCCTCAGGAGAGCTGGTCGGACGAAGGTGAAGAAGATGACAGCAACGAAGAGGACAGCCCCGATACTCGTCCGAAAGAAGAGATTCTGCGCGACGGTCCCAAGCGGGTTAAACGTTACAATCCTTACCACGACACATCCGAACTTGAGCGTCAGCTGCAATCGCTTGCAACATTCCACAGCAAGCGCATCAACAAACGCGACAAGAGGGATCTCCGCAAGAGCTTTGCTTCCATCCGCGAGACTGTCGCAGACCCGCGACACGGCCCGTTCTACGACGAGTACCGCGGTAGTAAGCTCACTGTCAAGATTGGCCAACAGGGCGTCATGCATATTGATCGCTGGGAGAAATGGGTCCGGCTCAACTCACTACGCCGTATCCTCCAGGGTGGATTTGCCGTCCACTACTTTGAAGGAAATTCTGCCGTTCTTGAGAGTCTCCCCGTGGTGATGATGCGCAGACCTGACACGTACGAGCGTCGCGCTACAGACAAGCTACGACAGACTCAGCGCGGGGCGGGAGGGGGAAAGTTCGTTTATTAGTGATGCCGATGTCCATACCCAATTTTTTTCAACTCTCCCTATTTTGCTTAGGCGAATCTTTATATATCTTGATCCTTGCTCCCATTTTTGCCTACTTGTATTCCCTGGTACCCCAAACCCGGCCAATTGAGGGTGGATTTTGCCTGATGCCTGAGGTCTGTTTTGCGATTTATCTAGCATGCTGCGAGGTTTCTGTTTCTCAACTATTTATTGACAGATCGAAAAGTTGGCTTTGCATTGATTTGAGCTTCCATGTTTCTTTCACACCTTTTATCACATAAATTCCTTAACGTAGAAGTAGAGATATAACAATGGCTGACCGTCCCTACCGAAACATATATTGGCAACATCCTGAGGCAATATATGAGAATAGGCCCACCCTCTGAAAAACAATAACCGTAAGCTAAAAGCCAGAATCATACTCGCAACCAAAGAGTCATATAATAGCGAAGTAGACTTTATACTGAAGATTATTGCACCCGAAGACCCCACGCTGTGTTCAATTTCACAGTTACACCCACACAGGCATTGTACTAAACCTTGACGTCTATATCTCACCTATCTAAACGTCTAAACGTCTAATTCATCTCAAATACCGGCGTCACTCCATTCCAGCTCCCCTTGCTCCTCTCCTCCCAGTACCCATCCTTGCCGCCCTTCAACCGCCAAACAACTTCGCCGTCTGCTGTCTCATTAACCTTCATGAACCACCTCGGCTCCCAGCTCTGTCCGGAAGCCTCCATGTCGCGTCTCCTTGCGCGTTGCGCCTCCTCAAGCTGTACCTTGACTTCTTCGGCGCGGTCTACATCACCGTCCTCAAGGGCACGCTGATCAGGGCGCAACCGGGAGTCCGTGGTGGGAATTTTCTTGTCTTCGATAGGGGTGATTTCGTTGAGGGCTGCAGCGAAGACGGGGAGGCCGTAGTGTTTGGGCGCGTTGGGGACAAGGGGGCCTGCGTTCCAGATTGTTGAGGTTCCAGAAGAACCTCCGGACAGAGAAAGGGAGGAGGTCCAGGACCCTGTAAGGGAGACGGACAGTTCGCGGCCGGACGCATCGACGAGTTTGGTGGATACTTCCTCCGAGCGACCGGAGAACATCCCGCCAGCCTTAAAGGTGGAGATTGAGCGGGCTCCCGTGGTCTCGTTGTGCACGGTCATCTCACCGACTGGTTCAACATATTTTTCGCCGGCGATGATGTTGCGGAGGAAAGATGTTGCCGGAGACAAGGAGAAGTGTTCTCCTGTCGAGTGCAGAGTGATGCGAAGTTTACCCTCTGTGACGATTTCAGCGGATTTACCCCAGAATTTCTGAGAGGGCCGCGGGGACTGGGTGAGGCTCCAGTCTTTGCTGTCTGCTTGGTAGGCAAGCTGGACGGGACGGTGGGAAACTTTTTCGGCAATGAAGCGGAAGCCCATATCCTCACGGACAAGCTCGTAGGTTTCGCCGAGCATGGGATTAAATGGTTTGCGGATTGCTCGTTCGCGGACGCGACTACTGGAAAGGGAAGAAAGAGCGAACGCAGTTACATAGAGGTGTCGTTCGTTTGCGTCGCTGACTTGTGCCGCCTTGTCGAGAAGGGCTGAGTATTCCATGACCTCAGCAGCGCGCTGAAGTAGAGAGAGTGGCTCATTGGATGATACAGGCATCGAGATCTGGGAGAGGTCCTTGCCGACGTTCTTGCGGAGGAACCCAATCAAGCTGGGTGGCATCACCGTTGGTGCGGGGATATTGTTTCGACGAGGGACCGTGTCGAGCGGTAGTGGTATCAGGGTTTTAGGGCGCGCTGGGAATAATGGGGAGTGTTGATCGTGCGCTTCACCTGTGCCTGCGGGCTCTGAGACGTCGTCGTCGCTATCTGATGGTGCATCGTCAGCAACAACATCGGCCGGGGCATCCGCTACTGTATCTTCGTCGCTGTCGCCTTTGATGGTGAGTAACTGAGAGTCAGTGGCATCGACAGCATCAAAGAACTCTTCCGACCTGTCCGACTCCACGCTCATTCGCGATTGCGAGGTGAGCTGAGGAGGCTGACGACGTTGTTGGCTCTCCGAGAGCAAGACCCCAAACTCGTTAACGACCTGATCTAGGTCGCGCAAAAGAGCCATGAGGCTCTCATGGGTGTCATTGGCTTGTTCTCCACTGGCCAGACCGGCCGGTTTTCGATCAAGAGAAGTATCGCTTGGGGCGGACAGTTTAGATGAGGCCGCGTTGGAAGCCTTTCGTTTCCAGAACGGCCGCCTCTCTTCGCCGTTTGCCTCGCCTGTATGTGGACTAGGCGACCGCCCAGACCGTCCACGAGGCGGATTAGGACTCATGTACTTGGGATCCGTGTCCTTGGCGAGACGTCGGACAGCATCACGGGATCCCGACACTCGACTGACCAGGTCTGCGACCCGCGCCCAGTCGCGCTCCTCGGCGGCGTTCGTTGAGTATTGCTGCGATGGTAGTTGAAGTGCCGTGCTCGGATGCAGAAGTCTCGGCGAGTGACTCCCGTCGCCGGCGCCTTTGGTGGACGAAGCCTTCTCCAGGACGCTTTTCCATGACGCAAACTCGGCTTCGTTGCGAGCGCGCAGATGCCAGACCTCAGTGCCAGAGTCAATAGAAATTTCGCGCGAAGTCTCGTTGCAAGCTACCGCAGCTAGGTTCAGCGGAATGGAACCACGCAGGGTAACAGAATTCGGATCATGGAAATACGATAACGTAGAGGTCGTAAAGTCGAGAGAGAAGAATCGCCGTGCCCATCCCTGATGGCGCTTACGGCGACGCTTGAGCAATAGACCGGTGTGTATTGTCGTCATTTCATCTCCCTCATGAACCTGTATTTGGGGCGGCATTTTGGACATTATGCTATTGCCCCGCCTTCGCGACGAGGCCGACTCCGTCTCACCCCCTGGTTGACTTGCCGCATGGGTTGTAGGAACCGATTGGGGAGGTAATGCAGTTGGATAGGTGAGTAGAACGAGAGTAACGGTCTTGGATATCTGCTTCGAAAACGTGTTGTCGAACACCAGCGCATAGTTCCCACCCTCCTTAGGAGGCACATCGTAGGTTCCCTGGACGATCTTATCCGCCTCACATTTACCGACCCATCGGATTTGCTTCAATCCCATGCCCGTCAGCTTGTCAGTAAGAGAAGCCGAATTGTTCTGCCGCGAGTTGGCGCCGCCATTTGCTAGGTTCTCGCTCGAATCGTTGCTGGGCGTATCGGTGGATGACAGGTTGGGCGTGGTGCGGACGCCGGATTGGCCGGGATGCTTGAAGATGCCAAAGTTGAGTGATTTCTTGTGGGGTTGGATGCTCCAGGAGATGGTATGCTCGGATTTTACAGGAACCCAGCGGACAAAGTAAGACTAGCAGGGAGATCGATGCTGGGTCAGCTCCAAAACCCCATGACTCTTCCGGGTCGCATTCTCACCTTGCTGTGGATTTCAAGCTCTTCCATGGCTGCCATAGCTTCGCAAGGGAACAGTAGTAAAGTCGCCGTCCTCAAGAAACAAAGTCAACGACGGCAAACAGCCGCAAGCCAATGCGCAACGGAGGAAATGGGAGGTAAGAGGGGCACGTAGGGGACTGAGTTGGTGCCTGAGGACAAGGAGGGGGTGGAGCAGGTTCACGAGGTCATTGACGATGGGAAGCACAAGACAACAGAATTACCATGCAATGGTGCAGGTGATGACAAGGACACAGAGAGATCGGAGAATAAATCAAGGAAGGAGAGAAGAGAAGGGAGAAACTCAGCGGAGGGGGCGAAGACTAAGAGGCGGACCTGTCATCTTTCCGCATGTCATTCTTTCATAAATAATGCGGAGATCTTAAGGTCAAGGCTGTGGACGGAGCCTCCGAGAAACACCGAGGAATCCTTTCAGGGCGTCGTCACATGGGCGACCACTCAGGAACCGAGCTATCCGAATTATGGAGTTCTTTTTGATCTAATAGTCTTGTCCAGGGGAAAATATGGCAGGGCCTAGTGGTACTAGTCTTGGAGATGTCGTCATGGTTGTAGTATTGAGGCCCTATCCCCGCAAAATCATAGAGAATATTACACAGTATAGAAGAAGAAAGATATGCTTAAATAACAATATGCAATCACCCAATGCTTCACCGTCGCTTCCCACTCTGCATATTGGTGAACAACAGCTTGAACCCATTACACAGTGCCCGCATGTCTGGATAGGGGTTGCGCTGCAGCTCGTACCCTTGAGGAATCACCTTCACCGGCCAACTATGCACCTGCGCATGCTCTCCGGCCTTGAAGCAAAGGAAGAAATACCCTGCATGCTTAGGGTCGATGCAGAAGGCGTATGCCGACCGTCGCGGGTTGGCCTTGGTATATGTCTCCAGCCACTGGTCTAAGCAGCCGTTAGTACTTTTTTGATTAGGATAATGTGGGGAAGTGACGTACAGGTCGTGTCTTTGCTGCCTTCTTGGTATTTTTCATGCAGCATCATCTCATCTACCTTCTTGGCCATGGCTTTGACGTGATTGAAGATCAGATCGTCCAGATCACTATACGTGAATCGGCCTCCAACCTTCAACGTACGCCCAACAGAGAACTCGTTTTCTTTGTCCAGTTCTAGCACATCGATATGTTGAAAGATGCCGTCAGCTACCTTCCAGGTGACGGCCAGGTGGTCGGGCCCCTTGGAAGACGGTCGAATAACCACATCACCGCGACTTTGGGACCCGAGGAACTCCACTGCCTGCGTGGAGTTGAACGGGCGGAACAACGGATGCTTGATAACACGCATCGTCCGTCCGCCGTCCTGTGTCTTGGCCTCGAGCGCTTCCCGATCCTGATCTTCCTGGCGATGGTCCCATTCGCCTGCGTGTGCTCGGTCGACAGCTGGCCTGGACGGCCGGCTGACTTGCTCTTCACGAAGCGAAACGTTACACGTAAAGGTCTTGCGATTCAGGAACATCACCTTGGCTGGTACAGTCTGGTGGAGTGAGTAGATAGCCCGCACAGGGATGTCGTAGCGATCTGTCATTTCAGATTCTCCAGCAAGTGCATCCACACCACAGTCCAGCTTGCCTTCAATATGGTCGTCCCTGATGCTCTTGATAGAGATCGGTACAACCATACCCTCTGCAAGGGTCTCTGTTGTCTCACCGGTGAGCATGGTAAAAATATCATCCGTGCTGAGGAAAACAAATTGCTTTCGCAGTTCTTCGTATGGCTGCTGGAGTTCTGCGCGGATAGTCTCGAGTGTAGCACGCTTACGCTGGTTGAGGTTCCTCTCAAGCTGTTCTGCGTATTCCTCGAGGATCAGGTCGTTTACGCGGTCCTGATCATCTTGTCGGAAAAGTTTGCGCACAATGGCACCA
This sequence comes from Aspergillus multicolor, assembly GCF_047715735.1. Classification (NCBI taxonomy): domain Eukaryota; kingdom Fungi; phylum Ascomycota; class Eurotiomycetes; order Eurotiales; family Aspergillaceae; genus Aspergillus; species Aspergillus multicolor. The sequence goes on from NW_027395956.1 coordinate 142,150, forward strand.
GGCCCGTTATCGTCTGTCTCTGCCTTGATGTCCTCCTCATCCAACTCCAATGCGTCCGCTGCCATTTTGCGAGCAATATCGTAGTCTTCCGGATGCACTCGGGTGTTGTCGAGAGGATCCGCATCCGTATCTGCGCTCTCATAGTCGATATACAGAAAACTTGCCGAGTTGTTCCATACCTTGACTCCCATGGCCGGATACTGCACTCCGACTCCAAGCAACGCAAACCGACTGTTGACCACCCCCCCAGTCATGTTTACTATCTTCAGAAGATGTGCTGCCTTACGGGGACCCAACCCGCAGACGTATGGGAGAAGGTTGGCTGTAGCTTGGTCCGAGACAGCTTCATTGATATCAACTCCAACCAGGTTAACCATGTCGACCAACGCGGTTTCGAGCTGTTTCAGCAGTAACTCTTGCGCCACCAGCTGTTGACCCGGCTTGAACTGAATTGACACAATGTCTCGGCCGAGCGACGCATACTCCTTCAAAGGACTCTGCAGATACTTGGCAAGCCCTACGCAGTAGTGGGTAAGGGGAGCAAAACTGGGATGGTCCTTTTTCGCCCGCTCACTGTTTTGATAGAGCCGTGCCACTTCATCGTTGACGATCACTACATCAAGGCGGTCACTGACCTCCTCATCACGGTCATCAGTGTATAGAGCGCCGCGCAAATCCCTCGTATCCACAATTTCGGTCAATAACTTGTATAGTCGTCGAGTCTCGGGCGACATGCCCGACACACCAATGACATCCGGGTGACGGCGGTTAACGAGCTCCACCAGGGCGTCCAAATCTTTGCCGTCGGCGATGCCGCGATCCCTGTCACCCAAAGACAAGTCGGTGAACTTGCCGTTTTCGAGGACCCGACCGTCCTCCTCAACGTAAGCCCAATGAACGGGGGCCCGACCGACAACTCCAGTGCCCGTGGACAGCGTCAAGACGCGAGGAACCGTACCCAAAATCATACCTTTCGGCTTATATGGGGCCTGGTCTAAGCGCTGAGAGAACGCTTCACGGCATTCTTTTGCAACATGATTTTCGCATTCCTGGCGGATATTCTCCTTGACGCTGCGGTTGATCACGCGTTCTAGCTTTCCTAGAGCTAGATCAACAGTTTCGCGTCGCATACGATTCCAAGAATCTGCGAGTTCGCTGTAGTTATCCGACTCGATGTTGGGGTATAGCCGCTTGCGGAAGTTCTCAAAGTTCTCAAAGCGCACCTTGACCTCGATCAGACCTTCCTCTTCTGCTTTCAACATGCGGAGAAATAGTTCTGGACTCCGCGCAATATCGCTGAGTTGTTGGTCTCGCAGGTACTTGAATTCATAGTAGGGGTGTTGTTCATCGATGCGCCGCAGACCTTTCTCAGTGCGGAAACAGTCGACGGCGCCGTTCATGTAGTAAGCCTGACGGATGACTTTGCGCATCTTAGGACTCATCACAATTTCCTCGGCAAACATACCCTTGGCCGCTTTAAGCACTTGTGATGAGTTGTTGAAATCATTATCAACTAGCCCATCCGCCATATCGTCCGGACGCTCAGAAGGATCCTCTGTGTATTCACGACGGCCTTCTTTCAACGAGTTCTGAGCGAATGCGTCTGCTGATATACCGAAAGCGCGTACGAGACCATAAGCCTTGCTGTTTCGGACACGCTCGAAAAAGTTCCTCGTAAGTGCCTTTCGCCTTTGAACTTCCCCAGTGGCGTCTCCGTTGGTGAGAGTTAGATCTCTGATCTGCGAGGCGTACTGGAAATGAAGATAATCCTGAATGTCTTGGAGCTCCTCCATGGTGGTTGCTACAGGTAGCATTTCCTCCACAATCGAGTCGTCGATCGAGAAAACCGATCGGACGTTGTCATATGTTTTCTGGATAGTGTTGCGTTTTTCAACCAGGGCTTTGAACTTGAGGTCATAGTCAAAAATATCCCACAAATCGGTCATATTCAGCAACTTCTCCGCCCGAATTGTATACTGAGCGCCTGGATCGTCTGCTGAAGCCCCATCTACGGGGACCTTGATTGTGTGGATCATGTAATCTTTGCGATGTTGGAAAATAAAGGGAACCTCCCAGTCATCAGTGACGAGAAACTCCAGTACCTTAGCCACGGAGCGCTGGAACGGTTCGCGAAGCTCTGGTTCAAGCCGTTTCTTCAGGAGCATGAGGTTTGCAATCCAGGCGGCTTCTTCTCGGAATTGGTCTTCGCTTAACACAACATTGCGGTAAGGTTTGCGCGCAATTTGATGTCGTTCCGGCTCGTCTACCAGACGAATCTGGTTATCTTCTTCGGTCAACATCTTCTCGGCAAGTTGCGACGGCTCAAAGACATCCTTGAGGTCTAAATGCTTTTCAACATCTTCCTCTTGCTGCTCCTCTTCCTCCTCCATAGCGAGAGCAAAATCGTATTCGTTTCCATCTCCAAAAGCAGCGCGCATGTCTTCAAGAGCGTTTTCGTCAAGGCCGGTGGTATCCGTGGCCCCAAAGCCAATAGACTTCCTGGGGCGGGCAACCTCTAAATCTTCCTTTTCTACTCCTTCATCGTCCGAGAACACATCTTCTTCGATGAAATCGTCCATCTCATCGCCTGGATGCCTTCGGTGCCTGCTGTAGTCTGTTGCGGGCTCATCTTCTTCGTCGGAGTTGAAGAAGTCGTTGATGGCCTGAGACGGCTGCCGTGAATCTCGATCTTTATGACCGCGTTTGAGGCGCTTGAATTTCGACTGCAGCTTGTTAGCATTTCGTCTCGTCCGGCCAGCAGTAATCCCGGGGGGAATCATACATCTGCTGCAGCTGCAGATTGGAGCCCCGGATTGAGCTCGCCAATCAGTTCGAGATCTTCAGCGTCGAGATGTTCATCTTCGCGTTCTCGTTCTTCGCGTCTTCGTTTCCTTTTCTCCCGTCGGCGATGCTCGCGGTCATCTTCTTCTTCGTCTTCGTCAACAATGAATCCTTCTCGGACCTAGACATTGCCTGTAATTAGCACATACAACACGAGCTGTAGCGCGTACCATGCTGTGGAGATGCAACTTACAGCGCGAGCTGCCTCTTCGTCGTCATCCTCATCTTCATCTTCCTCGCTTGAATCGTAATGGTTGCCACCTCGACCCAGGCGTTCGCCGCCTTCACCGTAATCATCAACAAGCTCCTCCTCATTCTCCTCATCGTCCAGCATGGCCTCCCCCTCCACGAGGTCCCGGGCGCTCATCGTGGGCTGTCAGACTTTCTAGACACGAGATAGATGGGTTTTCGTGAAGGTGCGAGTGAGGCAATGCGCCGCGATGAACTAATAAGCGCCTTATCTCCAAGAAGCGCGAAGGTTTTATGGAAGCCGAGTCACCACCTCGATGAGAAGTTTGCGTTGCGAAAGTCTGGGGAGCTCAAAGAAAGACCTCCGGCATGGATGGTTGGTTGGCCGGACTCTTTTCTGGTTGAGGCTGACACTCTCACCGCCTAAAGCAGGTGGCTTGATCTGTGGCTAATGCATCACGTGCTGGCTAGCCAGCTTTATTAAAGATCTGGGGGCGTACATCGTCACCCTTTTGAAGCACAGTTAGATTCCTGATAGTCTGTGGGGTCTTGATTGCTCTTCAATACTTATAAGACAGCTAGTATCACCCTTCTGTATTGAGATAGCCGTATCTTTTGAACGTCATGCATTTTCATTCGGAGAAAGTATATCTATTGACCCTTTGTTCCGACTAGAGTAAGGGATGATTGAGTTCCCTGAAGTGATCTTTAGTCTGCGGGCAAATAGCCTCAGTATAGATTTACTCTATTATCTGAATTAACAATCGTTGTGTTGGACCCTCTATTATTGACTCAATACTACTCAAAAACGGAGTTAGCTACTATCTAGCCAAGCCCTCCAGGCGCCTGTGTTAGCCAATTCTCTCTATCTCCGCCCGAGCTCCACTAGCATTGGGGTTGTCCTGAAATCCGTCCGGCGTCCATCGTCCGTTCGTCCCTTCTACTCGGATGTTCCTCACTCCCCCGGTTGCCGATATTGTCTTGTTGATTTTTCACCTCGAGCATCTCGCAGTTGTGTCGATCCCCACTTGGCGGGCTTCAGAATAGCGTTAAGAGACTATCTGACACCGACTGTCGCAGCTGGGTCCAGGGGAAACCCCCACCTTGTTGGCTTGGACCTGCGGCGCTTGTCTGCATCTGGCGCCCAACGAACAATCCACCTAGCTGGCTCAAGGTCCTGTCACGAACGGTTGTCCTGCCCTGATCGTACGGCTCGTGCTTCGGCTCCTATTTCTGTCGATATCCTCTTTACTCGAATTTCTTCGCCGCTCGACCCCTCGTTCCCGGTGTTGATCCCCAGTCGCCGTAGCCATGGCCGACCAATTCAAAGCGCGAACTCTGAAGCGCAAGAACGTCAAAGGTCTTGCCCTGAACGCTGCCCCGAAACCTTCATCGACATCGTCCAACGGAGACGCCCAGGCCCCCGGAGCTGCTGCCAACGGCGAAGCTACTCGCACTGATACCCTGGAGATTGGTTTGGAGTTTAGATTGGATCTTCGCAGCGAGGATCTAGTTACTCTAAAAGAACTTGGTGCCGGAAATGGAGGAACCGTCTCTAAAGTCATGCACGCTTCGACAAAGGTCGTTATGGCCCGGAAGGTAAGACTATACATGGTGCGTTATGGTGGTTGAACTTGGTTGACAACGCTCTTAGATCATCAGGGTCGACGCGAAAGAGAACGTGAGGAAGCAGATTCTGCGAGAGCTCCAAGTTGGTCACGATTGCAACTCACCGAACATTGTGACGTTTTACGGAGCTTTCCAGAATGAAGCAAGAGACATCGTGTTGTGCATGGAGTATATGGATTGTGGGTGAGTATCTAATATTCTTGACGTCTTTTAGCGTGATACTAACGCCTCGGCAGTTCACTCGATCGTATCTCAAAAGACTTTGGACCTATCCGAGTGGATGTGCTGGGAAAGATCACTGAGTCTATCTTGGCGGGGTTGGTGTATCTTTACGAAGCCCATCGTATCATGCATCGCGACATCAAACCGTCCAATGTCCTTGTGAACTCTCGCGGCAACATCAAGCTGTGCGACTTTGGAGTCGCAACCGAAACAGTCAACTCTATTGCAGACACATTTGTTGGAACCTCAACCTACATGGCTCCTGAACGTATCCAGGGTGGCGCTTATACTGTTCGCTCAGATGTCTGGAGTGTGGGTTTGACTGTCATGGAATTGGCAGTCGGACGGTTCCCATTTGATGCGAGTGATTCTGCGGCTGGAGACCGGGCCAGCGCGGGGCCTATGGGAATCCTGGACCTTCTCCAGCAAATCGTCCACGAACCCGCCCCCAAGCTGCCTAGGAGTGACGCCTTCCCACCCGTTCTGCACGAGTTCGTCGCAAAATGTCTACTCAAGAAGTCCGAAGAGCGACCGACCCCTCTTGAGCTATACGTCCGTATACCCGTTTTTTGCTGCATAGCCATTTTCTAACCTGCAATATAGGAGAAAGACGCGTTCCTGCAAGCCGCTAAGCGAACTCCAGTCGACCTTCAAGAGTGGGCCATCAGCATGATGGAGCGACATAATCGAAAGTCCTACTTGGCACCCCCAGCGCCAAAGTCTCTAAAGGAAACTAGAGAGACTTCATCACCCGTCCAAGCCCCATCACCCGTTCAGAAGCACGTGCCTGGCAGATCATCGCGCGGCGCAACCGGAGAAATTCCTCTCAACGTAGCTCGCGACATCCCCTCACACCATCGGCAACATACGCCCTCGAACCATTCGCATTACTCCTCGAATCAATCGCACTACGCCTCGAACCAATCGCAATACCCCTCGAACCAACCGCAATACCCATCAAACCAATCGCATTACCCTTCAAACCCCTCGCACTACGCACCACGTTCGAACCGCTCCTCGCCACCGATATCACTGGAGCACCTCTCTCTGGAATCGAAACAAGATGAGCCTCGACCGACCCGTCGTCCGTCCCGGACCCCTTTGGGCGATACGAGCTCTAGCTTAGATCAGTCCCTGCGACCTTCCGTAGGATCCCGCTCGGCTAGCTCACACAACACGAATTCGCGGATGCCCCTGCAGAGCACCGCCCTACCTTTCCGTGCTGCTCCTACTCCTGGCGGAGTACCGACCCCGAACTCAGCCTCTTGGCAGCGGCGCGGCGACCATATGGGAGCTGTGTAAACTCTCTACTCCATGGTTCCTATTACCATCCGTTTCTTCGAGTGACTGCTAAAATCTCAACGGGCCACCGTGTTTCTGATGACTTGCATCGGCAGGGCGTATTCGTTCTTCGAACATTTGTGTTCATTTCCCCTTATGTATCCCCCTTTCTTATCCTGCTCTGTATTGTCGCTTTCCTACATTGGCTGTGCTCCTTGGGACTACCTCATGATTTGAAAACATTTGTCTGTCAATTAATTGTGTCTTGAGGCTGGAACTCTTGCATCTGTCTTATCATCCGGGATTTGCATTTTCAAACCACGTTGTTCCTTTTCTACTTTAACTCCAACGAAGAATGCCGTCTCTGCAACTATTTTTACATACAATCCCTGGGGTTGACACCTGCACATATTTTGTCACGTGCTGCTGTGTCTGAGTGAATAAAGGCCTTGTGTTCTCAGTGAATGACTACTGATGCGTTTTTGTATGGCAAGGATGGAAATGCTAGTGCGTATTGGCCAATCCTACTTATTCAGTGAATAATTTCTGCGCAGATTCTTCACTGGTAATGTGAACTGATTCAGTGTCACTCTCTCTCTCTTGCCCAAGTCCTGAACTCCTGACATCTGGCCATATAATCATCTCTCTCTTCCACTTTGAGCCTTCCTCTCATTCTCTCACAACCTTCCCAACTCATCCCTCAATCTCTATCCAATTTATCCTTTCTCTGAATGCGGACACCCACCATGTTCAATTCCACCAGGCTCCTGCGCTACTTGGTCCTAGCATTTCTTTTCTCCTCTGTCTTTGCAGCATCGGCTACCAAGGAGCATCACGCATCGGCTTTGAAGGATGTGCCCCCTGGTGAAACTGCTCCCTCTGGCCCAGTTCATCCTGGAACCCCTGCCAACTGCAACAAATGGTATACGGCTCAGCTTGGAGACTCTTGTGGAGGGGTCCCGCTCCTATTTGGACTTGCTCTTGAGGACTTTTACAAGTGGAATCCGTCTTTGAAAAAGGACTGTGAATCTCATTTCTGGGCCAAGTATGCGTACTGTGTTGGTGTTGGGGATGTCCCTGTGCCTACCACCAGCACCAGCACTGCTAGTGCCAGCATTACCTCGTCCAGCTTGTCCACTTCTTCCAAGTCATCTACCTCGTCTGGATCGAATGGTTCTTCCAGTTCGACCAGTTCCGTAACATCAACAAGCACCAGCTCTTCAGACTCGTCTAGCTCGTCCACGACCAGTTCGGCCCATTCGACCAGCTCGTTCCCCTACTCGGCCAGCTCCTTTGGCTACACATTCACCGATTCTAGTGACACTGGCAGCTCCATGGCTACCTCTTCAACTACTAAGCCCGCTAGCTCTGTTCCTGTCATCACAACTAGCGGACCACCTTTTGGCAGTTATACAGTCAACCCTATAACCACGCCCAGCCCGTCTCCATACCCGACTCGCACGAACGACACTTGGCCTCCGACGCACACGATGCCCGGCCAGCCTGACTATTGCAACAAGTGGCACAAGGTCGTGATGGGCGATACTTGCGACACGATTCAGGCGCGTTATTCTGTTTGGTGTTCGTATGATCAACTGTATGTCTCTTTCTCTTCCTTTGAGTATGGATTGAATTGCTAACATATTTTCTCTTGCCACAGGCTAGAATGGAACCCCAGCCTCGCTGAGGATTGTGATTATCCTTTCATTGACTGGTGGGTGTGTGTTGGAATCATTCCCCGAACCACATTGTCATTTGATTACCCTACCGGGTACAATAATGGCTCAATCCCGGAGCCCACAGTTCATACACCTACGCAGGATCCTACGAACCTTCCTGTCTGGACGGCTTCCCCCACTCAGGCCGGACTGGCAACCGGCTGTCAGGGGTATTATCAGGCTGAAAAGGTACGCACATTGCTTTTGTCCCTAACCCCTGCTTTAACCCTATATACCCTGGTCATACTTGATGACCACCTAGCTAACTCTTAGACTTCGCCAGGGCAACACTTGTTTAAGCATCCTGAAGCAATACTACTACCTCACCGAGAAAGAACTCCACGAGTGGAATCCCGCGCTCAAGGACGACTGCTCGGGTATCTTTGCGGGCTACTACTACTGCGTCGCAGCCTTTCCGAGCGGCCAGCACCACGCACCGCCAACCGTGACCGGCGCGCCATCCCCCAAAGCCGCAGACACAGTCAAGGACTGCACTGCTTGGTACAAGGCCACGGCAGACGACAGCTGCAACTTGATCGCGTTGAAGTTCGGCACTTTCTCAGCTGAGCAGTTCATCAAGTGGAACCCGTCCGTCTTCGAGACTTGTAACGGGTTCCAGAAGGACTACTACTACTGTGTCGCAGTCCCCGACGCCCCAACAACTCTCATAGATTTCACCCCAACCGCATCGCCAACCTCCCTCCTACCACGCCAGCCAAATGTTATAAAGACATGCACTTTCTTCTGGCCTGTCTCGATGTAAGTTGTTTCCACCATCCCATCCCCTTGCCTATCTTACCCAATCAAACTAACCACGTTCTTTTCATAGCGAGGACACATGCGAGGACATTGTCGCCGCAAACTCTATTACCATGGACCAGTTCCTCCTCTGGAATCCCGACGTCGTCGACAAGGACGTCGGAAAAGATGTATGCGCGAACCTTTTTCGCGGATACGATGTATGCATCGAGGCGCCAGGCGCGGATAGCGGCAGCACATACATCGATTCCTCTTCTGCGATTCCTTCGCCGTCTAGATCCTTCTCTATGGCGATCAGGACTCGGACGTCGACGCCTGTCATCACCAAGGTGGCTGGGTCGGTTAAAACTATTGCTCCTGTGAGTACTCCATCTAAATAGATGGCTACAGTGTCACGACGGTGGACGAACCCGGCAATTCTAGGCTGAGAAGTCCAAGGCATAAATGTCCGCTCTGGGATTGATCGATTGATCGATGGATGCAAGTACTGTTTATCTATCGGATACTTCTACAAATGTTTTCATGTCCCTTTCTTTTTGTTTTCTTAGTTACCTACTCTTGGATCGCCCTTTGCGGTTACGAGGCATCATTCTCAGGAACTCCACAGAGCCTATGCTAGACCAAGCTACAATGTAACTAATTTCCACGAAACTCTGGTTTATTCTGATACTTATCTCGACATAATTCAGTTTCCTCCAAAGTATCAAGAGTAGAGTCCTTCCAAGAGAAAAAATGTGAACACATTACAGTTCATTAGCTATGCTTGACGACTATTCGATTTCGTCCTAGAACCACTTAGAATAGAAATTATCTCAAACCTACTGATACAGCAGGTATATGGATGACTTGTTCTCACGGCCTCCAGGCTTCCTCTACATCCTACTCTGCAGATCTTATAGCCGCCCTTGGATCTCTTTTTGAGATACCCCCAAACCTTGCTAGAACGTACGTTTTGAGTTTTACTCACCAGTCACATCCTAGAGACCTAAAACGATGAAGTCCTGCGCATAAAGGCTAGTGGATGAGGTGCTTGACATAAATGCAGTTTTCCTGTCTGAAGTGCAAGGTCGAAACAAGATTATCCGCAGCAAAAACAGGAAGGGTTATCAGTTCTTCTTTCATAAAAGAATCTAGTCTATACGTACCTATACTTAGAAACTAGCAGCTCACTTGTTTCACCACATCTTATATACTATAACTGGAACGATACTTGACCTGCTTGTTGTATATGGATAGCCAAAGATGAGCTGACCATGCCGTATCAACCTGATTGCCTTTGTCGGGCCCAATCTCGAAATCTCTCTTCCCAGCCAAATTCCACTAGCATCTCAGCTACCTCTTCCCGGATTTTTCCTCGCTTTGCCTCATCGACGATGGTCAGGCATCGACAAATAACGCGAGGGTCAGCCCTGTGCTTGAACAAATTACGGAGAAGGTCGACCTCTCCCCTTCTGGCAGCGTATAGCAAAGGTGCTCTCATCCGGCGTACATCTTTTCGCGTGCGAGCATTGGGGTCAGCGCCACTTGATAGAAGGAGATCAACGATATGTTGTCTATCCGGCTCCTTCATCTGCAGTGCGGCCTGCAGAGGAGTCCCCGTCACCGCAGCATATGTACGGTTCGGATCAGCCCTTTTCAGCAAGATCATCTCAATCGTTCGATACCTATGGGACGTAGAACAGTCCTGCAAAGCTGTGAACAGAGCACGTTTTGGATATTTGACCATCTCTTGATCAACATCAAACTTCGCTGCGTCGCACAACCATTCTGCCACGGTCGCCTGGCTATGTTTGATTGCCTCCACAAATGCTTCGAAAAGCAGATACTCAATCATTCCCAGGTCTCCGAGTCGAGTCATATTGATGTATGCTGTGCAAAAGCCTGTTTATGGAAGAGTTGCGGAGCCCCGATATATTCGCGAGTCGTCTAACCAAGCATTGATGATGTCTCGATTGCCACGTTGAAGAGCAATCTTCAGTGGTCTTTTGGCGTCCGCACCTCTGTCGATCCAACTAAAGCGGTGTATTAACGCTGATTCCCAGTCTTTGTACAACAGAAGTGTCTCCAAAATAGCACCGGTCCCCTCTCGCGCCGCTAAGAACAATGGATAGTATACCCCGAGCTTGCTCCAGACCGTATGTAGCACGGCGCCTTTCTCATCGAGCAGCATCTGCAGGTATACTGCATCATTGCGCCGGATTGCGTCGAGCATGAGCATAATCTTCACCTGGGCACTTTGATTTTCGGTGACCGGTCTGCAGTGGCCCTATACTAACCTGCAACGCTTGTATGCATTTGTGTCCAGCCATGATGCAAAACGAGGAGGATTTACTGAAACCATAGCGTCGATTATAAGTTCAGTCTGCACGTCCCTATCTGTTGTGACTTGCCTTAGACTTGCCTCATTATCATCCAGAATACTGTGCACAACTCGTGAGAAACCACAAGGCCGCTCATGGTGGCGGTTGATCTTCTTGTGGAGATATTGACGCCTGAAGGGCTCAGGTAAGTAGCCCCAATACCATCCATTCCAAGAGTGAAATCTCAGGCGGCTTCTTTCAACCTCATGCTCCGTCTCTAGGCGATCCGTATCAATGAGGATGGTGAGGATTTAATCCGCAAAAGTACCTACAGAAGTTAGAGAGTATTCTTCTCGTTCGATGGGAACTCACTATTGACAAGGCGGGCTCTGAAGAGCTCCGGTATTGGCCAAATGTCGACGGCGTATTTGATGATCAGGAGAAGGGTCTCCGTGGGGAGTCTTGGGGGAGGCAAAGGGGGAGGCATGCGAGGTGTTGACCAGAGATCAAGCAAGATTCCGAGTCAGGCGGCTAGCAATGAGGCTCTAAGAATGGAGAAGCGTTGGTGACAATGTTGCGAAGGCAGAAGAGCTGTGCTCACACTGAAATAATCACCATCATTTGCTGAACGCTTGCGTCACTGCCGGGGTCTATTTTGGAAGGCATGACCCAGAACTCGACACTGTGATAAGACTATTGAATATTATCAGCCTTGATGGATCCTAGCAACAGGCTAAGCAGAGAATAGATACATCTATGATAGAATCAGAAGCATAAATCCAACCCAAAAACCCTTTAATCAAAATGCGTATAATGGCCACAACGGTCGGAGAATATCTCGAGTTGATCAAAGCCCAGCAATTTTCCGGAAGACGACATTCGGAATAATCCTGCCATCTTCAGCAACTCCCTGCTCAGCTAGAGGCTTCCCATTGCCCCTCGCAAGATCTGTCAAAAACTTCCCCAGGTGCTCTGTCGGTGAATCGTTCTTCGTAAGCACATTCCGCATCAACGGACCAAAGAAAGCGTGCAGCGCCTTTGCCTTGAAAGACTGTTGCTCTGGCCGTTGCATCCTGGCTTTGAGAGTTTCGGGGTCGTTCGCGGTGTCTACGTAGGCAGGGCGCACGGAGAAGGGTTTCAGACTGGGGTACTTCTTGGCTAGATCCAGAAGTGCAGACTCAGCTTGCCCTTTTGTACGGCCGAAGAGTGGTGTCAACATGCCGGGGGTTTGCGTTGCCTGTTTGATGGTATTAGTGGGAAGCCGTTTTCTGCAACAAGAGTCAAGGGATTGACGTACACCCTCACCGGATACATAGACGAAGTTGAATGAGTCAGATAGTGTCGAGAAAGCCTCTGCCGCAGCAAGCGGGTAGTCGAGTGTGATTTTGATATACTCACTGCAATCATCAGTTCATGGCCCATATATAATGTTTATGATCAAGAGATTAAACTTACTCCTTCGAGACCAACGTCTGTGAAATGCCCTGCGCCCAGATACATCCATCCGCTCCCTTCAATTTCTCCAATAGCTCAGGTGAATACTCATTGTAGTTTTTGTGCTGGATAACCGTGACATTCGGCTTATTTTCGGCCGCAGGCACAGGACTGCGACTGAGGATATACAGGGCAGATATCTCGCCCTTTGGGAGGCTGAGGATATGGTTGAGGGCTGCAGATCCGACGACGCCTGTGGCGCCAGTGAGGATGAGGCGCATTGCGCTTCAGTGCTTGGAGGTATAGTGCTTACTGGAGGGGGGAAGAACGACGACGTCGCCGATGCGAGGAATGCTCGCTTTATAGGAGATCCCTGTGCAGATCATGATGCGCTGACCGGAGTGGTAGCCGGAGATACTGTCGATCTCGATAAGTCCGGACCGGTCTTGGCGTCAGCCTTTCTTTTTCAAATTCCGACTCTGGATCACCTCGTCCTTTGCTGTGGCTGATGTGAGAAGCATTGGCCTTCGAGATAGGGCTCTCTGCTCCGGACGCTGTAAGCACCGGAGATTGGCTGTTAAATCCTCTGTGATGCCTCGCGTACGATCCAACCGAAGCCTCGACATGTTTTGCCGCTCAGCCTGCGAGGGTCTTTAAAAATGTCCTTCTTCATTCGATTATGCTGATATTTCTTGCGAGTTCGCCACGGGTAACATTTCCTCAACAAGATTCAGTGTCACTACTCCAATATAGGTGATCGAGGGCTGGCGGGGCGAGCTGGGAAGTTAGACTTGCTCAGCAGTCGGCTTGTCAGGCTGCCCAGTGATATACCCCCCCCCAGTGATTGTTGTACCGATGATCAGAATTGCACCCTAGGTGGATGCTATAGCCCACAGTTAGCAGCGGCGTCGACGGCCGCTACAATAACGAGGAAGTGTGCTATGAGGCTCACGGAACTTATTGCTGATCTGGATACGACTGCACGAACTCGGGCTGATGCCCTACCAGAAAACACGAATGCGACTTTGAGAGTACCCTCAAACCTGATGAACGCATATGCTGCCTTGACGATGAAACGATGTGCCCTTTAGGGTACGCCTGCAAATCGGATAGATGCTGTCGCCAGAGAAAGTTGGTGGCCCGGATAAGTGCTGTGAGCCAAAGCATTAGATTTGCTGCACGGATAATGCCTAGTTTTGTCCGGTAGAACAGAGGTGCTGCTCAGCTTCGCAAAGCTGCTGCAATGTCGGGGCATGCGATGAGTCCGGGGGCTGTGGTGAGAATGAGTGCGGTAACGAGAATGAGTTATGTGACAAGAATACTGCACGGTGACAGCTACCGGGCTGAGGAGGGCTGCGACGGACCCTTGTTCTCCACTATCGGTTCCTCAGAGGCTTTCTGGTCTTGAAGAGCTCCTTGCAAGCGTATATCTGCAACGCTCGGAATAGAAGAACAGCCGCATCTTCACTCATGAATAGGCGCCCCGGACTCCTGTGTCGGCCTTTTTAGAGACTGGGCGATTATGGGCCTGCGATCAGTCAATGATCGCAGGATACTTAATACTTGGGATTGAGACAGGCAGGTCTTGGAATTGCGGACCCTACACTGGGCCTGCCAACTCTGATTTCATTTGACCAGTGAGCCCAATGCAAGGACTGGCAGAGCATAGGTCATCATGCATCCGAGGAAGAGCGGATTGGCATCTTGGCCCCGGACACAGCCCCGACCGGCGTTGATCAAGGGCCCTTTTCAGGTAAGGCCTGCTCTGGCTTAAGCCTTGGCCCGGCTGAGGCTCAGTGATTGGATTCGACTGGATTGTCCTTGTGCAACGCCAGACCGAGCGCAGAGTACTACTACTTTGGGGCGAGATAGACCCTGGTCTCAGTAGCGTGACGTCTGCCGATGAGAAAAGCAGACAGGCCCCTTTTCCTCCACCAAAAAGCAATGAACGTGGATTACCATGATCACCCCGCCTTTGGCTTGCGATTCGCTTTTCCATGGGAATTTCCAGACGACTTTCGCAAGCTGATGCAGCGCCTTGTTCTACCCTCAAGACAACGCGATAAAATCTAGGGTCCCCTTCTCTGGTTAATTTAAACTTTTGGTTCCTGCGCCGACTCTTAAGTTTACTCAGAATATCGACCATGGCCAACTCCACCCGAAGATGTTACTTCCCTAATGGCGTCCAGGCCGAGTCAAACGTGCCCTGTTCGGGCGAGGAGTATACGTCGTGCTGCGACTACAGGGACCTCTGCATGTCAAATGGTCTCTGCTTAGCGACGAGGAATCAGCCCTACACATTATCGAGAGGAGCCTGCACGAACCAGAAATGGGACCAGGGGTGCCCGCAGTACTGTGGTTAGTACATTTCTCGTATTGTACCTTGATGTGGGCAACTGAATAAGCTAACAAGCATGCTCAGCGGACGTCAACCCTGCAGGCGGGTGTTCAATTGTGAACTACAGCTTCCGAAACAGCATTTCTCGGTACTGCTGCGGCACTGTCTTTGGGAGCAATGACTCGACCTCGGATACGACGTGTCGAGACGGTGAGCCGTTCACGGTTCCTGATGCGGAGGCGCTACCGGGGTATGCTCTGTTGGCGAACGTCACTTCGTTCAATACATCCACAGACTCAGGGTCAGACTCTTCGAATGAATCATGCTCAACGCCATCGTCACCATCCACAGCGACCTGGTCAAGCTCGACATGTCATGAAACTGCGATCGGGGCTGGTATTGGCGTTCCACTCGGTGTTATCGCTCTGGCATCAGTGGCATGGGCTCTTTGGGAACGAAGGAAGAGGAAGCAGACGATACCATCTGCGAGCCTGCCTCCTGAACAGTCATCGGCAGCGAAGCCGCCTGGTACATATGATGGTGGAATATATGCAGTGAACAGAAAACCGGGGCGGATGTCTGAGCTGGACTCGACACGGCCGGTCGCAGAACTCAACGCATAATATCCTGAAGCTCCTTACTATTTCTGTGAGCGGGGCTCCTGCTATTCCTACATCATTAGTGCCTCTGCCTCTCTTCTCTACTATAGCGACGAATACCTACCTTAATCTGAACCGCGATCGGACCCTTTCCGGGCTTTCCCTCATCGTAGCCTTGCGCTGCCCGACGAACTAAATTCCTTCATGGATTCTTGAACTAGGCCCCCAACATTATTCCCATGAGACGAAAGGAATACAGGAAAACCGCGAAAATGGTTAAGGGTCCTGCGGCTCAGCCACCACATTGCGTGTTGGGGCCAAACTAGCACCAAATAGTTTAATTGCTTTGCCTAGGCCTCAGCTAGGGTAAAGCTTGGACTTCTCCATCTTTTGCGTCTTTCTTTTTATCTCTTCCAGCATATGCCTCAACTACTCCGTAGTATATCTATAATGACCACAAGAAGGGTAATAAAACCACGGTCTCGCAACGGCTGCATCACATGCAAGTAGGTCCCAAATCAACACCAATCTAAACGAGTCTTACTGACGAGCTCAGAATCCGACATGTAAAATGTGATGAAGCCAAGCCCTACTGTGCGCAATGTCAAAGCTCTGGGAGAACGTGCGACGGGTACGATAACGTCTCGCAAACCCAACTTCGCCAACGCATCGCCGAGCGCCATCAACCGCTCAACCGCAATAATTTGAACGCAGACCAACGACTTGTGCTGCGGCAGGAGACTCGGACCGAGAGGCGCTACGTCGACTTCTTCAATACCCGGACGTCGCATGCTTTCTCCGGATTCTATGACAGCAAGCTGTGGTCCTATCTGATACCTCAGTTCGGCGAGCACGAGCCTAGCGTGCGGCATGCCATGACGGCCATCGGGGCGATCCACGAGCGACTCGAACTTAGTGCTGGAGAAGAAACTGGCGATGCAGTTGCCCGGAGGGAAGGCAGTTCCGCACCAACAGAGCGGTTCGTGCTCGAGGAGTATAATAAGTCCATCCAAGCACTGGTCAAGTCGCTTTCTGCGCAGACCCGAGGGGGTGATATCGATTTAACCCTAACGGCGTGCTGTCTGTTTATATGCCTGGAGATGCTCCGAGGGAATAGGAAGGAAGCGCTGGATCACATCGAGTCCGGACTGCGGATAATTTACAATCATGAGCATTCCACGCCGCCAGGTTCAGCTTGGACCAGCGAGCTGTACGAACAAATCCGCGACCTTTTCCTCCGACTCAATCTCCAAGCATCCTTCATGAGTCGTCCATTGATGCCCCTGAACATTGATTCAATGGACACCAAGCTAGGCAAGCCTTTTGTGGACTGGTCCGAGGCAAGATCGCATCTCGACCAACTAATGACAAAAGCCCTACTTTTCATCCGCACCGTCGGCATCACGCGCGAAGAACGACCTCAGGCACTCGAAGCCGAGCTCGAAGCCGAGCGAGAGCAGATCCTTATGGGAATGCTGCCCTGGCGACTATCACACGATAAACTTCTCCATAAGTTGGGAGCGAAAATCCAGCAATCAGATCTCTGCGCCTCCCTATTGCTGCGGATCTACTACCATATCTCACTAATGTGGGTTGGAGTCGTGCTAGACCGAGACGAGAACGGATACGATAGATACATTACCGATTTCGAGTCCGCGGTATGCCACGCTGAAGAGATCATCCGCCTCACCTCTCCCTCCCCCAATCCAACTACAGCGACGACCACCGAGGACGCGAGAACAAAACAAGCGAGCTGCGTTTTCTCCCTCGAAGGCGAAATCATCGGACCCATGTACTTCGTGGCCCTCCGCTGTAGGCATCCTTCTCTCCGCCGCCGAGCAATCGATACTCTGTGCCACTACTCCAAGCGCGAGGGGTTCTGGGATGCGCGGGTATATGCAAATGTGGCGAAATTCGTTGTTAAAGTTGAAGAGAGTCAATGTTCTGAGCCGCCAACCAGCGAGAAAGACATCAGCACCTTGGCAAGGGTCTATGAGGAGTTGCAACCGAAAGATTTCAAAACGAACCCGGTGCAGGTTCTGCTCTATATGAAGCCGGAGGGGGTAGATGGGCCGTGGGATATAAGTAACTGTATGATTGACTGGTAGTTTCTCCCTAGTGACTTTACGCAGCGTTGGCTTGCTGTTCCTCTATATTTTGCCTTCTTGACTGACGGCTGGGCTGTCAACTTGCTTCAATGACTCCGCAAATATAGTAACTCAATGATGTACCCAGGTGGTCTAGATAAATAGTCATGGCCCATGTTCTCTCCAAGAGCCCAAGTTGAGACTCAAGCGTATACATCATGGACGTCTGCATGATAGGTTCTATTTCGGGAACATGCTCATTATCGGAGGAATTGATGAGGTTGAACTAGGCTTTCCAGTAACAAAACTGCTTCTACTATTGGCTCCATGGCAAGCCTTGAGCTTTCCTCTCACACCACAGAGAAGACAGCCAGCACAAGAACCGTGACGTGTCTTCCCATTGTGTAACCACACCATGCCTTGATAGTGTCTCGAGACTAAAACCAAGCAAACTATAGCCCAAGCTCATGATTGGCCCATACCCAGCACTGCTAACCCCCATAGGTCTAGCTCCGTGCTCGATTCATGCCTAAGGCTGCAGCGCAGTGTTTCTGACGACGATGTTATTTCAACCCCAACCTCACCAACTCTCTACCAAACATCCAAGGTACCGCCATTCCCGAGTCCCCAGGGCTCGATTGAACCCAGATCCTCCGTACGCCAGCGCAATTGGACACCCCACGCCACTAATCTACACTAACCGCAACACAAACCCAGCCCCAGACCCAGCTCACTCCATCCCGGTACCCCACACCCAGCGTACAGTAGCACAGAGTCAGACAAGACAATGGCCGCCCCCGCCAAAAGACCCGAGATTATTGAGCTCGCACGCGAGCTAAGCCATGTGCCCATGTGCGAAGACTACGAGAAGATGATTTCGGGGATGATGTGCGTCTACGTTTTGAACCCACCAAGCCGGACGGTGAACCCTACGCTAATCATCTACATGCAGGTACAACCCGCTCCTCCCCGCGCTAGCCGCAGCACGGCACCGCTGCCGCGGCGTGGCAAGCGACTATAATAGCCTCGATACGAAGAGCGTGTCTTGGGAGGAGATCGCAGACCGGCGGCTCGAGCTGCTGAAGAATGTCGTGGGGCGGGTGGGCGAGGGCACGTTCATCGAGCCGCCGTTCTGGCCGGATTACGGGTGTAATGTTGTTGTTGGACGGGAGTGTTTTGTGAACTTCAAGTATGACATGTCTCCCATCTAAGAGTTCTCACCAGGCTAATGGCGGCTTGGTGGTAGTTTCACGGCTCTGGATACGAGCTTGATCGTCATCGGTAACCGCGTCCAGCTCGGGCCGAATGTGTCCATTTACACGGCCGGTCATGATACGAGTATTCTGTCCCGCCGGAAGTTCGTTGAGTTTGGACACCCGGTGTTTATTGGTGATGATTGCTGGATTGGCGGAAATGTGATCATTCTTCCTGGTGTGAAGATCGGGGAGGGATGCACGATTGGCGCGGGGTCCGTCGTCACGAAGGATATCCCGCCTTTCTCGGTTGCAGTGGGGAGCCCGTGTAAGGTGCGCAAGACGATTCAGTCTGCGGAGGAGGAGATGCAGGACCCGGAGAATCCGTGGAGGGCTTTGCCGGAGAAGTCGGCGTAGTTGACACTTGACAGGAAGTGCCGGGATCATAGATAAGTGGTCACGGTTTTAGCTCGGTGCTCGATTAGATGGACTGGGGTTGAGATCGTTGGCGTACTTGGAGCACGAAAGAGCAGCTAGATCTAGACAGTACCTCAATCAAGAAGATGTGTATCGTGGAATCGAGCCATCAGAGTCCAGGGTGTAGCGCAACGGCAACTGCAGCTGTCACAGGCCCGGAGAAACGCAGACCCAGATGCAGTAACCTCAATGAGCTCTTCTTTCTGCAGTCCCCCGATCCATCGAAAATGAATCCCGCCCAGCTCACAGAACGCTCTCGCAAGAACCCCGTATACTGCACCCACGGTATCCGCATCGAATCCCAAAGTAACTGCCATGGTGCTCTAAGGGCTCCGCATCCCAAGGTAGGTGCTCTGAAGACCGACCACGGAACAGTCTCAAGCGTGGAAGCCCCGTACCCGAAAAGTCAATGTCACCCGCGCTCGCCCCTGACTTGCCAGTCGTGGAGACTAGGGTAGCGACTAAGCCGCTGGTCGAGCTTCCCATCACTCAATATCGTGACTGCTATCGCTGCAGCAAGGTCCTCTTCGCTGGCACCATTCAAGGCGCGCAGATTGAGTTTGGTATTGATTCTACGGCAAGCATCGCATGTCGGGTACCTCGGTAAGGATGGATCACATCCGAGAAAGCGGCAGCGTAGTACAAGGCTGCTCCCATATCACGAAAGAATATAGTACAAGGCCAATTGGGGACACCCGCATGAGCGGTCCATTTCTGTAGTATCTCTATTTTCAGTCAGCCCTGGCATGATACGGCTTGGAGAGGAAGACCTCATGCTTCAAGGCCCTGTCGATTCATGCTGGCTATCTCAGCGGCTTTCCGGTTCGTCAAGCCTGATCACGGGAGATCGGTCACACTGCCGTTGACAAATAATCAGCGCCTTCGTCATACTATTCCCAATGTCAAAGCAGTCGCCCGTGGCCGAAAGATCGTCGTTATTCCGCCACTTGATGTAAGTTGATTTCGGGTAGCTGCTTGGAGGATGAATGCGCCGCTGGAGTTAATGAGGGATTTTTGCAAGGCACGGGGCCATGGATTTGTCGTCGGTCCAGAGGCTGAGGAAATAGTTCTGACTTTGTTTTTTTTTTTTGTTTTTTTTTTTTTCGCTCTATGATAATCGAGAGTAATCGGTCACTGGGAGGCTGGTATGGTAGCACTGGCACGAAACTTCCCCGTGGGGAACCTGACTGGAATCACAACGACCCCATACATGGAACCTTTGATTTTGATCTCAACGGACGGTGCTTCCATTCGAACTGACCTCAATAGATTATCTCGGATGATTGGAGGAGTCTAGGTAGGTACGTGGCGTTAGTGGGGTTAACTCCTTGACAGATTGTTTTTTTTTATCAACAGCGTTATCGATTGGCTCGCCTGTGCTGGGTCCCGGCCACAAGCGCTGTCAACCAAACACAGCCTTCGTTGCAGGCTGCAGCCCAGCAGTTCATCCGCACAAAGGGCCATGGATGAACCAGAGCGCCATGACTTGAGACAGAGCAGGGCCCAGCTCTACTAAGCGCAACTTAGGATAAACCGTGATGTGATTTCAAAAGATTGCTCCTGCTAGCCGACATGGACGAAGAAGCTGCTAGGAAGGAACAAACCGGTTGATGTAAATACCCCTGACAGGGTTCCCATCCAGCTGATGTTAGCTCAAGACTGCCCCATCGTACCATTAGGCTACGAATCAACTCACGGGAATCTTAGAATTAAAGGCCAGAGCCCCTGAGCCCAATAAGTCAAGCACTCTTTGAGCTGCTCATTGAGTGGATCTTTTCGAACATGTACTTACCTTTTTTTTTTTTTTTTTTTTTTTTTTTTTTTTTTTTTTTTTTTGGCACTGTTGACCAGGCTACAGGAACTGCTTGCGCAGTGCTGCTCCAAGGCGTATAAGGTATACGAGAGAAGGGAAGCTCGGGCTATTATGATTGGTCTGGTTGGAGCCCTGGTCAGCCTTACTGATTGCCACAGACTGCGTGCCAGGTCCATCGTTCCCCTTGCTCAAGCCCCTCCTTGAGGCTTTCCATCAAGTCTTTGCTGGTATATGAATATGGCAGTGTCTGTAATGTATGCCTCATCTTCTTTACGGACGGGGTATTGCTTCCACTATCCCATCACCTCTGTTCTTCGCCTGCGCCGTAGCCTTGTTGCAGCTCAGCCTTCTCCTTAGCTTAGCGCCTACGAAGCAGACTACCACGGCGGTTATCCGCTGCCAGCTGGTACTCAAATGCCATGATTTAGCCTTGCAGGCTCTCTCCCTTGAGCCAGCTGTCAGATAAACTAGCTACTCCCCAGGCAAGTGTATCACTACCTTCAGAGTCTCTGTCAACTTACCACCTATTGCGATACCACCAAAGCTACGCTTTCATCCCATTTCTACCCTCAATACACTATCGGCTATCTCATCATGAGTTCACTCACTGTCCCAACACGCCGCGAAGATTATAAGGTTGCGATTGTGTGCGCTCTTCCGGAGGCAACCGACGCAGTTAGATACCTTCTTGACAAGGTTTTCGACGAACGATCTGCAAAACTCGGTAAAGCGGAGAGGGATCCGAATGTCTACAACAATGGCAGAATGGGCCGCCATAACGTGGTCGTTTGTCAGATCTATGATGTGGGAAAAGCAGCGGCCTCGGGCGTTATATCCAGCATGTGGGCCAGTTACACCAACATAGAAATTGTATTGTTGGTTGGTATCTGCGACGGACTACCTTCTTCGCGGGAAGAGAAGCGTCAACGTGGCTTTGGAGGCAAGTCACATCATTTCTGATCTGGCGCATTAGTTAACTTGGTGAACAGATGTCATCATATCCGACAGTATGATGGAGTACGACCGGGGAAAATATCTAGTGCACGAAATTGAGAGCAAAACCCACGTCAAGGGCCACAATAGAGAGGTCGCCACTCTCCTGCGAACACTCAAATCCGAAATCGACTGTATGGTGTTCGAGCAGCGTTTAGCCGCAAACCTTGCCTCTCTCCAGAGGGAGCATACCGGATACGAGCGCCCACATTCCCTCGCTAGCTCCCATCAGCAACGCCAATTGGTATCCAGGGAAAGCAAAGACAAAGGCAAGGCGACAGGTACCGAGCTCGTTGCTGTCAACTGCGCCGCCGGAGCCACCGACGAAGACCCAGAATTTTCTAAGCAAAGCATCAAGAATGGGGTTCAGTTACACATTGGGAGGTTTGCTTCAGGAGATATGGTCCTAAAAGCTGCGGAAAAACGCGACGAGTTAGCCCGAAAGCATGATGCGATCGGATTTGAAATGGAAGCTCCCGGGTTGTGGGACTTTACAGTACCGTGCCTCGTTATAAAGGGTATAAGCGACTTTGCAGATTCCAATAAGAATGATGAATGGAGGAAGTTTTCATGTGCCACGGGCGCAGCTGCTGCGAAGACGTTCTTGACAGATTGGTGGAAGACTGCGAGCCAATGTTAGTTATAGCATGAGACCATTATCTATTCACAATTTGAAGATTTTTGGTGCTAACTACTGTCCTTCGTAGCTAATGTATCCCTTTGGGCTGTCCCCTTTTCCCGCAACCCGGATTTCGTGGGCCGCAAAGAACTCATCGGGAAATTGCGAAGCAAAATTCTTTCGCCAAAGGGGCCAAGGACTATGGCAATGTTTGGCCTCGGCGGTATAGGGAAGACCGACTTGGCCGTCGAGCTGCTGCATCAAATGAGAGAGAAGGAGAGCGAGTACTCCTTTTTCTGGATCTCATGCACCAGCACTGAAAGCGTCAGGCAAGGCTATGACGGAATCTCACACGCTCTGGGAATTTCCGATGATAACCCATCCGAGACAAGGAACCGCGTCGTGACTCACCTTGAGCACAGAGTCACTAAGTGGCTATTGCTCCTCGACAATGTCGACAGTGGTTCTATTTGGGAGGACCTTAGAGGCGATCTTCCAAAGAGCGAGAATGGCCGAGTGGTGGTTACAACGCGCAACCGAAACGTTGCTCTGGACGCCTCTTGTGATATCGTGGAAGTTCCAGAGCCCAGTGAAGAGACCGCCCTTGGTATTCTGCGGAAGAAGCTGAGAGATCCAACCCGACTGATGGACAAAGAGACAAATTTGGAGTTTCTGAAGCTACTCGCCCACCTACCTCTGGCCATCGTCCAAGCGGCCGCATATCTCCGCCGAAACGAATACATCGGGCTCTCCGAATACATGGAGCTCTTCGAGAAAGAGGAGTCCGATGCCATCGCCCTGCTAGACGCCGGCCTCGACGGCGGAGAGCGCTACCCTTATACGCCAAGTCCCATTGCCACGACGTGGCTTATATCTTTCTCTCAGATTGCGGAGAGGAACCCCTTGGCTGCAAGATATCTTAAGCTCATGGCCTGTTTAAGCCATCATGAGGTTCCGGGGAGCTTCTTTCCCCGTCCGACGTCTGAGAAGGAAAGGCTGGAAGCCGTGGGAGACTTGTTAAGCTTCTCTTTCGTTGCCACACGCGACAAATCAGGGCCCTTGACAATGCATCGTCTTGTGCGCCTAGCTACTAGAAATTGGATGCGCCAGAACAAAGTGTTCGCGGGCTGTCTGAGCGATGCAGCAGGTCGCGTCTCTATTCTCTTCCCTGATTCAAGCGAGAAAAACAGCCAATTGCAGCGTGAGTACCTCCCTCATGCGCTTTCTTTATTGAGTGAGAAAGCAGTTGTGCTATCTGCCCATCCTCGGTTGATCAATAATGTAGCACATGGTTTATCCGAGGATGGTCGGTACAGTGATGCTCTAAGATTGTTCAACATACAACTTTGGATCCATAAGTCCTCGCTCTTTCAATCTTTGTATCCAGCCCGCACAGTGAAATACATGGCTGACATAGCCAAAACGCACTCTAATCTAGGCCAATTCGAGAAGGCCGAGGAAATAGCGACCGAGGCCCTTAAATTTGGCAAAGCCAAGCTTGGAGAAGAGGACGAGGATACTATCTTTGTGGAGGCTCTCCTCATGTCTATATACCAGATGCGAGGTTGGTGGGACAAAGCAGAAGAGCTCAATCGACATGTAATCAGTGTTCGGAGGCGGACCGCGCCTGACCACCCCAATACCCCGGATTATATGGCAGTCGCCGGAGCGTTGTATAAATTACAAAGAAAACCTGAAGAGGCAGAAATAACCCTCTCAGATGCCCTTAAGATGCGAAAGGAGACACTCGGTCCAGACCACCCCGATACTGTGGGCAGCATGGTGGCATTGGCGTCACTAACTTATTCAGAGTCACTGCTGGGTAGAGCAAAAGACTCCATTGCGAGACTATTGCAGACCACTCAACGTGATGACGAGTCCAACCATGACCGCCTTATCGACATCGTAAGTGGGCTTGCCTCTGCTTGTCAGTCTCTACAACAGCCGAAAGAGGCAGAAAGGCTGGCGACTCAATCACTCGCGATGGCTACTGAGCTACACGGAGCGAAGCATCCCAGGACGATAAAGTTAAAGAGCACTCTCGCGAATATCCTTTCAGCGCAAGGAAGAATGAAGGAAGCAGAAGACATGATGGTTCAAGCTTTGGATGAGCTAAAAGAGGTATCTGAAGATGAGCATGTGGCTATCACGCAGATGATGTTCACGCTATGGTTTATGTACGAAAGCTATAGTCGTCAAGAAAAAGCAAGTACCAGGGAGAAAACAGGCGCATCGGAAAAAGCAGAGGAGATGAAGCAATCAGTCCAAGACAAACTGAGAGAGGAGGTGCAGAGAACAAATAGCCCTCAAATATTGGATGTTTTGTATGCCGCCGCCCAGTCCAATCACAACGCTGGTAAAACGGAAGGGGCTAGACGGATTATGAAATCTATCGTGCAACTTGCAAACACATTGCTGGGTCCGATGCACTCAAGAACCAAGATCTACGACGGATTTCTTTCAAAACTAGAAGAAGAGATTGCCAAAGCTTTGGCGGCCGCAGCCGTCCCTCGTCAGCCTGAGTCGACACCGGGGACAAGCCGCCGTCGAGACAAATCGATTCCGAGGCGTTTTCTTGACAAGCTCAAAAGAAGTGCACGAAGCCCATCAAGATCAGAAAGACATACTTGAGGGAAGCCAGTAAGTACCCAGGCGGGAAGCCAATTGCCAGTGCTCTTTTGTACTTCAACTCGTCAAATCTCGATGATTAGCTCCGGTAATCGGCCCTGGAGGAGCTCCGCTTGTACGCCGGAAGCTCTGGCTCACGTGATTATGTCCACTCGTTCAGGCGGGCCAATGAGAAAGTCGCTGTCTTCTAAGGCATCAAAATAATTATTGGGCGGTCGCTAGGGAGCACCACTAGCGGCAATTTGATGGATATAGATAGACAATGGCCATGCTATA
Organism: Aspergillus multicolor; assembly: GCF_047715735.1. NCBI lineage: Eukaryota > Fungi > Ascomycota > Eurotiomycetes > Eurotiales > Aspergillaceae > Aspergillus > Aspergillus multicolor. The sequence continues at coordinate 167,546 of NW_027395956.1, forward strand.
GCTGACCATCTTGAGAGCTCCTTTGATTTGTGTCTGATTATAAGCTGCTGCTGTTAAATAGGGGACGCGGTCATTGCTACCGCGTAGACGATCGCCAGAATCAAGGTTTGCTTTGGAGTCTCGACTCTCTCAATGCGCCTTGGAGGTTCGGTTTCCCCTGGAAACGGCGGGCGTAGATAGCACCAGGGTGATTCATTCATTTAGGAGCTAAATCAAGGGACTCCCCATTAACCAACCAGTCTCGAAATAAGAGCGTCAAGGCTGCAACAGCAATTTGGGGGTGGATTGGTAGAAGCTCAGCACCTCCAGCCGCGCGCCACCCGTGCGTCGTTGCTCAGCCTCTTCTTGTCTCACCCGTCATCACTCGGTCCCTACTCAGGAGCTGATCATTTTTCTCCTCTCTTGTTTTTCATCCCCTCGTCCCTAAAGGCTTTCAACTTGTCTCAACCATTCTCCTCCTTGTTTCGTCACCTAATTGAGCCTCATTTTTTTTTTCTCGCTGCTTCCGTCATCCACATTCCAGCTCTGTCGCTGTTTCGCGCGCTCCGCCGGTTGTCCTCCTTTCCGCGGTACCGACCAGAGCTCCTGCGCATACGACACGCTTCCTCGTCCTCATTCTAGACCAGACACTGTCATCGTCCTAGTCACCCAAGACTCTACTACGTTAAATTCGCTGTATCGTCACTATGAGTGTATGTCTGCCAGCTGATCTTTTCTGCGGGCCGTTTGCTGCCCCTTGAAGTGGCTTCGAGGCGCCCTGCCTACCTTTCAACCTGCTAACCGCCTCAACAGTACGGGCAGAGCTACAACAATTACCCGGCGTACGGGGAGCAGCAATCAAATCCCTACGGCAACAACCAGGGCTATGGTCAAAGCAATTATGGCCAAGATGTTGGTAAGGCGCAGTGCGGTACTCCTTGAAAGAAGCCACTCCCACTGACATCTCTCGATCAGAGATGAACCCGGTTCAGCAACCCGCGGATCCTAACAAACTGCTCAACCAGATACAGCAGGTTAAGGAAGATATTAGAACTTTAGACGACCGCATAGAGAACAGGCTTGCTGCCGGTCAGGGGGCTTCCCTTCAAGCAGGTTCAACAAGGGAAGGAGAAACTGCGCGCCAGGCTCTCGATGACATTGAGCAAGAAATTAGTGACGGTCTCCGGAAAGTGACTGAGGATATTGCGCGAATCAAGAAGACCCCTGGGTCTGGGAATGTCCAGGCGCAACTGGAAGTCACAACTCGCAGTCTCAGTAACGTAATTGAAAAATACCAGAAGAGCCAGGTGGCATTCTCAAACAAGCTGAAAGAGGAGGTGCGGCGGCAGATTACATATGGCATGGCAGGTCAGCCGCAAGAAGAAATTGATCGGGAGGTCGAGGCCGTTTTGAGCGGCCAGCGGCAGACGTTCCAGGTAAGAACCGTCTACAACGACTGTGTTAAAGTTGAATCTAATTGATCTCACTAGGTTACTGGCGCTAGAACTCAGAGAGCTCAAGACACACGGAACGCTGTTGCCAGTCGTCAAAAAGAGATCGCGGAGATCTTAAAGAAGATCAACATATTGAATGAACAGTTTCAAACATTGAATACCATGGTTCTTCAGCAAGAGCCAGCTGTTCAGCAAATCGACCAGGGCGCGGAAAATGTTGCTCGGGATCTCGGAAACGCGAATACTCAGCTTGGTCAAGCTGTCGAGAGTGCGCGCAAGGCCCGGAGGTGGAAGTGGTACGCCTTGATTATCGTTAGTACGTATAGCTGCTTCAACATCGTCTATCACTAGGCTAACGGACCATCTAGTCATTATCATTGCCATTATCGTGGCAGTCGCCGTCGGCGTCACTCAGTCGAGATAAACCACTAGTAAAAACGCGCCAGGACACCGGCCGTGGAAGATATCCATCCGTTTGTTACGCCGGCTTTCCGATTAGATCCCCTATCATCCTGTCTGAAACGAAGTTGCAATTGATTTTCGGGCCTAGTTTAGCTTTGAGCACCCCTGTCCCGGGAGTTTGCTCGCAAATTAGGCTGACTCAACAAGCCCTCTGCCTCGTCCTGCTTTCTTCACTATGTTGTCTTATCAGCTATACCACGTCGCACGTTGTTCCGTTCCGCTACTGTTTGAAAAGCTTTCGATTCGTACTGTCGTTTTCCCATTGCGCACTGATGATCATGTACAGTTGCATCTATGACGCGGCTTGACTGATTCCGTCGCTACTCGTTGGCTAGGATGCGCATACTGTTGTTGCTGTATATATTAGACTGGTCGCTTGGTTTCACTTGGCGCCAGGATTTATGTGATAGCCATTACCTAATAATCTTAATATCTTTTGTTACCGTGTATCCGTAGTCGTCTCTCTTCGTTAGACTTATATTACTGTCTCTACCCCTGCCTCTCCTTCTCCCTCTGCTCCTCCTCTGGCGTCTTTGTCTTCAACTGCAGCGCATGGATCCCATCCTCCCGACTCATTTCGGCTTTCAATAATCCGTACACCATCCGATGTCTAGCGGGTTGCATCTTGGATTGAAACGCAGACGATGTAATTGTTACACTTCATACCAATCAGTACAATATCAGCATGCTTGAAGGAATATAAACATACTGAAAATGTGTCTCCTTCGATGTCGATCCTTGCATTGGCGCATGGTGCGCGTGTAGATGCGAGTCGTTGCGGATTATTAACGTGGACGGGGAAAATGCCGTGGTAATCTAGTCAGACAGGAAACAACAGTTAGCCACTATCCATGTTTTCTCCTATGTAGAGTGAGAGGAGAACAGAGTGAACGTAAACTACCTTCTCCCTCATAACATCTTCCATGGGTGTTGCTGTTGTCGAGGACATTCTGCGGGCTGTGGTTGGGACAAGGCGGCGGGTGAGCAAGCCGGAGAGGACGAGACGGGGCATTTATGATCTGTATGAGGAGAACAGTTGCTTAGGACGAAGAAGGGAGTTATATGCGTGCTAGGCGACGGGCTGATTTCTTGCAGCTGTTGGATGTCATTCGATTTTATCGGAATCGGATTGGAGAGCTGCGGTGCCCTTTTGGGAATGGTCGATTTGGAGAGCACCGAGGTACTCCGTATGGAGTACCCAGTTTTGTTGGAGATCGCGGTTTTGCTTACTGCGAACCCAATTTACTACGCTATATTGATCCGCTCATATATAGAATGCCCTTGCTTGGAGAGACTAACACTCAATAAACCTCAACTCCAGCTTCAGTGGTGTACCGCAGTCGCGTAGCCGCCGAGATAGCTCCGAGACCGCAATTTTCATGACATCAACGCATCTTTTCCTCAGCTGCAGGAACGTGCCAATCGCACCCTGATCACACCTCGAAATGCATCAACGCACATTACTCTCCGCCTCCCGTCGTGCTTTCTCGGCGTATTTTACCTGCATAACATGCCGGACGCGCGTGAATTTCAGCTTCGCTGCCCGGCGATCTCTCGCAACGCTCCCGAACCTCCCTCTTTTCCGCGCCCTGAAGAACCACGATCCCGCCAGTCTCGCGGTAGCACATAACCCATCCTTTCGGTCATTTACATATGGGAACCTCGTCGCGGATGTTGTCCAAGCGCAAGATCAGCTTTTGAAGTCATTTGGTAGCCGACGCGATGCGTTACGAGGGGAGCGAGTCGCGTTTCTTGCGGAGAACAGCTATGACTACGTAGGTACTGTTTTCTCTTGGTGGCCTTAGCTCTTCATCCATGGGTGTGTTGCTAATGATTGGTGATTTCTGAAGTGATGCTTCTTTCGATTCTTGCTAGCGACGCAATTGCCGTTCCTATATCGACGGGGTTTCCGATCCACGAGTTGAAGTATATCATGGATAACTCTCAGGCGGGGATCCTGGTTGCTACGGAGCGGTATGGGGTTATTGCGCGGAATCTTGTGGGCGGAGGCTTAGCTCGCCAACCTATTCTTGATGTGCGGAGCAAAATTGCGGCTGGTGCGTCCGGGATTGGGGCTATAGAACTGGAAGACTTGGATGGGGGAAACGGCGGTATGATGCTGTATACGTCTGGGACAACGAATCGGCCGGTATGCTCAGGAGCTGTTGGGTAAATGGGAGAACTAACTTGGTGATCAGAAAGGCGTCTTGATCCCGCAGTCTGCACTCGCGGCGCAGGCCGCTTCTCTGATAGAAGCGTGGAAGTACAGCCCAAAAGACAGGCTTCTGCACATCCTCCCGCTGCATCATATCCACGGAACGGTGAACGCGATTCTCACGCCAATCCTGTCGGGCTCCTCAATCGAGTTCATGTTCCCGTTCAACCCCACTGCGGTATGGAATCGGCTCGCCGAGCCCTTCCTACCAGAGGGAGCCAGAGACAAAATCACATTCCTCAACGCCGTACCAACCATATACAATCGCCTTTTATCGACCTATCCCACTCTCCCTCCTGAAATCCAGCAAGCAGCAAAGATTGGTATCTCCCCCGAACACCTGCGCCTCAACATTTCCGGTTCCGCAGCACTTCCTACTCCAACAAAGAAAGCATGGCAGAACCTCAGCAATGGCAACGTTCTTCTCGAGCGTTACGGCATGACTGAAGTCGGCATGGCGCTCAGCTGCGGCCTTGACTTCGCGGACCGCATCGACGGCAGCGTCGGCTGGCCTCTGCCCTCTGTTGAAGTCCGACTCGTAGACAACGACACGAACGAGGTCATCCATCCTGGCGAGGAAATAGACAGCAGGGGCCGGGTCCGCGAAGGAGAAATTCAGCTCCGTGGTGCAACCATTTTCCACGAATACTGGGACAACGAAAAAGCGACAAGGGAGACGTTTGCCCCGGACTCTGACGGTAAGGGGCCTTGGTTTAAAACAGGTGATGTCGCAACCCGCCGTTCTGTCGAAGGTGCTGGCCGGGGAACTAGTGGTGATTGGGCGAAAGGACCTATGTACTTTATTCAGGGCCGACGCAGCGTCGACATTATCAAAATCGGCGGGGAGAAAGTCAGCGCGTTGGAGGTCGAACGGGAGTTGCTATCTCTGTATGTTCTTTCCAGCCCTTCCCGGATTCCTCCCGAATCCCCGATTCTCTTCTTTATTCCTTGAAACTAATTCAATCTAGGCCGCAAATCGCAGAAGCAGCCGTTGTCGGTCTTCCCTCCGAGCAATGGGGCCAGAAAGTTGTAGCGATTGTCGTGCTTAATACCGAGACTGCCGCGAGAACAGGCCGCAATGGAAAACCCTGGGGCGCGTTGGACATGCGTCGCGCCCTGAAAGATCGCCTGGCGGGATATAAATTGCCGTCTGAGATGAAGGTTTTGGACGGGGCCATTCCGCGGAATGCAATGGGAAAGGGTATGTTTTTCTTTCTTCTTCTCTTCCTCAAAGAACTAGCATGGGCAAACTATGAAGTGGACTAGAGGCTAATGTCAGTCTTTCATTACAGTCAACAAAAAGATGCTTGTTAAGGAAGTTTTTGGAGTTTGAACTTGAGTTTGGTGGTTTGGTATGGCCAATTCGCCCTACTGATTGTAGACTACGCCATTGGGGCTTGTACGATATGAGCATAAACTCATGTCTTCTCGACGAGCTGACGATAATAGACAGTCGATAACTCTACTCTAGATTTGTGCATCTACAGCTCCACGCCGTCAAAGGTGCTTCCAATATCTCCCCATCTCAAATCCTCAAAGACAACATTTGTCCAGGGAGTGTTCGCTTCAATGAAGCTCGGCGCTCCCTCGGTCGCATTGCAAGGCCCTGAATCCCCACCGTCGAGCCACTGCATGTATCCACCAGCATCATTCCAGATACTCATAGCAAGCACCATTCCGCGCCCAAGAGCCCTCCCCATACCTTCCATTCCCCCAAAGAAGTCAAACCAGGACGTTGTCGATCCACAGACGGAATCGGTCAGCGAGTCTGCACCAGACGCGACGACCGCATTCTGAATAATCTGCCCATTCTGGATATACAGCCGCCGGATCTCCGTCAACGCACCCGCGGTCGTGCCATCATCCGTCAGGAACTGCGTGACGACTGTAAAGGGTTCTTTGGAGTTGACCTCGAACCCCCGACCACGGCCGTAGTAGTCCTGGTCTCCTAGGGCATAAGGGTTGAACCCACATCCCCATTTATCACAGATCCCGTCGTTCTCGCTTGCGCTGTCGCACTCGTCTTCAGTGGCGCACTCATATACACCCCCATCACTGCTACTGGCGTTTTCCGGGTCATACAAACAGGCATGCGGCGTGAAGCCCGTAGCCCGCGAATTTCCCTCCCAGATATCCATCTCGTTGCAGCAAGCGCCGTGCCCGTCGACGTTGGCCTCGCCGTTGACCCACGAGTTTACGTAGCATTGGGCATCGCAGTAACCTGTTCCATAAGAAGCACCAGCGGGGTTCAGCTCGCTGCGGCCTCCGGACGGAGACATCTCAGACAGATACAGCGCGCCGTTCATGCCGCAGGGGAGGGCGGAGACGTTCACAGTGAAGGTAAACTCCTGGGCAAGCAGAGACAGAACCTCGTACTCCTGGTTCTCTTGCCTTGATTCATCGACGAGGTATACGCGCGGCGAGACAGACGAGAGACTGCCGTTGACATTGCGGTACTGCGTGAGTATCAGCTTCGACCCGTCGGTTTCGACGCCGCGCGCGGCATAGTCGGTTATCCCGTCGATCACGCAGCTCTCGGCGCATGTCTCTTTGTCCGGGCACAGGGTTGGGTTTAGGCTACCCCCGGTGGTGCAGGATATACTGGGGTTGGTGACATCGTGGATGGGGTGCGTTGCGGCGTCGAGGACGACGGATGTTTCTTGCTCGACGCAGCCTTGTGCAATGGTGCAGTAGTGGGTTGTGAGGCGGGGACGGTTCTCGGGTGTGCCGATTTGCTGTGCGGATATGGTGGTGCTGGTGGTGAGGAGGAGGGCTAGCGATAGGATGGCGGCGGCCATTGTAAGGGTATTTGGAGGAAAGTCTGTATGGTCAAGAGCTAGGAGGACCGGTTCCAGCCTGCGCTCTATAAATGTACCTACGAGGTAGTCCGTTCCGTACCTGGACCGGTCCGATGGCCGTCTTGGAACAGCTGGAGTACTTTGCAGATACATATTGATGCTGTTTGTATGAAACCGCCAAGCTTATGATCTCCAGGGCCGATATGAAGATGCGGGGAAGCCAGGCTGGTTTTGCAGGCTTTTCTCCGTGCCTGATGGGGAAAGGAGCATGATGCTTTGTTTCAAGTAGACTGAATCTATGAGAGGATTAATGGACTGATTGTTTTTGTAGATGTTTGGCGATGAACAAGGTAGATGACCGTGACGATGACGATGAGAACGCATCAAACATGACTTTACTTTGTACAACCCTGGCCAATGCTGACTAGTAGAACACTTTGATCTTCTCCTTTCCACTCTTCTCTTCATCCAACCCACTCCCAAAAAGCTCCTCTACAGAAGCTACCCTGTCATACACCTCTGCATCACAGACTAACACCCGTCTAGACAAGCTCCTCTTCCTATCTCCACCAACAACAACGCAGGTGAAAACTGTCGACCATTGATATCCAGACGCCATGTACAGCGCCTGTGCAGCCGCCTCCTCGCGACTCCCATACCTCACTACCTTATACAAATTCCGTCCTGTCGTACCATTTCTACAGGTGTCAATTGGCTTGGTGCTGTCCGCCGAGATGCAGTCATTGCTTGAATGGAGCACACCATAACCGGAGGTAGTGTGTTGGATGGAGAACTAAATGAGCTCCGGGGGCGGCGTCTTAATTCCATCCTCCCGCTTGATGGGTACTGGACCTGGTGCAGGCTGAAGCGCACCACCCGCTACGATCCGAGGGATCTGTTGGCCAGCTGGTTTGGCATCAGATTCCGCCTGCGAGTTCAAAGTTGTGCTCGGCGGGCCAAGCAGCGGTTGCCGCGTGGATGTTTCGATCACGCCTTCGGCAGGGCTGAATGTGTACCAGGTCTCTGAGCCGCCGAGGGCGAGGAGGGGCAGCCAGTGTGCGAAGTCGAACTGGGTTGCTGGGTGCGTGGTGATGTAGGCTGGGGTGTTGAAGGGCGCGAGGCGGACGAAGCGGTCCTTTGTGAGAGAAGGCTTGAAGAGATCGTCATGGGAGGTGATTAGAGGCAACGTCTGGTCCTGGTCGTCTTTGCGGTCTCGTCCGCGTTCTTGCGCTTCGAGGTTAGGACCCATGATGGCTTGTTCAGTGGTCGGAATGGCTTGAGCTTGGTTGGGCTTTTTGGCAATACTGAGCACGACTGTATGCTGAGTCGTTTGACCGTCCCGAGGGTTATATAGACTTCCTTCTTAGTAGGCAGCAACTATGATGTGTTGGCTCTATGAGGCTGAGCATCTTGGCAAGGAAGATGATCGACATACTCCGTACACATCGACTATATATAACAGTACATTTCTATAAAGCGTGTTTGCTCCAAGTATGCGCGCAGAATCAGTCTGCTTAAGGGTATAGCAGCCTGTCACTAACTGGGTTTCCCTTCCCTACAAGAACGACAAGACAACCAGCACGAAGGTCTTGGATAATGTCTAGTTCAACTCTGCCGCTCGAGGAGCAGAAGTACCAGGCCTTAGATGTCTGCGCCGGTACTTTCTCTATAGAGTTGTCCCTTTCAGCTCCATTATTCCCGAATCTTATCGCAAATTACCGTTTGGTGTTTATCTTACCAACCAGGCTAAATATATATATCACTGCACAAAGCTGGTATGTCAAAAGAGCAATATATGTATGCTCATAAAAGCACAACAGACAATATCTATGAAGCATTTTCGACTTAGCAGAAGGCATCTCCGAGCTTTATTGATTGCCCGAGTTCTTCCATATGACGTCGAGCGAGAGCTACAACATGAAGATTATGATCCCTGATTCTATACAAACCACGATTGACGCTGAATGGTGGGTTCGTGTCAGCACTTAGCGTGATTTGCCTCATCCAGTGGGGTAATGATCCGGCCCAAGTCGCCAATCAAAGCTTCACTATCTCGAGATGTGGGGCAACATGCTCCATTGCATCAACTCGATCAAGCTTCGGCGGTTCCCTCTTGATGACAACCCCCGGACTATACTGTCGGTTTTAGGAGATAGTGATTGTGAGGGACGCATAATCAAGATGATTCCCAGTCTCCACCATCATTTTCCGCCGTATACCCGAGAGCGATCTGTGGCATACTTAAGAACCATGGTACCGCCTCTTCCAGTTCACCCAAGAAACTCTCTTAGTATCAGACAGCAACTACCAATTTCAAAATGGTCAAGACACTTCTTTTCGCCGACATCCTCGTTCTCTCTCCCGGCTTCGGGGCTATGGGTCTGAGTCATGGTCTCGGCTCGAACCTCAGCTTGGAAGAAGCAGAGCCCGTGCTGCTCAAGGCCATTGAGCTGGGCTGCACATTCTGGGACACTGCTGTAAGTCAACGTTCCGAGTCATCAAAGTCATAACGAAAGCTAACGAGCCCGAAGGTTGTCTACCAAGCCGGTATCAACGAAAAGCTCCTCGGTGCCTTCATCAAAAAGCATAACGTTCGCGACAAGGTCTTCAGTACGTAGCTGTTTATTCCGCAAGGTCTGCATCCCGACTAACCATCCTACCAGTCGCCTCCAAGTGCGGCTTGGATGTCTTTGGAAAGGGCGGCGTCACCAACTCCGCTGCTCATATCACAGAGTACATCGAGGGCACCATTGAACGCCTCGGCTTCACTCCCGACCTCTACTACCTCCACCGAATTGACCCTAGTACGTCACGAACTGAGTCCTGATACTCATGGTACGAACCAAGTTAACGTACTTTACCAGACACCCCGCTAGAAGAGTCAATCCCGGCCCTGGATGAAATCCGCAAGGCTGGAAAGACCAAGTACATCGGTCTCTCCGAGAGCTCAGCCGCGACCCTGCGCAAGGCGAACTCAAGTAAGTGCTTTCTTTCAAAGACTACTGTGTGATACCGATTGACCTGGACCAGTCGCCAAAATCGACGCCATCCAGGCCGAATACTCCGCCTTCGAGACCATCCACGAAACAGACGGGCTCATCGAAACCGCCAAAGAGCTCGGAATCGCTTACGTCGCCTACAGCCCGCTTGGCCACGGCTGGCTCGTCGACAACTTCGACTACAAGACGCCCGACGACTTCGCGCCGGATGACTTCCGACGAAAGAGTACGCATGCCCCTGCCTTACCTTACCTTTCCTTATCTTACTTTGCCTGCGTAACGGAAGCCACAACTAACAAATGACCAATCCAGGCCCCAAATTCCAAGGCGAAAACTTCTACAAGAACCGCGCGATCGTCGAGGAGATCAAGAAACTCGCGACCCGCAAGGGCGTCTCGATCTCGCAGATTGCGTTGGCGTGGGTTGCGGCGCAGGGCATGATTGCTATTCCTGGTACAACGAAGGCGAAGCGTCTAGAGGAGAACTGGGCGTCCAGGGAGATTGAGTTCTCGGATGAGGAGTGGAAGGAGATGAGGAGGATTATTGATAGCGCGAAGCCCGCGGGGAATCGGTATGGGCCGGAGCATCAGGCTATGGTTGGACACTAGGGATCAGGTGGTGTGTTCTGATAGAAATGTGAATAGAATGTATGGGTAATTCACGACTCCTTGAGAAGAAAGCTGGAATCCGAGTAGCAGATGCGGTGTAGCAAGGTAGATTGCGGGAGCGGTCGACAAGCGTAAGCGCGTAGTTGATTGTATGTTGTCTGAGCGTGGTTGATTGAAACTGATTGTCGGTATGAATTGGTGGTGTCGAGTCTGGAATCGAGGCTGGCTGTTCGGTATCTGCTGAGATTAAATGGGCGTTGGTTCGCCTGCTTGTTAGTACGCGCACCACTACTCGGCCAAGCCGCATCTAGTCAGACCAAGAAAGACTGGTAGAAGTATCTCTTATTCACTCCGCTGCTTTTCCTTTCTTCCCAAATAATTACATTCGTGGACACCGTAAAGTCGCATCGCAGGCGTTATAAAAGTCCTTTGTCCCAGCCAAATTTGAACCCGTAGGAAATAGTGGAATCAATAAAACGAAGTCATGCACATATAATCCCCATCACCACACTTTTAGTACTTCTTGCCCTGGCGCAGGACGTCGGAGAACTCCTCCAGAGGGCTCCGGGTGAGCTTGGTCTCGGTCCACAGGTTGGGGGTGAGGAAACCGTAGGTGTTGACGACGGCAAGGAAGGTGGCCTTGAGGGTGTTCTCGAGGGTCTTGGTGGAACCGGAAGAGGAGGTGTAGGCGTCCTGGACACCAGCGAGCTGAAGGAGACGCTTGACAGCGGGGGAGGCAACGAGACCGGTACCACGGGGAGCGGGGATAAGCTGGTTTTGTTAGTGGCAGAAAAACGTGGCTGAACAGGCGAACATACTCTGACGGAGACGGAACCACACTTGGCGCTCTGCTTGACGGGCAGAGAGTGAGGCTCACCAAGGTTGGTACCCCAGTAACCGCGACGGACGGGGAGAACAGCGAGCTTGGCGATGGTGATAGCGGCACGGATGGCAGTGGCGACTTCCTTGGAGGTCTTGATACCGAGACCAATGTGGCCCTCGGAGTCACCGATGACAACGACAGCCTTGAAACGGGTACGCTGACCGGCACGGGTCTGCTTCTGGACGGGTTTGATCTATAACGCGGCTGTCAGCCCCCATTGCTGCAATTCCTGTATTCCCATTCCGTTCCCATTGCGCGCGCAGTCCCTTCTCGTATATCCGTTTTGCCCGGCGCGTATTCGTTTCCTCCGCAAGAAAATTCGTATCCGTACCTTCATAACCTCATCCTTGAGCTTGGGGAGGAAGAAGTCCACAATCTGGTACTCCTTGACGGGCAGAGAGTGGAGGTAGATCTGCTCCATGCTGGTGATCTTGCCGGCCTTGACGAGACGGCCGAGCTTGGTGACGGGCTGCCACTCCTTCTCCTCCTGCTTTCCACCACGACGGCCACGACCACGACCACGGCCACGGCCACGGTCACCACCACGGTCGCCGCGCGAGCCGAATCCTCCACGTCCACGGGGAGCAGCGTCAGCCATTTTTGCTATATGTGCCGGAGTGAAAAAGGTAACCGGGCGGGAAGGTGTCGTTGGAGGTGTTGTCGACGTCGAGGTTGCAACCTTCGATTTCTCTTCGCTATCCCCACTATGTTTGGCGTCCACCGGAAAATTCGGGGGTGCGCTAAGCGAGGCCCGGTCGTTGTGCCCTACCACCGCAAACCCTGCCCTAACTTGGCGTCCCGATCAGGTAACCCGCTCTAGACCGCCGGCACGGGCCAGGGGGTTCGTCATGTGACGGGCGGGCTACCGTGTCGAGGCGCGTCCCGCTCCAATAATTATGGCCAGTGGCGTTGATTGTCGCTGCTTTTGCTTTTGTTGCGTAGGTCATGCTGCATTCTGAGCTCTCTTATCGGCCGTCCGGGGTGCTATTTACTTATAGCGGGATTCCTGCCAGCTTGACACCTCTTCCTCTGACACTCCCTTGACTTTCCCCCCTTCAATTGCTTCAATTGATCCCGACATAGCCATAAAAATGTTACGGTGGTGCGTCCGATTAAACTCGACCGGTTGGAGTCTTTGGACCCTGGTCAACTAAGCTTATCGCCATCCAGGTACCAGGCCAAACTGGCAAAGCAGCCCATTCTCACAGCCAGTGTTACCAGCGCTGTATGTCTTCAATATTATCCCGAACAAACGCTAATACCACTGTGTATTTCGATATTCAATCTGTTCAGCTCCGACTAACCATTGTCCATTTGCAGGTGCTTTTCGGCGCTGGCGATACTTTAGCACAACAGGCGGTCGACCGCAGGGGGCTCGAGAAGCATGATTTCGCTCGAACAGGGCGCATGGCCCTCTATGGTGGTGGTAAGTAACTAGGTCCTGCTTGTTACATCATGTTGACCCGGGTCCCTGTTCGTTCGTCGTATTACATGTTCTTATGAGCTAACGCCGATCAAGCTGTCTTCGGACCGGCCGCCACGCTTTGGTTTGGTTTCTTGCAGCGCCACGTCGTTCTGAAGAATTCCCCGAAAGCCACAATCCTGGCCCGAGTGGTTGTTGACCAAGGACTTTTCACACCAGTCCATCTCACTTGTTTCTTGTCTTCCATGGCCATCATGGAAGGCACAGATCCTGTCGCGAAGTGGAAGCAGAGCTTCTTTCCCAGCTACAAGGCCAACCTATCAATCTGGCCTTTTGTTCAGGGTGTTAACTTTGCTTTTGTGCCGCTGGAGATGCGCGTGCTTGTGGTTAATGTCATCAGTCTGGGTATGGAATATACGTCATTACCAATTTTTTTTTTTCAACCATTGCTGACCATGCTATTAGGTTGGAACTGCCTTCTGAGTGTGATCAACAGCGGCGACAAATAGCATGATCGTTGCGTTCTAGAGAATCGTGCTTGGAGATACCCCTTTTCATACATTTGACCCTTTGCTTGGGCATATAGACCTGTCCTTTTCTTCCCATATACTCGCTTTGTTCCCTATGGACTATCTCCGTTCATGTATCAAAACGCTGATGGAAGGGGTTGTTAAGCTAGAGGCTCCAGGATGATAGACCTCTCAGGATATTCGGTTACCTTTATAGACAATGGTTCAATAGACTGTAAAACACCTATTCACCACTTACTTCAGTTTGCTCTCATTTCTCTTCCTCGTCTATGCATGTCCAGCCTTTGTTCGATTACTCCAGCTTCTCCATGTTCTTAGGGCTTCCAAGTAGCCAATAAGGTCCATGCTCAAAGAGGGTCGCCCAAATAGGAAAAGCGGGACAGCTGCTGCGGCAATCTTCAAAAAAGGATCGGAAGAAACCTCATCATATCTTGCAGTGTCCTACAACACTATATATCCATATCGTTTTTTCTGCCTGGAGCAGGTTATTCCATCCTGAGGCTTGTTTGCGCGTCTTACGGCCTCTTTCCTACGTATCATTCACCTAGGCTGCTCCTTCCTTAACGGCCGGACAACACAAATTTTCATCCCCCGCCGAAACTTCGCCCTTCAACGCCCGTCTCCTCACACGGCAGATTTACCGCTGAAACCTTTTATCGCGTCTCGCCTAACCTTTGAATCAACCTCACTTTCGTCTTTATTCAGTCAGGATGGCCGCCGTCGCAGAGAACGCTCCCCCCGTCACGAACGAGAACACGGCTCCGCCCGCGGTTGCTGAGGAGAAGACCGAGAAGGCCAACGGCGACGTCGTCACTGTTTTCCACGACCCAGAGAACTTCAATGTCAAGCACCCTTTGATGCACGAATGGACTCTTTGGTTTACAAAGCCTCCTAGCGGAAAGGTATAGTGCGATTTTTCCGACCGCACATGGCCTCTGCTTACCTTTATTTTTCCGGATTTTAGGGCGACAACTGGAATGACCTTCTTAAGGAAGTCGTGACTTTCAACTCTGTTGAGGAATTCTGGGGTATTTACGTATGTATATTCTGCTATTTCGCTAAATTCTGCATCATCCTAACGACTTTCTTCACTTAGAACAACATCACTCCCACCTCCGAACTAGGCCTCAAGGCCGACTACCATCTTTTCAAGAAAGGCGTCCGCCCCGAGTGGGAAGACCCCCAGAACAAGCACGGCGGCAAGTGGTCATTTTCGTTCAAGGATAAGCGGTCGGTTCCTATCGACGATCTGTGGCTGCACGCCCAGCTGGCCGCCATCGGCGAGACCCTCGAGAGCGATGGTGACAACGAGGTCATGGGTGTCGTCGTGAACGTACGCAAGGGTTTCTACCGTGTCGGTCTCTGGACACGGACCGTCGGCAAGACCCTCCCCGGTGACAAGAACGGACGCACGCCTGCCCAGGGCAAGGAGGTGCTTGAGAACATCGGTCGCCGATTCAAGGAGGTTCTTCGCGTTGGTCCAAATGACAGTGTAGAGTTCTCGGGACACACTGACAGCGCCCACAGCGGCAGCACGAGAGCCAAGGCCAAGTACGCTGTTTAAGGCGGTGCTTTGATGAATGATGAGATCTGAAATCGTTTCAAGACATGAAATGACGGAGCATTTTCTAATCACGGGCCGTGACGCATCGTTGGCTTGCACCATGAGGAATGGATCAGCCGAAGCGCTACGCCCGCGAAACTCTTTCGATTCGCTGATGATGGCTTTCTAGTAGACACCAGCTTTTTACCTTTTTCATGCTTTATTTTTGACGAGTCTATACCACTTATATTGGAGTTCTATTTATGGGGCCTGAAGAAAGCAAAGCGTGCGGAATCACATCACAAAAGCATCGGCGGGATCATTTCCAGTAATCATCTCCTTTGTACTCGCTGTCAACATACCATATCAATACACGTAGCACTTTAAAAATGTCCAAAGTAGGTCTGGAAACATTGTCATCATGAAAGATAGCCCGGGCTTCTGCGATGCGGATGCGGATATTGGCGACGACGCCAATGTAAGTTATCCAGACATCACCAATCCAGACCGGGTTTAGGCCGTAAAAATAATGCTCTGAGGCCTGAATGTCATAGCCTATTCTACAACCATCATTACTCGGAGGTGCTCCGCCATTTATGTTCATTGAATGTATGTCTCCCTCCAGGCCTGTCTATTCCCATGATATATATCCACCTATCTTCCACCCTTCTTTCTAACAACCGTACCTTAGGCAATACTTGCTTTCTAAAACATCACTCAATCATTCCTTCGCTGCCTGCCATAATACTTAAGCCTATTGTCACAATCCAACAAACTAGGCTACGCACTGAAATGCCTTACCCTTGTGATCTTTCAAGGACTGATGATGTTTGATTCCCCCAAGACATTCCAGCTGCTAGAAGAAAATGAGGGTTCTACGTAGCAGACCTTACAGGAATCTCACCATATCGCATAGAAGATGGAAAAGGGCTTCTCTTTATCAGATTACACAATGCTGGAATTGGCATGGTACCTGATTATGAAGAGGCTTTAGCTCCTACATATCCGATAGTAGGGACTGCTTGAATCTAGCCAAATCAACTCTCACGGCCGACAGTGCTGGGCATATAATATTTAAAGTCATTGGAACTATGCGTCCTAGCCGCGGGTTCCAAGAAAAGGCACACTGTAGTCTACTGTTTAGTTGTCCCTGAGTACAGAAAGAAAGTGCGCAGATTAACAAACACAGAACATGCTGTTGGTCTCCACAGATTTGAGTGAGAGACTCAAGGACATTCCCTTGTGTTGCTCCCCAAACATCCCTCTTTCTTTCCCCTCCTTTCTCGGCATGCTCGGTTTACTTTGATTGTTCACCTGCCATCGCCACGCCAACACAGAACACATCATGGACTCCAAAACAAATGGCATTGATGATTTCCTTGACCATTGGAAGGCCACTCTCTTAGGCGAGGAGTTCTGGAAGGACGCTGAAATCTGGAACAAAGATACAAACGACAAGATTGAAGCAGGCAAGTCTCCAAGCTTAATCAGGACTCCTAAATCTGACAAGAATATCTAATTGTCTTACTACATAGCTCACGACCAGAGCCTCCACACCAGATTCCCCTTCAACATCGGCCCTGAGCAATCGCAGACTCCCCGGGTCCCGTGCATCATCGCCACCGACACGGATCTCGACGAAGTACTCGAAGACCCCGCGCCACTGAAAAGAAGCAGGCGCTTTAGCATGAACGATGCCCTCGGCGTAACCGTGAACACATCAAGCAAAAGCAGCAGCTCGACGCTTCAACCTCCGTCTCGTGTCTTGGGTCTGGACCTGGGCAGACGCTCACGATCACGCTCGAGATCACGCTCTGACAACCGCGTCCGCTCATCCAGTGTTACGGCTGACATTCGCCGCTCAAGCTCAATGATCAGATCAACCTTCAACCGTCTGAGTGGTAGACGGAGGATGAGGGAAAAAGAGGAGGAAGACGTCGAAGAGATCGAGGCCGAGATCGACGAACTGGAGCTTGAAACCCTGCAAGAACCAAGCCCTCCGATCCCAGAATTCACGCCCGACCAAGCCACGCCCGCAAACCCGCTTATGGAATTCCGAGGCGGGGCTCTCTGGGCTGCTCTCCCCAAGGACCGCCGGACCTTAGGCCTGGACGTCTTTTGGCCAATTCCAGCGGACCACTTGACGGACATTAACACAATAGAACACAAGACCAAGAAGAAAGCCGCCACCGAAGATGAAGAAGAGGAAGAGGAGCCTACCATCTTACCCATCGACGAAATGTGGCCCCTATGCACCTTCCGTAATCTGCGCGTCCTCAAGATCACAGGCATGATGCAATCTTACCAGATGTACATCTTCCAAGCAGCCTGGCTCAACACCGATCTCGAGGAGCTAGAGATCGGAATGGCCCTTCCCCCTCGTCTCCGCCGTGGCTACAAATGGCCGTATATCAAGGGCGGTTGGCGTCTGAATAAAGCTACGTATGGAGAGCCTGTCTACCAGTAAGCAAACCGCCCCCAACCTCACAACATCTCACCTCACATGGCCCCTCGGCCCGTTCTGTTTCAAGAACAGAAACACAGTCAAGATAAAAACGCCACCCGCTGCAGTAAAGATAATTGCTAACATGGAATTCATCATCCCAGCGGCACCGGCGAAGGCACCCTCCTCCACAACGTCGGCGTTGCCGAATACCTGGACAAGATGTGCCTTGAAAAAGCGAAAATCCGCGCCATGGCAATAGGCAGCACGCGCAACCGTCTCTCAATCCGCACGCTGATTCTTACTGGCGTCGCCGTCGACGCAGACCCCTTCCTGCACTGGTTCGACCCGAAGCGGCTGAAATGCATCAACTTCAAAGACAACTGTGTCGATGCGGGGTTCTACCTCAGTCACTGCATGAAAAAAGTATCAGTTCTGTTTCCGAGGCAGATCAAGGGGCCAGTTATAGCGGCGAGGAGGGTCGATTTGGGGAGGGAGCTGAAGGTCATTAGAATTGAGGGCGGGAAGAAGGTTGGAGAGGTCCCGTATCGGGGGCTGGAAAGTCTGAAGCAGGAGATTCCGAAGAATGTGGTTGAAGCCAAGGAGAACGAGGACAAGGAAGGTAGTTTGAAAGGCTAGCTCGGAGTTGATCTTAATGTTTTCCTGCAAAATCTGGGGGTATGTACTTGCTCAGAGCCAAGCTTAAGGAATTTGTCATGGTATCAAGTGCTGAAATGTAACGATTGAAAATAAGAGAGTAAGAATAGCTGTGGGCGAAAGACATGCATTGAAATTCCATGTGGGCAAAATTGGTTGAACCTCTCTCCTGGTACATTCAACCAACCCACCAGCATCGACTGCTTTCCCGCATGCATATATTGCCTGAATGTGCAGACGAATCTACAGGACCCCAAAGAATAGACGGTAGTAGCCCACCAGTCTATCGTCCTAGAAGAGAGTAACATCACTGGCCTCATCTGAAATAACCGGCCGTAAAAGCGTTCCATCCGTAGGCGACACCCCATTTACCCGGCGCGGATTCTCTTAGAATACTTCGGCGCTTTCGGGTAGATCAGGGATAGGATGAAGATTAGAGGGATTAATAGTCTCGCTGTTGCTATTGGGACTGAACCTGAACGAAAGGTATTCATCATCCTGCTCTTCAGTCTGATTATTACCCACCGGATTCTCGTTATTAGATGCCACGTCCCAGGACATGTGGGAATCTCCCGCGTCAGATCTTTGATAGTTCATTTGAACAGGATCGTAGACCAAGTCGCCAGTAGTAGCGGCCCGAGGACGTATGGCCACGGCATTCGTAGTAGCATGGTTGTTGTTGTTTATCCCATTTGTGTACGCGTTTGTGGACGTCGCGGGGACGTTCCGGTCAATGTTTATAGCATCCGAGCGGTTATTAACGAACGTGGTGGGACTAATCAGGCCGTTGGTGACTGTACTTGGATGAGTGTTCTGGTGCGAAGCGGCATCGTGGTTGGCAGCAAGTGCGTTGGCGATGACATGAGACTCCACATGGCCGTTTAGGAGCGTAATTCTTTCTTCCAAGCTGAGTCCATCTCCGCGCCGTCTTCCTTGCTGCCGCCCGCCATTCCTGCCTGATCCTCCGTATCGACCCCGGCGCCGGCGTCCGCCCCGACCTCCTCTGCCGTTCCTATGCCGCGACTGTGTTTGATTTCCGTGGTTTGGGTTTGCGGGTACCGGCTCCCGGGGGCCCGGACGACCTTGATGACTACCGCGAGTGGAGGTAAAGGACTAAACCATGTTTGAGTCATGTTAGTTATGACTGACGGTATGGTATCAGGGAGGGGTGATCCTATATTACACTCACCACAGAACCGTGAACCACAATGGTCAGGTCATTGGGAAGGGTTATGAAGGTTCTTCTGCCCAAGGATTCAACTAAAAGGCCGCTGTTGTTCGTAATGCCGAAGTACCAGCGGGCTGACTATGAGATGCTGGTTAGGGTCCGTACTAGTAGCGTCGGATGAATAACATGTTGTGTACCATGATGCGCGTAAAAGCTGCGTAACAAATAAGATTGTCCGTTGAGAGAATAAGATAAGCTAAAGATCGTCTTTGGACATGCTGTTGAAGAGGAGGAAAGGCTTGGTGTTCATTCTGTGTGTGAGAGCTGCTCTCCTCGATGAGGAGCGCCTGCCCGTTCAGGAACTGTTATTCACTCCTAGCCTGGTGACTGACAATGGGATACTACAGCCTATTGTGCCAATTGACACCGACAAAAGCAATGTTTGAGGTTGGAACTCGATATTGACTGTGAATGTCTCCAGTCACTGCCAGTCCGGGTGGTGGTATCCCCGCTAGGAGACGGGTTCAGGAGGCTTATTCGCCTTTCACCTCTATTGAGGCTGGAAAAGGTCTCTGTCTGCATCTGAGGAATACTATAGATGCCCTGGACGAAAAGACGAAGCTATACAGCTTTCGAGCAGAGATCAGGCACTCCTTGTATCAGATCGTGAAAGAGCTCCGACTTCGGCCATCAAACTCCACAGAACCATCCCCAGGCCAGCGCCCACCCACAAAGGCCGATCCAGTGGGCAGATGACATTTTGCGACGTGCTGACAAGATCTTCGCTATGAGGCTCTTATACCTGCCGATCTCGGATGTCGGAGTCTTTGTTGGGTTAGCTCATCGCCCTCAAGGTGTCGCGTGCTTTGAATCGTCTGTAGGGTCATTGGCAGGCCGCTGCACTTTTCAGAGATAAGGGTGGGCTTGCATAGCAGCCATAGTAAAGGCATGACGATATTGGCCACAGAGTACGTCTGCATCAACAAGCCATGAGACATACGGTATACCAGGAAGTGTGATACGGTAAATTCGGCGTCCCATGGCCATGAATCATGTCGGATCTTCGAATCCAAAACCGTGCGTCTTCCCAGTTTCATTGACACTATGAACCTTGCACCTCCTAATCCGCTATTCTGCTATCGGGCGGATTGCGTGCTGGACGTCTAGCCAAGAAGCTGAAGAGGCTTGATTGGCGTGGCTGCAGGAGACCAAGAGTCCAAGACGTTGGTTGCTGTCTAGCGGCTCTTGGAGGCGTGCTCGGAGAGCTAAATTGTACTCCGTACGACTCGCGGGCTTGATAAGAAGATGACTCCCTCCCTATCCCCCTGGATTTCATTCATGACTCTCTCAGGATGAGAGAGAAAGTCCACAAGCTGCTGCTGCCCGCTGTCGTGTGTCCTGGCACGTGAGCTTGTCCTCCGTTTGTCTCTCACAGGTGGTCAGTCAATAACCTCAATCATTCCTTGTGCTGAGCTCCAAGAATCCCAGGTAAGCAGAGCTGAAATGTTCATTTGCCCTTTCTTACCCTTTACCTTCTGTCAATGACAGCCGCCGATATCGGAATGGCTGCAGCAGCTGAATCTCGAGATTCGCCCGATCGCGGACGTCGGAGAGTCAGCTTTGCATCTTGTTTGGATAAGCGCTGACTTGATAAGTAGCACAGGAACCCAAGCCTCTTATCAATGGGCTTTACCTCGTTCGCTGTTCGCTCGATGATCCCTGACGCCGCTGACGGCTCGAAGCGCCGCCTCGATTTCCTCCGGACGGTTAGACAATCGTTCCACTACCCACGATGCACGACCCGGGACCCCCGAGTTCAGGATAGGAAGCGATTGACTCGCCCTGGCCAACGATAAAAAGTCGATTCCGGTTGCTCTTTTCATGGGGTAACATCGCTTGCTGTGGGTAATCTACTTGTCAGAACCCCAGGATCCTGATTACAATGCCGTTGAACGTGGGGATTTGGGTTTAAGACATCCGGATTTCTACCAAGGAGAATGCAGTTGGAGATAGGAGAAGCTTACGGGGTCACATCGTGTCTCTAGTACGCGGGGACCTACTCCGGAGTACAGTTACGCGACTTGTCGACCTCGGGATACACTGGGTGGGGCCATCAATCCATGCTCGAGGGGGCGACTCGCTGTAGCCTGTCGAAAGCTCGCTGTTCGATGTTGAAGCTCGATATGCCCCATCGCCAAGCGACGTCGAATGGCATTGTTCCCATGTTCGACGGCACGAGATCCGTCCTTATCTCCTCTTCGCCTGAGATGTTATCCGGGTCGCTAGCGAGCGCGTTTATGTTACCTAAGACGTTCCGCTTGCGGTTGAGCCTCGGTCGCAAGCGTGCAACCACCCGATCAATCATTGCGCAGACATAGGAAATTTGACGGCACCGAGCCTGAAGACAATGGCGCAGTGTCTCATTTGTGCTGAACTACTGGGTTGGAATTGATGCGTTGTGTTGTGGGATGGGACATGAGACGATGGCAAAAAAAGGCTGGGAGCCGGTGAACTCCGGCCGTTGGCCACCGACCCAGTTATCTTCGACCCAGACAGACAAGACAGCCGAGAAAGGCTTGACTCGCTTGTCTGAACCTGGGGTTACATCCGTGGTTGTTGCTCTTTTCGGACGGACTTTTTACGGGTCGCCATTTCGTTATTTTTCTTGGAGATAAGACAGCTGGTCCCGCTTTGCTCGCACGCGACTTGGGCCTGAGTATAATATGATGTGACTCGCCTCCGTCGCAATTGCCCTTTTTTCTCTCTCTGCGACAACACAAGTCTATCCTGTCCGACGAGGAGTTCTATTGCCGTCCTCTCAATATGTCCGCTGTAGAGCATGGCGTCGAGGCCACTCTGTGAGTTTGCCCGTCTGCTCTTTTTCCCACTACGCTCTGCGCTGTACTCTGCACGCGACTTGTGTTATTCAAAACTGGTCGCCTTGACAGTCTTTGCTCCTCCTGACGTCGCCAATTTACTAACATGTCCAAAGCCCGGCCCTCGTTACCGATGCTCCTATCATGGCCGCTCCCGTGACTGGGCAGGATAAAGTCGTCGGCCAGTCCGAGAAAGCCCTCACTGACACTCCCGATGGCGAGGAACCCAACGACGAAGAGAACAAGACTCTTCGTCATGTTGCGGAAAACCTTCCTCTCTCCGCTTGGCTAGTCGCTATTGTTGAGCTGTGTGAGCGTTTCACATACTACGGCATGTCTGGATTGTTCCAAAACTACGTCCAGCGTCCCTTGCACCCTCCGGAAGACAGTCAGGGCCCTGGTGCGCTCGGCATGGGACACCAAGGAGCCACCGGATTGACCACCTTCTTCCAGTTTTGGTGCTACGGTTTGTTTCCCGTGCCTTCTTATGATGAACCTGCGTCTAATCTCGATTCTAGTCACACCTATCATTGGTGCGATTGTCGCTGACCAGTACCTCGGAAAATACAAGACCATTGTTCTCTTCTGCGGCGTCTACCTTGTCGGATTGTTGATTCTCGTTTGCACATCGATACCCACCGCCCTTGAGCATGGAGCGGGTCTTGGAGGTTTCATCGTCGCCATTCTCATTATTGGCCTGGGAACTGGTGGTATCAAGAGTAACGTTGCTCCTCTGGTAAATCAAAACCCCCAAAAATCAAAGCTATAATTGCTAACGCATGCTTTTAGATTGCGGATCAGTACAAACGCAAGAAGATGGCAGTCTCTACCACCAAGAAGGGCGAGCGCGTTATCATTGACCCGGCTCTTACGATTCAACGCATTTACATGATCTTCTACGGCTGCATCAACATTGGTTCGCTCTCCTTACTGGCTACACCTTACATGGAGAAATATACTGGATTCTGGTCGGCCTATCTCCTTTGCCTGTGCATGTTTGCCGTGGGTACTGCCGTGGTCATCTGTGGGCGCAAGTACTATGTTGTGCGCCCCCCTCAGGGTTCTATTATCACCGACGCCTTCAAGGCTCTCTGGATCATGCTCATCAACCGCAACATGGACGCGCCCAAGCCTACATGGCAGGCTGCCAACGCTGGATCTCGCACCAACCTTCCCTGGGATGACCATTTTATCGATGAGCTCAAGCGCGCCCTTGTCGCCTGCCGCGTCTTTGCTTTTTACCCTATCTACTGGGTCGTGTACGGTCAATTTTCCAGCAACTTTGTCACCCAGGCTGCTCAGATGAATGGACACGGCATTCCCAATGATCTGATGCAGAACTTCGATCCCATTTCTATCATCGTCTTCATCCCTGTCCTGGAATCCCTGGTGTACCCCGTGCTCCGTCGCCTGCGCATCCGATTCCGTCCCATCTCCCGTATCTCTCTCGGTTTTATCGTCGCTTCGCTGGCCATGATGTACGCTGCCATTGTCCAGCACCTCATCTACTCGGCCGGCCCGTGTTACGAGGCTCCCCTGTGCTCCGATGGACCCAACGGCAACAACGTCCACATCGCTATCCAAACGCCTGCTTACTTTTTTATCGGTATCTCCGAGATCTTTGCTTCGGTCTCTGGTCTTGAGTACGCATACACTAAGGCGCCGCCATCTATGAAGTCGTTTGTGCAGTCGATGTACCTGCTCACCAACGCCTTCGGATCCGCCCTGGCTGAGGCCTTGACGCCTGCTGCGTATGACCCGGCCATCATGTGGATGTTCACTGGTCTGGCCGTCGCCTCCTTCATTGCTGGTATTCTCTTCTACATCGTTTACAGCCCGCTCAACGCCCAGGAAGACGAGTTGAATGCCCTGGACGCCAACGACCCTGACGTTCCTGTCCCACGCATCTCGGGTGAGAAGGAGCACAACTAAGTATAGAGATGAGCTTGTGATTTCAAATGCTTAAGACCATGAATACCACGCTCTATGAGCGGTACATGCATAATGCTAATACGCGATATGTTGCATAGCGGTCGCTGCTGAGCAGACGACGGGTTTGATGTAAATAGTTAATAATTATTCCAACCATTCTTCAAAATCCCGATTATCGTAAGCATCCGGTTAAAATGATTCCCACAGCCGAGAACCCGTGAGTCATAGATTCTTAGATTTCTCACCGGCCAGCTATCTTGTACAAAACCCCCCCGGAGCCATGTCCCAACTCCGCCCAACCTTGAAGCATGAAAGAGGACGAGTGGACCTCTTACCTATGAAAAGTAAACATAGTAGAACGATAGAATCTTAGAGCTTAACACACAAATCCCGTTTGACTTGCCCTGACTCACGTTGACAGGATAGAAGCTCTCGAAGCTCGCGAAGCTCGACGAGCTCCGCTATAGCCTCTTCCGCTCCACTGGTTCAACAGGACCCATTTCTTCTTTTGGGGGGTTTCCCGGCGCCCTGAGACCCTCACCACGCGGGTGTGGGCCGTACCTGCATTTGTTTGAATTGTTTCAGACTTTTAGCTTTCCTTTCTTTGTTTGTGTATCGTGATTTGAGATCATTGGGGGGCTTGGCAGGCTTTCTCTAGGGTTAGGTTTGTTGGGAGTTTCCGCTGCCTAGCCGGGAGTGCGGCAGAGGGCTTGGGACGGCATTTGGATTTCGGAGTTGGAGAGGAGGTTGGGGTTTGACTGAGATATAGCAATAAATGGCGGGAGAATACGGTACATTAAATTGGACGGTCGAGATAAATTTGTTGACTACCAGAGTGTTTTGACGTCTAAGCTCGCAAGATCGCAGGGAGCCCAGGGGACGAGACGAGGATGTTGGCAGAAAAAGCAATATTATGAACGCAGACCAGTTCCATTCTGGCGTACAGCTAAGCCTAAGCCTGGAATAAAGACACATTGGCACTATCCACCAGGATGTAATTTTTTTGTTGTTGATTACATCAATGTGACACTCGCTTTTGTTATGCACCTACCATCCATCCATATCCGTATGAACCTTCAACACCTTTTATAATTACCTTGACTCACCTGTACTTAGGCTAGCATACGGAGACAGACATACGAACCCATTCATGTCGACGCCGCTTAGAAAGCCTGCAGGAACATTTTCTCCGCCGAGGAGATGCCCGTGCCCGCGGAAGCAAGCTGGCTCTTCGCGAGGCCCTTGGCCTTGGTGGTGAGGCGGTACCGCTGTGGACTTCCCTCGCGACGGGAGCCGTACTTGGAGCCGTACTTGCCGTACTCGCCGCCACGGGCACACTCGCCGCGACCGTCGTCGCCGCCCTCGTTGGCGATGGCCGTGAAGACGGGCGCAACCTTGCGGATCACGGCGGGGGCGATCTTCATGACGGTTGGAGCGTGCTTGCGGATCACATCGCGCATGGTGTCGAAGAGGCCCTCATCTTCGAGATCGTGTTGCTGGATGCGCAGGATAGCTTGCAGGGCTGCTTCGGCGACGACGGCGCGGAGCGGCAAGCATTCGATCGAGAGCGGGAACTCGTCATCTTGCATGTCCATGTCCATGGCCATGAGCTGGTGCAGGTTGTGCAGGGTGATCTGCTAATGCTGGTGGTGCATACCGCGGCCATGCTGGTACTGCTGCTGATGCTGGCCCTTGGAGACGAGGAGCGGACCGAGCATTCCGGGCTGCTTCTTGCCTGCCTCGATAATGGAGAACGTGGACGAGAGGCGCTTGGAGATGTTGAGGTTATTCCATTTGACCTCTGCGTCATCAGAGAGGCCCTCGGAGGCGATGTGGTTGACGAAGCGCTGGGTGCGTTCGTCGCGTGCGCCGTCGCAGAGGGCGTCGACGAATTGGCCCTTGCGGCCGCTGATGTCGCGCCTCAAGCCGTGGGAGAGGCGGAACGAGGCGATGGAGGCGGAGCGGCTGGACCGCTGGCCGCTTTTCTTTACCTCGTCGAGGGCGAGGCGCAGGAGGGGTTCCTGGGTGGGGTTGATGACTGTCGAACCGGCTTGCTGGATGGCTGGCAGGAGGCCAGTGACGACTTGGGTGATTGTGTTGAAGACGTGCTCGTCCTGTCGTAGGCGCGGGCTCATCTCCTGAACGGCGGCGAGGGCGGCTTCGGCGAGGATCGAGCGCTGTGTGATGCTGTCGAAGGCTTGGTCGCGGTCAAAGTTGTTGTCGAAGGTGTCGACGACTTCGGTCACGGCGTTGGCGGCGGCGCTGAGGGCGATGTTTGCAACTGCGCCTGCAGGGATGCCGGGCTGACCGAGGGAGAGGCTGGTGTCAGGCGAGAGGATGTCGCGTGGGATGGGCTCTGGGACGTCACGGACGAGGCGGAGAATCTGACTGACGAGATCTTGGTCTTCGTTGTCGATGTCGCCACGTCCGCGGTGCTGAGGCTGGCGTCCTCCGCGCTGACGCTCGGAGCGAGAGTCCAAAACATCAAAGTAGGGCTCGAAGGAGTGTCCGCGGCAGCCAACGACGGTGGCGCAGTTCTGGTCTCCGCCGTAGGTGTGAACACCAATGCAGTTCATGTCTTCGTCGAAGACAGGGGCGCCAATGTTACCTGCTTTTGTTAACAAACGTGGACATCGATTTGTCGGAAGGGCCTACCTCCATAGGCATCCATCTGGTACTCGAGCACCTGCCATCTCGACCGACTCAAATCCCACTTCTCATCCTGGAAGCACTCGTAGAGCTGAGCACCAGGCTCGCCGTTCTTCCTGAGGTCGCCAGCGTAGCCGACGATACCGATGTTCATCTTGTCGCTCTCTGGGGTGTCCCTGTAGTCGAACGGAGTAACGTCCCTGAAAGGCTTGTTCAACTTGATGAAGGCCAGATTCGCTTCGCGACGGCCGCCCTTCTCCATCCACTCGGGCGTCGTGGCAACGCGCTTGCCGAAGCGGAACTCGACCCCGGCGTTGTCGATGTTCTGCTTCCCAGTATATCCGAGGTACACCTTGGCTTCAATAAGCTCACCAAGGTTATACTCCCAGTCGTAGACAGAGTGACCCGCAGTTACAACCAGATCATCTCTGACGAGGAAGCCGGTTGCGTAAACCCACGTGTCCTGGTCGCTGTTTTCGAAGCGCAGGAAGAGCTTGGCGATTCCTGCACACCACGTCAGACTTGGGCAGATACGGAGAAATCGAGGAAATGTACATACCGCGATACTTGCCGCCAGGCAAATGTCCCTCCTGTTAACGGAGGTGCGATTGTCCTGCTCTAGCTGGGAAGCCGAGCCGTTGACATACTTGAAGTGCTAGGCTTCCAACTATGACGGACATCACCGTGGGCAGATCGATATGTCCACTCCTGGAAACAGGGATTGAGAACGGTGACCTCCTCTTCGGGGATCACTCCGAGCAATTCGAGTCATCTAGACAAGAATTTCGTCCGGTAATTGGATGTCTGCCAAGTGGTCATCAGCATTTAGGGCCTAGATGCAATGCGGAGGTAGTGTGAGTTCTGCCTTGCTCTACTTTAATAGGGGCCGGGTCTGGGGAAGCTGGGGGCCCGGTCAAAGAAGGCATGGCGCATTTAAAGCCGATGATACGATTGAAGCAGGCTGATTGATGGTAACCAAGATTTGGATAAGCTTAATTTGGTGGTGAGAATCCGGCGGATAGTGGAAAGTTCGGTAACCCCACCGCAAGATGACACGGACAATTGCTAACATGCACATGCCAGAGAGCTCATCATTCGCTTCGCTCCTCGTCTCCCTTCCCCTCGCGGTGACAGAATGGCGTATTCAGATATTGAGCTCGTGGACAGAGGTGTGGACATTAATCCGAGTCTTCATCCTCTCAACATAATCTCCTCAAAGCCTACCCAAATGTGCTTAGTAGCCCGAGTATGTGTTGTCTTATAGTTTCAGAAGTCTGGATAGTCGACAAGAAGGTCTTGATGGTAGGGTGCGAGCGCTAGCACTCTTGGATGAGTGGCCTGTCAGAGATGCTCATGTAGCGAACTCTATCCTTTGAGAACGCGTTCAAAAGACCGTATCGATACAAGTGCAAGGAGATTGAACACCGCCGGTAAATAATGCAGGCTTGAATATGTTGTGATGAGAATAATCGTACTAACCTCATCAGCAAAGGGAACTGTAGAATTGAACCTTGGGGCAAGAAGTCAGGCATTGGTCGATCTGTCTTCCACCCACTGCATAATCATTGACGGCTCGATCGCTTCCGACAGAGCCTGGGTGATCTGTTCCAGTGTTGACAGCTCTTCGGCACAGAGCTGACCTACCGCACTGTACCGATGTTTGAAAGATGATCTCTTAGAGAGGTTGGGCATGATCAAGTATTGGTGTGCGCGGCGAGGCAAGACTCAGCCGCGTCCTTTTTTTCAGCGGCCGGTGTACCAGCATGCTCACCATAGTAACGTCCGCGAAAGAGGGTTTTTATCGATTGACTGCCTGGAGTTGTTGGATGTCTAGTTGTTCAATCAAAGAATTCAAGTCTGAGCAAATGCAGAAAGTCATGTTTGTTAGGTACATGGCTCAGATCTTGGCTCCTACCACCACCTGCAACCTGTACCTAGGTTGGATCCGTACATCTGGTCTTCCTGATGTACTTTAAAGAGGGTGTAAAAAGCAAGAGACAAGGCTAGATACAGACAGGTTCTCGCAGACTGTCTGACCAGGCCAGTTCGCACTGGACGAAATCTGAAGAGTAAAACGATCGCAGAAAGCAGCATCAGCAAAAAAAGGGGACCTGCAGGATCCTCTCAGCACAAGGATTGAACTTGCAACCTTTGGGGTCTCCAGTGGGCTGGTTCATTTCCATATAGCCACTCTTGTATTGATTTCACATATTTCCCCGTCGGGAACAATACACCAGAGACTCCCAACGCTCTGCCATTGAGCTACCTGGGCTTCTATGTTACGGCTACCTCTAGACAATGTATGATACAGTGCTAATGGGGATGTATTTGTTAGGTGGTGCGCTTTGCAGCGACGGGGATCTTTGCTGCTTTTTACTAAGAACTCGGTACGCTTCAGCAAATTGCAATGTCCTCAATGTATAACAGGTCACGGTCCCAAATTCACGAAAGCAACAGATTATACATGACAGCCAGATCCCGCTCTATTCATGCTAGTCGGCTCGCGCGTCAAGTTGACATTGAGTTTGCTCTGGACTTCTCAAAAAGTCGGACGGGTGGTTGTATCATCGTCCAAGGTCTTGGTGTATCGCAGATGGAAAGCTCACACGATTAATCCAATGCGCATCCTGGCCAGTCACACAAATTGCGTGACGGGACACAGTTTCTTGCCTCGCGCCAAGCACGTTGTATCAGGGCCTCGGGATAGAACCAACCACGTGTAAGATACAGGTACCGTAGATCTAATTCAAAGAAAGCATATGGCTAGCCCCATAGGTTATGGTGGCGTCATGATATACAATGTAAAGAGGGAATCTACTAGCAGATCTTCATTTAGGCATCGATTATGAGCTAAGGCTTGCCGACGATGGCTCCGCCCCCCTTAGCCGCAAGGGCAGGGCCATGTTGCACTGAACCTTGCCACAAGGTGCATAGAAGGGAGATGTGAATTGTGTATGAAGTCAGCAGGTGCAATCAGTGGCACATGGGACGGAGAGGAGACTACTGCGTCTTTCGGTTGATTGTTGCATGGTTGGAAATATCCCACTCTCGGGTACAACTAGGGGACAGTTCTCGCTCTTCGATTCTACAGTAGAAGACATACCCAATTGCCGCAATACAAAACCAGGAAGTGCACAGATTATCCTGGACTCTGAAATCCTTGGCAGCGGCATAAAATGAAGTACATTCCTAGTGAGGTCGGCTTTACGCTGTCTTGTGATTCTTGCTCGGCGCAGGTGTTTCCCAGCTCAGGAAGTATCTTACCTTTTTTACAGCCTCATGGATATCCCATCCCTGTCAGAGCTTCTTGCGTGAGATCGCAAGGCCATTTTGTGCTTCATGAGGCACTCCTTTTCTTGACTGGACCATCTTGGGCGCCCCCCTGGGGTAAACAGCGGAGGGTCTTTGTCAAACGAAGTTGTGGGCAGACTACGCGGGGCGAACGCATCTGTTCGAAGTGTTTTGTCAACTTCTTGCTCCTTAGCATCTCAAACCATAGAATCAATGTGGGAATAACGTCTCATAGAAAACGGAGAGATATGAACGTACCTACAAGCCGCACACCTTGAGGACCTCCGGTAGCAGGCTTTGGAGGGCTGCGTCCGGAGGCCTGGGTTAAATCCAGATTGACATAATATGGCTGCCTAGATTTACTGGGGCAGCTCTAAAAGGTTTCAAGCAATCTCGCATCTCTCATTGTCGCATGCTCCTATTGTCGGGTGAGCTAACCCAGCCATCCAGCTTGCCGTCTGCGAAGCCGTTTCATTGAGCCGTTGCCACGCTACGAATGCGTTCCTTGCCAGAGATAATCCTTCGACTCTGGTCTGTCTCAGCGCGGCGGGTAGTAATGGATTATACCATATTCGGATGGTAGCTGAAATTCGTTCCGGCAAGAGATGACGGTAGAGGAGAGGGAGATTATAAGGCAAATCATCAAGGAGTACGGCAGGCTAACAACATTTTAGTGGATCTCTGCGGCAGTCAGTCGCCAAACGCCGCTCTTGCGAAGTTAGCAAATTGGCTGCGGTAGAGAGGGAGAATGAACCTGTGTTCTGTATCGTAGTGCTGGTCAATGTCGATGATGGCGGAACCAGCGCCTGTAACTGAGATAACACTCTCACTTCTAACGGAAGACCTTAACCCAATAGGTCTCCGAAGGCTCTCTTAGTCCAGTTATGAGGAATCGTAATTGAGGACCTTGGCAACTATGAACCGCTTGGTGCAATATCATACCGTCGCGCTCGTTACCCTTTATCGCTTCCTAGTTGACAGCAGTCAGCCCAGAGGCACCAACGAACCCGGCTCACCCTCGATATACACTCTTCATTGAGCTTGCAGACTCAGCTTTTGTATCCTCCTCCGCAACCGCTTGACGACTGCATTGTTTGGGAGATTTCAGTGTCGCTCAGGTCTGGATGAAGAGTGGCCCATCCGTCGACCCCATGGCGTACTGGCAAGGGCTCAGCAAGCTTGCGCGAAGCAGGTAAGATATACCAGATTTTATTCCTAGGCAGCGGAGAAGCACCGCGTTCGTCTCCGTCCGCGTTCGTCTCCGTCCGCGTTTGATTCGACTACCAAAGGGATGGGGCATGTTTGATCTGTCCTATGTTTTGCAAAGCTGTCAGCTATTACCTCCAAAGGGCAAACGAAGGGACAGAATACCCCCCATGACTGGGGATCAAAATCGGGGTCACCCTGGATGGGAAAACCTCGAGGCTGAAAGAATATGTTGAAGCCGAGACCCAAACACTTTGCCGAACATCGGCGCCCCATGCCGCAAAATCAGGACGAAGCAAGATTTGTAGGCCAAAGGCAAGCATTCAACGAATGGAGATGCATGCAATGCAGAATAAAAGGTTGCCTGTACTGAGAGTAGCTGGCATGTCTGTGCCAGCTAGAGCAATGCGCCAACAGGGCGCCTCAAGCAACCAACCAACCAGCACCTAAAACAGCAAAAAAAAGGATGATGACTGGGGCAGGAGTCGAACCTGCGTCCTACACTACCCCAAGAGTCCATAATGCGTGCCAAGCAAGGTCTCTGTCGGAATGGGGCCTAGTGTGCAGGCCTGCCTTGCAGCTTACGCCACTCGACCTTTTGTGTTAGTACTGAGACTTCTCTAATAGTGATGTTCTTGCTTTGCTTAGTCTTCTTAGCGGGTAGAATGGGAGTTTAGCTGAGGCTTTTGAGGTCTTTTCAGAGCAGAACGGGGTCTCGTCGGTAACTGGAGGGTTTGCGGGAGGACGATATGCTCTAACCGGGGAAACTTGCGGTTCCGAGCAAAATAGAGCCGCTACATTTGACTCAGTAGCGGCATATAACAACCTCTAAAGCGATCTACCGGTGGACGTCTACAGAATTGTTTGGTTGACTTGGGGAGAGGTACTGGCCGCGGCACCGACTCGGGAAGTCGCACTGTTGGAAAGCACGCGCCCAACTTCCTTCTACACTCAAATGAGCATACGGAATACTCAATTAATCCCTAGGCTACTAGATACATCTTGGTTTAGGTCATCTTGGAAACACATTAAGCCCAGGTAGCTCGATCGGTAGAGTGTTGAGGTCTCTGACCATGGTTGGGTCAAATCTATCTAGACTCCTATCTAGCGAACGACATACCGTTGAGAAACTCAAAGGCTACAAATTCTAGTCTTGTTTTGGTTGCCCCTTTCTTTTGCAATTTGGGCAACAGCTTCAAGATGAGGTGGTATTGAGCACGCGTTGTGCAAGGCGTCTTGTCAACATCGCGTTTGGCTTATTGTTTCCATAAAAGCTAAATTGGAGAGACATGCTCCGCCTATAAGAGATGCAACAGGTAATAGCTTAGTACTAAGCACCACGTAGATGGCAAATACTGATTCGGCTGGGCTGTGGGATAGCATCGAGGTGGTGAGTGTTTGGCTGATAAGGTTGGTCAGGCCTGGATCGCATCACGGCTACACGAGAGAAAGGCCGCTAGCAAAACTCCAAGTCGGAATGATGATGCAGGTAGCAAATGTCACGCCGTATTCTTCAAACAGGCATGGCTTGCGGGCACACAATCTCAGCGATGAAATTCGCTGTTGGAGGGACCACCGCGAAGAGCAAGCGCGTCCTCATGATGCTGGAGGCGCTCTTTTCTACCCAGCGGCAAACCGGTGTGTTGACTAGATGTACGTGGTGGCACATTCTCGCTTTGACCAAGTGACTGCTGCCGTTGCGAGGCGGCCTCGTGGTTGGGCAAAAGAAACTTCTTGAGCATCATCAACATCTGAGTCATGTTCGCTATCAGTTTCACGCTCGATATCAGCTGCGCCGCTCATGCCCAATACTCTCGTTAAGTGAAATGACAAGTGAAGGAGCTCGAATGATGGTAATGGGAAGTTTAAGGCATCATGAGTGACCAAGACAATTTCATCACCAGAGCAAACTTTTTTTTCTGTGTTGTGATTCCAGAGTTTGCTGTTTCTCCCATATGACGTCAGATTGGAGGGGATGCGTGGTGGCGTGTTAATGTGAACACTGGCGGAATATTGGCGTGAGGGCAACCACCAAAAACGAACTGTAAGGGAGCACTTGTCACTGGAAAGTGCAACAGGTTCAAGCACAAACCGACCCTTTCCCCAAAGGACGTGGGCATATCTGTTCAACGTTATCATATTGCCTAGGTGTTCGGTTGCCACATCGCCCATCACCCCTTTCCACCACTTCTCCACCTGTTCTGGCGGCCAAAAGAAACGCAACATTGACCAAAAATGTTGTTCCTCTATTTTGCTTTGGCTGTTCAGGCTGAACGGGAAGATATATGCCCCCTCTAATGCGTCATCTGCACGAGTGATGATACAACCTTGGTCCCGTTCGTTGGCCTACCAATAGTTAGCAATGCTTCTGTATTGACCACAATAATAGGGCGCTGAGCTTACTTTCTGGGCTAGTTTGGGGTCTCGTTCCGCATCGTCAGGATTCTTCTTGCGCTTTTTCGCGGGGCCGGGGCTCGAAGATGGTTCCGCGTTGGGGTCGGTCACGGAGGTGTCGTCTCGCGAGCGGTTACGGGTTGCCCCTTACGTTAAACCAAAGTCAGCCCCATCTCTTGAATAATGGTAGGAATACATGAAAAGGATAACAAGGACATACAGGCTAGGAGGCGACATTTGTTCTCTTGCGCCAGGAGGGCTCTGTCGAGATGTTTTGCGTCCCCGTTGACGAGACCTTCGAGCATATCAATGTCGGACACCCATAGGAGGGCCCAAGTCACGGAGTCAACATTGTCATAATGCTCACTGACGCGGCGGATGAGGCCTGCCCTTTTGGCGTCGCCCAGTTCGGGAATTGGTGTGGGTTTTGTGGTGGGAGGTGGGGTCGGCGAGCTC
Source organism: Aspergillus multicolor (assembly GCF_047715735.1). NCBI lineage: Eukaryota > Fungi > Ascomycota > Eurotiomycetes > Eurotiales > Aspergillaceae > Aspergillus > Aspergillus multicolor. The sequence continues at coordinate 201,512 of NW_027395956.1, forward strand.
AGAGATGTGATATTGGCGGAGTCGGGGGGCTGACCTGATAGAGACATTGTTCTTTTTTATCCTTGTAGCGCTGCTCTGGACTCCGAGTGTGGTTTGTGGAGCGGAGTCACAGAGGCGGAGTCACAGTTGTGTGTGGTCACTTCTAGCGCCCACCACCTAATGGCGGTCTACAAGGGTAAAAAAAGGTTGGGAGCCGGTGGCCGTTGGCCACTAACCTAGGTATCTTCAACCTAGCAATCCTACAAACACTAAATGTTGTGTCCTCATGGTATGCATAATGTACAGGATGTACATTCAACCCCTAACGATATAATACCCGCCTATACCCTCCTGTTCAACCCCACTCCGCACCCCAACACGCTCGATCATCTTCTGCCCTCGCGCAAGGACATTTCCCGCGCCATCTTTGGTTCGATCGATCCAGCCGCGACGATCTGCCGTTTCAGGGCCCCACAGTGGATGATCGAGAAGCGCCTGCACGTACTCGGTGTCGTACTGCTCCGCCAGAATGGAGGCTTCTGCTGCAGCCTGGTGCGCGGAGATGAGATCATTCTCCGTGCGTGGTGATGAAAGCGGCATGTCCGCACGCAGAAACCCAAGGATACGGACAGTGATTGTAGGTGGAAGATTTGAGATTGAGTCGTGGAGGAGGCGGATAATAGAGACTTTGCGGGTGGTCTGCGATAGAGAGACAGGGCCAGTGTGCTGCGAACCATCCCAAAGGCGGACAGCGAGAATAATCATCTGCCAGTGGTCAGTACCGGCACGTACCCAGCCGAAGAAGTAGCCGCGAAGCTTGTCTTGGATGTCGGAAGGTATTTTAACTGGAATTCGACTGAGATCATGAGATTGAGAAGGATGCGCAGTGAAGTCCAGCGGGTATGGAGACTGAGGACCGTTTTCTATCGATGGTGGTGCAGTGGTATCCGGACGGCTTCCACCTTCCGGCTTGATTGCTTCGTAGGCAGTCTGTATAGCGGTCTCTCCAAGCCAACCCGGCTGGTAGCGCGACGTCACAGTGTTCGCTACTGCGGTCACCGGAGCTACAACTCTCGACGCCGCAACCTGCGCATATGTTCCAGCGACAAGTGCACCAAGCTCCAGTGGCATGGTGGACAAACTGGCACCGCGAAGCGAACTCGGATCGATTGACGTCGAGAGGATGCGGAAAACAGGACTCCGACAAAGAACCTTCTTCTCCCCATGGCACAGAATGAGCTGGAAATATCCGTCCTCCGCATCCGGTGGAATCCGCGCGACAACCGTCTCCCGCAATTGATGCGTTTGCACCCGTTTCGTAGCCTTCTTGTAAAACTTGGCGATATCTCGCTGCCACGCGCGCTCTTTGTTGGGTTCGACCTGATTGGCACGGACCGCGACAGTGGGCGTAGCATTCACCCAGTCATCGTGCATGCGGAAGAGCGCTTTGGCGCGCATCCCAGTCTTTCCACTCCATCCTTTGCATTGTAGCCAGAATGATCTGTCGGCGGGGAGCGGCGTATCGGCGAAGATGGAGACGGTCACGGATGTGGTCGGACCGCGGTAGAAGACGATTCCGTGCGAGTGGCGGAGAATAGAGTAGTGCTTTGTCGATTCGGAGGGGTGGCTGATGAGGCCACCGAGGAAATGGCGGGCGTCGGCGTAGAAGCTGGACTTTTCGGAGTCTGCGGGAACGGTGGTTTCGGCGCGTGGGAGGGGCGGGGGATTCGGGGGTTGCGGACTCAGAGGCGGAGGAGCTCGAAGATTGGGTTGACTTCGGTATCGAGGAAGAGAATGCGGTGGTTGAAGCGATGGATTGGGCGATGGTGATGGCGAGGGTGTGAAACGGGGAGGTGGAGGAGGAAAGTGAGGAGAATGAGGAGAAGCCGCGGAATAGGGAGAATACGCGACGTAGCGAGAATATGGCGGCGGTGGGTTGGGTGTCAACGGCCGCTGAGCGACATACTCGACTGTGGGCGTAGGTGCCGGAACGGGCTTACGCTTGATTTCCATTTACATTTGACATCGATATCTGCTAGAAACAATCCGAGATGAATTTATCTACTCGTCAATGCCATGGCCGCGCTAGGTGTATGAGGTCACGTGAGAGGCCGCTATCACAGCCATTGCTTTGGACAAACTGAGGCCTCAATAGAAGGAAGAGAACAAAAATGAATATCTTCTACCCTAGATTAAATCTTTTCCAAACCTCAAACCCAATTCGTGTTTCTGCATCTCATTCCCTTTTCGATGATCAAAAACTGTTCCTCAAATGTAAACGGAGCCAAGATACGGGATAGTGCGAGAGTAGGCAGTAGCAATCTGCTCCTACTCTGCACCTGATTCCTGTGAGACTCAACTCTTTCATTTCTCCTTCTCACCTCACCTAACTTACTTCAGCTCTTTCATCTTACGTTGTCAACCTCTCGTCCCTTTCAATCACAAAGCTCCATGGCACCAGGTCAATTCATTCTGACCATGACCGTTTTCGATCTCGATGACGCCAGCGAGAATAATGAGATTGTCAAGATGTTTACTCTCGCACTTATCATCCAACTGGCCGAAGTTGATGATGATGATGAAGACAAAGACGGAGTCGAATCGAGCGAGGACCAACGGAATGAGGATAGAGACGTCTTGAAGAAAGACATCGAGGAGCCCAAATTCGTCATAGAGGGTGCCGCAAATCCCGCCATGGTCAGACTCTGCCGCTATGAGGGCGAGGGCGCCTTTTACAAGCTCTGAATACACTGTTTCCACGCGGAATGCACGTTCAACGGAGATCAAGTGGCCAAGGCATCTGCTACGCTGATTGACAGAGAGTTAATTCGTCATAGATTCTGGAGCGTCATGGGCTAACTCGACCAGAATCAATCTCACATCGCTTTCGCCGTTTTCGCCGTTTTCGATCGATATGGGGCCCTGGAGCAAAAGTTCTATTCGCACTCCGTACAACGAGGAAGTGGAGTCTGGGGAAGGAAACTCGACAATGGTCCCCTCCTCATCATCGAAACCGTTCACATCAGAGCGAACAACCTACGCGGGGCTGGACTGGGCAAGATGATAGTCTCGCTGATGTTGCAAAAAGCTCAACGTTTGGTAGACGACCACAAGTCCAGCCACTGGACTACGAAGAAGAATCAGACTGTTGAACGCGCCTGGTCTTTACATGTGCTTACCACACCGCGCTGGCTGCCCACAGATCTTTCACCAGAAATTAGAGGGAAACCACTGAGGGAATGGCGAAAAGCGAAGCACAAGGCTGCTGACGCAGCTGTTGGTTTCTGGAGGTCATGCGGATTCCGTCGAATCGGAGCTTCAGACTGCTTGGGATACTCATTCGATCCTGACCATTTGTCTCGTACGTTGAGTCGAGAGAACGATTTCGAACCGCAACTACCGTCGCTTCATGATCTGGATGTTGAGGAGAAAATGAAGAAGGCAAACAATGGAAAACATCCGAATACTACGGATCAACCTCCCTTCCTGCATTATGCAGCATCCAAGTATACGGATGCGGAATGCATGCAGTTGTTCAACGACACCTTGAAATCTGCTGTTGGGTTTCACTGGGGCCGCACTGACTGTCGACGAAATACATTTTTTCACATCGTCGCCTGTCAATTGAAACCTCAGAGCCTGACGTGGTTGCTTGAGAATATCCCGGCGGCAGTGAGTTGAAATCCGCAAGAAACTTTAAGGAATACACGCCTTTGGAATCACTACAAGTACAGCTTGAGTCCACCAGAGCACTAAAAGATGACAAACTGGGAAAAAGGTGGGATGTATCGGACGACTTCGAGGGACACGGGCCCGATGCCGTGATGTGTCTTTCTGTTCTGTTGTGGCATACTGGGACTCCTAGAGTGCCCTCCAGGCTGGAGATGGCGTGCTTCAAATATGACTGCACTTGCGGCCAGTGTCTGGAAGGCTATCTCTCCCCCCGGATGGCCTCTGCTATTCTGTACCAGGCCCAACTCACAATGAAGCGAGTCAATGCAGCTGGGATGGATAGCATTTTGCCAATCTGCGAAGAGATGTGTCCCACGGCAATCAAGTCCCTAACCCCGGCCGAGGAGGAGTCATCTAGGAACAACTCGTCCGTGCGCGAAGGAGTTATCATGGTTCTCGGATTTGTTATGTTTTGCATATTGAAAGACGTGATTCCCAACGAACACGCTACTCAGAAAATACTCAACACCAAACCGAAGGATCGTCCAGTCCTTCCGAGCGCAAGGGACTATCTTCAGGCTGTTGGTCGCAAGAAGGGAGTTGCGACAGTAGTCCAAGCCGCCCTCGAGCGAGCAAAGACGTACAACGCGAAGGCCGGTCACGAACGTTCCATTTATTTGCCGTCTGAATCCTCACCCCGGGAGGCAGATCTTCGACGCATGCCAGCATGCCGCAACGATCGCGAGTTCGGGTTCATCGCTGCAATGTGGGGAGTCCAACTAAATACTTACAAGCCTTCTGGTCGTGGTTGAGCCCTACCACCGTGGGCGAGGTTGTTGAAATGTCAGAGCCTTATCTTGATTCTCTGTAGCCTTACAGGGCGAGTCACCATGAACCCTCCGATGTCATAACATGTTCGAGTTTTCAGCTGCACCTGCCACCAGCCCGAAGAAGGGGATCTTGTTGACCCCGAGTATAATGTATTAAGGGCTGCAGTTACAATAATATGATTTTGTGATTTTATACAACGAGCCATAGCGTATTCCATGTTCAAGAGCCAAAGGAACTACTGCATAGACTTGATTGTTCTCGTGAAACTACGGGTTATGAATGCATGGCTGGCTGGCTCCTGTTGGCGAGCATTCTCCGAAAACGCGAGGCTCAACCTAAGTAGCTGTTTCATGCCTGATCTGACTCAGAACCTCTTTGCTTCGACTGTATAAGGAACTTGAAATAAATCGTTACGTTTAAAGATTGCTTTGACCTCGCCACTGTTCTGGAGCCATTGACTCAGTCATTATTAATGTTGTGTCTGGAGCAGGCCCAGAAGGAGGACGTACTTTATCTGTCATACAGGTTGGGAGTAAGGTCGTAATGTATGAACTTAAAGATCCCATTGCAAAGCTCAGCCTCACCTATATACATGCAGATCCGTATGCAACCACAACCCACCATCGCCGCTGTCAAAGTCACCAACCACTCCATTCCCGCTCACTCCTATATACAAGATGCAAGAGAAACATGAACGGATACATAAAAGCCATTAGTAAACATAGGACAAAACGAGCACTCAACAGCATAAACACAAAAACATGGGTCCCATCTAATCCACTAGAAGTCTAGAGCTCCTCATTATCCTTTCACCACTCAAGCCAGCCAAGAAGATAGACAAGACAAGCCTAGTGGTGAAAGTCCTTCGTGTTAAAGGGCTCAAAGTCTTTAACAATGTTGCTGTACGTCTTTTTGAACGAGGAATCATGGCTCACAGCCCTTGTCGCCACAGTGCGTCCCCGAATCTTAACATCCCGCTTCGCAGAGCCCGAGTCATCCGTCATGGACACAGTTTCCGAGTTCTCCAAGTGGCGATCACACGTACCCCCCGGCACAATCTGATCCCCCGCCTTGGTCTCAACAAGCGTATACTGGTTCTGGATCTTCGCGTAGTCCGCCTGCACGCCGGGGAACCCACCCGGCACAACGATATCGTACACCGCAACGACGGTGTTCTGCGCCACGTTCTCGACCTGGTTGCTCTGCGCGTAGTTGTCGGGGACGTTGCTGTCGGCGTCGTACGCATCCAGCCACTCCTGGCTGCTTGACAAGGCGCCATCGCCATAAGCGCCCAGGAGGTCCAGACTATGCCCCGTCTCGTGCAGCGCAACGTCGAGATTTGAGCTTGTCGTGCCACTGAAGCAGATGTTGCCGTTGCTGTTGAAAGCCCAGTTATCGCCGGGGATTGTGAGGACATGACGGACCCAGCTGCGCATGCGCACGGGGAGCCGCCCGAATGTGTCGACGAGAGTCTCGAAGGTGTCGGCCGACTCCTTGTGTCGGCAGAACGACCAGCCGTCTTGGCAGTCGTCGAAGAAGATGTCCCAGACTTCGAAGTCTGAGGGGTTCAGGCCTTGGTCTTCGGCGATGGACTTGCAGTCGGCGGGCATCAGGCCGTCTTCCCATTTGCCCCAGTAGGGACCGCTGTTTGAGGGGAGGTTGGCGACGTTGCCGTCGAGGAGGTAGTCGAGGTCTGAGGTGAGGGCGGGCTTGTCGAGTTGGGCGTTGGTGAGCGCGGCGAGGGCGCCAGTTAGGAGGAGGGATTTGGTGACGGACATGGTGGCGGTTTGAGGTGGAAGATGTGGGAGTATGAGGGGGGTTTGTTGAGAGTTGGGTTGATTGTAGACTGGAAGAGAAGCTTGATGGTTTGGACTGATCTGCTCAATGAACGAAGGGTCTGAGGGTTTATATACTCCATAGTGCGAGTCGCGACCCTCATTTCCGATATACAGCACAGGATCTCGATCCTGGATCGGACCAGCACCAACAGAGCCATTGTCTGATGCCAGCAGGCCCTCAGCCTCAATGCTCAAGATACCCTGGCCTATTTCGTCGCCGTCTGTCCAATGGAAATCGTTGCAGCCGGGGTATTTGGCCCCCAAACCTGCAGGACGCCTTGCAATTTCCTCGGAGGTAGGGCTCGGACATGTACCGTAACATCGTCAGCTAGCAGCCCTAGCATGCGAATCCGATTGCTGGGAATGCTGCACGCCCAGGGCCGATCCTGCAGGAACAGAGCTGCGGCCCAAACGCGGCGCAATCATGCATAGCAGCATAGCCCTACCTTGGCCTGTTCGGGTTAGTGTGACTGTGTACTGTGGAGAAGGGCGGCCTGCTCCGTCCCTGAGTATTTCCAGAGGGGCGCAGCAAGGGACGGAGCTCCGCAAGCTGAAACCCTGCAGGGCTTGAAGAAGTGAGAACCAAGCCAAACTTGAGGTGTTGAGATATCGACTTTGGCGGATGAAGAGGAGTTTTCGGGCTGAGTATTTGTTGAGCCGGTAGATACCTACCTCGAGTTAAGTGTCTATTTCTCAGGACTTCCCTGATCACTGAACGCTTCCTTGGCGCGAACCATCAAGACCAGGGCCGATCAAAGAACATAGCTCACAGATCTTCAGGCAAGCCGTTTCTGGAGCTTGAGGCTGCGTGCTAGAGCCTAGCGGTGGGATTTGATCTTTATGCCAAGCTCTCCAGCTGCCTGTTTGAGCATGGTATGGGCAAAAATCAAGGACCAATGTGGAGATCAGGGCTCTCCGGCCAGCTCCGCTCCTCGCAAGCCACAATTTGGATGCATGAAAGATGGGAAAGATCCAAGCTAAGGGTTGTTGTTGCTTTGTACGTTGAACTTGAAGACTCGGTAGACAGGGAGTGCATTGAGACGATGGAGTAGATCGTACTAGCTTGAGGATGAGATCCGGTACGTAAACTGCTGTAGACTCTAGCGACAGCTCCGCGGACGTATGTTTAGAACCTCGTCAATGCCCAAAGAATATATCCATGGTACATATAACTTATGCCGGATCAATTGCGACCATTCTGAGGGTAGGCCGGGAGGGTAACAATAGCTGGCGGGACATTCCACGCTTCATCTATGTTGGATATGGTATGAACTTGTAGTCTGAGCCTGGTAAAATGCTTCTGTGTGGGTACTGCCATTGCTGCTGCAGCGCCCTTCAGCAACCATTTGATGAACCGGCTGACCATCAAGTCCTTGTAGGACTTGCCCACCATTCGTACCAGTCTACTCTTGCCCATTACCAGGGTGATCGTGTTAGCTCGTGCCGGCTAGCCTGAACGAACCTATGCATTGGGCCTTGAAAAATGCTTCACAAGTCATGTCGACACTGGACAGAAGCGAGGGTGCCAGAACAAGACCGCTAAGACTTGTCCAAGAGCATAAGAATAGCTTAGCAAAGGGGCTGAAGAGGTGATTCTTGGACCAGAGAAAATAGGTGGAGCTCGTCAAGTCGTTTCACTGGTTAGCGGTCTTCAGCCGCACGAGTCTGGTGCCCACTGTCCGCTCCTGGTTGGTTGGCGCGTCCGCATCATGACTCGTGGCAGGGCTGAGCCGGAAATGGCGGAGTAGAACGGGTGCTGCGGTAAATATCTCCACGGCGATGGGTGGACGAAGAGAGGTATATGAAGCCTGATATAGCCGGGAAGGTGGTTGTCTTCCTTCAACATTCAAGCAACCAAGCAACCAAGCAACCAAGCAACCAAAGCCAAACAGCAAAACAGTCAAACATCCTCCTCATCTCCCTCACAAACCACAATCAGGCCACAATGCACTCCTCAACTCTCTTCCTCGGTCTCACCATGCTCACCGGCGCCATTGCCGCCGACCAAGTCGTGACCATGTACATCCCCGACAACGCCGACGGGCCCGCCCTTGCCGGTGCGGTCATCGGATCGGTACGAGTCTTACCTTGCAACCTCCAAGACCCCGCTAACACCCCTCACCAGGACTCCGACACAACAACCTACTCCATCACCTGCGCCGACTCCGTAACAGAATCCTGCGCTCTCCCCAGCGGCGCATCACTCATCCAGGCGCCGGGGACAGTCACCGTATTCGTCGACGAGGCAGGATAGTACGTAACCCACCCTACCTTTTCCTCCCATACAAAGGGTACAGCCGCTAACATATCATGTCCGCACAGCACCGCCACCGCAGCCTGCACATACGGCGACGCCGACAAGACGGCGACATGCTCCGTCGGCATTGACGGCGAGGCTCTGTGGTCGAGCACCGACCCTATCCGCTCCTATGAGGTTACCATCACCGCAACAGAGACCGGCTCTGCGACGTCCTCGAAGCCGCTCTTTGGATCGGGATCGGCGGCGGCCACACCAACCACTTTGAGCAGCAGTACCACGAAGACCGGGAACGTTGATGCGCAATCCACCACGAGCACAAACACGACGGCCGGTGCGGACGCCCAGGAGACGGATGGACCTGGTAACGGGGCTATGGGCACGGCCGGAAAGCCTTTTGGTGCTGCGGCTATGGCTATTGTTTTTGGGGTTGCCGTTGCTATGCTTTAGGCTATAGCGCTTGACGATTGCTCGCCACCACTGTATTTTGTACTCCTTGCTTTAGTAGCGCGTTGGCTTGGAATGGTTGTTATGTTTGCTTAGATACCTGGATAGACGTGATAGAATAGACGCAATGTGCCAATCTGTGCCATTGTTGGACCCATGGCTCATTCTCAATACAGAGTTTCAAGGCCAAGAAACCAACCCCTGAACATCGGGCTCCACACCAACCCGCACATGAACGCGGACAACATGTGATGCTCGCTGTCGCCCCTATAACCAAAAGTTCCAATGACGCGTAGCCAGAAATACAGCCGACGAGAGGTATATGACTCTAGGACATCGAAGAACGACGGAAACATAGCCCTAGAAGCCTGCCAAGCATACGCATGACTTCGTCGTTTGATAAAAGATCATTAACACCGCGGCGTATCTAGATAAGGTCAGCGAGAGTCCTCAGGGTAGAGACCGGGTACCAGAACGTACGCCACAGTTGCCCCCAAAACCTCAAGAGGCTTTCTCTTGCGGATGCGACCCAACGCCAGCGCGAAGAAAAGGATGAAGACGGACGTGACCGTAAGCCGGTCTGTCGCACTTTGAAGACTGTCTAGAAGCCATAGGGGGCCAAGTAGGAGGCCTAATCCTAGCCCTATCGATAGCATCTCACCGTAGTTATCGATGAATTCCTTACTGGCAACCGGGGACAGGTCCTCTCCTCGATACTAAGGGAGTCCAGATTTCGGAGTGGCTTTCCACCAGCGAGGCCACTTTAGATAGCGTCCCAACGACAGAAGAAACTCGCTGATAGGGTTTGGTTCGACTGCCGCAATCCGGCTCAGGTCTTCTGCATCGACGTACCCGCATTCTCGATCGATGATTGCGCCCTTGTTATCATGATGCTAGACCCTAAGGTCATCCCGCTCCTTCTTGCTTGTGGATGCGCATTCTCGAATCCGCCGGCATGAGTAGACGTATCGATCTAGGAAAAGATACGGGTTAGCATGGTATTTTCTAAATAGCAAGAAACTCACTATAAGTCTCTAGCCGGTCCTGAATTCTGCGAAGAATTGCGGCTCGCTTGGCCTTGTCTCTATCCCAAAGTCCCCATTGTGTATATCGCCTGTGTCGGGATGGCGTGCACGCCTCTCTTCTTCTTCGTGTAATTTTCCGCAGTACGTGAGCTCAGCCTGTAGGTTGTAGATTACCAGTGTATTCAGGCGATCGAATAGCCGGAAGTGTCCGGAGGATGGACTCTCTCCAGAGTATTTGGCAAGGCCACGATATCCTGCGGTACCCAAGTCATTGTGAGATCATATTGGTAGACGGATAGGCATGAGCGGGCAAGCGTACCGACAAACTTCTCCGGGAATCGCTCCATATCTAAGTCTTCCCAGGTGACTTCTGAATCATTTGGTACCGGCGTTCCTGTTTCGGAGCTTGAAGGGTTGTTCATGTTGACTGATTCGACGATGTGGGTTAAGCATAATATGTAGACAATAAATAGATGACGAAGTGATAGACCATGAGTTAGGAGATGATGGAATGGGTAACAACAACAACAAGAAAAACAAGACGGGAGACCATGGAAAAGGGGAAGATAGAAATGGAGGATTTCTGTTCAGAGACAGGCGAAGGATGAATGTTACACAAGCTCGTCAATCAAGGCTGGCTTCAGTGGTGTAGTATAAGACATCCAGCACGACCGCACGCTATAATTTGCTCACAGGCACTCCACATGTCTTGGTCACCCTCCATGCTGGTTGATGGATTTCCAGAGACCTGTCGACCAGTTTTCCTTGTCTCCTCTCTTTCTCCTTCCCTACGCTCGGTACCTTCTTGATTCCTCTCGCCATCGTCACCTCCGCGACCTCTACAAACGCCGAACAAGTTCGTTTACAACATCCAATTTTCCTCCCTGCCGTCTATACAGCCAAGTGATATCGGCAACCATGACCCTCGCCGTTTCTCCCGCGATGGTGTAGACGCGATTCACCTTGCCAGCCACTCCCCAGTTTTACCAGATCTAACGTCAGAGCCCTTTCGCATCGGAGATACAGCGGTGTGTTTGGGAGAGCGCAGGATCTGCCACCAATTCTGGGGGTCGGGAAAACAGTCGGCTGGCATGTTGCCTTCGTCAGTTTTCTCCGAAGAAAATTTATGCGATAAGGTCGCGCGTTGGCGATCAGCATATTGCAAAGAAGAAAGATGCAGCGTCTCTCAACTGGCCAGCCCGTGCGACACGGATCAAAGGTGGAATCGGACGACTCTTCGGAAAAGGGCAGAAGCGATCGGCTGATGGAAACGATGGTTCTGACTCGGACAGTGAACCGGAAAGCCCCCGGATGAGGTTGGCGATTCCGACATACAGGAGTGATAAGGGGCAGAATTGCATGCTACTATGCCAGGTGTCAGGCGTGGTGGCGCGGCCTCGTGCGCTACAGACTTGTCTCTTCGTTGCGCTGGAAGAATGGCTTTCGTGCATGTAGGTCATGAATATGGTTTTTCAATTGACCGACGTCCAGTGTCTCTCCCCATTCGCATAGGCAATCTTGATTTCATCTGAAGCCCGGTTGGCGTTGTTCCTTTGACTGTGTCAGAGATGATAGGGCATTCGCACATTATTCTGGCTCAAAGAAAAGTCGCTTTGGTAGAAACAGGCAAAGGACTCAGCCTTTCTTGCCAGGCCACTATTCGTCGCTCGTTGTACCCATGCGAGAGACTTCATTCGTAAGTGTCCCTTTGTGGATTCGACTCCTTGAAACAATACGCGTTGTTAACTTCCGGCCGTCTTTCAGTTGAAGTCAGAGTTACTATTAGGATGTCTTTTTCCAGCCGGTCGATAGACAATGGGTTAATATACCCCCTAACATTGTGCCACGAATCGACGACAAAGGTGAGCCCTTGAAAGTCTTCGAGCTTTGTATGTCGCCTTGCAAAGACACAAAGACTATCGGGTAACGAAATCCAGTTTAGCCCTTACGAGATAGCCGCCCATGAGGCATAAAAACCTCCAAATATGCCGTCGAGTGATTCTGGAGCACAGAGCAAACGACCGGATATCCTCTCTTGGCCCTTGTCCTCGTCCTCCTCGTCGTCGTCTTCGCCTAATTAAACTTCTCCAACTCGAATCCACAACCATGTCGACCGGCCTGCCAAACCGCGAGGTCAAGATCGCAGCTGTTCACATCGGCCTAATTCTAAAAAGTGCCGGAATCCCCAACCTTCTCTTTGGCTGGACCGGACTTGCCCTCATCTTTGCCGACTTTGGGTTTCCACTGATCGAGTTCTTGGTCCCGAATGACCAAATAGCAGACGCAACCAGAGCCATTGAACAAGCCGGACATAAGCTCTGCTCGAACCCCAACTGCCTAGAGCTGCAGGAAGACCGGGGTTCGGCCCTCGGTGATGCAATCTACAGATATCACCCTATCGCGGACGCACATTTTCACCTGTCCTCTGGACACCTGCTATCCCTGTTCAAACAGGACGATATACTGCCGCACCTCCCAAAACTCAAACACAGCTGCCCAGAAGGGAAGAAAAACAAGAACTTCATCCTCTCCACAGATCCACGTTTGCCAGCCCGCCGCACCGCTGCAGACGCCACCAGGAGGCCGGGGCCGTCAGGGCCCTGGAATGACCTGCCTGAAGTTATGGTCCTCAACCAGCGAGGGCACATAGAGGCGCTGCTGCTTTTGCGCTGCAGGGATATTGACAGCAAACCTGCCGTTGATAATATGTGGCGTGACATGCTCTGGGAGATTTGGCAAGTAAGCAAGCCATTCCGGAGAGAATGTATCCGCATGCCTACAGGTATCCTCCAGCGGTGCTGGTGGAGCTATCCAGAGGGTCAGGACAACAGCCTACCGGAGGCTCGGCAGAAGTTCAGTACGGACGTATACGTCCGGAACTCGCGAGACGAATTGGTGCAGCAAGGCGAAGACCCCCGTGAAAAGCCCACCTGGCTGCGCAAGAAACTGGGCAATTATGCTGGTAAGCGTGAGCCCATTAAACGAAGATAAAGAGATAACCTCAATCTAGGCGTTTTCTTTTTGTATGGAGTTCTTGAAGCAATAACCATGATAGACCAATCCGCTCCTCCTAATACCTACCAGCATCAAAATCTGGTACTCGAGGCAGATGACCTAAGGCGCTGAGCCCTGAGTCGCGGACCAACACTCCTTACACCGCTATCATTACCCTAGGTTGCATGGTCCAGTGGAGTGGCCGAATTCGGGATGCGCTTCTGCAGGTGTATGTATGGTAGGCTGTCAAGTATCACTCTTGACCGTAACCCCAACCCAACGGATCACCCGTGTGCGGTAAAGCGCCAGGTCGTAGAGCGCTAAGGCTTCGACCTCATAGTTATGGCGCATGTAAGGTGAGAGCCAAGAATCTCGATGGGAGGCTGTCAGAGTCACACCTGCCAGCCATGGTCCATTTGTAGCACCCAATCTCATACGGTGGTCAGTGCTCCCCCGTAATCACGATAATCCCAGCAGCTGGTACTAAGAGCACAGTAGGACTACCATAGCCGACTGCCTATTTGGGCACTCAGCTTGCGACTCGACTCGCTATTGCAGGCAACCCTGGGTAGCTCTCCGCACCCTGAGGCCGCACGCTTATATCCCGGGCAATGCTTGCTGGCTTGTTTGCTTCCGGTCGGCCGACGGAGATCGCACGCCGATAGGTTGTATCAAAGGTTCAGTGCGGTTGAACTGGGCATCGCACGCCTTCTCGGCTCCGCTAGTGGTAAATGTCATCTCCTGAACCGGAAGGCTGCAAGGCTTGACTTGCTACAAGGGGCATGGTTGGTGGACGATGCGCGAGATCCGAGGTAGCTGGACGTCCTAGATGCTGGTATCTGGTATTCCGATCACCTTCTTCCTAGGCTAGAAAGTCGGTATTCATATAATCAGCCCATTCACCGAAATGGGATCCCTAGACGATGCGACTAATCGAGACCCTTTTGGGTAAATTTCGGTCCTCTGCGCCCGATCTACAAAATGGTATTCAACCTGGTATCCACGATTGAACAAGAGCTATGTGATTGATCATCTCACCATTTAGAGTTTCAACAATGGCATTCAGGGACAATTGTTTCCTCAGGGCGGACCTTCTCGTGATGCGTGCGGCGATTACGTGTTGGGTCAGACACCTTCAGCCAATCACCTCCAGGACTTGGTGATACTGCGGACTAGGGCTGTCTCGTCTCGAGCTGATCATCGGGATTCCGTTCGGGGAACTTGTGGATCAAGCTCGACCTGCAGGAAGACCGTGCTGTGCGCTGCGCGGGTGCGTCGGGAGACATGCCCGATACGGTTGATGGGCAGCAGATGCCCATCTACTCCGCGACCGAGAACCAGGGATCGCGCATCAAAGCTGTCGCTTACCATGGATCTGGGTCTGCTCCTTTTCAGAGTTGGCGATCGTGGCATCACCGCTGAGAAACGCCCCGTCGTCCGCTCGACTCCCTTCACGGTACCAATACTTCGCTGTAGCGATAGAGCTACCTGGGTATCATCAAGGATCCTCACGAGTCAGTCCCTTACCTTGGACTACTGTCAGGGTGTCAGCCTCGACATCTCGCCCCCAACTTCGCTTCGCAAGACTGCCTTGAGCTTAGTGGGATTGCGATCGGCCGGCGCCGCGAGCTTGGTACCGTATAAGCACGAGACACCGCGGTGGGCCCTGGCCGATCTGTCGCACTATCGCCCACTATCGCAACGACTGACACTGACAGGGTCCATCCACCGGGTTAAGCTTTTGCTGGTCCCCACGATGGCGATGCAGGACACGTGCGAGCCGTCCGTCTCAGGATTCGGAGTGGCTGTTAAATACGTCCTGTCCGCACGAGACGCGCTTCTCAAAGCTTGCCACCGCGTGCGGTAAAATTCCAGTAAGCACCATGGCCGCCCTTATGCGCGCGATGTCTCTGCTTCGAAGTGAGCTTAGGCAAGATGAATTGAATCGCCTTGTTTCTCGACAAGCGCAGTACGTTGAGCCCGTCGACGGCCCAACAAAGGCAGGCTTCATCGCCATGGGCATTTGCGGCGTCATTTCTTTCGTCGCGACCCTTACACTCTTTCTTTTCCTTACTTTTCGCTTTATTTTTTGGTCCCGATACTATAAACGGCCTCTAGTGCACAATCAATACGTTGTTCTCATTTACAACCTGCTTCTTGTCGACCTCCAGCAAGCGACTGCGTTCCTGCTCTGCCTGCATTGGGTCAGCAAGGGCGCTGTCTACTATCCAAGTGCAGCTTGCGTCCTCCAAGGATGGTGGATCCAGACGGCCGATCCAGGCAGCGGGCTGTTCGTCATTGCGATCGCAATGCATACCGGCGCCGTTGTCCTCCGAGGCCGCCAGCTACCATACCGAGCCTTTGTAGGATGCGTTATCGGACTGTGGGCATTCATCCTCGTCCTAGGCTTCATCCCAGTCGGCCTCTACGGCTCAGAAACATTCGTCATCTCCGAAGCAGCCTGGGTAAGCCACCCTCAAACCCTTCTGCCCCGCTTCACTAACACACCTCAGTGCTGGATAAGCCCTGCGCACGAAAACGAACGCCTCTGGGGGCATTACATCTGGATCTTCCTCGCCGAGTTCGGCACGGTCGTGCTCTACGGGCTCATGTTCTTCTACCTGCGTCGCCGCATGCTGCACGCCGCCAAGCTCCGCCCGGGCGCTAACACCGGCCACCACGAGAGCCTGAGGCGCCTTAACCGCGTTGTCATCTACATGGTCATATACCCGCTCGCCTACGTGCTCATGTCCCTGCCTCTCGCCGCCGGCCGCATGTCCAGCGCCCGCCACGTCGTTCCGAGCCGCGTCTACTTCGCCATCGCGGGGTCCCTGATGGCGCTGTCCGGGTTCGCGGACGCGGTGGTCTACACGCTTACGCGTCGTCAGCTGCTGCTTGATACGGACCTTAGTACGTCGGATGGTCCGTATGCGCGGTACGCGTACTCGGGGTCGCACACGTACCATACGCAGATCACGAGTACGACTGGCGGGCGAGAGAGAAAGCTGGGATCGAGGTTCCGGAAGGGCATGCAGACGCTTGATGAGACGGTGCGGGATGATCGGGATGATTCGACGGAGGAGATTGTCAAGGGGGTGCGGAATGGGAGTGGGGATATTGAGATGACGGGGTATATGGGCCGTGGGGTGTACCAGGAGACGACGATTGAGATTACGCATGAGGCGGTGGATGAGCAGGAGTTGCAGCACGGCATTGAGCAGTCTGAGAGGCGAAGTGGGTGAGCGGAGCTGGCTGGATCTTTATGATTCGTACTGCCGCTGGTCGAGAGTGGCCTTTTCCTTTGTCTACTGTCTATTTATACCATCTACGGTATACATAATGCTAATTGTAATACTTCATCTGTCTAGTCCTGGGCTTTAAACTTACTCCCGTAACTCAAATAGCCATCTATAAGTACCACCATAGTAAGCTCAAGTGTCATAACTTGGAATTGACAAGGGACTCACGGCCTGCGCTTTCCCCTTGGTGGCCCAATCGGGAGTATGGTAGGTAGTAAGCGAATCTCAATATCCGGGCCATCTGATGCAGTTCTCATAAAGTATTTCCTTCCGGGATAACAATGACTTCAAACAATACGCCTCTCCGGATAGCTATCATCCCAAATGAACCGATTTTTGAGACTTTGCTGAAAGAATGCTGGCATCTAGTACTCCGTACGTCCGTCAAGTCCCGTGTCGCGGGTAGGGTTAGATCTAGTCACGTGCACTGTACACCCTTCCTCGACCCTCAAAGCTGTCCAACGGTACATCGCAGATAATTATAAGATTCGCTATGAGATGTATGACTCTGGAAGTATCGTTCTCCACTCCAGGAGCTCATTCGTTGTGCAATCTCACATCTCCCATAGCCTACTCGCAGTACATCCCTGTACTGCTTCTGACTCTGCAAAGGCTCTGACGAGATTCGTCCAAGATACCAGAGTACTTTCTCCCTCGCGCCGGGGGCGTTCTAGCAAGGCGCAGAGGCAGATACCTGTCTCGTGCTTGAGACTAACTTATAGCGTACCGTACCATAGTAGTGGATTGACTACCGTGTGGCACGGTACTTCCTCAGATGATGGCTATCTAGCAAATGGTATGGTTGAAATTCTTCGTTGATTCCGGTCCTCTAAGTCTGACAGATAGGGTACAGTCCAGGGCGCTGGAGCACTGGAAGACAACCATACCTACCCTAGGTACATACAGTACCCACTCCACTCGATCTATGGTAGATTCAAGCCGAATTCGACGCAATCCAATCCCCCAGCGGCACAGGATCCATATTCTGATCGGGCCTCCCATCCGCATTACAGTACCCATAATGCCCCATCATCCCAACCAGCTCGCCCGCCTCGTTGACAATAGGCCCGCCCTGGTCCCCCTCACAAGAGCCCTGCTCCTTCTGTGGCGCCGCGTCACACATCATCTCCTTGGAGACGGGGTTGAGGTCATCGTAGAACGACACGCAGTCCGCCGCCGATATAGCGGCCGTCTCTAGCGTCTGCAGACTCTCAGGATACACCAGGTCCAGAATTGCCTTGTCCGTCTTCCCCCACCCATACAGCGTCACGGGTGTCCCTGAGACAGCAGACTCCGACGCAATAAGGACGGGCTCGATATCCGCTACTTTGTCTTGCAGCCTCAACACCGCGACATTGAACGAGTGCGTGTTGGTATTATAGTTCGGGTGCATGATGACTTGCACCACCTGAATCACTTTGCCGCCGCTTGAGCGGTTGGCACTGCCCGTGCGGACTTTCAGACTACTTGCGCTGGAGCCGTGCACGCATTCAGCGGACGTGAGGATCGTGCGTGGGGCGATGAGCGACCCTGTGCAGATGTAGTTGTCGCCGAACCAGCCGCTAGAGAGTATGGCTGCGGCGTAGGGGGCAGCGTCAGAGGGGGCGGGGGAGCCGCCGACTAGGGCGTTGGCGGGGGAGGAAAAGAGGAGACTGGGGAGGAGCTGGGTGAGAAAGGTCGTGGGCTTCATGGTGATCTTTTCTTTGGGTGGTGTGAAGACCGTAAGGGATGGTGGGAATGTCTCGAGACGGGAGCCCGCATGGGATACGGACAGAAAAGAAGAGAGCTGCAATCAAAGCCATCTTGGAGTGGGAAGGATTGCCTTCTTATACGTGATGCTGATTCTTGTGACGTACTATCAGGCTGCTCATCACAAAGCCCCTTGAAAACGCCACAATGCTTTCCTGGCAGAGGATTTCCCCCTTGGGGAAGAAGATCGGCCGGGGGTGCTCGGAGCTGCCAGGGACCCACCAACTAGTGATCGATCGACGCCGATCGATCTTGTCAGGGACGGGACTCAGGAACCTGGATTGTCAACGACGAGGTGGTTGTCATAGCGTACTTCTTTGGAAAGAATCTGGTGGTGTATCCCGGCATGCTACGAGAACCCGGGCCCTGAGGGGCCATAGTGATACGGGATTAAGTGGGCATACGTAGCAAGGAGCTACCATAGAGACTTAACTACCATGGGTACGAATACGGGCTTGCCATTGAATAGATTAAGGCAAAAAAAAAAAAAAAAGAGTTCCGTTCTTACTGAACCCGCTCATCTACCAGTATCGTGGTCATTGAAGGTAAGCTAGGGCTAAGTTGACAAAAGACCTAGCAGGGGATACCTACCCTAGGTACTGATCCCACCTCAATGCAGTTCGAATACCAGTGAGTCTAGAAACCAGATGTAAACACATGCAACTAGTAAAAGCAGGCAAGACTAAATCATCTAGTCCACCTCCTACAGCCCCTGCAACCCCCCATCCACCTCCCTCTCAATAACAGCCCAAGCCCGCGGACTCAACATCCCCGTAAGCCAATAATTCCCCCCATGATCCTTCCCCAATACAACAACCACATTCCGCTGCGTCGGATCAGTCCGCATCGAGCTCGCAAAGTGGAAGACCGGCGTGCCAGGCGGATTCACCCTCTCGGGACCAACCGCACCAGCCCTCAGCACCGCACCGCTAAAGTCCGCTGCCTTAAGGACATCGGCCTTCGTCCAGTTCGTCACAATCATCAGCGTGGCATTCGCCTCCCCGCAAAGTATCACCGGATCACCGGCTACTTCAGCTTGGTTTCGCAGTTCCCGGAAGACCGCGAGGACTTGACCCTCTGTGCACTGCTCTGTTACAAGACGACGGTTTGCGAGGGCAAGAGGGCCGAGCGTCCCGTTTTTGAGAAGGGCGGGTGGCAAAAATGCGAACGCCCCCATGGTCATGTTCTGGATGTATACTCCAGGCGCTTTGAGGAGGGATGGGAGCCGGAAGCGCGCGTTGAGGACTTGGAGGACGGTCATGGGCCGTGGTCGCGGTTGAGAGGCTGCTATTGCGCGCGATGTCCAGGCCGTCAGGACGTCGCCTTCGCTGATGAAGGGTCCCTTTGCATCTTGATCTGTGTCTGTACCAGAAGCTGAAACTGCTAGGTCACTTCTCGCCTGGTTTAGCAACCCCTCCACCACATGTTTCGGCAAAAAGACAGTCCGCATCTCGATTGTCCAGTTCCAGAGCATATCCCAGATGAAGCGCAGCGAGAACATGAACATCCCAAACCCCTTCAGTCTCTTCTCTCTTAACAGAAACTCCTCCTTCTTTGCGCTCGGTGCATCCGCAAGCGCACGCAGCTCGTCACGCTGTGCACCCAGCAGCGGCGGGACTTCGGACTCGCAGCCTGCAAGAACCAGAGACCAGGCGTGCAGCAGGGCCTGCTGGCCCATGACGTCCATAAGGGTGTGCGGCCAGGAGAGGCCGACGAGGGTTGCGTCATTGAAGGAGGTGATGTGCAGCGAGAGCTGTGGAGTGTCGGTATAGATGTAGTCGTCTAGGGTTGCTGGTGCGTTCTCCCGGACTGCAAATTCTTGAAACGCTGCTGAGCTCGGTTGGATTGATGCGGTCTTTGTAGCTTTGGGCAGATTGCGCGCTAGCTCGTGCTCATCGATGGCGATGGGTAAGACACGGTGGGAGTAGGACACCGCGGGGCGCTCTGGCGTGAAGGGATTAGGGCTGTAAATTTCCAGACGGCCATTGTCCTGGGATTGTTAGATTATGGTAAATGATTAAGGGATGAAGGAACTGACATTGAGTCTCAGCCGACCGCCGACTTTCCTCCAGTCTCCGATCTCCAGGAGCCTGGACAGTGAGGCATGCAGCTTATCTGCGTCTAGGACGTCGTTGAAGCGCAGAGTCCAGGTGACGACTATGCTGCGAAGGCTCTGGGTGTCGTCGAGCAGGTGGACGGGGTAGACTTCGTCAGCCTCAACCCTGGGCGGGGGTTTGGGACGGGAGAGACCCAGGAGACGCCGTAAAGTCTCCATAGGATCAACTTGGAGATGATACAAAGTGCACTTGATGAGTAGGGACTCCAGCACAGAAACTACCTAGGTATGGTAATTACTGACGTTGGCTGCAAAGGATCAGCCCCTTTTCCCTTTCGCCGCATTGACCGCCGCTTTACCGTAAAGAGAGTAGAGGGCGTTGCTGATCCTGTTCGCTTATTCCTCCAATCATAGTCGATCCTATAATATCTTATACTATTGTCTTTTTGATCGAGCTGGAGGCAGCCGGCATGGGATGCGGTTCCAACAGACACAGACCCATGAACTGGAAACGAAAGCTGGACCGTGGCTCGAATAAGGCACCATGGTTCCGCCATGGGATCCCATATATCGATGAGATTAGAATCGCCATAGCATCATGGCCGCTGAGACGAACTATCCATCTCGGCTGGGTCAGAACCGTAAATGCCAACATGTAATCGAGTCGATGTTCCTTTTGTCTATTGGTTGTGTAGTGTAGTGACCTGGCTACTAGAGAACTTACTTGAGAGTATGTTTAGTGTTAGGCATGTCAGCATTTTATATAGAGCTTTGATTTATGCACTGTCCGACAGAAGAATCAATAAGTAGAGGGGCTCAGCCAATGCCAGAGTGACCGTAAGCCAACGGCTTAACGCTCCTATTGTTGACTATCCAGGAAAACCAGAGTTTGCATTTTTATTCTTCTTTGTACCTAGCTCGGGGGATGTTTTCGCGAGTTAGGGTTAGGGCACTGGCTGTATCATAAAGAGGCTTGTGGAGCCCTACCTACCCTGGTACCATGCTCACCAGGAACTCCAGCTTCTGCCACAAAGATAATGGCTAGCATACTCTAGCCCCCACGGGGAAACGATCAAGAGCAAAACATAAATTTCTTCTGTTTGGCCGGGTTATATACAGGAAAATAATTCCATCGGTCGTAGGTCTGTCACCCGACGCCGCCACAAGTTTGGAGAAAGCAGGTTCGACTTCATGCCGGGCTAGCTGTCACAGCGGCTCTGATACAGGTCCAGCGTTCTGCACCACACATGCATTTTGTTGCGCCTTTCGCATACATAGCACTCTTTTCCCTCTGTGCTTGCCTTGAGGGAGCATGAAATTTGACATTCTCGGAACCATGGAGCTTTCCATGCAGTGGCGTTGCCTTCGACCGGACGGAACCCCCTGTCCCTTAATCATATGCCTTCGTGAACTGGTGACCCTCAGCTCTCCGACCCTTACGCATGAACCGCAATAGCTGAAGGCCGGACACCAAGACCGACCAAATTCAGACGCTGAAGCTCCTTCTCCTTCGATAATGCACCCTGAGAATCGCCGTACCCCGTTGATTCATGAACCAATAAGACCACCCTTATTCAGGCGTCAAAACTCCTTCTCTTTGAAACATCGCTCCAGATACAGTCACATCCCGTTGATACAGCACCGTCAGGGCCAACCCATTTCAGGCGTCGAAGTTTCTCCCCTTCCAGAGCCAGCTCCAGAGGGCGCCATATTCTGTTGAATCTCGGTAATCAGCACCGACCCTATTCAAGCGTTGAACTTTCTTTTTCTTCCTCCAAGCGTCTCACCTAGCATCTGGTGATCGCCCACCTGGACCGCCGTTGGCCCGTATGGTCGCAAAACCCGTCCGTTTGAAGGTTTCCTCTGCGCCAAATCCTGCATAAATGAAAGCCAGACACCCTGTTCTTCTTTGCCCGGGCAATATAAAGCCTCATTCTGTGTCAAAGAGAGAGGTTGCAATGTGCGTTTGAGAAGAACTGATATGTCGGTCGTTTGACGCAGTGAGTTTATTGAGGAGCGTAGTTTAAGATATAGAGCTCTCTAACCTAGGTAGCATACTATAAGGCGTCTTGTGATCACCTCGCGTCGATGCGATGCCGTTTTCATTCTCCCTGGGCCAGCGTGAACCGGCATTAGATATATTCAGATCCATCTCAGATAAGGCTGAAAGAATGTAGAATACGACGGGGGCATAGATTCAAAATCAGTGATAAGTAAGCGAGAAACATCTCAGTTTCAGAGCCAAACGCAAACGCATAGTGAACTGTGCTACTGCTTCTGCTGAAAGGCAGCAACGATGAAAGTGTTGCTGCACGTGGAAAATACCATAAAAGGCACCCGCATACTTATGGGTTACCTCAGCAAGCGAGGTGTCAGTCAACTGAAGGGTGCAAAGTCATACTAAATCAACCCCCGTGTGAGAATCAACAGCACCATGGATAAGTGGATTAATATGTCACCATATCACAGAACCCGTAAGTAAGGCCAGACGTAGACATAATATACAGCCCATGCAAACAGACGGCATTTGGATAAGTGGATGAATATGTTACCCACCTCGGGCCCTGAGAACAAGTGCTGGGCCGTAAGATTGTGGTCCGAAAATACTCAATGATAGCCCATATAACAACCATAGTGGACGGCAGTCGAAAAAGTGGATGAATAGACCACCCACCTGGTAACCATGGGAGCAAGTGCTGAGCCCTAATATTGCGTTCCAAAAACATTCAATAAACGCCCATAGACATAGGGCACAGTAGATAAGTGGATGCGTAAATTATCCATTTACCAGGCCTCCGGGACCCCGTCAGACGGTCGAAGCCCTAAATGTCGTCTCAGAGACAACGGACCAACCCAATAAAAGCCCATATGAAGGCTGCCCCGTGGATTGGATGAATCCCTGGACCACACTCAATCTATTTGATCCGGTACGTATTGAAGAGCCTTAATCCTAGCCTTATGTCAGCAATCATCAATGGAACATACTGAGTGGACGCGTTCATAGGGCAATAACACTCATCGAGCCTGGATGACGTCGTCACCATGGGTGAAGCCAGTGAGCCTTCCCTTGAGATACAGCTCAAGGATCTCTGAGGTTGTTGCCAGCCGTGACAAGTATAAGTGGGGAAGACGCGAAGCAGCAGCAACGTAGGGCGAACCCAGTGTGGGGTTATAACAAGAAGTTCTCTGGTACTTATCTCCCACTGATGGCGGCAGTGTAAGACCTTGTCATCATTTGTACAGGGGTAGGTCTCCAGGAGTGAGGACAGAAAGAGCCCTGTCCGCACATGCATTTATATCGGCCTGCTGGTTCGGTGCTACGAAAATGCGCAAGTTCGACAGCCTTCTTCTCCAGGGCTATCTGTACGAGTGCGTTGTACCCAAGACGGATCCCGCAGGCCCTAATTAGACCCGTTCTCCCGCTGACCGATGACTTGCTTGCGGTCACAGAGGTAGGATTTTCCATACATTACACAACCTAAGCGGCGTAATACATCTTTTTGGATGCATTTGATCGGTGGAAAGAAATCTCTATGTATAATATGCCTTCAGACCCCTTGCCCAGCAGCAGGAGCTGAAGCTTTTAACGGCCTGGAAGCAGGCGGCAAGGGTGGCATTGTCCTGTATGACGGGACGCAGCATTATCGGTGCGCTTCTCTAGATAATCTTCACAAAGTCGGATTCCTGCACCCACCCCATCCATCCCCGCAGCGCTTCTCGACACTCGCAAGGTCATCCATTCGATGCGTTGAGCCAAAAGGTCTTTCCTGTGTCTCCGGTTCCGTGTATACCATTGGAGCCCGGATAGGAAGAGTATATCCTGTTCTTAGTATTCGGGAGGAATCAGATCGGGGCGTGCCCGTACAGCTGGAGAGCACCCTAGTGCAGCTCTCATCTCCCACGGCAGTAGATGCATGCATCATACCGGTGATCCGTAGTGTCGGACGGGACTATGCCATCCCATCAGTCCTGCAAGCCTAGTGGTCTTGTATAGTGCCTTCTAGCCGAGTGGTATTCTAGAAGAGCTAACTAGATTGTGCCTCGAGCATAGTTCTTATATTCCAATTCTTTGCTCCGCAACTGCCCGGGGCACAGATAAGGGAGTCCCAGTCTATTGCATTCAAGGCACGGACGACAAGCTTGACAGTTGGTTGGGATGCGATTTCTCTACTCAGACATTGCCTACTCAGACATAACGGAAGGATGATAATAGAAAGACCAGTCGTGCACACACAAAAGGGTCAAATCCACAAGGAGCGAGGGCGAGACAGGACAAGCGACCGCTCTTGGGAGAATTTCTGCGGAAGAGCAAGCGAGGTTGCCAGTCCGGGCATAACAAAAGTATTTATACCCGTCCAGGCAGGGGAGAGTGAAGGGCGCCGTGAAACGAGGATGTGAAATGGGACTTGCGATGAAGGGGCCGGTGACTACAAGGTCAATAACCTCAATAACCACCTCCGTCCAGTGACTGGAGTGGTTACTGCATGATTTTGAAGCTCCAGCAGTCACTGCTATCCGAGTAGGGCTTGGGATCGTTCTGGTCTTAAGGTCTACCAGCGCATCCTCGGCTCGTCCTGTCCTGTTCCTCTGCGGTCCTCGCCTGGCTGCGAACCGTTTAGAGCCCTAACTAGGTCTTCCGTGTCGGTCTATCTAAGGGCACGAAAGACCTACAGGTCTCCCATAGGTACCAGACTTTCGGTTTTCTTTCCTCCTTCCACAACAGCTTCTCTAGACACGAGGCAAGACTATCAGAAGAACTTCAGGCAACAGCCACTAGTCACTTCACATCTATAAGGAAGAGAATCAGTCACAGAATGTCAGGATATAGTTTTGATTGACTACGCTCGTCACCGGGGACGTCACCGGAGAAGCAAAAGCATCGGGTATGTGAACGGCTCCAGGAAGCTTCCAGCATCACCAGGCGCCCAGACTCCCCTTTGCCCTGCGTCGATCTCGACGTCTTTAAACTTGACTTGACCGTCTGGCGAAGTCTCGGTCCCCAATCATGCCGTAGATATTGCACGCGCCCGCCATGTCCGGACCTGTGACTTCGGATTATGGCCTTCGCTCGTAGACGAGTACGAGGAGTACCCATTGCCTTTTCTTCCTCTGCGATCGCTGTCTTGTTGAAGAAGGCTCGGTGACAGAGCGTCCGCAAGATTCACCATGGCAGGCAAGATCGATTGACTGCCACGGTGCATTGAGGCAGTCAGAAAGGGGCTCGGTCACAGGAAGATGTCACTTCTTTTTACGAATTCTTGACAGTTTTCACCTCACCATTGTGTGAGTAAGGGAACAGGATCCAACTATATGATTTGATCAGGAATTGGCGTTCACTGCGCGGACTTAGGTTTATTCGCTCTTCGCTGCAGACCGAAAGGGCAAGTTGGTAGCGACAAGGCACTAGATCCTCCTCACGGACAAGGAATAAACTAATGCGATTTCTTACACGAAGTTAAATCTGGAAGATCATCCAAAGAAACAAGTAATATAAAATAACTGACGTGGTATATGGTATAAGTGCGTCGAAAGAAAATGCAACGCGAAAGGCTCAACCCATGCATCAAGGTATATACAAAAGAGTCATGACACGGCATGGTCACATATAAACAGGAAACAAAATTGGACGAGCAGAACAACTAAGCAATCTCAGCGTGCTCAGTGTTCTCCTTCCTAGCTCCCCGAGCATCATCGTGGTACGTGATCCGAGGGATCTCGTACTTGCTGCTCTCCCAGGGCTTGACGTGGTTGATGTACATCCAGTCGAGCTCCTCAAGAGTTCGGTCCTTGCCCTCGATGACGAAGAAGTAAACGACGAAGACAGCGACCAGGAGACAGCCAGCGAAGACGTAGCCGTAGGCAAAGTCAATGGCGCCGGTGATGAATGGGGTGAAGAATCTAAAGACCTTTGTTAGTTTGAAGTTCAAACGATGTTTGAGAGGTGGAGACATACCCAATGAGGAAGTTCCAGAGCCAGTTGGAGGCGGTGGCGAGAGCCATACCCTTGGCACGGTACTTGGAGGGGAAGAGCTCGGCGACGATGGACCAGACGATCGGACCCCAGGTGGTAGCGTAGAAGAGGACGAAGAAAGAAGCGACGACAACCATGCCCTTACCGGGGCCGGGGGTGTTCTCGGGATGGTCAACATCGAGCATGAAGTGGCCGATGGAGGCGAAGATGATGAAACAAATGAACATCAAAGTAGCGCCAGCAATAAGCGACTTGCGGCGGCCAAAGTTCTCAACGACGTAGAGACCACCAAAGGTTGTGCCGAAGTTGATGGCGCCGAGGATGACCTGGGTCACGAAGGAGTTGGAGATACCAGCACCTTGGAAGATGGTAGTACCGTAGTAGAAGAAGTAGTTGGCACCGGTAAGTTGCTGGAGGGCTTGAAGGACAATACCCAGGATGATGCGGTAGAACATGCGCGGGGCGGTAATAAACTCGTGCCAAACCACGGTCTGCTCCCTTTCGGCGTCAAGCTGGGCTTGGATCTCGGCCAGCTCGCGAACGATGACGACGTGGTTCTCGGGCACACCGTACAGGCGGGCCATGGTTTGACGGGCAGCATCGATCTTGCCGTGGCGGTAGGCAAAGCGAGGGCTTTCAGGGAACATAGCCATACCAATGCCAAGAATCAGGGCAAACAGGAACGTCAAGCCAAGGGTGATGCGCCATTGGGCACTGCCCTCCATGCCCTCGGTTCCCAGGTTGATACAGTATGCCAGGAAGATGCCGAGCGTGACAAAGAGCTGGTAAGAGGAGATCATGGCTCCACGAACGTGCTTGGGGGCACTCTCTCCTTGGTACATAGGCACGACAAGGGAGCATCCACCGACACCCAGACCTGTGGTCCAACGACCCATCACCATCTGGACCCAGTTGCCGGAGGGAGCAGAGATCTGGACGATCAGACCGACGATGAGGATCATACACCAGACAGTGATGGACCATTTTCGACCGAGCTTGTCGGCAAGGGGTGCACCACAAAGAGCACCAACGAGTGTACCAATAGACAACAGACTGACAATCAGACCGGAGCGAACGTTGCTGAAGGCATATGAACCATCCGACTGGAGCTGACCGTAACGTTCGAGGTAGTCGGACATTTCCTGGAAACCAGAGATCTGACCGGTGTCATATCCGAAGAGGAGACCACCCATGGAGACGAACAGACCCATTGTGGCAGCGCGGAGAGTGATGCGGGGGACAGGGGTGTCGACCCCAAGCTCAGGCTTGGTGCTGCCAATGGTCTCTTGGCTCGAGTGATGCTGCGGCTGGACAGCCGGAGCGGGGGTAATGGATTCCCCATGATAAGAAGAAGACTCAACACCCATGGTTATGGCTCACGGGTAGGAAAGTAGTAAGAAGTGAAATGAAGAAAGAAGGAAAGTTGGGGATGCGGGATTCTGGGGATGTGCAGAGGGACTTCCTCTTTTATAAGGCGAGCAGCTGAAATGAACCAACGTAAGCGGTCCAGTCTGGTTGCAACTGTCCGGGTCTTGTGGAGAATTCTGGAAAGGCAACGAGGGCTGTCATCCAGAGAATCCAGGCCATATGGTAGCGAGGGTCCACCGACTCCTGAATCTCGGACTCTCCCCATACGGAGAACTCCGCGAGAGCCCGATGAGAGGCAAGAACACGTCGAGTGTCTGCTGGAAAGCGATCGCTGAGTCTGTGTACGGCGAGTCTACACTACTCTCGAGTACATTATCGAGTCGACGAGACTACATCATAGGCCTCGTAGCGATACTTGGCAGGAAGCCGAAGCCTCCGGAGCCGACGTTGGTGGCGCAAACGGACCGCATCAGGCACGGGACTTGTGACGCCTTTTCCGGGCCAAGCAAGGCACTTGGAGGCGCCGGCTGCCGTGGAATCCTGCGGCCGAAATCGTCAAACTCGGCATGCCATGGACCGGCCGGGCTTGGCTGTGGCTTGAAGGATCAAGAAGATTCTGTTTATATTTCCAAATCTTTGGAAACAATCGCATCGCATCGTACCATGTTGTGATGACCAGCAGTGACGTGATGACAGGTCGGGCACGGAACCTGGAAGTCCCAGATACTGGAGAAGATGGGGACGCGGAGAGGGAAAACACGGAGAGGCGATTCTTGCCTGAAATGTTGACCGGTGAGCCTCCCCACGATTTCAGCACGGAGAACAGTATGGGGTCATCATCATCGCATCACTTATCTCGCTCGCTCTCTCGCTCGCTCTTTTCTCTTCGTATAAGCCCCCCTTTTTTCCCATCCGTAGCCGACTTTGTCCCCTGTCCACGGCGCCACAGCCGACTGTCAGGCTGCGACCGTGAGTCCGAAGATCAGCCGAACTCGGCACTGGAATGCCACTTGCCACCCGACCGGGCTCAGCTCTCAAAGCGCACCTTCTCCGACGGCTCGACCACGAGTAAGTCGCTTGCATTCTCCGACAAACCCACCAAGCTTTGTGGATTCCTTGGCTGATGTGGTGGCTGTAACAGGCTGGTTTCCACGATCAGAGTGTGTCATTGGCCTGGAAGCACTCGGAAAAACGTGGAAGATTCTATTTCCGCCCCCCCCCGGCTGAGGTCATGTGGCCGACGTCATCTCTCTTTTGTCCCACACTTGATTGCACTTCCGAGCCCGACCGTTGGCTAGCGACTGGCATTTTGGCTTTTAGGCATCAATGATGGAGACGTTCGCCTGAAGGCTGAGGCAGAATCTCTAAGTCTGGGGCCAGGCCGGAGTAACCCCGATCCCCGGCTCACCTTCTGTTTTTTGCGGAGTTGCTTTGATCGCCGCTGGCCGTTGCAACGTCGACTGATGAACAGTTTGCAGTCTGAGCGTAGCCTGATCATGAAGTATAATGACTCTTGTTTGCCCTGAAGTAAGAGTTTGTTGTTGGACTGAAAGTTGAATGGATTTTGCGGCTTCTCCAGGAAATCCATTGCTTTCGGCTCCCAATTACGGAGTATATATATATTCCACCCCCACAGGCTTGAACCATGTGCAAAAACCCACAATCTCCAGCCAAACCCATCCTTTTCGAGCCAACTTTGATATTGAGGCTGATCGCCGCCATTGGTATGCGCATCAATAACAGGGTCATAAGCGTTGGACACCGATTGGTGCTAGTCAAAGGTGAGCCTGTTATTCCGGAGATATATCTTGCCTGAGTTTTGAGGCATTCAGATAAGGCGCCAAGCTTTCCCCTGTAAACACAAGCGTTTGGGGCATTATTTCTCACTCTTGCTTCCCTTTTCTTTGCTTTCATCTTTGCCATGCTCAGATCGAGCAAACGATACGGCGTCTTTGACGAAGGTTCTCGCGATCTTGGCGCTCTAAAAACGAAATCGCGTTGCAACTACCCTACGGCCGGTCTTCGCCTCTACCCTCCAAGGCCGATTGGAACTCGCGCTCGGTAGCATAGCCAAACGAGTAGGACTTCTCTTCCACTTTGTAGGCGAGGCCGACGATATTCCAGCCTTGACCCTCCGTTACCGCTCTGAAGATGACAGGGACAAGGATGCTACCCCGGATTCTCCACCATTCATCGCGATGTCACGCAACGATCGGCGTCCCGCTACCAGATCCGACACGGCGAAACAGCAACAGATCCGGATAGATTAACCGCTTCATCTACTCAGATCAGCCGTGAAACAGCTTCTTTGATTCTGAGCCAATATCATCGCGATGCCGTACCTCTCAAAGCTTCGGTTAACCCGCCGGAGCTTGGCTCGGTTTCAGATGGGTGACCTGACACCTGACTGGGAGATTTTGATAGGAGGGAAAGGAGTATAAGATCGGACGCGGCCCAACTCGGTGGCCTCTTGAAGGACTTGATCTTTGAAAGAGCATTGATGGTCAGCACTCTCCGCCGAGAATGAAGCTCTCGCACACCCTCCTTTCGCTCGCCAGCCTGGCGCTGGCCCGCGCCCTTCCGCAAGCTTCAGCATCCCCTCCTTCACCATCATCTTCGCCTTCACCAACCCCCAGCCCGATCGCATCAAGCGCCTTTGCTACAACCTCCGGCGTCTCATTCGTCATCGACGGGGAAGCAGGCTATTTCCCCGGCTCAAACAGCTACTGGATCGGGTTTCTCACGAACAACGACGACGTCGACACCGTGTTTTCGCACATGTCCTCGTCGGGCCTACGCATCCTCCGGATCTGGGGCTTCAACGACGTAAACACCGTTCCGACCGACGGAAGCGTCTACTTCCAGGTCCACCAGAACGGAACGTCCACGGTTAACACCGGCGAAGATGGTCTGCAGCGTCTTGACTACGTTGTGAAGTCCGCGGAGCTGCACGGGATCAAGCTCATCATTAACTTTGTAAACTACTGGGATGACTATGGCGGCATGAACGCGTACGTCCAGGCTTACGGCGGCAGCGATAACTCGGAGTGGTATGAGAATGAGGAGATGCAGAGCGCGTACCAGACTTATATCAAGGCGGTCGTGAGCCGGTACATCGACTCGCCGGCCATCTTTGCGTGGGAACTCGCGAACGAGCCGAGATGCCAGGGGTGCGACACGAGTGTGCTGCATAACTGGATTCAGAAGACGAGTGCGTACATCAAGAGCTTGGATGGCAAGCACATGGTCTGTATCGGTGACGGTGCGTACTTCCTGCCGATTTCTTATCTGACCTTTACACGTCTACGCATCGTCATGAATGGCATCCTAACATTGACTTGATGAAAAGAGGGCTTCGGCCTCGACACCTCCTCCGACGGCAGCTATCCATTCCAATACGGCGAGGGCGGAGACTTCGCCGCCGCACTAAGCATCGACACAATCGATTTTGGGACCTTCCATCTCTACCCGGATAGCTGTACGCCAATTTCCCCCCTCTCCTCCCCCTCCACCGTCCATGGCCCACCCGCTGACCAAAAATACCAGGGGGCACAAACAACACCTGGGGCAACCTCTGGATAACCGCACACAGCGAAGCATGCATCGCCGCCGGAAAACCCTGCCTATTCGAGGAATACGGCGTCACATCGGACCACTGCGCCGTTGAGAAACCATGGCAACACACCGCGCTCAATGCGAGCGGTATCGCGGGCGACCTTTACTGGCAGTATGGCGATACGCTCAGTACGGGGCAGTCGGCGGACGATGGGAATACGTTTTATTATGGGAGCGAGGAGTTTGAGTGTCTTGTTACGGAGCATGTTGCGGCGATTGAGGCGAGTGGGAGGTAGATGTTGGCTCTGGGCCGGACATGTCTGGGGGTTGGAACTGATGGCTGGTGGTGGAGGATGGATCAGGGATGGGTGAAGCTCATGAGATAGGTATGGGGTGACTGTTGACTTTACCTCGAGTCTAATGGATGGACTGCGCCAAGGTACTCGGTTCTGTGCCCGTTATCTATGCCAAGAAGACACGACCAGGGGTATACTGGGCCTTTTGCTGGGGTTGAAGAAGGACTGAGCTTGAACATCTCGAGGACTGGCCGTACTTGCCTTCAGAGTCCAAAGTTATTTTATCCAAAAAGTAGCTACTGCCTCAAAAGAATCACACTCCATACTCCATGTCCTGAAAGATAACAGAGATAAGGCGTTACTCCCAGCCATGGTGGCGCTGACTGGCGCGGATTAGATTCTGGGCCGACCCCTCTGTTTGGCTGTTTATGCGGGGAAGCTGAGCGACTCGATGCTACCCTGGACAACGCTGCATAACACCTGACCTGACTTTTCATTTCATCGCCCCATCCCCAGATTTCTTCCTCTTCCTCCCGCTTCGCCTTGCCTTGCAGGGAAAATCGAAGATTCAGGCGCTCTAGCTTCATACCAAAGATGGCCGACGAGAAACCAACCCCCGTCGCCCACGGCCATGGCCATCGCGACCCCGAGGCACTCCCCGAGGCACTCCCCGCCATTCCGCACAATGAGACGAAAAACGGCACCATGCAGGCCCTCGTCGAAGCGGACCTCCTCGACTCTCGCTACCAGAACACCCAGCGCGGACTGAAAACACGCCATGTCCAACTTATGGCCTTGGGAGGAACAATCGGTGAGCATTAGCCTGTTATGTCCGCTCAAAGTGCGACTCTTTTTAACGTGTTACTACAGGAACCGGCCTCTTCGTCGGCTCCGGACAGGCCTTGAACATCGGTGGCCCGCTCTCGCTCTTCCTCGGATACGTCTTCATCTCCACGCTCGTCTACTGCATCGTCACCGGCATCGCCGAAGTGGGCGCGTACCTCCCCGTCCACGGCGGCACAATGTCCTACCACGGGTTCCGATACGTGTCGCGCAGTCTCGGGTTTGCAATGGGTTACCTCTACTGGTACAGCCTGGGCATCCTAGTCCCCTACGAGATCGTCGCTGCGTCACTGGTCATCGACTACTGGCCAAACAGTGTGCCGCTAGCTGCCTGGATTACAATCATGCTGGTCGTTATCGTGGTGCTGAATTACATGCCCGTCGGCATATACGGGGAGACGGAGTTCTGGTTCGCCGGTATCAAAATCATCACTTTGATCGGGTTGTTGATTTTGAGCTTCATTCTCTTCTGGGGCGGCGGACCGAATCGGCAAAGGCTGGGTTTTCACTACTGGAAGGATCCTGGTGCTATGAATACATACCTCGTCACGTCGAATGCGGATACTGGACGGTTTATTGGGCTGCTGCAGTGTATCGTCAAGTCTGCCATCGCGTTCATCTTCGCGCCCGAGCTCATCATCGTGACCGCGGGAGAGATGGAGTCGCCACGGCGGAACGTCCCCAAGGCCGGAAGGAGGTACATCTATCGACTCGTGGTTTTCTACCTGCTCGGAGCACTAGCGATCGGTGTCATCTGCTCAAGTCAGGACGACGCACTCCTGACCGGCGACACCAACAACGCCTCCGCGTCGCCCTTCGTCGCGGCCATCCAGAACGCAGGCATTCCCGTCCTCCGCCACATCGTCAACGCAGCAATTTTGACGTCCGCCTGGTCGGCAGGGAACTCGTTCCTATACATGTCCAGCCGCAGTCTGTACGGCCTCGCCGTATCCGGCAACGCACCGAGTATCCTGAAGACATGCAACAGATGGGGCGTCCCTTGGATCGCCGTCACCATATCCGCGCTTTTCTCTCTGCTCAGCTATCTCGCCGTTTCGTCAGGGAGTTATACCGTCTTCAACTGGCTCATCAACTTCACAAATACCTCCGGCTTCATCTCCTGGATCTGCTGCTGCATCGTATACTTCCGGTTCAACGCGGCAGTCAAAGCTCAAGGTGTCGTGAAGCCGTACTCGTCCCGCCTCCAGCCGTACGGGATCTGGGTCGGGTTATCATTCGCCATTTTCCTGCTCCTCATCAACGGCTTCACCTGCTTCTTCCCGTCTCAATGGTCCGCGGCGAACTTCTTCACGGCGTACATTGGCATTCCGGCGTTCGTGATACTGTACATCGGACATCGAATCTGTTTCTGGAAAGACCCATGGGCTTGGAAGAGTACCGAGGTCGACTTGCAGACTGGGATTGAGGAGATTCTTGCTGCGGAGAAGCCGGCAAGGCCGCGCGATACGATTGGGAGGAAGCTGATGGCGCTGGTTGAGTGATTTGACGCTCGTTAGGGAGGCCAGTCTGTGTGGTAGCAGATCGGTTAGTAGCATTCTCAGAGGGAGATTTGTTTTTCACATAATAATACCATAATGCTCATGCGGCGAACTGAGTTGGCTTTAAGCCTGAGTTCTGCCAAGCACAGTCAAGGAAGTCCTACATAGTGATGCTGGCTTGTGTCTCTCTTCTGCGCCGTAGGATTGTCGTGGTATAATACAC
Source organism: Aspergillus multicolor (assembly GCF_047715735.1). Classification (NCBI taxonomy): domain Eukaryota; kingdom Fungi; phylum Ascomycota; class Eurotiomycetes; order Eurotiales; family Aspergillaceae; genus Aspergillus; species Aspergillus multicolor. The sequence continues at coordinate 235,414 of NW_027395956.1, forward strand.
CATGTTGTCCACGGTTGCGACAACGCAGGTTAGATATATCGTCAAAAGTAGGATTGGAATGAAATTTGCCTCGAACCTCATACACGCCACCGTTGCTCCTAAGTAGGAAACGTAAGTTGGTCATAATGTCAGTGTTTCGGAGCAACAAGACGCCGGGACCTGTTGAGGAAACAGCGAGGGTGCACCTGCCTGTATGGTGTTTCTTGCTGTCCTCGCACTGGATCGGAGCTGACTGCCGGCCATGGAGCATCCATTGGCTGGTGGGAAAGTCGAGGAGTTTTGGGATTATCTTCAGGCACTTTTAGGCCATTCTCATCCAATTTATAATCTCCAATTCGCCAGCCTCGCCATCCCCAGTCCCAAAACCTAACCCTCCCCGCCGCCAACACAGCCTATAAATACCTCCCCAAGCCCATTTCACAACTATCCTTCTTTCTTCTCCTCTCAGGCGCCCAGGTAGTTCAACGAGAACAGTGGCCTTGGGACACACGCGCGAGAACGCATCGGGTAAACCATGTATTCAGTGGGCGTGACTTGAACAGCCAAAGATGCGAGTTCAACTTTCGCCCTGGGCGCCCCCGACCCAGGTAGTATCAATGGAAAACGTTGGAGGCCAGGGATATCCCGCCAGAGACGCGAGTTCGAGTCTCGCCCTGGGCCGGAAAAAGCAACCCATGTAGTTCAATGCAGAACGTTGGATGCTGGGGATTTTAAGGGGATGCAGTGGCTAGAGCCGATGTCTTCCTTGGGTCTATCTCTGGCAGCTGAAGATGCGGGTTCGAGTCTCGCCCTGGGTTTTTCATGTACTACCTAGGTAGTATTAGTTTTCAAGCTTCGGCTTATTTGTGGATGGTGCGTGTGCTTGGACCTAGCCGGCCTTGCTCGTCCCGAGCGAACTTTCACTCTCTTGCTCCGCGGGTGAGAATACTGGCGGCTATATGCAGTGCTCGCTGCCTGTGGAGAGCAGAGTGTTTCCAGACCAATCGTTCTGTGTCTGTCAGCTTTGCTGAAACCACCAACTCCCCGGCCGTCTCAAATATTCTCGGTGCCTGAACCTTGAATGAGAATCGTGGTCGTGCCTTCCCTACTATCTCAGGTTGGCAAACAGACCTCGGAGAAAAGCGCGGTGGACGTCGGAGGCCCTGTATCGTATCCGAGTGGCAGCTTGGGCGTTTGAATAGGGTGCCTGTCGAAGGGCTTCGGCGGGAGAACAACAATTGAAAATGTAGCATCATGTTGAAACTACAATACAATAGTTCATATTCCTAGAAGTTTCCTTCCCAATGATCCGAGCTTGGCTTGTGGTCCTTGGAGATTCCCAGTATCAACATCAGATTTTGGCCAGGGCAAAGCAGGCAATAGAACAATCAAATACCTTTTTCTTGTGCTCTGCGACTTAACCTTATAGTTGGCCAGAAGTATCCTTGCTAGATACATCACAAGAAGAGGTTAAGTGGGACAAAACGCCCCTTTGCGAAAGAGCGTCGACTGCTTCTTAAGGGCCTTACACACAGTTGTCGCTGAGGGTGATCACTCCCCTTTGTCTGACTGCAGCTGGAGAGTGGTCTCTTGAGATAACATGTAGCCAAGCTGAGAACAGCCAAGGCTATATGCTGACTATCTCAGGGCCTTCTTTTTCTTGATTTTCACTTCGCAATGGTGTTGAGATTTCCGTTTGTTGCGTTTGCGCACCACGTCATTCACTTCGCCTGAGCCTATGGGAAGCGCGTTTTCATCGACAACCGAGGGTAGAGGAGAGCAATAGCGGCTTAAACTAGATAGCAAGCAATTGGCACAGATCCAGTTATGTGGCATGTGGCGTAGCTAGTAGCTCACATCCGAAACTGGGGAATTCCAGGCAGGGAGGTAGAACACTTGGCTTCGTCTGCACCACTATAGATTGTTGGTAGCGTGGTCTTGATGTCAGGCATTGTAGCTTATATCTCAAGCAAAGAAAAAAGATTAGAAGGTTACTCGATATCTTTAAAGGGGAGTTTTTCGTCAAATCACCTGCAGGCTCCAACTAGGTGATGGATCTCCGTGCGCATTTCCCTACTGTACTCAGCAAGCCCCCATCTCCCGCCCCCTAATCTGCAAGAGACAGTAAAGTTATATACTAGAGAGATTAGGATAAGAATAGAAAAGGCCAGGTAGCTTAATAGTGAAGTGTTGCTCGATTACCCATAAGAGACGTCTTAGTTTGCATCAGGACTACCCCAGGGCCGCTTTGCGGCGAGGGGGGTCTCGACGGGCATAGCAAAGCTGCAGGTTCGACTCCTGTCTTGGCCATGTTTTCATTTTTTTTTCTTTCTTTTTTGGAGCTGCCTAGGTAGGCTCTTGCTTAGGATAACAAATGCCTATCTGGGTGAAGTGTTCTGTGTTATACTGTGTGGATGACTCGATTCACTCTGCTGTCAAGGACTTGCTTTTCAGGAAGAAGAAGTCTAAACCACTATTGCTTTGATTGATAGGGTTCCACGGTAGCAAAGAGATCTGTGGAAAGGTGAAAAGGTATTTGCAGCAATCCAGCATAGTTGCTGACCTAGGTAGCTGGTGATTGTCATATGGAACACCCGCCTCATTATTGCTTATATGCTAGCCACCAGAAAACAAGTATACTACTTAATATCCATCTCTTACCATAACACAACAGGCCAGGTAGCTTAATGGCAAAGCGTTGCTCTCATTAAGCCTTTGAGAATGACTGTTTTCAGGGTAAATGAACCTTACACGACATGTACAGACAAGCTGTACAGGTTGCAACTTGAGACATAGCAAAGTTACAGGTTCGAGTCCTGTGCTGGCCAACTTTTTTTTACTGCGGTTTTCTTCTCATAAATCTCAGCTTTTAGGCGTGCGCCGGGTATTTAGCTCTATAGCCTACGACTAAGTAAGTAGAGGTTAGTTGATCTACTCTGTCTGCGCAGATTGATGTACCTGTCCACGATCAAGGCTCCCATGACAATCTCAAATCAGGGCTGCTAAGATGAACCTGTGAGGACCTGATCTGAAAGCAGCGACTAACACTCTAGGTCAGCTGAGGCCATTTATCTTGTAATTCAACCCCTCATCATAACACAATAGGCCAGATAGCTCAATGGCAGAGTGTTGGTAGCAGGCTGAGACTACTTGCCCTGCTCTAGGGAGTGGCCAGAAGGCCCCTTCCCTGTGTATGAGCACGCCAACGTCGAGGAACACTTTTACCAAAGATGCAGGTTCGTTCCTGCTCTTGCCAGCTCTTTTTACTGAATATTCTTTATCTATGTATCCCTTTCTTGTTCTTTTCGCGTCTCTTGCCTGTCTTACTTCTACTTTGCAGTATATAGATCTTCACCAGACCATGGTGGTATCAACAACGGCCAGGTACCCCAATGGCAGAGCGCTAGTTTTCAGTTGCGCATCTCCTCCCCGCAGATTGGGTGTACGATTACCGGCATAACGCGGATCAGTTTTGCGGTTGGCTGACAAATGCGAGTATTGATATGCAACGGACAAGGGATAGCTACCAGTTCTGAAGACGCAGAATAATTAGGGATGCAAGTTCGACTCTTGCCCCGCCCATGTACATTTTGTTTCTAGCTAGAAATCAATGGTGCTAAGATGATGGATGGTTTTCGCATTCCGCAAGCAACGGCCCCCAACACCAAGACAAAAACCAAGAACAAATGTGCCACCAGGAGGGCACTGCAATCGACAAAGCAAAGCCCGGATGGCAGTCGAGAAGTAAGACATGTCGGTCGAGTTGTAGCAGTGAGCCACCGCAGGCAGTTTGCTTCGCAATAACGGCCCCATTTGTGTGACCGACCTACCGGCCTACCATCATCTGCCGATCAGCATAAGCCATCGCACAGCCTACTCTGGGTTCTGCTGATTCGACGTTCGAATAGTTCTGAAGCTGATTATAGGATTTACAGCGTCGGCATGTTTGCACGAACGCCTCCGTCATCTGAGCGTCTCTGTCCTGGGATGTATCCAGTGCTCTTGCTACGGCGTTTTCCTTAGGTATGTCCGGGAGTAGGGTAGGGCTATCTGGGCGTGGGCGCCTTGGGTCTGGATTACCCACTTACCTACCGGGGTGTCTTGTTCACTGGCTGACTTCTCTGGCCTTACTGGTACGATCATAGGGCTTACTGGCAAGAAGCGTCTAAGCCAGGCAGGGTATCCAATAAAACCAGCATCCCACCCGGCAAAGAACACTTAGTACTCAAGAACCGGGGATAAAGCTTGAAGTAGAGAAGACGGTGCACACCCGTAGCAAATCAAGCACCCAGCTCATTCCCCATCCCAATCCCTTCCCTCCGCCTCAGCGCAAAAGCAACCTTATCCTTCGGCTTCTCAGTCCCAAGCCCAAACCCCAACGAATCCATCCTGAACGTCGTCGTGCGAACATCGACATCGAACCGCGTCACAAAGAGCGCAATCGTGTAGAGCATAATGCGCTTCGCGAAATGCCGGCCAGGACAGGCTCCAAAGCCAGCTATGCACTCGTCAGTAAAATATGGTAGTCAGTCTCCCGCAGCGCGGACGGTTTCCAAGTGTTGCAATGGGGCGGCGGAACCAACATACCACCGTACGGAACCCAAGACCCCTCCAATCCCTTCATCGAGAACCTCCCAGTCTTCTGTTCGGCCGGGTGTCCACCTCCAGTCCTTGAGTCGTGTTTCAGACCCTTGAACCCCTCACCAGCTGGAGAGTCCAGCAGGAACCGATCCGCCCAGAATTCCGTGACGGGGTGCGCTCCACCCCCAGGCCTTGCATCCCATACCTCCTCGCTCATCTGCGCCGCATACGAGCTCACGGTCGCGACCTCATTGGCGGGGAGGACCCAGCGCCCCAGCACGACAGGCTCGTGCGGCGAGCACCGCGTCACATACGATTGCACGTGCAGCCGGAGCGTCTCGGCGTAGATGGATTGGAGGAGGTCGTTGCGGAGGAGACGGTCCATGTCGATGTCCACGTCAACTGAAAGCTCGGATGTGGGCGCTGGACAGACAGAGCCTGAGACTGTATCAGCGAGGCTCGCGCGCACGCGAGCGAGGAGCTCGGCGTCGGTGGAAATATGGACGATCGCGAGCATCGCGTTCGGAACGACGTTTGTGACCGCCGTCCAGAGCAGGCCGAGGTCTGCGGAGGCCAGCGCGGCGTCGTCTTGCTTGTCGGCCTTGAGGAGGAACTGCTGGCGCTCGCGCATCAGGGCGGTGCCCCAGACGGGGTCGGTATCGGGGTTAGCAGGGCTGGGATCGGCGGCCTGGGCGCGGGCGTGCTTGTACCAGGTCTGGAGTTGCCGGAGGAGGGTATCCCGCGCGCTGTACCCGCTTGGGGAGAAAAGGCGCGGGGTGCCTCGGATGATGTAGGGGACGGCGGCGTCGAAGGCCCACAGGTTCGATAGAAAGGTGGGGTGTGTTTCTAGGAGGGATGGGCCGACAAGGGAGGTGAGGATTGCGCGGCCGAGGTGGTCCTTGAAGAAGCGCAGCATGTCGGGCATTTCGGTCCAGTCTTTGCTGGTCTTGAGGTTGTTAACTTCGCGGGCAAGGACGGCTTGGAAGCGCTGGAACATCGGCGCCAGCCCGGGGCCTGTTAGGCCGCGGAGGAGGGAATCATGGGTGAGGAAGTCGATGCGGTTGTGTGGCGCGATGTTGCTTTTGGGGTGTGGTTTGCGGTACGGGCCTGAGTCGTCTGCGGTGTAGGTTGTGATGGCGCTCTCTTTCATGCCGAAGAGTCTTCGCAGGCCGACGGTGTACATGTAGACGGGGCTGGCCAGGGCCGGGTGCTTCCACATCGCGGCGACGGCCTCTGGGTCTTGGATCACAAAGATTCCTGGAGCGGTAGGGAGCAGTGAAACTCGGATGCATGTAAGGTGGCCGCAGTATGTCCTGAGGTGGTGGGCGTTAGTCAACTGCAAATACAGAGGGGAACCGAAGGAAAGAGAGAGAGACATACGTCACGCGCTTTACAAAGGCTGCGCCGTCGAAAAAGATGCGATACAAAAGACCCAAGACAGGAACACTTGGCGGCAGGTCGGGGGGCACCCAGGCCTGCGTCCGTGGCGCGCCTGTCCATCGCCGGGTGTTGACAAAGTGGTATGAGACATAGATGACGATGTATCGCACGAGGATAGGTATTGATAAAAGAAACAGAAACGCATAAGAGTTTGGAAGGCCTAGCATCTTGACTACGCTGAAGATAAAACCGGGACCTCCTGGACGAGCTCTGCCGTGAGGGGACTCAAAGCGTCTATATATACAACAATGAGTCGAGCAAAGCTCACGGTATCCCATCTAACACCGCCACCCAGGCAGTGCCGGCGGTACGTTTTGCTCCGACACGAATAAAGTTAGAAGAAGGCCAGAGACAGGGGTGATAAATGAAATGCATTCATCATGATCCTTGCCCGACGGTAGCAGTGGCGGTCGCGGTGACGTCGGGCCGTCCACGTGTTGGGCCATCTTGCGAAACAAACCGCCCCATGCATTCAGGTTGTATCTCAAGAGCCGCAGATGGGGGCGGAATAAGCGACCAAGAGCCAGCGCATGTGATGCAGGATCGAAGGAAGGTAGGGTGCTTATAGGATACGCCCAACCCGCGCCTAGCGATCTGAGCACCGATCCGCCCAAAAAGGGTCAATCCTGCGCCGCTAAGATAGTTAAAGCTGCAGTAGTTGACATGATGCGCCGACGTTGTCAGTCACTGCTCCCGGTGACGAAATCCATATCTGTCGCTGGGGGTCCTGCGGACGGGAGCAAATTTGGCCCCGGTCGAGGTGTAACAATGTGGCTAATCTTGGAACCGAGAGGTCGTAAGCCGCAGTGCAGGGATAATCTTAGAAACAAGGCGAGATCCAACACCTGCGACCACAATAGGCGCCCGACCAGGTACAGTCAGAATGGGCGCCGACCGGGAAGATCCAAGAACTGCCCTGCCAAGGTGCGGGGGCTGCAAGCCACGAAGTTCGTGTATATTGCTTGAGTCATGACGGTTCAGTGAGGACTAGACTTTGCGTGAATAGTCATCTTTTGGCCAATGGCGCTTGTCGCGCGTCCCTTGCGCCGGAGTAGAGGACGCTGCGTAAACTGTCGGCGGCCACACCCTGGGCCCACAGTGGGGTGAGGCGGCCGTCGGGCCTTTTAGCCTTCCCGTAAGCTTGACTACTTACGAAAGTCTATTCAGACAGGTGGAGCTACTCGACCCACTTAGATCAGAGGGTGCACCCGAGAGCTACCGCAACTTCGGGATTCAACCTCCGTACTGTATTTTGTACTACCAGGTTAAGAAAGGGAAATATGTTACGATCGTTACTGCCGACGGTATGGCGATGGATACAAATGCCCAGAAACAACGATCAGAGAGTAGTCAAGATCGCCAGCAGAATGGTTGAACGGAATCGTTCAAAATGCATGCTGCAGGGCTAATCAACGCGCGAATAACGAAAAGAGCTACACACCACTTGCTGAAGAACCCATCAGGGACGAGATGAGTTTCCAAGAAGAGTGTTGTGGCGGATTCCCACTCCTTGTTATGCGAATGTGCATCATCACCTGCCAGGGTCTGGAGCTTCGTGATGCATGGGTCTCGTCCTTGTCTGCATTCGTCCACCAAAGCTGTCGGGTTGAGCGATTAGACTGCAATCCAAGCTTCCTGTCGTGGTGATTTATGTAATTCTTGATGAGTACGATCTGTTTCGGTCTCTGTCTCCTAAGGCTTGCAGGGGAAATCGCCAGACTGGTGGCATACAGGACTGGACATTCAACAGATACCATGGCGTTCACGGTAGGCCAGTGCCTGCGCAGAACCAAGCAGATACAGCATCGCTGGTGAATCCATCACCAAGGGTGTAGCTACAGGAGTCCCATCTTCAGCGCCATCCTTTATTCTCCTATGAACAAGAGATCTCACAGCATACCTGGAGCTTTTTCACTGTTTGCTTCTTCTAACATCTATTCCCTTCGTCTACCTTCTTGTGTCCATCCTCTTTTACATCTATCCTTCTTCGTCGATCCTTCTTCGTCTATCCATACTCCAGCTATCCGTAGCCTTTTCAATCTACCTCCTTTGAAGCCTCCCGCTCAGTCTGCCACGATCTACCTATTCCACCTCCGTCTGCGACGTGACCATTTCCTGAGCCTTCCACTGTCCTCGGTACAGCCCAGCTCAACTGTCCCTCCAATCAACATGAATAGGACCATCGATTATCTTGCGGACCCAGAGGGTAAGACGGTTGTCAAGCGGCAACGGCTCCAAGCTCCGACGCCATCACCGTTTATTCCCGAAATAGGTCAATTCAATACAACACTCGCACCCGGTGCCGAGGGTCCACAGAACTCCTCTATTGCAACCTCCATCTGCTAGTGCAGCACCTGAATCTGTGAGCACCACGGGACACCTGCCCACGTCCTCTCAATCTCGACCTACATCTCACCCGCCGCCGCCACCGATACTAGCGGTCAGCAATGGTTCGGCAAACCCCGCCAGCGAAGAGGACACGGGACTATCCAGGAGCCAGCAGATCCGGAACCTGGTGAACGAGTTGAAGAGCCAGGGACCATGGCCGCCTCGATGTGAAACGCAATTCGATATGCTTTTGGAGGCGGCGGCTCACCTCGAACGGGTTGAACGCGTCTTACTCTTGGGAGATTACGCGAGCAAAATCTGCGGCCTTATTTGGAGAGCAAATGATGAAGAGAAATACCGCAAGTTGGGCCCCGGCAATGGTACAACGATTGCACACTTGCATAGTGCGCTTTGCGGGGAGGATCCTCACGTTAGCAATGCCGGACGCGGCATGATCAACGAAATCCTGGATCTCTATATCGAGCACATCAACGTCAACTACAAACGCACGTCAATTACCAGCTCGATTTTGCATTGGTCAAACTCGCCATCGAAGCCAACAACGATCGTACCATACTCGTACATAGAGGATTTTGGCCACACCCTTATGAGCACGTTAGAAACGAGGAAAGAGATAGAATCATTGAGGGGCATGTTAAAGAAATTCCGAAGCATCTACCAGGACCGGAAGCTATCTTGTACGAAAGGATGATTAGATATTACGCCACGTAAATTGTCCAGGAAACGACGCCGCGATTTATACCTACGGTGGGTAGTGCACTACTTGAACGACGAGACCTCGGAGTCAGTTCACACTCTGTCCACAACCTTGACGAGAAGAGTAGAAACGGAACAACCTGTGTGGTACTGCGCGGGTATTTGCGAAAGTGTCAGGGTTTTATCTGTGTCTGTGGAACTCTTTGTACGATTCCAGCCCCCTTTTCTTTTTCTCCTTCTCGAAATAGACAGTTGAGATACGCCACAACCTTTCATAGCGTAGCATCCAGTTGCACAAGTCGTCAACTCAAAGACGCAAGTAGGCTTGTAGCAAATATTACTGAAGGTCATGTGTAGAGTTGAACAGAATAAATACCTGGCTACTGAATAATGATTTTTGTCAGAATCCGCCCAACCTTTCCCATTCCTTATATACTCAGCCTATCACCACCCCAACCTACAATCATCTACATGCTTTCCAGTAAGCGCATGGACTCCCTTAGGGAGGCCGGCAGGACCAGCGAGACCTCCCGCGTGAAAAGTGTATATAGTGGATGGTATAATGCCCCTAATGGACAGCGATATTTCGGGCTGGGCACTGTGAAGGAGATTGGGACAACGCATGATGGCAGTGTATATGTTAAGGTAGAGCCAGAGGCCACTAATACAGCACGATTTAATTTCTTTGATCCTCGAACTGATGAAAACATGCCTGCCGACCAGTTACCAGAGGATAGCAAAACCAAGGAGCATCGGCAGCAAAAGACTAAACGCCCAGGACGCAAGCCACACCTAAGACCTGGAGATGCAGCCTATGGCACATATATCTCTTCAAGGAATCTAGTCCACGGTGGGATTGGCCGGGTTGTTTTGTCTGTCCAGCCCAAGACGGACGACGGCAACCCTAGTTACTGGGTTGAGCCAATGCAGAGGCGCGGTGGACTGCCGTTCTATGAAATCTACTCGCAGGATGAAATCGAAAAGGAAGACTTGGTGCGGTCTCCATACTCTGGCAGTTTAGAAACGCAGCAGCGCGAGAACAAAGACCGCCCGAGGCGCCCAGCACGCTCTAGTACGCTACATTACTGGATGGGAAATCTGCCACCTATGCCTCCAATAAACCAAGGGGCAGATCGCCAACCGCTGCTCGGCTCGGAACACTCGGGTGGATACTTTGCACCTGACGGGCAGTGGTTTGCCGGGGTGGATACAGTCACGGCTGTGGGATTTTTTAAACATCTCCCAGGCTGGCAAAGTTGGTATGTGTACGTTGAGCCAACTGGCAAGACTGGTGGGAATTACGACTTCTTCCACTCGGTAACCCGTGAGTGGATGGATGAACTACCAAGCAACCCTATCCCTGGTGTGGAGTGCGGTGTACGCCAACGCAAAACCTAAACCCCCGGTGGAGGGATCTTCCGCCTATCCGCCGCAAACCAGAGATTGGCGAGGAGTACCACGGGAGGTACTGCCCCCCCCCCCCCCCCAAGGCGCCAAAACGAGACGTCTATGTTGGATTTGGCAAGGTCATCAATGCTGGGGTGGACAAGGAGAACCGGATCTGGGTAGAAGTGGTGCCCATTGCAGAAAAGCGTGGCAACTTGAACTACATGTTCTGGGATCCCTGGAGCGGCGAAAAGATGCCGGAGTGGTACTGGCCCCTTGACTGAGGGTGAGGGTCGCGGAGCCGGCCCTTGCTCTGGCGCTGAATGGGCTTTTTTTTTTTTTTTTTTTGGCCCCCACCCCCCAAAATTGTATCCTGCCTTGTGATTGTTGTTTTGACTGCGTTCTCGTGATGACTGTCTGTGCTTTTGCCCGCTGAGCGTTTTTATATATCTAGCCGTGAATGAGTATCGTTTATATAGTTAGTGTGTGCTCTGTGCCTGTCGAAAGTGTCTACTTACAAGCAGTTTGTGATTAAAGTCTGCTGCAGCTAGAAGCGACTCGAGCACATTCCGGATTCTTCCCATCCGTCGTTAGAGCTGACGATGACCTAAATATGGTAGCGTTCGCGCGCTTTCAACTAGCCACTGCTGTCTTCCCAAGTCCATGCCGGATAAGAACGCCTCGCGCGAGACTCTTGGTCTCTTTGGGCTAGTCCTCGCTTCTGCGCCCCCTTATTACTGATCGAATGGCAAGGGGTCCATATCTTTCACTCGGCGCGGCGGTGCATCGGGCGCATTGGGAGAGGATATGGTAGGTAGGGAAGGTTTTAGGGAAGGAGGAGGCGCGGTCGGACTCGCGGAGTTGTAGGGTATCCAGTGATGGCGCGGCGGTTCTTGCAAGGACTAGGATCGATCGCGCTCGAGGAAGGTTTTAGGCAGCTTGGGTATGACATATCGATCCAGTCAGCTATCCGGGCTTGAGGCTGAAACCAGGGCGACAATGCACTCACACAATTGCGACGCACTACTTCAGCGTTACCCATGGTACGAACAAAGCCCACCTGTTTCTCCCACATCCGACGCATTTCAGAACCAGGAGCACTGCAATATGGCCGCATCTCGTTTCCAAGTTGTTATCTGGCGTTGTACATCAACTGCAACAGCAGAGGGCGGAGGACCGACCCAGAAGGACAACCTGTTGTACCGTGGACGCGATCGGTCAGTGAATCACAGGCGCTCAGGAAGATTCATCCAGGATCGATACGGCTTGCTGCTCGGGTTCAACGATCGCCGGTCGATTCACGAGGAAGAGTAGACGTGAGCGTTCCGGTGCCGGGGTGCTCCTTGCTCTAAATGCACTGGCTCCGCATGTGCTGACCCTGCCCAGTATGTGCCGCATCACGGCCGTACTGCTGGAATAGTTGATCGTTTGCGTACCGAGGATGTACCGTAGTCGGCATGGACTCAGACGGCGGGAACGGCTTAGGTCTCGTTGAGTTGAGGGATCAAGGGTCAGGGGTGAGTGTGTCTGCTCCTAGCTGAATGTGCCATTGGGAGGAACCGGTCGCGGGTCTGGCTCTCGGGCTGGGCTATCATGGTCTCGACGAGGTAAGGTAAGGTGGAGGAAGGTGCCTAAAGCCGCTCTGGGAAAGCATATTAGTTAGCCCTGCCCTGCGCTTGAGTCCAGTGGGCTAGGCGATCAAGCAGGATGATGGAGCCCAGCCTTACCTGTGGTAGGTACCGTGAAAGTGAGGTTTGTGAGCACTTGAGGAGGGAGGACGAGTGTGCCATAAGCACTAGTGGCTCTGCTACCACGGTGACACAAAGACTGCTTGCCAATCGCCAAGAATTGCCGAGGGTGTCGGACCCAGCACTCTCGTATCTGTACGCACGGGGCGTGGGTTCGCCAGGGCGATCAGCCTGTCCCGCCAACTGGCTGGTACTACTACCTACATGGATCTCAAATCGCGAAACCAGAGGCAATGATCTCTGTTCTGCACGGCAAGCGCCCGTTTCAAAGGAAGACAGAGCCCATACTGTTCCCAGCAGGATCTCACCCTCAAAGATCCAGCGAGAGGTCGAAAGCGCTGCCCCTCCGAAGGCGTTTGCAGCCTCACCTCCGCGTCCTGGACCAGGTCTCGAACGATGGTGGCGCCTTTCGTCGGTCGCACCACCTTGCAATAGGTCGACAATAGTCATGAACATATGACGGACAGACGCATCACCCTCTTCATTCTGCGGCCTGCGGTCTTCGGACGCCTGGTTGAGTCCTGCAGAGGCTACCATATCGCGAAGACTCCACGATTGCCGAGTATCTCAAAACGCAGTCCATAGGCTTTTCCTGCTACAGATGCAGCTGCTCTGCGCACTTGGATAGGAGCATTGGATTTTCAGTATCGCGGTCTACCCCCTGGCTACAATACCTCTCTGCCAACGCTGTGATCAGGACCCGGTGCTAACATGGTACTACGGCTTCCACACAGGTCGTCCGCGTAGTCCTACCCTCCTACCTACCTACAAATCTACCACCGAGCCGAGATAAACAAAGTTCGCAGGTTGCCTTAGGCGAGATCGTCAATGTGCAGGCTGTACGTGCTGGACAGCGCGAACTCAATCCCAATCCCGGTGCCAACTGCCAACCAACGCTGGCGAAGAGTATCACAGACCGGTTGCTTCACCCGTCGCAGCGCGTCCAGTGGTTCCGAGAGCACCAACGGTACCACCAAACGCTTCGGATACAACTTGGAAGTTGTGCTTGGATAGAAAATCGCCGAGGTGATTAATTCAATATAATACCGTCTCCGCGAGTTCGATTAGGCTGATAAATTGCGCTGCCAGGACACTGTACCCTCTGCCTTTCACGAAGTCGTCGATACGCGACAAACCTCCAGCCGGGCAAGAGGCTTTGCGCGTCCAGTATATTTGTCTGTGAGCGTTCACATCGGAGAGTGGGGGCATGGTAATCCTCTATGGAGTAGAGATGCTGGAGGCTTTGACTTTGACCGGGAGGAACACCACTCCAATACCAAGACCAATTGCACGGGGGACAAGGGTTGTTCTCCCCAATCACGAATCTGATGGACCGGGTACGAATGTCCAACTGGATGGTTCTCGCAGCGAATACCTCTTTCAGGATCTTGTTCGCCAACTGCAGTGCTACCTTGGCGGTGATGAGATAGGATAGCTTCCTCAGTGTCAAACTCATCTCCCTTGCTTGGACCCATGAGAATCATCGGAGGACGGTTACCGATAGCAAGCCTTAGAACACCTCATTGTTAGGACCTTTGATCCCTGCATCCGGGGCTGAGATGGGATATTCCATGTTGCTCTCGGTGGCACGGCGTCCCCAAGCACTACCATATCCCCGCGCTATTCCCACCCACTGCGAAACTGCATACATACAGTACCATACTTTGTACCAATGCGGTTCTCGCGACGTCGATACCAGGTTTCGCAATTTCCGTCTTGTCCTATTAGACGGTGTGAGCAATGCAGCTGATCACCTCCGCACCGCAGCATGGGCGACCTCCGTCGGTCAGCCAAACACACCAGATTATTATCTTTTCGTTCTACGCCCTGCGTACGCCCTGCGAACAGACGTCTGAGATGGTCCGATGCTCTCCATCGCATCAATCGACTCCTTCCTTCTCCAGTTGCATATGGTACTGCCTCTTCACCCTCCCGTCCGCACCGTGTCTGGAACTTGAAACCATTAGCCTAGACCCAAAGAGATCCTTTGGCACTGCCATAGATAAGTGGCTTCAGCAGCGGCCATCGAGCTATATCAGGCTACCATGCGTACATTGAACCTTGCTTACCATCGGTACCGTAAGCCTTGTCTTCCGGCAGCGTATTGGACCCAAATCCTGCCCCCTCCTTTCGCGCTCTACTACCTATGGCTCGTAATTCTGTAAAGATATTGATCCCCAGAACCCTTCCCCTTCCACTGAAGCGCTGTTCGCGATGTGCACCCTGTACCTGTACCTATCCATCTAGACTCGCCAGTATCAGAGTGCAGAGCTTACCTGGTAGCGCCTGGACATGGTCTGCATGTTGTCGGATGAGATCGACCCTGCCAGTACCGCTCGGACTTCGAGAGCTGTAGTGCTATGGCACCCTGCATATCATACAACGCCCTACTTTGGCCGACGGTCGCCCGGGCTCGCAGATGGAAGCCCAGCCCGGCGAATATGGGTAGGTACCGGCCCCAGTCCCAGCGCAATATCAGAGTGCTGCAAAACTCAAGAACCCCAAGTAGGCGGAGCCCGGCTCGTTCCAGTTGCTTTTCTTCACAGCTGCCCGTCGATCAGATCGCCGGGTGGTCAGGATGCGGCCGACGGTCTCTCCAGTAGGGTAGGACTTGTTTAGTATCGCGCGGAGTGGAGGTTTATGAGCAGGTCATCTTCAAGCCTTTCGTTTGGCCTCCGCTGGGTACAGCAAACTCCTTGCATCGTGTCTATTCTGCGGCGACCGCTGACCCGCTGACCCGCTGATTCATGCTTCAGGGCCGATGGCAATTGCTTCCCGTGCAGTGCTTCGCTCTAGCAAGCAGCTACCTAGGTAGTACCATACGGTATTTGGAAAGGTTCTGGAGACGGCGGGTACGCATGATTCTAATGTTCGAGCATGGTGTAAGAGACATGTTTAGAGGGCAATTCGAGGGGCCAAATATGGTATCATAGTTGGAAAAGGGAGACAATGCGTGCTAGGCAGGTAGGTATATTTCGGGTATGGATGGTGAAAGAAGGACATTTCAAAGGCTGGCAAAGGGCTTTCACATACGCACAAGGGTTGTATGAGACTTCTACGATCATTGTCAATACCCACTGACCGGATTGAAGGTTATAAAAGAATGCACTTGGCCCGCTCGAGTGAGCCAGTGCTCCCATCAACCCTTTAGTCTATCTACCTACCTACGATATCCTTCGTTCGATGATAGATTGCCTCGATGGCATCCCCACACCTGCACATGTTTGCTAGAAAGCACATAGACGCCCTCATCAAGGCCAACAGGACCGGCCAGACCCCCAGAGTATCAGGTATACATGGTGGATGGTACAACACCCCTAACGGCCAACGGTATTTCGGGCTTGGAACAGTAATCAAGATTGGAACCACGCATGGCGGTATATTCATGTCAAGGTCAAACCAAATCCAACTACAACAAATTCAGATTATTCTGGCTTCTTTAAACCTCTCACTAACGAGGATATGCCATCCGACCAGTACCCAGAGAACAAAGAGACCCTTTGGGACCAACAACGCGCAGCCAACCTCCCAGGGCGCATATTCGGTGAATCAGACCCGAATCTGAATCCCAGGGACACCGCATACGGGATGTACACATCCGCTCGAGGCCTCCTTCACTACGGAGTTAGCAGGATCGTTGCAGCTAGGAGTGACGCCCCAAAGGGCACCAAGAATGACAAGCACGTTGGCCCGTACTAAATAAAGCCATTGCGTGTCCAGGGCGGCCTCCCCTTCTAGAAATTCTACTCCAAAGTCAAGATTAACAATTAAGATCTACCGCGCTTACCTTACTCCAGTAGCCTAGAAACACAGCAAGGCAAGAATTAGGGCCGCCCGCGCCGCCCGGAGCGCTTGACTATGCTAAAACACTGGCATGGAAACCTACCACCCATGGTACGTGTGCGGCAAACCAGCCAAGGCTAGGCTCCAAGCACGTTGGTGCATATTTTGCGCCTGACGGGCAGTGGTTTACTGGGGTGGGCAAGGTGGTAACGGTTGGGTAAGTTAGAGCACATCAACTTATAAAAGAGTGGTATGTCTTTGTTGAACCAAAGGCTGGAAAAGAGTGCAACTTCTTCCACCCCGTGACCCGCGAGTGGATGGACGAGCTGTCTACTAACCCCATCCCGGGCATTGAATGCACTCAAGCGAGCGCAAGGCACTCCCACAGCGCTAACGGGACCTCCCTGCCATCCGTTGCCAGCCGGCAATCGGCGAGGAATACCATGGGCGGTATTACCCTCCGGGTGCATCTAAACGGGATGTGTAGGTTGGCGTAGTGAAGGTCGTCAAAACGGGTGTGGATGATAAAAAGGGGCGCATCTGGGTGGAAATGGTGCCTCTTGCCAACAGGCGAGATAGCTGGAATCATCAGTTCTGGGACCCATGGAGCGGCGAGAAGATGCCTGAGCGGTACTGACCGCTTGAGTAGGTCCAATTCTTTCAGTTGCTTCCTTGATCGTGGCGATCTAGCTAGGTAGGTTTGCCTGGCTGCTTTGTTGATACTGATATCCAGGTATCCCGACTTTCATTACTTAGTATTTGTTTTGTTGTTGGTCTATAGTACCTATGGTGCTTGATAATCGCTTTATGAGATTGACTGCTAATCATTAATATACACACCGTCCACCGTGTAATATTCTCGGCAACGGAGTACCGTAGGCTTCTCTGTAATCACGCACTGTAAGAGTTCCACTATAGCAGTGTCCACGAGGTGTATGTAGTGCATGGCACAGAAATCGACTACTATGGTACATTAGCCTAGACTATTTGCCTCCCACTAATAGGCACACGGTCAACTGAATTGTGGCTATCAGAGTCTGTATCCGCTTTACCTGCCGGTGGACGAATGGATAATCGCCTAGATCCTTGAGAGACAAGCCTGATTCATTTGACACTAAGTCAGATATACAGCCGCCCCCTACCATACCTTGCCCTAATGCTAAGGTATCTTGCACTTCGATACTACTCCTCTCTCGCCAAATCGCATTTAGAAGCTACTCTATATGCCCACAAAAATGAACTAGCCACTCGGATGGGCAGTTGGTGTCTAAGGGTCTAGGAGAAGGCCAAATGGGACGTGATTCCGCTCCTCGAGGACCCAGCTGATGACTCTGCTGAAGGAAGCCAGCCACTACCATAGTGTGGTGGCGGACTGGAAGGTATGGTAAACCCATTGTATGCTATGAGACAAGGAATGATCAATGGTTACAGGAAGAATGGCCTCCCAGGCTATATACAAAGAAAGCAGCTAGTAGGTGTCTGGTACATTGAAGTAAATACCCAGAAGACAAAGGCGCTTCACAATGACAGTGGCGGATTAAAAGAGGTGGTTCGGACGATTAAAAGCGCAAATGATTGTCACGAGTTCAGGGGACAGTCAATGACAGCCTTCGAAGGATAAATACCGCGTGCCTTCCCACCTTTCGAGCTCCTTATCCGACTATTCGAGGTCTTCCTTTCTCATTCTTCCTACCTCTACTCCATATTTCACTGCCACATACACGACGTCACAATGTCCGCATCTACCGGCCAGGGCATGGACGCTCCTAATGAAACCGCCCAAGTCCCGCGCGTCGCAAGTAGACATACCGGGTGGTACGACGCCCCCAATGGAAAGCGCTATTTTGGCCTTGGGGTGGTCACAGAAATCGGGCTCACCCATGACGGGAGCACCTACACCAAGGTCGAGCCTGAGTTCATCGATTCCGACCTCAGCGACTCCGAATTGATCAAAGACATCACCCCGCCCGACAAAGAGTTCCGCTTCATTGATCCAGTCAGCAACAAGGACATGCCCTTGAGCCAGTACCCAGAGGACCCCACGCTCCGCTGGCGGAAGAGAAGAAACAAGCCCAGGCGAGAATGCCTGCTCAAGCCAAAGCCTGACCTGGGACCTGGTGACATGGGACCCGGGGAGAGGTTCACCGGCGTGGGTAGGATTGTCAGGCCGGCTCGAGCTGTGGCACAGCGGCAGGCGGGAAACCATGAATTCAGCCACTATTGCATTGAGCCCGCACCGGTGGCCGGTGGGATCCTCGCATGGGGGGGGGGGGGTTGGCAACGAGAGGATTGCAGATCAGGATCTTCCACGGTCGTTGTACACTGGAACCGCGGGAGGCACAGCGCCGGGTTGACCCAGAGCGTCCCAGACGAGATTCCACACGAGTGTCTTGGATAACTGGTATGGAAAGCTTCCGCCAATGGTGAGTAATGAAGAAGGGCAGCCCTTGCTGAGGGTGGAGCGCGCAGGCGCGTATTTTGCGCCCGATGGACAGTGGTTTGCGGGCGTTGGCAAGGTTATTACGGTTGGATATATTCGCCAGATTGGCGGTTCAAAGCAGTGGTATGTGTACATGGAGCCTATACCCGGTAAGACGGGCTGGAACTACGACTTCTTCCATCCTCTTACAGGCGAGTGGATGAATAAATTCCCCAGCAACGCCATCCCAGTAGGCCAATGCAGCTCCCATCCAGCCCTGCGCAAGTCCTTAACCCGCCGCTAGCGTAATCTACCCCCTATCCGTCGCCGGCCTAATATTGGCGAAGATACCATGGCCGCTATTGTCCGCCAAAAGCCCCCAAGCGAGACGTGTATGTTGGCGCCGGCAAGGTAGCTAAGACGGGGGTGGACAATCAGGGGACCCGCGTGGAGGTTGTTCCTATCCCCAGCAAGCGTGACAATCTGAACTACATGTTCTGGGACCCCTGGAGTGGCGAGAAAATGCCTGCTTGGTACTGGCCAGCTGAATAATTCTTTTGTGCCATTTCATCCATCCATTTAGCTTTCTTTTATGCTGAAATCTTCTACGTATTCAATAATCGGTTGCCCTCTCGTTAACAAAACACCAATGCCGAATACAATATCTTCTTTTCTAACAGTACGGATTCTCTTAATAGCATAACTACCATACCTTCGGTATACCCCCGTCAACTGGGGTCTAGAACAGGTCGAGCCTTAACATGCGACTCCTATGTGATTTATATGAACCCTTGGTACATCGGGTTAAGTGAGTTGCCACATCCCTAGCCCTAGGTAGGTGGTTCCCTTATAGTTCGCGATAGCAATCCCTAGGGACCTTGTATAGCGCCCCCTGGCCAAGTCGTATCCGTAGAAGACTGGCTAGGGTAAGTACCTATGGCACCTGAGTCCCGAGCAAGGTGGCAGAAGCCCATCTACTACCATAGCAAAGTTCCTATGGCCAAGCTCCAGGACTTCAACTTTTAGTTCGTCTGGTGTGGACTCGAGTAATATGAGAGGGCCGTTGCTACTATGGTATACTTAGGTAGATGGGGATTAGCAATTATTCCACAGCCCGGATTGTGTATCTCCGTAGATAAAAACGAGGTACCTAAATCTGGACCAGCTCTAAGGCGCAATAACTCAGCAGAGGATCCATCCAAGCTCGAGATCCAAGGTCCTTCTAGGTATGGTATTGTATTGCACAAACACGGCGACATTGAGGAGTTTCTTCATTATGGTATGGTGCCAAAGTCACTCAATGCGCTCCAAGAAAAACCTCGTCCCATCCGCATCCCTCATCTGCAGCACAAGCACCTGGTACCCATCATTCACACGACGCAGGACACGTGCCCGCGCCTCCTCAAAGCTCTCACCATCTTGCATCTCCACGCGCAGCCGATGCCCCCGGAGAAGTGCTGCAACGACGGCAACAATCTCAACCTGCGCGAACTTGCGCCCAGGGCAGTACTGCACCCCCGCAGACCAGGGGAGATACGTTCCAGGATAAGGCTGGATAAGCTCTTCCGTTGCAAGACGTGCTTCGGGAATGCCATCGTTCCTGCTGCTATTTTGTTTGGTTGGGTTGTTCAGCTCGATCCAACGCGTGGGCTTCCAGACGTTTGGGTCGTCGGGCCAGTACTTCGGATGAACCTGGGTGGCGAGGATGCTGGGGACAACCATCGTTCCCTTGGGGAGGTGGAGAGTGCGCTTTGTTTCGGGGAGATAAAGGGTCGTTCCGGTTTCATGTGCGGCGGATTTGGGCAGGGCTGGGATGGGAGGGTAGAGGCGGAGGGTTTCGAGCTGGAGAGGCAGTTAGTTGTGTAGGCTAGAGGGAGCTGAAGTGATGATCGCAAGAGGGAGACACACCACGACTGCTAGGCACCTCTTGAGTCTTGGGAATGCGTCCTTGTATTCGAGCTCCCACGTACTGGGATCCGGGTTAGGGCATACACTGCGGATCTCCTCTCCTACCCACTCCTGTACGTCGGGAAATGCAGCAAGCAGGTGCAGGATGTATGCTAGTGTGCTAGCTGTTGTATCATGGCCGGCAAACGTAACGACATAGAGGTTTCCCAGGATCTCGTCGGGCGTGAGAGCGACGTCGACGCCGTGTTCATCAACCGCGAACCGTGACTCACGGACAAGCGACGACATCAGGGTGCCGGACTCTGGCTTTCCCTGCTCCAAGAGCGCCTGTTCATTGTTGAGCATCCTCACCATCTGATCTCTAAAGTCTTCAACGGCTTTTCCAACCTTTCGGCACAAAGGAGGCAAGAAGGGCAGGCGGAGTATCGACGCAGGAATCAACATAATCAGCAGCGTATTCAGCAGGACTGTATGCAGTGGATCGATGTCGGATCCAGAGCCGGAATCCCCAGACTGCGGATTTGAATCATGTTTAGATGGCATGGGTCGTCCGAATGCAGTGGTATAGAGCACATTCAGCGAAACCGTGCGCATTACGCCTTTAGCCCCACCAAACGGCTTGCTGATGTTTCTGGCCAGAATCTGCCTTGCTTGCGAGATTGTCTCTCGCCAGACCAGGCCATTAGTGCGCTCGTTGAAGAGCGTCGCTAGGACTTTCCGGTGGCGCTTCCATTTGGCACCTGCTGTCTTGAGTTGCACAGTGTTAAAGATTGACCGTAGTGCTCTGTGAGAAGGGTTTAGTCACCGAGAGAACATTGGGCCCGTACACATTGAGAAACTCTAATATCCTGTAAAAACTGCCTATATAATGTGAAAATGCTCGCTAGTCATACTCCCGTAAAGGCCAGTCGGCCGCACAAAATCTAGCCGACGAGCCAGAACATCCGAGATGGCGTCTGCGTCACATACAAAGACGAATACCTCCCGAGGGGTGGCGATCGCGAACGCTTCTCCCATCCGCCGGTGTGATTCGGCCTTGTCGGCAATCTGCCAGCTGCGGCGGCCATAATGGTTGAACGGGCTCAGTTGGAAGGGCAGTCGGTCCAGGATAAAGAAGACGCCTGGCTCCAGGAGGCCCCAGAGCGGGTTGATGGGGCTGAAGGGGATGATGTGGTAGGGAATGCCGATTTTCTGTGCGCGGCGGGCGTTGATGGTCAGGCAGACGAGGTTATATACCGTCCATCCGGCGGTGGTTAGGAATGTCATGAGGAGGAGCATTTTCGTAAAGCGCTTCGTGGAAAGGAGATAAGTTCTGAAGGTATTAGACATTTTGGATGATACGATGGGAATATAACGACCATAAACGGATGAGAAAACAATTCCCCAAGCTGCGGATCTGTCCGCCTGATTGTAGACGTCATGGGTTGGTTCATATGCACAGCAAGCCCCAAGGCAGATCCGCCGGGTCCTAGCCTTGGGTCACCCGATGCCCCGGGTCTACCTAGGGTAGATTGCAATTAAAAGCAACCATGCTATCTACCGGCCCCCAAGTTAGGAACCCATCCGCGGCGTCACCGGTGACCTGGGGCTGCTTGGGGACTCCCTAAACAATAGTGGACATGTTTTACGTAGGATAAATCGCATTGCATATCCATATCCCGGCTCCGTTCCAATATGCAGGCCTACTACCTCCATGTTGGTATCGCCGGGTGCCAAGGGGGGCTCAAGCCAGGCCACTTTTAAATCATGCCCGGTGGCAGCCACTAATACCAAACCACGAAGCCAACCGGAATAGCATGGGAGGGTATGGTAGCAATGGCCCCCAACCAACAGACCCGCAGGATGTGCTGCTAACCAACAATGAGTTGATCGGGTTCCAAACGCAGCATCCTACCGTAGGGCACTCGCGCCATATGTCGGCAGTGGCTGCGCCCCGGCTAGCCATGCAAAGCACGACATCTCGTGTGGCCATGTTCCAAGCCGATCGGCGGGCGACTATGAGGGAGAATAGGTTGAGTCTGATGGTACGTAAAGTCTGATAGGTGGCAACCTGTCCCAGCAAGGGGTCGGCTGAACGGGATATGGCATGTGATGAGGCTGGGCGTTTGACTCAGGGCCTTGTGAATGTCCAAGGAAGCGGACTATTCCTTCCAAGTACGTCTTTTGCAGCGTCGCTATCGGCACCTGCATAGTTAATCTCGTCGAGGTGCTTCAGACGGACTGCAAGTTTGCCTGGACCCCAGGTCTAATTCCAAGGTTGTTTCCGGTCCGTATATAGATGCGACCACCGAAAGCAAATGATGGACTTGGGTCTGCCAGTTCTCTTCCGTTGAACTGCATGATTGCACGGTACCTAGGTAGGTAAGTAGGTGTGCCCTGCTTCCAGGGCTAGGTACGATAGGGTATGGTATGTCAACATCACTGTCCATTGGCAGGTACTCCATATTCTGGGCCCCTGCACCGCTATGGATTCTTCGGAGACACCACGCTCGGCATAGCGCTTTCCATTTAATCGGTGATATTCGAAACATGATATCTATCCAGTCCGGCAAGCCTTATCACATCACGTTTTACCAGAAGTCTCAATCCGGTGCTTGGGCCGCACTACTAACGCGCAGAGATACAACCTCCTGCGTTCCTATGAAGATAGGCCGTTATTTAAGAAGCCTTGTTCATCAAAAGGCTAGGAGTGTGTTTTGGTACGATGCTCTCAAGTGATGATAAAAGGGGTTTTCTACCTGCGGGTCAGAGACTAAAGGCAAATAACAACTCAAGTTGTGCTTTGTAACATCCAACATGACTCTCAACCCAGGTAGAGACTCGCTAAATACCGTAGCTTAAGTTTCGAGATACTAGCCAGCCCCTATCCCGTGGTATCTCATCGGACGAGCATCGGACGAGAAAAAGGATGTAACCATCCTACTTAGGTGCCTCATTACCTACATCCCCCATCTACTCCCCATATAAACCTCGATCCAATACTCCGTCGCCGGATACTCATCCCTCATCCCACGTCTGCCAGTTCCATAAACCCTCTCTATGTGATCGCACTGTATTGCGACCGGTCGTTTGTGTCCTTGTCTGGGGTGGGGAGTTCACAATCAATATACAAGATACATAGGATAAGATCCAATGCAAATTGAGACCCAGAGATATTAGTTATAAGTAGCGTCGTACCCATCAAGACAGGTACCGTACCTGTCAACGCGCACGAAAGCCCAGCTCACGCGCATTTCAGCTATTGCTCAACAATGCGGTATGTTTGCATTCTACCAGCGGGCTCTAAAGCCTTCCAATGATGCGCTGCGCGTTGCGGCAGCATCAGGGCCGGCACAAGCTTATGTTGGAATGTAATCCATGTTTCTTACTACGATATGAATGTGCTATAGATATAGGTACAACGTGTCCCGTCTAAACAACAGTAAAGGTCGTCTCCCGCCTAATCTCCCCCGTCAAGGCGAGCAAATGCGCCCTCCCGACCCTCGAAAAAGCAACATAATACGCAACCCACGACGTAATCCCACTCTCCGGATCCGGAACAACATCGCCCCTGCGCAGGAAGCAAAAAGACCTGGATATATGCCTCGCAAGGTCCGGACGCCGCTGCATCAGATCCACGCAGACATCATCCGAGTCAAACCTCCCACCGCTAGTAACAGGGATAAAGACCATTTCGCACCAGTATTGCGGACCTGAAGCAAATGGGTGCGCGAGGGCCGAGAGACGAGCGTGGTCGCGGAGACAGGCCAGGAGCCCGATGCCCCAGTAGTCGATTCCATAGGTGCACTCTACCGCGGCGGTTTCTTGAATCCCCGGGGGGCGCGGGTTGATTTCGATGAGCCAGGCGGAGGGGGGTTCGGATAGAACACTTAGGCGAGGGATCAGGTCGATGATCTTGCTCTTGGTGGGAGGGTTGGAGGCAATGGTGGCGTATTCCATTGAGGAATTTTGGACCCGGGCTTCGAGGTGGTAGATCCCTGTTGTAAGGCCTAGGCGGGTTAGGCTTGCGTGTAGAGAGTCGCGCAGTAAATCAAGCTCGGAGGGTGGAAGCTTGGAGGGGAGGACATTGCCCAACTCGATGAAGGACGTCTGTGTTGGCTGCGTACTGTTTGACCCTGAACCTGTGCTCGCCACGTCAGCGGTCTTGGGAAAGTCGTCTGAGATGTCACAGAAGAGAATCTCCGCGTTCGAAAGTATGAAGTTGATGTCCACTTCCGGACCATCGCAGTATTCCTCTAGCACAAACTCGGCCCCATGACGATCTAGATTGACGCTTCGAATGGCGTGAGTCAGCTCCTCGGCGCTCTGGACCTTGAATACCCCCTCGGACAAGAAGCCCTTGCACGGCTTCACGATGAATGGGTATTGCAGGCCTCCTCGCTGAACGATGTCCAGGGCTTCTTCGTAGCTATGCACAAGGTGGGCAGGGCGGCCCTCTGAGATACCCGTGAGATACTTGTCCGTTGCGATTTCATATGCCTCTACCGGGAAGGTAGGGAGTCCCAGCTGAATAGCAGCTTGCGCAACAGGAACCTGGTACGCGTCGCAGAAGGTAACGATCCCGTCGACTTGGCGTCCGGACAACACGTCAACAATTCGGTCTTTCAGAAGCGATTGGGGCTCTAATTCCACAGGAACAAACTCCCTGCGCCAATGTGCGTACTGCGGCCCTTCAAGCCAGTGGCCTGCCACGTCTAGGACGATCATGTCAAAGTTCAGGGCTTGCGCCGCCTGATAAATGCTGGTTGCGGTGCCGCCATGTTCGGGGCTACTCCGGCCGCCTTCCACGATCGCAATGGTCTTATGGGGAGCAGCGGCATCTAGCATCCATGGGAAAGACAGTCGGTTGGTAAGTTCGCCGCCGATTTCGTGAAATATATCCGCATAGTCCTCGAGCTTTGTGTCTTCGGACAGTGGCTGGAGCAGTAGACCTCCGATTGCATTGTACAAAACGGCTTGCAGGATGGTGTCAGTGGTTGGGTCGATGGGGAGTGGGGTGAACAACTTCTCGGGACTGGCGGCGAAGAAGGACACGACAGCATCCACCACATCAAGATCCACCATCCGCAGGGAAAAGATATCAGATCGTACCAGATACCCCGGCTTAGGGGCGAAGACAAAGCGTATCGCACTGACATGCAGGGAGTTGGTGGCAGCCTGAAGGGCACGATGAAGTAGAGCCGTAGCATGCCCCAGTTCGAGTTCAGTCCATGAAACTGATTCCGACGAGGTGGAATACCAGAGCTGAGCAATGCCTTCAGGAGCTGCGGACGATATCTGAGCCGGAGTGCTATGTTCAGCTTGGAACGTGATATCGACACTCTGCCACCACTCAGCCGACGACACTTGCCACCGAAATGCGAAGTGCGCTGAGAGACAAGTCTCATTAGCTTCAAGGTATCAAGGACTTGACAATGACGCAGCCAGACGATCCTGCTGGATTGGCTCTAATACCTTCAATATTTCCGTAGCAGGCTTTTATGCGGCCTGTCTGAGCCATCTTGAGTGAGAGTAGTTGGGGAGGAGTACACGGACGCGAAGAAGGCACAACAGAATAAAGACCGCGGTTCGCTTAAATAGAGAAGGATGAGACATATTAGTCGAAGTAGAAAGCAAAGCATGCCATCGCCACCAAATCAAATCTCGCCAAGGACCAAGTAGCGCATGCGACCCTACTTAGCGTTGTAGTAGGGCGGAGGACTCATAAACAGAAAGTACCTAGCATATAAATGTTGTAGGTACCCACACTGGTGAAGATTTGCAAACTGGAGCCAAGAAATGTGAACACCAACCAGAACCCAAGCGCTGGTTGTTGGGGGGGGTTGCTCACGCCAATGTCGCTCGTTGACCAGTGCTCCAATCACCGTCCTATACCTCACGAAGGGGCTAACGGCGACAAACAAGGTTCCGAAAACGGTCAAGGATTGGGAGATAAGTTGTCTTGGACACCTGATACGGAGGTATCGGGAGACAGCGT
This sequence comes from Aspergillus multicolor, assembly GCF_047715735.1. Classification (NCBI taxonomy): domain Eukaryota; kingdom Fungi; phylum Ascomycota; class Eurotiomycetes; order Eurotiales; family Aspergillaceae; genus Aspergillus; species Aspergillus multicolor. Next base: position 261,680 of record NW_027395956.1, read on the forward strand.
AGAAATGAGATCTCGGAATGGGGCTCGTAGTGTGAGTGGTGATAAGGGATCAACAAGGTGATGTCGTACGGTTTGGCGGTTCAGCAGCGCTTGCGGCATACTGTCAGTGGCAAGATGACGAAGCCCTAGGGTAGCAGCATGATGAACCCGGTTTATATGACGGTATACCAAGCTAGATACAAACGAAAGTTGAGAACCTCGGAGATGTTTTGAGCTCAGAAGCCATGCTTTCCGCGGAGTCGGCGTCAGTGTCGAGCTCCGTACTGAGTTAGTTATACGGCAATAGCATCTTTCTGTTCGGCGAGTGCCAGATCAAGTACTGTCTGTGGCCCAGCCTTATCATTATGATATAACGGACATCGACATTAGCCCCAGCCTCAAGGAGTATCCGAACGATGTCAATGCTTCCTGTCCTAAACGCAGTGTGGAGGAGTGGCCATCCCTCCTCATCGTCCCAGAATTTCGAGCCCCTCAAGAGCCCCGGATGTGGATCCGAAGCGCTTGAGCGACAAGCTGGATAGCGATGTCAATGATGCAAACTCTGTCAAGGCGGCATATAAGGCAACTGACTTTCCGATAGATTAAAGGCAGATTGCTCACTGTGCTGTCAAAGACAAGCTACTAAGCTCGTGATCAGCCTTGGTTTTCGTTCAGCACCTTGGATCACTGACCTTCGTCCGCATCCCATCGATTCGACCAAAATCAACCGTCCACTTGAGCTTCGTCCAAATTTTCTTCTTCACGACCCGGTTTAGAGGACCCCATACGCCTTTGCTACTTCCTGGAGGTCTTTCAGCGCGACATGGATTCGAGCTACCGTTCCATTGACCATTCGCAAACATCTCCGCCACATCCATCGCCTGGAAAGTTGACGGAGACCCTGGAAGCCTCTCGTTAATCATTCGCTCGCAGACGAACTTCGCCTCTCGTACCCGTTCCTCGCCATCTTTGTAGAGATGGCCTTGACCAAATCATTCAATTAACGCAGCCCGCAAAACTGTGCTTCAGCAATTCCAATTTATCCGTGGAGTCTAGAGCTGAGCTTCTCGTCTCTAGTCCTTTCATCCCACGTGCAAGTGGATCCGCTCCCTTTTGCTAATCGGATCAAGATACTCTCGAGCTCAGACATTGATTGTGCTTGGAAGACACAGTGGCACTCTAGGTCCGGATTCGATTTTCGTGTAAGGTGAAAGCAATATCAGAGAACCGCTTTTTATTTGCACACGAGAGAAAGCCATGCAAACAAGCCGCATATGCCTGTATACGAGACTTGTCCCAGCCACATAAACGAAAAGGCAACTCAACATTCTCTGCATGTATACTTCCCTCTGTGACCCAGTTTGTGCATGGACCCTGCGTGATAACCATTGATGCGTTTGACCCACCGGCGCCATAATTGTTAATCAGCGCTGCACGGTAACGTAATTCCCGGTCAGTCCGGTCATCCCGGTCAATCCGGTCACCCACCAAAAAATCATCGCGTGTTCAACGCGTAACTATTTAAATAATAATCATGCCACGAAAAGCGCGCCAATCCTGTTAAAATTTGGTGGAGCAAGAGGGCAGGATCCAGCTTGTAATATAAACTTTAAAAAAATTTAAGATTTAAAGTATTTATTAAGCAGCAGAGGCTTTTAAAGTACCTTATTTAATACTTTAAGATTAACTATTAGGATACTTATTTTAAGTAAAACACTATAACTATACTTATTAACTCTCTAAAAACCAGGAAAAAGCATTAATTAAATAAATTAAAGCAAGGAATAAGCATGGGGTTGCCCCTAGACCTTTACATGTATAGTAAATAGCTAATATAATCCTTTAATAAGATTCGCGAATCCCCCCCAAGCATATTAGAAAAAACTAGGTCACCAAGTTTATTAAGCGCCATAATAGCATTAAATCTTAATTTACTTAATAATATAATTATTCACGTGCCCTGTGTAAAGATCTAAAGGTTATTCAGGCTTGGTTTAAGGACTTAAAAGAGGTTTAAATAATGCATAGTATTTTAAATAAATATATATATAATTTTAATAAGACTGGCTTTATTATGGGTCTTATTATAACTACTAAAGTAATTACACGGTTAAATATACCAGGAAGGCCTTATCTTATTTAACCAGGCCAGCGTGAATAGGTTACTATAATTAAGTATATTAGCTCCACGGGATTTAGCGTTTTAATATATATTATCTTTAAAAAAAAGGTCCATATACAAGGATGGTTTAAAAAACTTAATTTACCACGCGACTGGAGGATTAAAGTAAGTGTGAATAAATAAATAATAAACTAAATAAGCCTCCAGTGGCTAGAGAAGTGCTTTATTCCTGTAATAACTGCGCGGACTAAGGGGGGGTCTTAATTACTAGTTCTAGATGGCCACGGAAGCCACCTTACGCCTGAGTTTAATAAGATATGCAAGGATAATAATATTATATATATCTACATGCCTCCTTATTTATCTTACCTTTTATAACCACTAGATATTAATTATTTTAGTCTATTAAAGCATGCTTATAGGGGCCTTGTTAAGGCAAAAATATGGTTAAAATATAACCATATTAACAAGCTTGACTTTTTAAAGGCATATCCCGTGGCTTGCCAACAGGTCTTCTTTATATAAAATATCTAAAGTAGCTTTCATGTAGCTGGAATATAGCCTTATAATCCTACCCAGGTGCTTAACAAGTTAAATTACATGGTTTATATACCTACTTCTCCAGGAAGTAAAGGGGGGGGTTTAACAAGCTTTTTTATACTTGCCACACCTTATATAGTCTGTTAATTACACAAGAAAGCCTCTTTAGTTAAAAAAATACTTATTTAAGGTTATTAAAGCTCTTTTAGTCCTTTTAAGCAAGCGCTTAATAAGCTTATAAAGGGCTGTAAGATAGTAATATATAATACCGCGATAATTTTAAAAGAATTAAATAATCTTCACGCAGAGAGCTGGATTTAATAGTAAAAAAAGAGTTAATTTAAGTATTAAATAAGTTTTATAGCTGGTTTACAAGTTTAAAAGGCAAGGGACTTAATTATATTAAGAAATAAGTAATTTAATAAGCTATAAAAGGGTCCAAGTATATTTACTTTATAACCTTTAATAGCCTAAAAACATGCTTTACCAACATGCTTTAAATATTAAACTCAGGGGCATAATAAAACTTAGTGTCCTAATTATTATAAAGTTTAGTTTATTTAAAAATATTAAGAATTGCGTTATTGGGAATAGCTTCAAGATTTACAAGTATTAATATTTTTAGTGGGTGACCGGATCGACCGGGATGACCGGACTGACCGGGAATTACGTTATCCGACGTCCCAAGGCCTCACGGAAGTGGTAATCTCAATATTGTCATCCTCCATGGCCTCGACATGCGAGTTCAATAAGTCGAATCCTGGCTGTGGAGGAATTTGCCCGTGCTGAATCATCAGGACGATTTTGCATAGGGCGATCATCCCCGATACACCTTCAGTATGCCCAACGAGTCCTTTCACAGAGCCTAGGGATAGTTTCGCCGCCCGTACCGGTCCTCCCAAAGTATCACGCACGCTCTTATATTCTACCGGGTCTCCCGCTTGAGTGCCGGTGCCATGGGTCTCGACGACACTGATATCCCTTGGATAGAGACGTGCACGTTGCATTACCTTCCTAGAAAGCCCCGCTAGCGATCCTCTATCTGGAACAACAATAGGTGTACTGTTGCTATTCTGCTCCACTGCTGTGCCGGCGATAGTTGCAAGGACCTGGTCCCCATGTGCGATTGCATCCGATAGCTTCTTGATATAGATTGCCGCGAAGCCTTCACCCCGACAGTAGCCACCCGCCCTTTCGTCGAATGGCTTACATGGTCCCGTAGGGGAGAGGAATGAAGCCCCTGCGAGGTTGTCAAATGCCAGTGGACTAGTGATGGCATTTGCGCCGCCCACTAGTGCCGCTGAGCAGTCGCCGCTCAAGATCGCTTGACACGCATGATGCAACGTCACGGCAGATTCAGAGCATGCAGTGTCGACACAGAGCGACGGCCCACGCCACCCGAAATGATGCGAGAGTTTGCCGGCGAGAAAACTCCGCAAAAGCCCGGTCGCTGAGTAGGCGGATGCAGGGTGGCAGTTCACGTTGTGCTCATAGCCCACAGTACAGGACGCTATATAGCAACCTATATCCTTGCGTGGTGGCGGATTGGAGAAGTACCCTGCCGACTCCAGTGCCTGATAGGCAACTTGCAGAAGGAGTCGCTGTTGTGGATCCTGCGACATTGCCTCGCGCGGCGATTTCTTGAAGAACTTGTGGTCGAAGGCGTCGATATCGCGAACAAAGTTGCCGAACCAGGCTCGTTGACTCGCCTCCGGACGCCAGGGTGTTTCATAATTCGCATATCGTTCTCGAGGCATCTCGCGGTGCTGTGACCGGCCGGAGCACAAAAGGTCCCAGAATTCTGGTAGATCGTCGGCGCCTGCAACATGGCAAGCCATCCCGACTATGGCGATGTTGGTGTCAGCCGGTGCACGCGTTGCTAGCTCATGGTCGCGGCTTATGATAATGGGGAACTCTGTATCAACGAAGTGGACAACTCGTTGGGGGAGACGGCGGAAGATTGTTGGGGGAATGCATCGTTCTGGACCGAACTCGATAACTGTGGAGTTCAGTGTAGTAAGGTGATCTTGGTACATCGCCGAGAATGTCTTGTGCCATTGACACTGCTGAGTGAGGACGGCCCGGAGCACAAGTTGATGGAGAGGGCCAGAACAGACCGGGTCTCCGGTGGCGTTTGCCCGGGGAGGGTGAAGAAGTCCTGATGCGTCTGGCAGCTGGAGACCGGGTTGATCATTGCAGAGCGTGAACAATGCAGCTAGAATCTCTTCGTTGCCTGCCCAGTGATAGCGGCCGTTGAACTCAACCGCGTTGGCAGAGAAACCGGCCGATTGAAGAGTCTGCTGTAGATCAGACATACTCCGCCGGGGCGTCATGATGGTCGCGCGATTTTCGTCGTATTGAACGGTGATATATGACTGACTGTTTAGTATTCATTCGGCCAAATAATGGAAGACATACATACACCCGGGTATTTTTCCAGCACGCCATCCAGCTCTCCTTTCAGCTCAGGCTCTTTCCATGCCACAGCCAGAGACGTGTACTTCTCCTGGGCCTCCTGCACGTCCCCCAATGCCCCTAGAAGCATGGCTAATCGCAGCGCGACAGAGCCATACCTCTTCAGGTCGCCCGCTCTCGTCGCAGAAACCACAACGCTACTAAGGAGGCCGATACAAAATCCCACAATCTCGACGACCGCGCTCCCCCCATCATCCATCTTCATCCACTGCGCGTACTGCACAAAATGCGTCATCATCAGCAATGGCGCCAGTTGCGTATAGCACAGCGGAAACCTCGCCGCCGATACATCATCGCATCGAAACCACCTGTCCAGCACTTGAAGGTCATTTTCTTCACTTATCGTTTTCAGATCGGGGAGGTATTTGTCGTCGGCTGCAGCGCGGTAGTAGCCCGGCAACTCGCCCAGGACCTCAAGCATCCAGTGATGTTCGGGGTTGTCGAGGACTGTCGCTCGCAGCTGGCGGAAGTCGCTTGCGGTAAAGGTGAGCCATTGGCAGCCGAAGAGGAGGACGACGTTGCGTTCTTCTTCTGCGAGGCCTTTACCGTTGGTCATTGCGGTGCCAGTATCGTTGGCGCTTTGTTGTGCGGGAATAGTGGGAGGGCTCTTACTTTCCGTCGCCGTTGCCATCATGGCAGTTTGGGGTCAGGTTCGTTATTGCGTGAGCCTCAGACTGACCGGCACGTTCACCACTACATTCTCATATATCCTAGTCGTCTCCTTTTCCGTTTGCTAGGTCCAGGCCTGTCCTTAACGCTACGCGTACCATTAACAGCTATGCGCAAGAGACATCGGTGTGCGTCCAAAAGCTCGAGAGCAAGATCAAGCAGTGGAACCTGAACTGCATCCCTCGCATCCGATGCTTCTCCGGCCGTGGGGAGTTATGCGCAGCGCATTACACTATGCGTCCATGAACTCGAGGTGTAACAGTGGAACCTCAAACGTATCTCCCGCATTTTAAACACTTCTCAGGTCATGAGGATTCATCCACCAGTAACGGCACTGTTCGCCAACGACTCGACAAGAAGCATCGAAGCTTCGACCGCATCTCTCTAGAACAATATATAGAAGGATCATTTTCCAACGGCGGACATGCATCACGAACTTCAGGGTATGATTGCTTTTCTCTCCCGTATCTTAGGCCCTCACCGTCTTGCTACGATATCCTTGCTGTACATCCGGAGTTTTCGTTCCGCGACGGCGTATGCCCGGCGAGGTGCTCTACCAGGATACCTGTTCCATTACATTCAGTTGGACGATTCAAATGACCAGGTAAGTGCCATGCATAAAGCCATATATGGTAAGAGAAAACGGAGTAGGCTGCAGAAACGCATCCGGAATATAGTCCGTACTTCAGGTTCCAGGCCTAGCCCTTTTTTTGGAGTAATTGGTCGCTGTTCGGAGTATTTGTGCAATAGTTTGGCTAACTCCGGACTGACAGGCATGGTTAAAGTAGGTTCCTAAGTTGAGAAGCGCCGTAGCGCATATACATGAAGATTACCGGCAGTATTACCCGTCTCAACAGTCGAAGATGATTTGATTATATCTCAGAGAATGCTACCCTGCTTACTCCGCCCAACCCAACCGGTGCCGGAATAACCCCATGCAAACCAAAAGTGACGTCGTTAATGATGGATCTGACAAAGACCCGTACGCTATATATGAGGTGCTGCGGATACAGAGACCCGCGGGCTGTGTGGTGCATTCTTGACCCTGTCGAGGTCCTGAAGGCAGGCCAGGACTTCTTGCAACATTCCGTCGAAGCCTGCATCGAGGTAGCTGTGTCCGGTGAAGAACTCGGTGCACATCATCAGGGGAATTGGTGTCAATGGGTGAACCTGAACTGTCAGCTGCGTTGCTTGCGAAGGGGAATAGTTGAGGTACCTTGAAGTATCCCAGCTGGCCTTGCAGCTTGACCAGGTTCACCACCTCATGCGCAGCCATCACGCATAGCCGTTCATATTCGATTATCCCCAGGAGATGATCACCCGTCTTCCACGTTATCGACTCGAGGACGCTATGCAGAAAAAGAACCATCGTCTGAGCAACTATCCGAGCAAACATCAACATGGGGTCAACCTGCGGTGATACTGAGAGCATTTGAATGCGAGAATTCAGCATCTCGTGCAGCCATTGGTGCCGACTCCAGAAGCCTTCGAGCGCAGAGGTATCGCCGCTTATACTCAGCTGCTCCACAGCAACCTTTTGTCTGTGTGCAAGCGCCCGCCCGCATATTGTTGCGAGAACGATGCACTCGCTGAAGGATGAGATTGGCTGAACGGGGTCGGTGATGGTCCTTGTCATCACCTCGGGGAGGTATGGTGTTACGACGGGATGACCAGCTTGAAATTCTTCTTCCGGACCGGGAAGACGGGTTGCGATCTGCATGGTCAGTCTGTTTTCTCGCCATATTCAGGTAGGCAACATACTAAGTGCTCGTTCAATGTGAATGGCAGGCCGTTGTGGAAGCTGATGAAGCGGTCTAATGAGTAGGCCATCCAGAACGTCCTTCGTCGCTCTTCCAGTCCAGTCCAGTCGAGGAGGCTTGTCTCTTGGTCTTTTGCCACCATCACCGGGCTATTAGGGTCGTCAAGTTCGTATAATCGCATTCCCAACACAAGTCGACAGCATCGACCGGCGCTCATCCACGCTTGCAGCGGTGAGAGCTGCATATATTCATATACGCAGATCAAAACCCAAGCCTGCGCCTGCTCAATACCCCCACCCGCGTCCGACCGAGGGTTTGGGTTCTGAGTATCTAGCGCGTCGAGCATCCTTCTCGTTTGTTGGTAGAGGGGGTCGCGGAGGGAGCGGAATTGTGCCGAAAGAGAGGCAGCGACCGTCCACATTGCGTATTGCAGACATGTCTGGCCGTCGCTCTTTTGTTGTTGTTTCGACCAAATGTGGTATCGCCATCGTTGGAGAATCGGGGCAAACGGATGAACGCGATCGAAGTAGAGTTGGTCACTGCTCATCAGCTTCGTTCGAGGCGGCGTACTGCAAGACAAAACTTACAGATCAGCTCGCATCAGCTCAGTGACAAGTTCCGACCGCGGCGATTCGGGCGATCTCGACTTCGTGCCTGCTCGTTCCTTGGGTGACTCGGTACCGTTCCTCGATCGATTGGGACCACGATTGGAGTCTTCTGAGTCGTAGTCGAGATCTGCACCTTCCAGGAGTGCATGCATTTGGCGGTCGATTTCGGGATGCCGGTCGGCCAGACAGCGCTCGAGGGCGGCTACTCGCTCAGCTAAAGTCTTGGACGATTTCACATTCAACAACCTACCGATGCGAGTTCTCAGGGTCCGCAGCTGGCCCTTTCGCGGCCCTCGAGGTAGTCGCGTCGTACTGATCTTGCAGTCCAGCCCACCCTCATAGCACACCTGGCACTGCGGTCGCTGCCGGTCACAGCGGACCTTGCGTCGACGGCACTCCTCGCATGCAGACCCCGGTCGCTGCCGGGAGGTGATAACGAGGGGCGAGGTCGGGGAGAGCGTCTCGGTCTTCATCTTGGGATTGAACATTTGAGCGGTCTTTTTCGCAATTGCAGAAGCTGCGATGATTCGGCTCCCTGCACGAGACTTATAGAGGGCCCGGGATCGTGGGAATGGATGCAACCTCGTGCTTAATGGGGTTTGGAATCGAGAAATTGGTAAATGGCACCACGCAACGCACGATCAGATGGGGACTCCGCAATAATGGATTGTTTCTTTTCTTTTTCCTCTGGCGAATCCTCCAGAAAGCCAGGGCATCAAGGCAGAAACACGAACTATCGTGCTAAGCTCTTTGGAGAATGCATTTTCCTAAGAGAACCCGCCAATCCGAGCGCGCGATCATTCTGCAGCGCGTGCATGAAAAGGAGCGAATGAACTGACCCATGGAGCACTGGGAGAGGCATTGGACCGAACGTGTATCCGATCGGAGAGGCCGCAGTGTGATAGTGGTGCTTGGGCTGCAGGGTACAGCTGGTGGCGGCCAACACCAGTGGGCTCTCCATCGAACGGGTTCCTGCCGGGTTGGGGATGCAGACATCAGCGGCAGCGAAGGGCCAGGAGTGGCTCCAATGCAGCGGAACAGCTGGGATGCTGGGATTCTGGGATAGCCGGCGCATGTCGGTGAGCGGAGCCCTTGAGATCTCAACTGGCTGCATCGGGATTGCAGGACATCTCGTCATTGACTGGGAGTAACATCCTGTCTAGACTACAAGCAAAGGCCACAATAATAATCCCAAGGTTCCTGAATCGCGGACCACTGCGTTCGATAGATCAACTGCAGCTGCCAGCTTTCCAAGGCACGCGCAGACGCAGAGATCAGAGCGCTCGGTGGTCGGTGGTCGGTGGTCGGTGAGGGCTCAGCCAGCCACCGTCACACTGTGGATCTGCCTCGCTCTCGGGAATCGCCCGCTGCGGGCCTGTCAATCTTCTTCAGAACAGACTCTAACTCACTACTCATCGGATCGAGGCTGAATCATAGATTGTTTGATGTCCCTCACTGCCAGTTTGCTTCGGAAGCACGGTCTCAAGTCCGTACGACGAAGATCTCAAATCCTGATTTAATCCCTGACATTCCACCAGCCTGCTCTCAAACTGTTTGTCTTCTTTCCGAGTGTACGGACGTCTCGGGTTCTAGGAGTCAGATTAGACGTGACCTCCCGATCGACAGTCCAAGCTCGGCCTTTCTGTGCCAGACTGTGTCAGGGAGGGGTCAGACCAGGTCGCCTGGACAGCCGATCGATGACCATACGACGCCGCCGGTCGGATCTCGGGTTCTTCTCGTCGCGGATGGCTAAATGGCATTGCTACGGAAGATATCTCCAGCGCTCAGACAGAGTCGCAGAGTGTTAAGTGCTGACGATCAGATCACTTGCAGCTCTCAGATCCGGTGCTCCGTTCGATAGCTCCTAGCCTCGAGGTCCCCGATCCAGCATCGTGGTGACGAAGCGCTAGCGGGTCGCGACTCGCAACTCGTGAGCATGCTTTGTTTTTTGCTGCTGAATTTCGTGGCTCGGTGGGCTATCCTGCGCCTGCAGCAGCTTACTAGTGGGCATTAGTGTGGCCACTAATGGCCGATCAGCGCGCCACGCCCCAATCGGTGCAGATGAGTTACTCGAAGCCATTACACTACACTATGTGACGGCGGTGCTGTGACACGCGTGGCTCGTTACACATTCTCGTGGTGGTGCTCGTGTAGCTGGTGGTTTTCGTAGACCGCTAGTTATATGAGACACCACGGGCTTTGGAGTCGTGTAGATCATAGCATGGCATGCATAGTATAGCTTCCGCACATGATGCCCTTCCAAGACGTCCTTGGCCAGCTGCCCCTGCTGAAGAGCTACACGCACATCCTCCTCGTCTTCCCCCTCCCTACCTCTCAGCGCGACTCGGTTCTTGGGTCCCTACAATGCGCGACAAAGCGTCTTCTGTCGACATTCCCCTTCCTCTCTGGGGTCGTGGTCCATAAGGACATCCGCCCCGGCCACTCCGGCACATTCAGCGTCGACTTACCAGATGGGGTCTCCGACTCTGCGGACAATGTATCTCAAATCCTGCACGTCAAGCATCTCTCCTCTCTCCTGCCAGATTATGTCACCCTGCATGCTGCTAAAGCACCCGCGGCCATGCTCCCGGGGACCCTGGTCGCTCTACCCCGCCCTGCGTTTCCACGCATCTACACCGAATCTACGGCGCCGGTCCTGGAGATCCAGGCATCGCTGATCAATGGCGGGATGCTCCTTACTCTCGCGGCTCAGCATAATGTCATCGATGCAACGGGGATTTTTTACGTCGCGCATGTCCTGTCGAGGTTCATAGATGATCCGGACGCTGTCCTTCCGGAATCTGAGATAAGGATGGGGAACATTGAGAGAATGAAGCTCATCCCCATCCTCCCGAGTGACCAGCAATTACCAAAAGAACTGGATATCTTTACAAAGAACCGCCCGATCCAGCTAACGAGGGAGGTACTGAACGAGTATAAATGAACGCTCATCCATTTTTCACCAGAAGCTCTAAAGAGCATTCACGAGGAGGCGTCTGCTAACCCAGCGGACTTCGTGGACGGTGTATCAAGTGTTTCGGTGAACGATGCGTTAACAGCATGGTGCTGGAGACGCCTCTCTCTCGTCCGAGCCGCCTACAAGAAGAAATCAGGAGAGGCCATCAACGACGATGCCACAACCCAACTCACCCGCGCCGCAGACCACCGGCGCGCCATGGCGCTCAATCCAGGCCACGCATACATGGGGCATATGGTACGAACCAGCAACCTACGACTCCCCCTCTCAACGCTCATCTCACCAAGTACATCCCTCTCCTACCTCGTCTCTTACCTCCGCAAAAGCCTGAAAAAACACACAACGCCCGCGAGCATATCCGCCTACGCAACGCTGATCCAGCGCACGGACGATAAGGCGCAGATTCTGTACGCGGCGGGGTTTAATCCGCTCACGGACCTGAGTGTTAGCTCGGTCGCGCACGTTGAGATTCCGACGTTTGGGAGAGAGCTTGGACGACCGGTGTTTGTGAGACGGCCTACGTTTGGACCGTTGCCTGGTGGAATGTATCTTGGGCTTTGTATTACCCCCGATGGGAGGGATGGGGGGTTGGATGGGGTTTTTTGTTTGAGGGGGTGGGAGATTGAGGGTCTTAAAGGGGATGAGGAGTGGAGGGGGAGGGTTGTTGTTTTGGGGGAGTGAGGGGTTAGCTGGTGGTGTAGTCAATAAAGATATAAATGATGAGTTTACCCATAATGTTGGACAATGTCTTGGTACTTAGCTTTGTTTCGAGGGTGCGAACAGCCGATCGTGGAGCGGTCTAATGCAAGTCCACCCACTTCCAAACTCATATCCAAGGTACGAATGCCGACCCGTGGACGTCTACTTTCTTTTGTGTATTAGGCGGATAACATATATTAAACTCGGAGTTGAGGCTGTTGGAGTTAGCATATACTATAAGCTTTATCGATGGTGAGATATATATTCTCTCTCTCCCCCGCTACCTACCCTCCAACAACTCGTACACTACCCATAGTATGAAACAAGAACTACTTCTCCTTAACCGCCTGCCCCGTGGTCAACGCCCGATTCAAATCATACTTCTTAACCCACAGACTAAGCACCAGCCCAACCCCGGCGACGCCCGCAAAGAACGCCCAGATAACCCTTAAAGAATCCGTATACGCCCTCTTCAGATCCTCCTTCCCCCCATCAGAACCAGAACCACCAGCATGCATCCCCTGAATCACCGTCACCAGCGCCGCCGCATCCCGACTATACGCGTCCGCCAACTCCGCCCACTCGGCATACTTACGCAGCTCATGACGCATGCGGTTCTGGAAGATCACACCACCCACAGCAATACCAACCGCCTGCCCGAACGCCCTAAAAAAGACAACCATCGCCACGGCGACTGTGAGGTTCCGATTCGTGGCTGATGCTTGGACCGTGCAGACAATCGCCGCCGTCAGGAACCCCAGCCCCAGTCCCGAGGGGATATTCAGGAAGATCCAGGCGACTGTGCTCGTTTGCGGGGTTAGGAGCGTTAGCAGTGCGAGTCCCAGGATCGAGAGCGCCCAGCCAACCCACAGCCCCCATCTGTATCGTCCTGTGATTGTGACTAGAACCCCGCAGAATATTGCGGAGGGCGCAACGGTGAATGTCTGCGGGAAGAGCGCGACCCCCGTTAATATCGGCCCGAATTCCCGCACCGCTTGGTAGTACAGCGGCAGGTAGTACAGCGCCCCCCAGAGAATCAGGCCCTGCAGGGAAGACGTAATAAACGCGATCACGGCGCTGCGGTTCGTGAAGACGCTGTGTGGGATCATGGGGTTCCTTGCGCGGATGATGTACGCCGTGAAGAGCGCTAGTCCTGCGGCGCCGAGACACAGCGGGACGAGCGTGTGCCAGCTCGTCCAGGGGTACATGACCCCGCCCCAGGAGAGGGGGATCAGGAAGGAGGACAGCGAGGAGACGAGGAGGCTTGTGCCCGTGTAGTCGATGCGGTGGAGTTTCTGGGCCAGGGTTCCGGGGGGAGTTTCGAGGCGGAAGAAGAGGAGGATTAGGAGGGTGGAGAGGGCGATGAAGGGGATGTTTATGTAGAAGATCCATTTCTGACGCGCACTCACATGTATTAGTATTAGGTCTTTGCTTCTGGACGGAGGGAGGTCAGGGTTTTGGAGAGAGGGGATTGTCAATATAAGGGGAGGGGGAGTTTATGGTAGGGCTTCGACGCACCCAGGTGACGTTCTCCGAAAACCCACCACCCAGTATCGGTCCTAACACCGAACCAAGGGAGTACATGGCAGACAAAACGCCGTAGTAGTTCCCCCTCAGTCGTAGGGGTACGAGATCTGTAACGACAATCTCAGAGAGAACGGCGATCCCTCCGCCCCCAACACCCTGTATACATCGTCCCACGAGAATCTGCGTGAAACTGCCTGCAACACCGGCAACCAGCGAGCCCACGAAGAAAAAGAACAGACAAACCAATATCACCGGCCGCCGCCCAAATATATCAGACAACGTCGCAGTCGTCGGCTGGAAGACCGTTGAGCACAGCAGGAACGAGGTCCCGCTCCAGAAGGCTTCCATGGCGCTGCCGTGCAGGGTTGAGGCCATTTCCTGTATTTCACGTTAAAATTCTAATCTGTTTTCTGTGGGAAGAACGGGGGAGTGGTATGGTGGCGCCTACCGGCAACGCAACGGAAATACTTGTCCCATCCAGCGAAACCATCAGCGTGAGGACCGCCAGCGCGGCGAAGATCAGCCGGCCGGTCACGGTGAGTCTGAAGCTTGCGTAGTCGGGCGCTGGCTCTTCGCCTGTGGATTGGGTTTCGACATCGCGGTCTTGCTCTTGGTCTTGGCCTTTGGTGTTGGGTGTTGGGTTGGCTTCTTCTATGCCTTGGCCTTGGCTGATGATGGTGGACGGGTGCGTTTCAATGGATGGTGCTTGTGTTTGGGATTGAGGTCGAGAGTGAGGCTGCGACTGAGTATAATGATGCGGATCGGCTTTTCTGAGGCCAGTGATTATGGATTCTCTGGCTGAGGTTTCTTCGGGGATGGCGGTTATGCTGATGTCGGCCATGATCATGTTGGGGCTCTGTCAGCTGCTCTGAGATTCAGAATATTCACCGAGGATAAGAGCAGGCCAAGGTATGCGGCAAAGACTTCTGGAGATGTGCAGAGAGGCTTCAGGAGACGGATTGAGAGGCAAACCCCACCTAACGTAGGATAAATCCCGGACTCTAGCCCAACTGTTCGTACCACGTCGGAAGAGCAAACAGCCTCGGAATTCGGAATGCGCTGTATGAAACACCTAGATGCACATCTGCAGGGCTAGGAAAGAGCGCCTGTTATACCGCTGTGGCCCTGTAACGCGGAAGGATGCATATACCCCCAGCAGCCGCACTGAAACACGATGTAGGGCAGATACAGGCATCACCTGGATGGACTATTCCAACGTCACGCAGAGACAGCCATGAGCACAAGGAGACTCCAGGAAGTGTTGGAGACACAGGCACAGGCACAGGCACAGACCAGAAGGTGCAAAAAGACACACGGCCGCTGGCATCCCATGGGCGTAACGGCACCAAGTCCTGCAATCCAACCACCCTAGCATCCCCAAGCCAGACACCAGACCCTCGGAAACAAACTCAACACGACGAGAATGTCCGAGAGCAAGTCTCCTTCCAACGAAATCCCTGTCGCCAATGACCCCAACAACCAGAAACCCCTCACCATCGCCATAATCGGCGCAGGCATAATCGGCACCGTGCTGGCATTAGGCCTTACAAACGGCCAATCCACCTTTCCGATCCCCGTCACCGTGACGCTCTATGAGCAAAGTGCAACGCTACGCTCCCCCGGCGCCGGCATCGCCTTCACAGCCAACGCCCGGAAATGTCTATCCCTGATCGACCGCGTGCTCGAAGACTGTGCGACGCGCGTCGGGACTGCAAACGGTGAGGATCCCGCGCACCCGAATAACTACATGCAGTTTGTGGATGGGTATACGTCGGACAAGCAGAGATCCAAGTCCCAAGAGACTGGGGTAGAGGTAGGGGTAGGGGTAGGGGTTGGAGTTGGACAGGATCTCGCGGACAAGAAGGTGTACCGCTTGCATGCGGGGAGCAGGGGGTTCGAGGGGTGTCATCGGGCGGATTTTTTGGAGGGGGTGCTGAAGGAGTTAGGGCCGGGTGTGCTGGTGCTGGGGAAAAGGTTGGACAGCTATTATCTCCCCGATGAAAGCACAGGTGACGCAGGGGGAGGTGGAGGAAAGATCAAACTTGTGTTCGCCGATGGAACCAGTGCAGAGGCGGACGTTGGTATGTCGTCACAGCCCAACCCAGCCCTAAGTTAGGGCTAGCCACGCCTCCCCTACCACACCACACCACCCCATCAACACTACCCATACTAACAGATGTAACTTGGTGGACAGTCCTCGGCACCGACGGCCTAAAGTCCCGCGTCCGACATCTACTCTTCGGCGCCTCCAATCCCATTTCTTATCCGCACTACACGCACAAAATCGCCTACCGCGCACTGATCCCCATGCCCCTCGCAATCTCCCGACTCGGTCCCTCCCTCGCCCTAAATCAGCACATGTACGGCGGCCCAAACGCTCAGGTGCTGACCTTCCCCGTGGCGCAGCAAAAACTCATGAACATCGTTGCGTTCGTCTCAGATCCCAACCCGTGTCCACTAGAGAAGAACATGACGCAGCCGGCGCGGAAGGAGGAGATTGAAGACGCTTTTAGTGGGTGGGGGCCAACGGTAAGGGCGATTATCGAGATGGTGGGCGAAGTCGATAACGAGTGGGTTGACAAGTGGGCTGTTTTTGATCACTATGAGTATCCTGCCTCGGCTTATTTTATGCAGGGGGAGGGGATGGTTTGTTTAGCTGATGACGCGGCGCACGCGAGTTCGCCGCATCATGGGGCCGGGGTGGGAATTGGGGTTGAGGATGTGCTTGCGCTTGTTACGGTGCTGGAGAGGGCGATTGGGGATATTGCGGGGGGAGAGCGAGAGAAAAAAGATGCGCTGGGGGCGGCGTTGAAGGCGTACTCGGTTGTTCGGTATGAGCGCAGCCAGTGGCTGGTCAGGAGTAGTCGCGAGGTATGTGGGACGTATGAGTAGGTGAATCCGGAGATTGGACGAGATTTGGACAGAGGGTTTGAGGATGTTAAGGAGAGGTCGCATAAGATTTGGGATTTTGATATCTCCGGGAGAAGGTCTCCGCTGCAAGTCTCTGAGATATGGTCGATCAATTTCCCCAAAACGTATAGATTAGTAGACTGTAGTTGAGATTGTTAGCTGGTTCTTCGAGAGGCGGCTGGTCTTACTGTTCCCGAACAAACGTACTGCTCCCCCTCAATGTTGAAATTCACAATCTCAAGCAGTTCTTGACTTTGTGTTGCGATGTAACTAACAAGGTGACCCAAAGTAGATTGGGTAAAGACTATTGATCTTAGCATTTGAGAAACGGTCTGGGTGAAACCTGGACTTACTCTTTCCTCCCCGCTTTGGGTTCACTGCGACCATGCCGTAGCTTGTCGAGCCGTGATCGTCGCGCGCCACGGATGCCTGCATAACAGATCCTCTGTAGAACGCCAGCTCAACGAGAGCTCCAGTGGGGATCGTCCGAGACAAGGCAGATAAGGCGCCAAATTCTCCGAGCGAGTGCCCTGCATATACGGCCCCCTGCGACACGTAACCCTTGGAGCGTAACTCGGCAAACGCGGCGGCCTCGAATAACAGGATTGCCGGTTGGGCAAACTGTGTCGAATAGAGAAGTCCTTTTGGATGTTTGAATGTGTTAGAGGGTGAGGCGGACGTAAGCCCGGTCAGCACCGACTTATGAACTCGCTGTCCATCGGGAAACATGACTTCCGTGGTAATATCGAGGTATTTCTGCCGGATTCTGCGACCGTTTTGACCCCCCAAATGAATCGTGAGGGATTTTGGATTGTTTCGCACGATGTTCAAAACAGACCATCCTTCACCATCAGCGAACGTCAAGGGGGACACAATGGGCCATACCGTAAGCATCATAGAGTTTCTGGTCAATGTCGTCTCATACAGCCTGGGCAATTGAGCTTGACTCATACAAATCCATTCCCATGTTTCTACTCTGGCTACCCTGGCCTGTAAACAGATATGCTGTTCTAGCTTGCTCTACCTCGGCATTGGCCTCGAGCACGCGTTCGTTGGATTCTTTTCGGGTAGCAGTAATGCGAAAGCACATTCGGCCCTCGACCATGCCAGTGTGCTCGATCGTCACGATCAGTTTTTCGCTCGGCATCACCATCTGAACGAATCTGACCTCAAGGCGATGAAGTCTATCGCGGTCGCCTTCAAGCCTAAGTATTCCAATACTCTTTCAGCAATGGATGAAGTGAACATCCCATGGCATAGCATCCCCGGAAGCCCGGCCAAACTTGCAAAGATTGGTGAAGTGTGGATCGGGTTGAAGTCTTTTGATAACTCAGCGTAAGGCTCATTCCTCGGAAGCATTTGAACTTCCATCGTGGACTTTCCAGCCCAGCCTGGATTTTCCAGCACGGTTCGGGTTTCTGCAGGCGTGCCTTTCCGTTTAAGGAAATCCAGCACAGGGTTTGCAGTACATGCTCCTTTGAATTCGACAATTCCACAGTCGTGTCGCTGCCCATTTGTCTCATACATGACATTTCCGGTGACATGTAGCTCCGGGGGATCCTGATGATATCTGGTCAAGGTTTTGAGGGCGAAGATGAGGCGCTTCCCGACAAGTGGCAAAGGCGGGTTGCAATATTGAAACCATCTCCTACCCAGGAGTAAGTTCTCGTCATGTTCAGTGGCGACATGATAGGACCACTCCTGCTCCTTAAGTGTCTGGAAGGAAGTGATAGGCCAGGCTTCTGCGCCACGGAGAAGAAAGGTAGAAGTGACGGTCATGGCCAGCACTCCAGCGCGAAGGATCTGTGCTTCCACAACTACGACGATGCCTGCATCATTCCTATACAAAGCTTGAACCATGGACTTACTGCTAACAATATCACCTGGTCGTACGCGTGCACCGGATCGATACTCAAATGCATTAGAAAGGTGAACCAACTAAAGAAGGTCACCTCCAATCTCAGCTAGAGTCAATGGTTGGGATATAGCATCCCAAGCAATGATAATCCCTGCATTGATTAGGATAATGTCTGTACTCGGCATCATCTGACTGTCATCACTGAAGACGGAGCCTGTCGTTGCTAGGTGTTCATCAGGAAAATCCCGAGTCAAGGTTATCTCTGGTCCGTAGAACGTTTCTTTGACTTGCTGGTTGACACCAAAGTTGTGTCCAAACCATAGGCCCCTATAGAACAACCTAACTCGCTCATTGCGTCCTTCCATAACCTCGCTCAGCCTGATGGAGCTTTCTGGGTTGTACGCGTAGAACAACTTCAACCGTGCCGAGCTCTTTGGCGGCTCTATTTCGATCTGAATGCTTGTGCCATCATAGCAACGAGCCTTGATTATTGAAAGCGTGCGGTACGGAATCTCCACAGCTACCACCAACTCCGAGGTGGCTAGATCGTATTTCAGCACAGTGTGCAACGAAGTATCCTTAAGACAGCGGAAAGGGTTGACTTGGCGTTTGTTTCCCTGCGATACCCAATCACCCTCAAGTAAGGCGCGCACCCAAGATGGAAGGCTTGGTTTCGGTGAAATGCCAACGCCACCTGACGAGAGTGAGAGGTCATCTTCAACGTCCGATAAAGAAGTAATCGAAGTGCACGATGTTCCCTCGGTAGAGTTTCTACCACCCGATGAAAGTGTTGACCACGAGACTGGCTTGACGAAATTGTTTTCCGCTTTGGAGAGAAGCGCGTCCGCTGTAGAGAATTCGCGTATACGACTGGCAACCCCAGCACTGATGCAATCCAGGATATATCCAGCAGGTTCGCTTTCAACCGTCGAAAAGCGCGCTGCCACGGGCCCATGTAATATGCATACCCTTTCCGCGTCTTGGTCTATTACTGCCTCAACGTCTTCGGCTTGCCACAAAGAATCCTTCTTAAAGTACAACTCAAAGTCGTCGTCAAGTGCCGGGATGGAGTTTACCGGTTTTCGGCCCGGCAGCTTACATTGCAACAGGAAAAATGCGATGTCTTCGGGACTCAAAAGATCTTCTTTGGCCGTCGGAAAGGCGCTGGCGAATAGCGCAAGAAATTGATCCGGGGCTTGTTTGAGTAAGCTGAAGGTCAGGTCCGCAGCGATATCTGCATTATATGGCAGCCTTGAGAGCCAATGCTGGGCTACGGTGATCGAAAAATCAATGTACGACGTGTCGACCCAACGCTGTCCAAATACATGGATAAGCGAGATTAGTCGTTTCAAGACGTCGAAATATGTCATTTCTTCCAGATCAACAGCATCGCCACTAGAGTTGCATCCAAACCATGGCTTTGCAAAATCGGCATTCAGTCTTTGTATGATCGAACGCCGGTGCTTGGCCAGGTACGTCAACCTGTCTCTGCGGGGAAGAGTAAAGACAGTTCTATCCATCTCAGCCCAAAGACGTACCCCTCGTGTGGTAATCTTATGGATGGGTTCTCTCATCTCGGACGTGACGGTAATGACTCCACCAGCTGGTCCAGAATACGTCTTTTCCCACTCGCTGTCAGAAACACCTGGGGTGGCAGCAATGATCCTCCTAACCGCGGGCGAGGTATGAGCCTCTTTCGCTATCATCATACGACTTCCCAGTAGTATACCATCAAATGGCATCGCGGGGCGTCCAATTGCGCTGGACCAGGAGCCACTAAGGTAAGGGTAAACACTGTCACTATCACCGAAGCCACTCCCAGCAACGAGATATATGTTAGGCTCTTGTCGGATTGTCTCGTAGGTTGCGATAATTGGGGCATGGAAGTCCTCAAACGAGTGATGGCCGCCACCTCACCCTCCAGTCCACTGAATTACAACTGGAAACATCGGGTGCTTCCGTGCAATATCTATAACCTGCCGTATTGCGGAGACTGACCCCGGTTTGAAGCTGATATGACGCAGTCCGAGAGTCTCAATGTAATCGCCTGCGATCTCAAGTGAAGGAACGCCAGCGCCTATCGTCAATCCTTCTATCGAAACCCTCCTCTTTGACAAGCGCCGAATAAGACCAATCTGCCACGACAGTGACCGAGGGCTGGCGTATATTAGGTTACAGGTGATCCGTCGTCCTTCAGGGATGCTGCGAGCAAGATCATAAATAACAGCTTCCATGGCAGATGGACTGTGATAGCCACCACCAGCAAGCTCTGCATGATAGCCAGCGTTCATAATAGCTGCTACAAGGTCAGAATGCATAGTTGTAGGAGTCATTCCAGCGACCATGATTGGTGGGGCTCCTAGCACTCGGTTCAATCGTGTCTCCAGTTGAGTCTTAGTCCCGGACGATATACATGGCCGAAACTCCTCTTCCCAACTTCGCAGTACTGTCGACGTGTTCAATAGGTTCGGCGCAAACAGGTCTCGCAATGTTGCCATTTCTGGATCTCTGGAGTCGAGGTCACAAGCTTGAATAACTCGAACACCGCACCCTTCTCTCACACGCTTGATCAGTGGCGCAAGGCCGCCTCGATCAAATGTAAGAATATGAGATGCCGGATAGGCTGCCACTGTAGTTGGCCAATCACATCGCTCGGAGGCGATGGCGTCTATGGCGATACAGAATGCATTTTCCTCTTGTTGCCGTAAGTCTAAGCCAGTGTTGGTATGGTAGACAGGAATTGCCAGTTGGCTTGTAAGGATTGGGCAGTCAACAAACCGCTGTTTCAATTGGGCCGCAACTTGGGTAAGATATGGTGTGTGGAACGGAGTGGTGACAGGAAGAAAGCTGTGCTGAATACATGGTTTTCGATTCTCGAAGGGAGTTCGCTTTTAATCCGTCTCTTTACTAGCAATATCGACTAGATAGCTTTCTAGTCGAAGCAAAGACGCAACCGGGCCAGCTATCACGAACTGATCGTACGCGTTGATCAGGGCAAGGCAAATTCTCCCATTTTCCAATAGGCCAACGTTAACGTGTTCAACAATGGCATCAACTTGCTTTCTCTCGAGACCGCGCACGCTCAACATGTAGGAGGGCGTGTTGGCCTCATTGGCGTCGATGTTGTGTGCTGCGGGGACCATGCTGCAAGGTGCGGCCTGGTGGCACTCCCAGCCGAGACGAAACAAAAGCTCTGTAGCTTTCTCCACAGATTGATAGAAGGTGTCCCAGGACTCGGAAGATGAAATGACAATGGCTGGTAGTAGTCCTTGTGAGTAGCCAGTCGTCGCCCAGAACATAGACCTCATCTCCCCCGGATTACATCCCGCAATACAACAGGTAACACAGTATCGAGCAAGGCTGAGTGTACCGATGAGCGGAACACTGACGGGAGCGGATGCAACAAACCCAAAATTGGGAACATTTGTGCCATCCTCAATCCAGGCCACCAAGTCCACAGGCTGATTCTTGTAGTATGACCTGAACTCGTCACCCATGGAGAGGTCGTAAAGACAGGGTCCAATTACTCCAATGCATCGTCGCAGCAACGGTTTGTACGAAGTGTAAAGCTCCTGGAATTCTCGAACGCAGGTTCGACTTGACTCTCCTTGTCCTTCAAAGACCGCCAATAGTTTAAACTCGTTGTTACTTGCATGATGTAGTATTGCGCTCAAAGGCTTGCTAGCACCATTGTTGTCGCTTGCTTCCACGAATCGGTAATAGATCCCCAGCCATTGCTGCCTCTCTTCGGCTATGGGTGTAAGGTCCGCTACCAAGGAATGTATCTCGGTTTCATCACGGAAGAACTCCGACTCGAATGCTTGTAGAACCGTGGAAAGAACTCCTGGGGAAACGGATTGCTGGGTGACTAGGAAGTCCAAGAAGCGCAACGCCAGTTCGAGCCGACTGTCGGCCCCCCTCGAGAAGCATATGGGGCAAGGAAGGCATTCCGGTGTGGCTCAAGGAAAGAAAGATAAGAGCTAGGGACTGAAAGCTTTAGACTGAGGTCCCTGTGCGGAAATGGAAGATTGGTGACTGAAGATGAAGAGAACAGGGAAGAGGGAGAGGCAGAGGCAGAGGCAGAAGAGCCGGACACGGCCCGGAGCGTTGAAGGACCGAGGTCACGGGAGCCAGGCGACTCCTCTTCCAGAGCCATGTTGAAATGCTCTTGCTCTCTCATCCTCTCAATCTCTCCAGAAAGACTTCGAGAAAGATAAGGGGGAGCGATCGCCAAACGCCAGTTTTTGGGCTGATCACGCTTACCGGCGGTTCAGTACTACCTTCACAACCCAACCGTCTCTTTCTGCAGCATTTTTTTCATACCTCCATCAGGCTCTTTCTGACCTGCTTGGCATGATTGTAAGGATTCAGTATTCCTAGCCCCGTACGACAAGCTGATAATAACCGTTGCCTACAAGAAGCCGTCCGAATACATCTTCCGGGGCCCCCGACCTGCTGCCTAGACCTCCATCCACTCACTGACATACCCTGTTGAAGGAAAGTCTGGAGCCTTCAGAAATTTTGGAAGCGGTGCTACTCTGCACAACTTATATACTACCGGGGAATATACCGGGAATATGTCCATGCCGAAACTGACGCGTTATGAACGATGAGTCAACGGTCATGCAGAAACGCCAGGTCGCTTGTCAAGAGTCCGCCCATTCATACAGAGGCATACAACCAAAAGGTCGTCGCTTTGGCCATGGAAGAGTCTGCGTATTGCATTTCTAAGTTCCCTACCCTACCTCCGCATGACGACAGGAATCCTCAATAAGCCCGGGCGAGCGCAAGATGACTAGTCCTACAGTCGTGGGTATCGCACCCACGGAAGAACGAAGACCGGGGGAGAAGGAGCTAGGCTTGAAACTATTCATTGAACTTCTCTCGTGAGTTTCCTATTTTGGGGCAGCTCAATGCGGGATTCTGATCCTCCAGATATCAATTGGCGTCTCCAGTGCGATGGTGAGTACATTTCGCTCGTCTTTTGTTTCCGACTAATCCAGACAGGGTTGAAACCCAGCGAGAACTCTTTCGGAGCAAGCCAAGCATCCAAAGATTTGTCGAGATTGGGTCTTGGACTTTCTACTATAGCGAAAAAGTCTGCTAATATCGAATCAAACTGTCATCCGTTGGTAAACAGGACCAACTGCGAGTTTCTCTCTTACCACGACAATCGACGAGAAATCATGTATGACTACCAGAGCAAACCAATATTTGGACCGGCTCTTCATCCTATCAATTCTCTGGTGGACAATAATAGCACTCTGAGTCTACAGGAGCATCCTTCAGCACTACCGAGAACCTTTTCCGTGAGTACCAATCCCAGTGCGGATCTTGCTTTACAAGCCAGTCATGTCGTTCTTGCCATGACGGCTCAGAAGCTTCGTCGTCAATTTGATCAGATCCCACTGGAGAAGACTATTCGCAATCTATCTGGTGGTATGTCATTAATTCGAATCTCGCCAACGCAGTACTAATTGCACAGGTAAATCCACACTCCAGAACGAGTTGACAGGCGATCTTGTTGCGGAGTTTGGCCGAGTCCCAGAAGGTGTTGAGGACAAGTCTTTATCTTCTCTAGCAGAAGCATTGAAACCGGAGTTTAGCGGCACGCCGGGCAAAGCGATGTCTGCTCTCATCTCGAGGCTTCTTTCCAGCAAGATGCCTGCGGGATTTCATCAAGGCGATATTTATGAGTATCTTAGCACCTGCTGGGGACTAACAATGCCACATGCCAGCATACCCCTATGTTTTGCAACGACTATTGAACCTGCAAGCCGTCTCGCAAATGCGGCCGAAGCACGAGCTTACCTCGATGATTTGGTGCAGAAGTATGCCTCATTTCAGGACATATCTCTGATACCGACAAGTCATGTCTTGAAAGACCATGGATCTTCTTCTTCAAACCTCTTAGATGTAGCTGATCTCAACGAGCTCAAGCAGCGAAACTCCGAACTCCACAGGGCACACTACAACTCCTTAGCGAACTACCTCGACGTTGGTCTCCGCGTTTCGGAAATCTCACTCGCAGTGTCGAAAGCTCGCATATCTGATCTGAAAGGGAAGTTGAATATCTTGAATTCAGAGCTGGACGAAGAGCTTATCAATGGCATTAAACCGATGTTCAATATCAAACAAGCTTGCGAATATGACTCTTGGTGGAACTGGTCTCGCGAGGAGTTGATCCGCCTGCTAAACGAGATTTGCGACGGCGCTTCGGATGGCTGTCCCCCGGACATGGAAAATCGCCTGCAGGGTTTATTGAACAGATGGGACACAAGCTGTTCGGATATTGCTTGTGCGCGAATGGCTGATCTGCGACTTTCTCCTGGTGCCCATTCGAACAGAATTCAACTGATCTTGGACGAAATTATTTCTTTGGGCACCCAGGCACTCTCCATCGAACCCTTCTTCAGCCACAATATACCTTCAATGGGGCCTCGAGCTATCATAACACATACAGCTCACCTCGAATATCAGGAGCTTCCGCGCCAAATTGGGCATTATCCTGAAGTCATAGCGTGCACCTCATCATGCGCTACCGACACCATTACAGCCCCGTTTATTCATATCAAGACGCGGAGTGATGAGGAAGAGTGGAGGTATGACCCGAGGGCTAGTAGTCTGTATCACGCCATGCTCGACGATGGTGTTACGACCGGCCTTACGTTTGCCGACAAAGCAGTCTTGGTTACGGGCGCCGGCCCCAGCTCCATTGCGGTGAGCGTCATTCAAGGGTTGTTGAGCGGTGGTGCTCGTATTATTGTCACAACGAGCAGACCACTGGCGCAGGGCTCAGGGTTCTACCAGAAGATGTACCGCCGGTACGGCGCAAAGGGGTCGTCTCTGACTGTTTTACCGTTCAATCAAGCTAGCAAACAAGACTGTGAGAGCCTTGTCAAGTACATATATGGTCCCAACTCTCCGACGATGGGCGACTTAGACTACGTCCTTCCATTCGCTGCTATTCCGCAAGCTGGGGAGCCGGATGCTTTGGGGGGTCGGCATGAGCTGGCGCTAAGAGCCATGCTCGTGAACATGCTACGCCTTGTCGGCTTTATACCTCGAGAAAAAGAACGGCTGTGCATCAAAACCAGGCCAACGATGATCATTCTGCCCATGTCCTGCAACGAGGGGACGTTCGGTGGAGACGGGCAATATTCCGAATTCAAGGTTGGACTAAAAGCTCTGTTCAATCGATTATTCTCAGAAAGCTGGTCAAAGTACTTGACAATATGCGGGGCAGTTATCGGGTGGACAAGGGGCACAGCAATCATGCAGTCATCGAACATCGTGGCCGAGGTAGAAAAGTTGGGTGTCCTTACTTTTACCCAGAAAGAAATGGCTTTCAACATCCTCGCGCTGATGACTCCTGCTCTAACTGCTTTGGCCCAGGATGCACCAGTTTACGCTGATTTGACAGGTGGCCTGAGCTCGATGTGGAATGTCAAGAAGGAGATAGCAGCCGCTCGGGAGAGGATATCCCAAAAACAAACTTTGCAGGTCGCTATAGCCGAGGAGGATGCTCGCGAGCGAGCCCTACGGTGCGTCATGAACGTCCAGGTCGAAGCACTCTTCCCAGAGAGCAGACAAGCCAGGCTAGGCTTGCCATTTCCGCAACTTAGCGACTTGGAAAGAAACCATCCGAACCTGGAAGGGGTGATCGATCTTACTCGCGTCCCAGTAATCGTGGGCTACTCAATACTAGGTCCCTGGGGTAACGCTCGCACGCGCTGGGAGATGGAGCAACAAGGAGATTTCAGTCTTGAAGGTTATATTGAAATGGCTTGGATCATGGGCCTCATCAATCACGTTGACGGCCAGATCAAAGGCGAGCCTTACGTGGGTTGGGTGGACGCAGACACCCAAGCTCCTATTGAAGACGACCAGGTACCGGAAAAGTACCGTAGACACATCATGGCTCATGCCGGAGTGCGCCTGATCAAATCGACTAAGCTTGACAGCTACGATCCATCTCGCAAAGAGCTTCTGCACGAGGTAGCGGTAGAAGAAGTTTTGGCTCCTTTTGAGACTTCAAAGTCGACAGCTGAGGCTTTCAAACTACGCCACGGCGACCGCGTCACCCTACAACCAATTCCAGACACGGATAACAGCCGGGTGCACATTAGGAAAGGCGCAGTTATAATGATTCCCTAGGCGGTCCCTTTCGATCAGGTTGTTGCAGGGAGAATACCTGAGGGCTGGGATCCTGCTCGGTACGGAATTCCTGACGACATTATAGAGCAGGTGGATGTGACAACTTTATATGCGCTTTGCTGCGTTTCCGAGGCATTCCTATCTGCTGGGATCAAGGATCCCTATGAGATATACAAGCACATCCATGTCTCCGAACTAGCGAACTGCCTAGGCTCTGGAGGCGGTCCGATGAAAGTCATCCAAAGCATGTACCGTAACCCCTTCCTGCACCGCCAGATGAGAGGAGATATCATCCTGGAACATTTCGTCAATACGATGGGTGCCTGGGTGAATATGCTTCTTCTGTCGGCTACCGGTCCTCTCAAGACACCAGTTGGCGCGTGCGCTACAGCTATCGAGTCTCTAGATATTGGCTGCGAGGCCATACAGACTGGAAAGTGCAAGGTCGCAGTTGTTGGTGGCTGCGACGACTACGGCGAGGAGCCAGCATTCCAGTTTGCAAACATCAAAGCCACGGCCAACAGCACTGAGGAGCTATCGAATGGTCGGACACAAGCTGATATCTCTCGACCAACTGCTAGTTCACGCAGTAGGTTCGCTAAATCGGCAGGTTATGGTGTGCAAATACTAATGAGCGCGGCACTTGCGATTGAGATGGGCTTGCCTATCTACGGAGTTGTTGCCTACACCCATATGGCCAGCAATCAAATCGGCCGCTCTATTCCATCACCGGGCAAAGGTATCCTGACGGCCGCTTGTGAGACCAGTGCGGCTCGAGAGTCGCCTCTACTAGACTTGAGTCTTAGACGTGCGGCTTTTGACGCAGAGGTTGCGGAAATCAACAACCTCTATAACAAACCGGCCACAGTCCCAGGGCAGGAGCTACCAGGAATGCGCAACGCCGCCGGTCGTCGAATACGTGACACCCAAAACCAGTGGTCGAACAACATCCGTCTCACCTATCCTTCGATATCTCCAATGAGAGCCAGCCTGGCAACCTGGGGGCTGACCATCGACGATATCAAAGTCGTCTCCATGCACGGAACCTCAACAAAAGCCAACGAGATCAACGAAGGAGATGTCATCAACATTCAGATGAGCCATCTCGGACGTCAAAAGGGAAACCCGCTGTTTGCAGTTTGCCAAAAGTCGCTAACTGGTCATCCGAAAGCCGGCACAGGGGCCTGGCAGCTCAACGGATGTCTGCAAATGATGCAAGAGAGGATTGTCCCAGGTAATCGCAACGCAGATAACATTGACAGCCAACTACGTCAGTTTGAGCACCTCGTTTACTCCATGGAATCTCTGAGAGTGCCAGAAGTCAAAGCAACCCTGCTCACATCGTTCGGCTTTGGGCAGAAAGGCGCCATCAATATCATGGTTGCACCGCGGTATCTCTTCGCTTCGCTCTCCAAATCGCAGTATGAAGATTACTGCACACGGACCACGAACCGGCAGCGCTCGGCGACACCCACGTTTGTCTCCCGGATGATCAAGAATAACCTCGTGCAGGTCAAGACTCGTCCCCCCTGGAATGAACCGGACGCGATGCGGGACTTCCTAGACCCCACCAGCCGCGTTGTTGATGGCCAGATATCGCATGCATCTGAGGAAGGTACCACACCAGAAGCCTTTTCCCCGTCCGTGTCGGTTGAAGGAACGTTGCATGCTATGCTGAGCACGCTCAACCATTTATCCCCAGCTTCCTCGGTTGGAGTCGACGTCGAAGAGCTTGCCAATATCAACATCGACAATCCCGTCTTCATCGACAGGAACTTTACACCGACAGAGCGCGAGTACTGCCTACATGCAGCCGATCCCTGTGCCTCGTTTGCTGGTCGTTGGGCCGCCAAAGAGGCTGTCTTCAAGAGTTTGCAGACCGCATCTGCTGGCGCCGGGGCTGCGATGGATTAAATTAAGATCCTCAGTGAAGAAGGTATCCCTAAAGTCAATGTTTGTACTCTCCGTTCCTTCTGGTAGGATTTCAGCTAACGGGTCAGCTTCACGGACACGCCCAAGAAGTTGCGACGGCAAAGGGAATCACTAATATCGAAGTCACAATCAGCCACTGCAACGAGACGGCAATGGCAGTAGCATTGACGATTAGGAAGAATGACTGATGTATTGCAGACTCCGGTAGATGAATTATTAAGTGCATTGCGTTTTGAGTCTTTGAATACAATTACCCGTCGCCCACCTGAACCTCTAGCATACTAGTAGCATCATGAATCAAGTCAAACACCCGCCCAGACTTGCGAAGAACGAACATGCAAAGAACATCAAGCATACCATACAAGACCCTTCCCTTTCCTTTCCTCTGATATCTCAGCGCCCATCACCGAACATAGATAGTCAAGTCTCCGAAGTACTCATTCGAGTCCTGCACCGGCACACTCGAATAGTGCTTTACCATGTCCCTCACCCGCTGCGAATCTGGATCTGTCGTAAACGGTCTAGCATGCCCATTAGCTCAGAGCATTCTCCCAAGCACCAGTAAGTCTTCCCAAGATGGAGAAAAATAGGGAGGAAAAGGGTAAACATACACAACCCAAAACTCCTGCCCATCGCGCACCTTCTTCTCCCACTTGCCATCTCTCTCTTCCGGACAAACCGTATTCCATAGCATGGCCCCGGGCCACTGCACATCGGCGACGATCTGTTTAACGGGTATATTGGGACTGACACTGAGCACGACCGTTTCTTCATCGATCGCAAGGAAGCCCTTCGGGTCATCGAGGGGCTCAATCCCAATGCTGCGGAGCAGGGCCTGGTCGGTCTCGTTGTAGGCCGGATCTTGCGCGTAGCACTTAATTTCTGTCTCCTTGTCGTCGTCCATAGCCAAGGGATCCCTGCCTTGCCCGTGTCCGTTACCGTTTCCGTTTCGATTCGCGCTGCCTTTCTCGCCGCTGCTCTCCTCACTCTTCCACGGACGCATACCCATCGCCTCCCTGAGAACCTGCACCATCGTCCGCACAGCCGCATGCTGCGCATGCGCCCTCCCAACACAAAACTCATACTCATCCCCGACTAACCCCAAATGCGCACTCAAGCTGCCCAGCCCAAAGCAGACGATCTTCCTGATCCTCCTGCTCAACTTCCCCCCCTCCACCAAGCCTCTCAAACTCTCCTTCAAATCCCCGCACGTCGCCGACACTTCCCACTTCACCACACTCTCCTCAAAAATCTGCGCAACCTGCACCCCGCTAAAGCGGTGCGCATTCTCCGGACACGACGTATAGCAGATACTAACGGGCGAGGAATCGCGCAGACTCACCTCCGGGAAGCTCGGGTGGATGCAGGTGAGGTTCTGGATGCTGCTGTACCCGATCCGGTAGGTTGAGGCGAAGTCCGCGCACCAAGTGGGCACGCGCAGGCTGTAGGTGTGCGGAGTGCCGTCGAGGTCAGGAATTGTTACCTCCTTGCGTTCGTTTGCGGTTTCTTCGTTCTCTTTGCTTTCGCCGTTGGTGTTTGCTTCGCGGTCCTTTGCGTTGGCGTTGGCGTTCGCCTTATCAATCTGTGCATCTATGGATGCAAGGAGTGAGCGTGGGAAGAGAGGCTCTCCGAAGGTGTAGAGGTTGTTGATGTGTGCTAGTTTTTCGTGGAGCTTGGTGAGGGTTTCTTTGTCTGTGTCGATGTCGACGTCGACGTCAAGGTCGGTTTCGGAGAGGTCGTGGTCGTGGTCATCATGGTCGAGTGAGGATGTTGAGAGGGAGAGGTCTGACGAAGGAGAGAGAGATGGATTTGGAGAAGGAATGTCGTCCTGCATCGGCGCAGTTGCTGTCAAGGTCATAGGTTTGCGGCTGCGGTTGTGGTTGTGGTTGTGGTTGTGTTTGTGTTTGTGTTTGCGTGGTGGATCTGAGTCGGGGTCCGCTGGGGGCGAGGGGGGTCCTCTTTGAAAGGCGAGGCAGTCCATTGGAGTTGGAATATTCTCCATTTCTGACAAGTCTGGCCTTCTGGGGATGATACAAGGCTTATTAAATAAATTAAGTCTGACCGCCGAGTCAATGTGATCTATCGGCAGGTATATATAAATTCCACTGACGCCCCCTCCGCGTGGACAAACAAATACAAGGACCAAACTACGCCTGCTCAGGATCAAGCAAACGATCGAGCTTCGCTGGCTGCTTCCCTGAATAGCTTTTTGCTTTTTATTTAAATCCCTCTTGTTTGTCTTCTGATTCAGGCAGGGCTGGCAGTCTGGCCTCACCGCTTGACGCAGATAGAGTCAGCAAGACGCAGCTCACAGCTCAGCGTCTCCAATTCCAAGGCGAGAGGAGCGCTATAAGATACGATCCAATCTACTGGGATCGCGCCGACAGATCATTGGCCCCCAGGAAAATACTCAGCCGTCGTAAAAGGATGGAAAAGGAAATCGGCCGTGCGCTCAGCCCGCCCTGTCCCGCCCTGGCAGTTGGGTTCTCACACGTACATGAGGACAGGGGTGGTCTGGAGCCAGCGCAGGAGCCTCGGTTGGCTGACTTGAGTTTAATGCCATGTAGGCAATTTGACTCGCATATCGCGGAGACGGAACTCGATCCATAATCCTATTGTGCATGCTCCATCGCCTTGTTCTGTTGGGCCGGAACACGCTCTCTAGTTCGTTTAGTCACTTTAGTGCCAGGCTAACGCACGGGCAAGCTCATGGGGATTGGAGGGTTCGGGGGGTGTTTTTGCGGAATCGAACTCTATGCTCAGTCCCTGTCGGCGCTCTCCGTTTTCCCTTTGGGGTATTGAGATCGTGGATGGTTCATATGACCCCGGCACTACAGGGTATAGAGCGCAGATCACTGGGCATGGACTGGAAAAACCTCGATTATCAGTGCGAGGAGCGCAAGTTGCATTCCTGCGGCTGACCCGTAGGAACGGCTCGCCTTATGGCGGATATCGTGTATTTGTGAGTATCCTACCTCTTGCCGTAACGAGGATAGCTGCCTGCGCCGCATGCGAGAGGTTGGGAATCGCTGCTGATCATCCAGACACCACTATGACGGGTCACCCTAAATTCGCATGGCAACTTCACATCGGCCTTCTTATCTTCAGCTCTATAACCGGGACGGCGATTATTCATTTTCAGAAGGAGCATGACCTTGGGTTGGTGCTCGTATCCATTGTTCGGCCATGCATTGGCATTGCCAAGTATCACTGGTCAAATCTGATGGGATGGCTAAATGTCGACGAGCGCGCTACGATCTATTCCGGCTGCTCAAACCCGTGCATTCGGACAATTGATATGTTGGACCTCGGTCGGCCACAACATCAGACGACCTGAGCCGGCACGTACCGAGTGGACCGTGCTGTGAGAGGAAGGGTAGCAAAGGTGCAAATCTTGCTCGATCGGCGTCATCTGATGGAAGCTCAATTACCCCCGATTCTCCGGCGCAATGCTGCGATATCAGCCGGTCCGGCGCGACAGCACCCTCCGACGATGATTCCCTCCCAGTCTCCCTCTGACTGCTTCTGTACCACGTCCCAGAAGCTCTCAGCCCACGAGAATTGCACAAACGTTCCGCGGGCGACCCATGTCTTGGTGACAGGGTCATACTTTTCGCCCTTCGTGCCATCCGGATACAAAACCAGCCAAGGTTTACCCGAAGGCAGGTCCCACTCATCCGCGAAGCCATCTTCCCTGACCAGCAAGCGATGCAACTCGTCCCGCATGATCGAAACAATCCTTGCGACGTTCTCGATCCGCGTGCAGTTCAAGCCGATACCCCATGGTCGTGGCAGCGGCAGCCCATCAGGGCGCTGTCCAACCGCCGCATTAACCCATTGTCTGACCTCTGTTTCATCCACTTCCTCCGCAGGAAAGACACCGCATACCCACCAAGGCCTTCGCTTGTTTTGCAAATCATGTCCCACGCAAACCTCCGCCATTGCTCCACGCACAGCACAAACTTCGTCTGTCCTCACGAGGGTCTCAAAAGCAACATAGTCGAGCTGGTCCCACGATTCACGATCATCAGCAAACACACGTAGTCGTCGGGTATGCCATTGTCTCAATGCTTCCTCCCGGTCCATATCGGCTGGGTAAGCCCCCGTGTATTCTGCCGCAACAGGGGTCATGGTCGCACCGTAGGGGCCAAGTGACAGCGCAACGCGGCACGGCTGTGGACGTTGCCCCGCAGATTCAGCAATCACGCCTCGGACGAGCGGAATGGCAGATCGCATGTACCATTCCGCATCGCTGATCGTGTGACTTGCGTTCGTCTTTGCGAAACCTTCAATGCTGGATTGATAGGTTGCTGTTAGCAGAATGTCTGCTCCGGCATCGAGGAAGGCACGGTGAGCGAGTTGGAGGGTGGAGGGCGAGGAGATCAGGAGGTGCGAAGACCAAAGAGGCGTTTCGGAAGAGAAAGTAATGTTGAAAGGGTGAGACTCGAGGGTCGTTCCGAGGCCGCCGTCAAGGAGGAGGATCTTCATCTTGATGAGAGATCAGTTCTTGTTGACCTTTTGTTCTGTGGAACCTGGGAAGGAGAAAGAGAAGGAGGGGAAAGGTGGAGCTTATCGATAAGCTCACGGCCCACCAGTGTCTCCTGTTGCTGTAATTGTATCCAGTCTCTTTTCTTTGAGCTGATAGAAAGATGCAAGATAATGAAAGACTTAAAGGACAGTAGCTGGCAGAAAAGCGGATTGTATACAGTAATGCAACCGAACGGTTGGCTCCTTCCTCTACAATGCACTATTGACTTTGGCCAGCTACATTTCGCCCTTCAGCTTCATACTCAATATTCTCCTCAGAATCTTTTGACATATTCTGCATTCACTATTCGCTGCAGATATGATTGAGTATCCAGTTCTGAGGGAGTTTATCAGATAATCAACAGTCCGATATTGAAACTCTTCGATTTATCTCCCTGTTTAGATTTCGAGCGGACAGTATTGGGACGAATCCGACTGGATCAGGGGTCATAGCAATCTAGACTGGCCAGCAAACAGAGCATGGAGCCTCCAAGCTTCCCAGCAGCCTTTTGCAAACTTGCATGGTCTGAAAAGTTGATGACGCACGACGCACCAGCAGCAAGACCACCCTTCCAGAAGGCGCTAACCCAAATCGGGTGGGCAGCTGGAAACACCTCCAGCTCGGGCTCTCTCAGCTTCATCCTCTATTCTATCACCTGCATCGATCCTTCAATACCCTCGCATCATGCTCGTCATGATAGAAGCCGACGCAATATTGACCGTTATGTTGATATCAGTTTGGGCTCCTTCCGCCTTGCATTGCCTGACACCCAAGCTGACGAACTGACAGCCGCATCACAGTCCGCCACGTAGGCTCAAGTTTGCTTGAGCCTTATAATCGATCCCAACGGCCGTCAACTTCAAAACGAATGTCAACCTGCAAGCAGTCGTTGATTCTATACTGCTATAATGTGCGTCATTATTGATGCAGATGCAGCCCCAGCCTAGCTCATCATCTTGGGCATGAAGACAGCAAGCTCCTAGTCTAGACCCATGTCGAATTTGAATCTCAAAAGTCCCTTGCACGGCTCGCATCGAGGTGCAGTGGAATTGCTTCCCCGTTGATATAGTTTCCATGCACCACAGGGCCAAAAACAGGAACGGATTTGTTTCCCGCAGCCGTTGATCGATCCTGATCCTGATCCGAGTGGCTTGCCTCGGAAATCGAGCAGTCTGATTGGATACCAAGGTCATCCTTACTTGATGACGTGTGTTGGTTGCCATATACCACGCACGGCTTGGTCTTCTTCGCAAAGAATCTCGTTGCCTTGCTTGATAAATGTGCCCAATGGTTGACCTTGGTGAGTTCTGACCAAGAAAACACCGACGGCTGTCTTTATTCGAGCAGGACTTGAGAGATCTCAGGATGCTGAAACCATGAGCTGTATGTTACTGATTGAATACCATTGACTGTTCGTGCGATTAATTTGCTGTCTTCCCAGGTTAAAGCAAACGTCTGCCCGATTGGGCCATACGCATCTACCGAGAAACAAGCAGACGCCGTCCTCGTTGATTCGAAGTGATGCTGGCTTTCAGCGCGCTAACAGCGATGTGGTAATGGAACTCGGCAGACTTCTCACAACATATGCTAGACGACGGTACAGCCAATGCGGTCTCTCAAGATGACTGCCAAGCACAGCCAGGACCTGAGTTCAGCCGCTTGTTATCGAAGACATTGGTTGCTCATGGACACTGAACTGCTATTTGCTCGTCGCTCGACGTACTTCTCGAATTCATCAAGAGAACCCACAAGACATAACGCCAACGCCAATCCGAAAATGCAAACTATATGACAACGCAATGGTATAAACAAAAACAACTTCACAGCTTGCTCTCAACAGTCACCTCACTACCTTCCTTGACCGTCACCTGCGTGAGCACCTTATCATTCTGCTTGAGTTCAATAATCGTCGCACCATCAAGCCCCAGCGAGTCCCCATTTTGTGCTTTCGCCTCACACCCTGTAAACGTGACCTTCTCAAAGTCCGCCAGGGCGACAATCGCGTCACCAGACTGGAAGTCCTCAACGATCCAGCCCGCATTCACTCCCTTGAGCGTCGCGTCAGCTTTAGGCGCGCTAAGCGTTTGCGTTGCCGTCTGGCCGGTGCTCTTATTCTCAATGATAGCCACTCCCTCGCTCGGCGCGAATGCCTCGACCTTGGCTACAATCACATCGCCCGTGTTGACAGCTAGGTTGAAGTCGTATGCGTAGTCGGGGAACCACTCAAACCAAGCATCGTTGTAAACTTGTCCGTTCTCGATGTAAAAATCAACACCCGTCTGCAGGATTGCGCCGCTGTATGTGTCGCCGTCGATTCCTACCCATGCGGAGCCGGCTTGCATTCCTGCCGTGTTGGGCGCTGCTGTGGGTTTTGGTATAGTGAATGTCGCGCTGACGGCTGTGTAGGGGCCTCCTGGAGGTGCGTTTTCGCGGACAACGCCGGCCCAGTTGTTGCTATACGCCACAGCAGCTGTGTTGGCCATTCGGAAACCTGTCTGAGCTCCGGAGTGCCCGCCATCTTCACGAGTGAGAGGATGCGATTGTCGGTTTAGCGAGCGGGCTTCGATGCGAGAGGCAAGGTTGGATGTTTGAGGGAGGGAGAGCGCACCGCCGAAGAGGGTGGTAGTGGTTAGGATGGTTGAAGTAAGGTCGAACTTCATTTTGGCGAAATGACTATTGCTGAAGCATGAATGTAGGACAAGTGACGTTTAGGCGAGACTGGACGAAACGGACCACGACAGAATGGAAGAAAGAGGAAAAGAGGAGGACAACAAACTACGCCGTATCATCGCAGTGCGTCTGCGCGATCTTAAAGCATTCTACTAGCCATCCCCTCCCCTCCATACTCCATCGCCGATGACGATCGCATGCGGAAAATAATGCACTCCGTAAAGGGATACAGCGCGTGGCCGGGTTTTCCGGATCTCGTCAACCTGCCCTGAAACACTTTAATTACGGGTCTTTCATGGCCATAGCTTCTCAACCGGAACCAAGTTTTTCAATAGTTGCGTCAAAGCTTCTCATAGTTCGAAATTCGGCACTGTATACCCTTTACTCGTTGAGGTTTAGCAGCGGTTCCCTTTGCTCCATACAAATTGCTAATTTCCTGGAACACCCCACCCGCCAAACCGAATGAAGAAGGTAGCTTAGATTAAGCTCATGAACGATAGGGGAATTGAAATGCGAACACCCCTGAAGCTGACAATCGATAGTCCGATCGTTCACCGTTGACATAAATTCCCGAGAGTCAATAATGCTGAAGCTTGAAGCTTGACAGGCATGTTTTGATGCAGGCAGCAGGTCGGTTCGACCTCTACCAACCCAACCTGATTGCTGCTTGTTAGTCAACAGATCGTCAATCTGCCCCTTACTCACTACTCTGGGTGCGCGCTGCGCGGAGCCGCCTTGATTTATTTCGAGCATTTGGAATCGGTTTCAGC
The DNA here is from genome assembly GCF_047715735.1 of Aspergillus multicolor. Classification (NCBI taxonomy): domain Eukaryota; kingdom Fungi; phylum Ascomycota; class Eurotiomycetes; order Eurotiales; family Aspergillaceae; genus Aspergillus; species Aspergillus multicolor. Next base: position 297,861 of record NW_027395956.1, read on the forward strand.
AGGCTAGACCGCTGGCCAGTCACCCTGAGGAATGCTGCCGAACCCTAACTGACAGACCGTCAACATCAGACGTAAATTAAGGGCATTGCTACCGCGTCATAACTACCTAGTCGATGAGCATCGCGCAAGGTTGCCTGATAGCATAGAGATTGTTCGACGCCGTTCACTACCGAATGTAGGCTCGAGTGTCAAGAAACCCAACCTTGTATACCCTGGAGCAGATCCTGGAGTAGATTCGGTGCCTACTACTCAGCGGAGCGGTTGTCGCTCGAACACCATCAACAATATCGCATTCAAACCATTGCATATGTATGGAGCTCGCAAGCCGCAGGCCCTACATCGAAGTCAACAAACAACATCATCACTGTCATCTATCACTGCCTCGGCGTTTAGAAACGACGGACAAGTTGACTGGAATGAGGGGGTGTCCAGAGTACATTCCTGTCTAGGGCTACCATTCCTCGCTAGTCCACCTTACTTGCCTTGGCGTATTGTCTGTGTGATGACATCTGGAGTATCTACTCTCACGATATTCAATGGCTGAAAGCAGGCCTTTATTCCTAAGGCTTTGTCAACGACAAATTGCCTTTCCATAACGTACGAAGTCGCTTGGATGTATTAAAGACCTGGCGTACTTGCTTGGCTTAGCCGAGCGTCTATGATGCCCAACAGGGGTATCAACAACTCCGTTCGCTAATCTATCATATGCCCTTCAGCTTGACTAAGTAGGAAAATGCGAGTGGCTGTGGTCAACGCATAGAAGCGAGCCATCGCAGCTCGCTACTAGAGCAGAGTAGGAACTCCGTACACTAGATTGACTAGACCAACTATTCAACAACCTGACTCGCAATCATATCCATCTCTCCTAGTCCCCTTCCAACTCTGACCTTCGAGCCCAGGGCCCAAGCCCTCATCTCCAATCTCAAAAAGGCACCTCCAACCTATGACTACAAAACAAACCTCCTAATCTCCTCAACTTCAAAATACCTCTCCAGACTCTCCGGGCGCAACAACTCCACCTCCCTCTCCAAATGCCCCCAAAGCACCCTCTCAAACTCCCCCTCCTTCCCCTCCAGAAACCCCCTAAGCAAGCCCCTATCAAGACCCCACCCATACCCCTGCCCCTCGCCCTCAAGCCAGCGCTCGCAGCCCTTAAGGTAAGAACGCAGCCGCACAAGGCCATCGTGGATAATCTCATGTTGGGCCGTGAGTTCGGCGCCAGCGGCGAACTCGGGCATGCGCGTTGCGAGCTGTGGGAAGATGTGCCGCTCTTCGATGGCGTGGTGATTTGAGAGGCTGGAGCAGAAGGAGAGGCCCAGGAGGATTAGGTCGTAGTCTGAAGTGTCGTCTTCTTCGTCTTGGTTTTGGGCTGCTTGTTGGGTTGATGTTGGTGATGAGGATGGAAATGAGGGTAGAGAAGGGGCGCAGGCGGCTTTAAGTTCGTTCCAGGTGTTGCGGAAGCCGTTGTGCTGGGTTGTCTGTTAGCACTGATTTGTATTCAGATTGTTTTTGCGAGCCGGTAGATGTACGATATGTTCCATTTGCTCTGCGAGACGATTGTAGATCCGGTAGTCGGCGTCGGCTGGGGAGAGCGATTCCATATGTGGAGGGGATTCTGGTTCGTTATTTCTGTCCATTGATGTTCTGTCAAGGATGTTATTCCTGGGTGATTCGGTCAATCATAGACGTGGATAGAGGTCTGTTGAAAGATGCAGAAAGTAAAGCGGATAGAGTTGAAACCCCGTGCTTGACGAGCCTGTAAGAACCGGGAGATTTATAATCCTTGGTAATCAGATATGGAAAGAGATATTAGGCGTCAGGTCGCAGGGCATGAAGGTAGATTAAAATTATATTGATAAATATATTCATACGAAGTTAAATGAGTATACGATATATTCCAGATCTTCAATGGACGTATGCCATCTCAGCCGTTGCCGACCGCAGGACATAAATCTAGTACTCACTGGTCGGATAAATCCACTCGATATCAGCACTTCTTCGGCACAACCACAGTCATAGAAAGGCTGGATTGCAATTTGACATCCGTGCTAGTTTCGCAGGTTGTTGGATAGAGGTTGGCGGCGGGGGAGCGGGGACGGTAGATAAGTGATATTAGAATAGTATATCTGCATACGTATCATAAGGCATGGTGTCGTGCCGCCAGGGAAGGGGTATATTAGAATTAGTATCGGTTCGTGAGGATGATTAAAGCTCGCCGTGCGGTATTGACTTCTTCGGACTGAAGTTGCCCGATTTGATCTCTTGCCAAGCGAGGTCAAAACGAGCTCCAAGAGCCCATGCGGTCGCAATCTGGGAGAGTTAGTGTTCTGTTGCAAAGCTATGGCGGAACCACGTACCATGACGGCGGTGACTATTAAAGCAATGACACCCATAAGAGCCATCATGAACATAACATCCTTCCGTGTCTCCGCGTCCTGACGAGCCTTCTCAGCCTCAGCCTCCGACAAGGTGCCTGCCACGCGGCGCTTGGCCACCTCAGCATCTTGTGATGGGAAAATGTTCTCGATAAATTTCTCGATCTACACTAGTTAGCAACATCTCAATAAGGAAGACGAAAGTACATACCTTGCCACAGACGATGCTAATCTTGAGGAAGTTGGGATCTTTGGGGGTGTTCTTCTTGTGAATCTTCCGCACGTATCGCCGGAAAACGTCGCAGAGAACCCTCAGATTTTGTGTTGATTCTGTCATGAGCTGACAGGCATCTCCCTTAGTGATCTTAATGTTGCGTTCAAACATGGTGTAGTTGCGGAAGCAAAGCTCCAATGTCGCAATGGCCATGGCCTGAGGAATAGCGCAGAAGTTGAACACACTCTGCTCACGGAGACCGGCAAGGTAAAAAAGACAGTCCTCGACATGTTCCAGTGCGTTCAGGACCATCTCCGAGTTGCAGTTCAAGGCCGCCTCTCGATGTTGAGGCTTGAAGAGATCTTCAAAGTTGTCGACATGCTTGGACCAGATGGATTTAGGCCAGAATCGTCGACCGTCGTCCTCATCTTCACGGATATCACGAATGATGTTGGTCTTCTGCAGGAAGAGTCCCATAGACTTGTGAAGGCGGGTACGCTTCAACAATGCTGGGTTGCCGAATTCCGCCTCAACGAACAGACGAGTCAGTCCTTCTCCAACCAGACCGGCGACGTAGTAGCAGTAAAGGTCGTACTCCTCAACGGTCTTCACACTAGCATCCTCAAATGCAGCTTTGCGTGCGTAATCGGCCATGCCGTTGCCCATCTTATCTGTGATATCCTTGATGATGACTTGGTAGGCGGGCTTCATGTTCTTGAACTCAGTGATGACGTTGTGAAACTGAACCAGCAGCTCACGGTCTTTCTCCTCCGGGCGGTTCCCATTAAAGGTCCAACCATCTTGTTCTAACAAGTCTTTGAAGTTGCGGAGCAGAGGTTCCTTGGTCTCAAGGGGAATCGATGTATCGTCCTCAATCGTATCCAGCCCACGAAGTGTAAGGTAGAAAACACAGACCGGCAGCAGCAGTTCGGGGTGTAGCTCCTTGATCACGGCACTGAAACTCCGACTCGTCAGGTCCAGGAACTTGAAGCAAGCTTTCTGTGTCTCTGTCTCGTTCTTCTCATCGCGTTCGTGAACGGGGTTATGCCAGACTTTCCTAACCATCCCCAAAAGCGCTTGTTAGCCATTGCGCCCAAACACGTGAAAGGAGGCAGCACAAACCATTGCACAATAGATCTCAGCTCTGAAGGGTGAAAAGCGAGATAAATGTAGTTGCCAAAGCCCATGGTGTTTAGCTGGGATAAATTACACGCGAATGAGAATGTGAAGGAACAGGAGCTGTACGGAGGGAAGATGGTAATAAGAATGCGGCGCAGTTGAGAAACACCGGGAAAAAGCAATAAAGCAATATTAGCAGCAAATTGGCGTATTAGTCCACAGTAGAAAAGTAATGTACATAAACTCTCTAAGCCAATTGGAAGGGAATAGAGAAAGGGCCTGCGACGAAGAGGGTCAGGGTGTGATGAGAGCGCAGGCGAAAAAGAAAGTGAGACGGAAAGGTAGGAATCTCCGGGAGAGGCCGAGGGGGAGGCAGAAGGGCAAAGGACAGGTATATCAGGAGAAGAGGGAGTGAGAAGGGGAAAGGAGGTCCGGATTTGAGTGGTGGAAGAGAAATTTGATGGATGCACTAAGCCCCAATTTTAGCCTGGTCTGGAGAGGCGGATCATCTCGGCGACCGGAACACGGCAATACCTCTGACACGGGCCCCTCTGCCATATTGTAGCAGTGCTAGCCGTAATCTATAACAGAGCGTGACGCCGCTTACCGCTCCTCTCTCCTCGTCTCCCCGCCATGACGAAAGGGCCTTCGGAAGCCTCACCAGGCAGAAAAAAATAATAACTCACGCATACAATAGTTCGGCTTTTCAAGCAGGATTTCTCCCTAGTTGCAGCAGAAGACCTCATCTCACTGCTCTAGTCTCTTGATTTGACTCTCCATTCCACTAGCACTTTCAGGAATCAGCCGGAACTCAACTTGGCGGTCTTGCCCGCATCTCAAAATGGTTGTTGATACCAGCTACTACGACGCTCTCGGCGTGCCGCCCACTGCCACGGAGCTTGAAATCAAGAAGGCATACCGGAAGCTTGCCGTCGTCACTCACCCTGGTGCGACCTATGGCTAATAAATGGCGTTATCCCCTGTCTAACTTGCTTGGCAGACAAGAACCCCGGCGATGAGACTGCGCACGAGCGATTCCAAGCGGTACGCTCTTGACGGCCCAATCCTCCGGATGATACTAACCATATATTCGTTACCAGATCGGAGAAGCCTATCAAGTCCTCAGCGATGCCGAACTTCGCAAGCGTTATGATACACACGGCAAGGAAGGGGCTGTCCCAGACCAGGGTTTCGGTGCGTTCTCGGAGTCCGGACTATCATGATCTACGAGCCCCGCTAATAATAAGCAGAGGATCCGAACGAGTTCTTCGGTATGATCTTTGGTGGAGACGCATTCTACGACCTTATCGGCGAGATATCCTTGCTGCAGGACCTTACGACTCGGATGGAAATCACAACGGAGGAGGCTGAAGAAGACTTAGCTGCACAGACGGAGGAGAAGCTGAATATCAATGAGCAGGAGGGCAAACCTGCAGGCGAAACCGCCGCTGCAGGTGCCACCGGGGGTCCCGCTCCGGCTGCGGGCTCAAGCGCAGGAGCAGCCTCACCGTCTCCCGCTCCGTCCGGTACTAGCACCCCCCGCCCTCGTCTGGGCCAGCACGCTATTACCGACAAGTCAGATGAAGATATTCGCATGCAGGCGGCCGGTGTATCAGAGGAGGAGCGCGAACTTCGGAAGAAGGAAAAGAAGAAGGGCGGTCTTACTCGCGAGCAGGCTGAGAAGCTTCAAGCTTTCGAGCTCGAGCGACAGAAGGCGCGCGAGGAGCGAGTCGAAATGCTGGCGACAAAACTCATTGACAAGATTAGCGTATGGACAGAGACCGACAAGGGTACCGACGTGACCCGTGCTTTCGAAGAGAAGATCAAACTTGAGGTGGAAAATCTGAAGATCCAGTCCTTCGGTATTGAGATTCTCCACGCCATCGGTGCTACCTACGTTTCAAAGGCCACTTCCTTCCTTAAGTCTCAAAAATTCCTCGGTATCTCCGGCTTCTTCTCCCGACTCAAGGACAAGGGCACCCTCGCAAAGGAAGCCTGGACCACCATTTCGACTGTTATTGACGCGCAGTTGACTATGGAAGAAATGGCTAAACTCGAGGAGAAGGGCGGCGAGAACTGGACCGACGAGATGCGAGCAGAGTACTCCGTGAAGGTGACTGGAAAGCTCCTCGCGGCCGCCTGGCGTGGCAGTAAGCTTGAGATCCAGAGCGTCCTTCGCGACGTCTGCGATAAGGTATTGGGCGACAAGAAGATCAAGCTGGAGAAGCGCATCGAGCGGGCTCATGCCATGATCATTGCCGGTAACATCTATTCCAAGGTACGCCAGTTCCACAATCTCCTATGTAGCCAAACAGTATACTGATTCTTCCCAGGCCGAGCGTGACCCAGACGATGAAGGAGACTACATGGCGTTCGAGCAACTCATGACGGATGCCACCGCAAAGAAGGCCAAGGACGAAAAGAAGAAGAAGAAGAAGCACGGCCACTCAGAGCCGGAGCCAGCCTCCAGCCCGAAGGCTGAGGCGTAGTCGCTTGCCGTTCCCTTCTTTCCACCCCTCTCACATACTTCTTCCGCTCGATTATTCCCCCTGCGCTTTGGATAAATATGGCAGATGTATTTTTCGTCGTAGCGAATTGTTAATCTCTCCTAGAGCGTGCTGTTATTCGGTACATTGAATCAGACCTTCATGATGCTGGGACGTTTTCTGTATCTATAGAAAGGATATATATCGATACCGCAGTCCATCTCCACTCCGCTCTCACAACCCAGGTATTTTATCATTGATTTGAGGTGATGCGCATCCTAGATCGAGTCATCAGATATCCAATAGCTGGTTTGTTCAAGCGCAGATTATCTATCTGAGGGCCGATCTAACTTCTCCCTCCATCGCCCACATGCAGGGCCCACCCCCAAGTAGACAGAGACAGACCCAGTTCGTGAATCACAACGGTTGACCTGCTCCCAACGCCTTTGCAGGCAACGTGGAGTCATCATGGTAGCCGGAACTCAGCTCCAGACACGAACAACCATGTTTTCCCCAGCAACCATGCTTTCCTTACCAAAGGGCGTCATACTAGGAAACCACGGCCATCCCTTTCGATCGTATTACCATCTTGATGAAGGACAGACACGTACTACAATGCAAATATCAAAACCGATGTTGAGTCAGTACTAGTGCTCTGGCATAAAAACCCACGATGAGTCCTCGATCTCTTCATCTCGTATTCATCCATCCGCAGACCTATCTATCTTTAACAGCGAGCGAGAGACCTTAAGTACTTAAGTACATCCAGTGTACATCAATCCACCATCCCAAGCCCAGAAGACTCTGCGTACTAACTTACTCGTCTGCCTCTTAGTTCACTGCGTCCACAAGGGAATCCACCTATCATACCATCTACACCACGACCCCTATCAAGTCATAACCAATAACCACCATCACACAAATTTACCTTGGCCCAGACAGACTACAAACCACACAGCATGTCGCGCCTAGGCAGATACATCAATATTGACGCATACCACAGCATCACATCGCGCTGCCCATTCGCTCCTACATCCCACATTTGGACGGGTCGGGCAATGCTAGCCCTAACCCGCCTACTACAACCAAGACCACCGAGTCAACCGAGACACCAGCTCCCAAAGAAGACGACGACGCACAAGAGGAGAGATACTTCACGCCCGCGCCGGCAAGTCCAATCGACGAAGCAGAGGACTGGATCAAGCTGGAGAAGGAAAACACGGATACTGACGCCGGGATCCGCCTGATCACCTCGGACCCAGAGCACAAGGAGCACTACGACATCATAACGACTACTCCGCTCTCGCTCCCCGCTGCTTCTCCAGATAGTAGCAGGGCATCTTTATCCGGGCCTAGAACTTATAGGTCCAAGATTCGACGGCGGCCACGGAACCCACGGCGGGCCCAGACTCAGAGCAAGGGCAAGGACGGAGACGGATGGGTCGACATCGGATCCTCAGCATCGAAATCGAATGAACCAGAGACGGAATCCAAGGAAGCCCGCCGGACGAGGCTGAAGAATGAAATGGCAGATAAGCTTCTGGCCATGCTGCTCGACGAGGTTCGCGATAAGATGCGGCAGTCGATTCGGCCGGTTGCCCAGCGTCAAGCTGATGAATGATGGGATTGTTTTCTGGGGAAGAGTCAGTCCGGTAGGATAGGGAAGGGGAGAATTAGAACATAGAAGACTTAGAAGGTAGAGTGAGGGTTTGGAGCATTATACCCCGGCGTTTTGGAGTGCGTACGTTACTTCTTAGATCTGATGGAAGAGAGCATTTTTGATCATGTTTTCACGCATTTGTGATTGTATTGAAGCATTTCTGCTTCTTTGATTCCAGGTTCTGCAGCAGAAGAATCAATCTGGAGACCATTTGAATTACACTCAAAAACGAATGTGCGCCGTAGCTGTAGGGCAAAGATATGCGTCTTGTATTATTCATTATTGCACATAGGGTATCTCGCAAAGGCCAGAGACAGCTAGTCAGCCGCATAGATCTATCGCTTGTATGAGTCACAGTATCAAAAAGAAGTTAAAGAATGGGAAAGGGATGCGGAAATGCGCCAGCATAGTGATAAGTACAAAACTCCAATATAGAATTTCCCGTCATGACGAGGGGCCGTTGCAGCGTATATGGGTAAGATAGCTTGAGACGGACGATTTGAGAAATGCGGTTCTTGAAAGCGCAGCGCTTGAGCGCGGCGGATATTGCTGTATAGGGTATCGCTAACAAACGAAATGTGAAAAACAAGAGGCATATAATCATGTCGATGGCGAGTCCTCGCCAGGAGGATCCATAGGAGGAAATTCGGCTTCGGGCGAGACGGCAGCTAGGAGTCCCCGGCGGGATTCTCCGTCACCGTACTCATCGGGGCTGAGGACCCGTCCGCCCAGTTTGATATCATTTACATGCACGTTGTACTGGAGTGCTTTTTGTGCTTCTTTGATTAGCTCCTCTGTCCATCCGAGACATCTTTTGAGGCTCTGATTCATTTTCTGGCTGTCCGATAGAAGTTCCTGGTGCTTTGCCAGGTCGATGAGAAATCGTTTCTCATCCTTGTTTTTGTGTTTCGCATCTTCTTCGGTTATCGAGTCTGGTCCTAATGAGCTTTCATCCAACATAGACTCTTCGTCGCTTGACTCAGATGGCATCTCTTGCGAGTGGTTGGAGGAGGCTTCACTTTCACTTTCATCAATCTCGCTTGGTATTGACAAAGTACCGGAAACAGACCGAGATGGAGCCACAGAAAGACGACCAGAGCGACTAAGTCGCCGAAATCTTCGCAGCTCCGCATTCTGCTTTCGCATCTCGCGTTCAAGTGTCCGGTTGATGGCCAGAAGAGACGAATTGCTAATCTCCAGATCTAGGATCTTGCGCTCAACCCGCGCGCTAAGAACCGGCCCACTGTTTCCTCCATGTTCCGACTTGACAGGACTTTGTAATCCGTCATTGTGACTATCGACAGACTTCGCAGATCCATTGCTGAAGATGCGCGGCCGGAGTGCGGGAACAGCGTCTGGAGCATTATTTGGTTCGACCTGCGAGTCCAAAGTAGAGACTATTACAGGACTCGGGCGTAGGATTTCTCCGTAGGTCTCTCGAATAGGAGTACCCCGCGCAGTATCGAGGCTTGAGGATTTGGTATGACTTATTACCGGCACAGGTCGAACCGTACTCAACGGGGGACTATGAATGGGCGAACGTATCTCAGGCGAGTCGTCAAGGTACGGTACGCCGATGGAAGAGATACCATCTGAGAGTCGAGGAGATGAAGCATTGAGTTGGGGGGATTTGATTCGAGGTGAAGCCGTAGGTCGAGTCACGACCGCAGGCCGGGACATTCCTGACGATCGCCGTCTAGAACTTTCCTCGGCCGGAGGTTGATTTTCCTCTTGTCCATTCGCGTATATAAATGTAGCAGGTGTAGATGACTTCACCGACACTCTTGACCGGGTATCCGCATCGGAGGAGCTCGATACCGAACGTGCATCACTAGCATGGAAGAACATAGGAGACGCAGCCGAGAACTCAGTGGAGTGAGGACGAGAGGCGGTGTTTAAATCAGCGGTCAAGGTCTTTGCTCTTGCAGTCCGTGGGAGTTCGAGTCTCCCGCCAGTTCGAGCTGGACTGCGTTCAGTGCGGTAAGCTCTGGGGGTCGGCCCGTTCGCTGAAGATGCCTGAACGAAGGCTTGCGGAGAGTGCAGGGGTGTGTTTCCAGCGGAGAGTATAGGTCCATCGCGTCTGCTATTTCGCGAGCCAGATCGCGGTGTGACGTTCGCATTGAGGTAGGAGGGTTCGGGACCCTGTCTCGCGGGGGTCGTTGCGGGATGATCTGAAGGAGCGAGCCGTTTGGGAGCACGGACTGTCGACGGGTTGGCGAGTTTCGGAGTCAGGGGAGATTTGTTGTTCGCTCTGCTAAATGCAGCGCTGAGGGTTGGGGTGAATGGTTTGGCGAGGTGGCCATTGCTCTGTTTATCGTAGGTCATTGCTGCTAGATTCGAGGGGCAGACAAAAGGGCGGCTTGCTATGGCATTGCGACACTCCTGGAAGATCTGCAAGCATGGTGGCACCAGCCAGCCGATAGCAAAGGTCCGGTTGAGATGAGGCCACCCGTGAGATCTTGGGATAAGACGGAAGAGCCAAAGGCAATAGTCAGGTGGTCAAGATGAAGATTTTATGACGAGAACGAAGCGTGGAACTAACTATTTTGCCGCCAAAAACACCACGCCGACCGAGATGTTTATCCCCGCCCAATGCGGCCTAGTCGCCTTTCACCGCAACAGAAACCGCATTCCAGGGGCCTCAGCGACCTTGACTGGACATACAAATGACACAATTGTCTATCCAAAAATAATCCTGTTCCCTAGTGACTCCTGATACATTGAGTTACCGGGAAATATCGCTTTGGCTGAGCCGACACTCTGGTTGTTGGGTCATCCTACTCCGTATCTGCCCCGCTTACTATATGGGCTGATCAACGCCGGAGAACTGATCTTATTCTTGAGAGAGTTCTATTATTGTATACATATACATCTGACGTTACATGCATGCGCATTGATGCACAGGAGCAGCCATGTGTTGGGTATTGCCTCCAGGCTAATGCCTGCCTCTGCCTGTCCAACAGATGCTAGAATCGCCGTATAGCAACGGAAGGGGCCCGAGGTAAGGGGTATGGGATCTGGGCCGGCCTCACATAGTGTCTTATTAATTCTAAGACACGAAGGTGCTTAGCCATGATCGTTCACTGCGTGAGACCTTCGGGCGCAACCAAAGCTCTATGAACGTCCCCTTCAAGTTTTCAACTGTTTTGAACCTGCTCCTGTCCCAGACGTTAAGGACCTGCCCCGTAGTGGGTGGGTCATTTAGTCAAAGCCGACACGCGACGTTTATAGAGCACGCTCTGCTCGAAAAAAAGAACTATTAAGGGGATACCTTGTGAGTTGAGTTCTCCTATCGTACCTAAGCCATACCTAGCTCTCGAACCTGGAGGTAGGGCCAATGCGCCGCCGCGTTGTAGATGCCTCAGGTCTTGAGTAAGAGAGTACCGCCTCTCTTTTCAAGTGAAGAACAGACGTTTCTGCCGGCGGTCTACGCTTTCTCGAGCTGCAGTCTTTCTTTTCCGTGAGCTGGCAAGTGTCGGCTGAGCTTGCGGCTGAAATTGTGGCGAATCGCGCTGGACAGCCTCTTTGATAGTTTGTTTTGACAGACAGTAGTCGACATGATCGTTGAACTTCCTGTCATCCGCGACTTGAGGCATCGAACAGATAGGGCAGTCCCAGTACGCTAGTTGATCCGGCGCCTTATCTGTAATAGTCAACATTGGATCATTGTCGATTTGGCCACCTTCGATTTCCGGAGTCTCTTGACTGAGCTTCTCCAAATCATGCATCTCATTCTGGAGCTCTTCACGAGCCGCCTTCTCAAAAGCTTCTTCCGCGTTGATCTCTTGGTCCGCGGTAAGGTCCGTAGCCATATCGGGCGCAGGCTTTCGCCGTGCAGCGGCACCGAAGAAGCCCGCGTCGAATTTCTTGGTGCTCACGAGGTTAGTACATCGAATACCAAGCAGACGAAGCTTCATGTTCGGGATCTCTCTCTCAAGTTTCTCTAACATCGGAAGAGCGGATGTAAAAAGATCCTTCGCAGATGACACAGCCTTTCTGGGTTGATGTTGCCGGGTCAAAACTTCAAACGTAGCTAGCTTGACCTTAAGGACCAAGGTACGACCCATGAACTGTGTTCGGGAAAGATCCTTCTCCAACTCTTGAGCGCAAGACCAAAGCTTTTCTCTAAACTCTTCTCGTTTGCTGATTTCATGGAATGTCCTTTCCGTGCCCACGCTTTTCCGCTCGTAGCTTTCGGCTGGTTGAATTTTCGTCCTGCCTAACCCCAAATAGCACTGCGCGAGAAAGTAAAGTGCTTTTTCGCCGAATAGTTTTGCCAAGTAGGCACGCTGTGCAAAGATGTCGCCGCATTTTTTGATACCAATAGAGTCAAGTTCTCGCTCGAACACTCTTCCTATGCCATTGACTTTGCGCATCGAAAGGTCCTTCATGAATTCCATGATAGCATCTCTATCGTTCGGCACGCGAAATTGGCCATTTGGTTTATTGCGATTTGAACAAATTTTCGCGATCTTTGCATTTGCTGCAATCCCAGCAGAAACCGAGATCTTGGTCGTCCTGAGGATTTCTGCACGCATACGACTAACAGCCTCCTCCGGGTCGAGCTGATTTTCGTTGCAGTAAGCTGTGATATTCAGGTACGCCTCGTCAATACTTGCGCTGTCGAATTGAGGGTCATACTGAGCAAGTATCGCGCGAATTTCTTGAGCTTTCGCCGTGTACTTTTCGTAGTTTTGCGGCAGGCAGACAAGTTGCGGGCATAGCTTCATCGCAACGAAGGACGCCATGCCGCTTCGGCAGCCAAACTTTCGAGCCTCGTAGTTGCAAGTCGTCAAAACGCCCTTTCCAACTGCCATGGGGACGGTCTTCAGCTCTGGCCTATCCAGCTCTTCGACCGCGGCAAAAAACGCATCACAATCCACGTGAACCACGTACTGGGTCAGGTCCCGGGTTGACTCGAGCTCGGCGAAGAGTTGATCTGCCAACCGTAAATCAATAGATAGATTCAGGCTCTCAAGCCGCGACTTCTCTTTAAGAAGGCGCTGTATCTTTTCGGTAAGGACACCATCACGGGCTTGTTCATGATTGAAGAATTTGGAGCCCTTTGAGGCGTTATAGATGATTTCTGAGACCTTTCATACTCAGTCACAATTTGAAGTGACACACTAGGGGATCTTCGCTTACCTTCTGCTGGTCAACGGAGTCCTGGCCCGCCTTTGTTAAGGACGGGCCTAGGAGCTGATATTTGAGCGTTTCATCAACATCGGAAGTCTCTTTGTCCTCGTCTACGGGCACATCGCCCCTAGTCTCTCTTCTTTCCTCCATGAGATCATTGTCGCGCAATGCAACAGTAATTCGCGGTTGATGTTCCTCCATTTCACTTCCAAACTAGGCAGCATTAGGCAGAGAGTCACGTGAACACGCGTTTTGGACCGCGGCAGTGCCCGCGCCCGACAAACCGTTGGCGCTCATTATCACCGGCATGTTAGGGACTCGTTTGCGCTGACTGTGCCCCTCATGTGGATCCTTGACACAGAGGGAGAATTTCTTGGAGGTGACTATGCGCGATTATCCGTATATATACGTGTTAACACCTTGAAGGCAAGCGCTTGTGGCTGCGGCCCGGAAAGAAGTACCTTTTCGGTCGCTACAAGACAGATGGCGGTATGACTACGCTTAGGCCCAAGGCTAGTCATGTCTACTAACGGCTACTTCCATATAGTCCGAGAAGCTGTTCCGAATAACTCGGTTTCCAGAAAACATTTGACAATCGAGGTATCGCAGGTCAAGACCGGCGATGGGGTATGGTTAAGTCGTGGATTGGTGGTTCCCATTCTGACTGCTTGCGTCTAGTCGCGAACGAAGACAAGATCCGAAATACTCGTTACCGACGAAAACTCGAAAGCCGGCACAACAGTCGATGGGGAAAAGATAAAAAGCAGCAGCAAGAAGTTGGGAGGTACGGAGCATATAATTTACCTGGGAAAATCTGAGCATCCGCTGCGGTAAGTGCTCGCTGAGCTCAAAATACGGGATCGGTTGCTCATTGCTGGGTGGTCTCCAGCATACGGTGGGAACCAAAGGTCTTGAGCTTCTCCTTCTCCTCCAAGGAAAGCAATAAAAATGCCCTTGCCCGCTTCCGCAACCTGCTCGAAGGCTACGATATCAAAACCATCGAGGATTACTTGATCAATGTGACAACCCATGTTGTTCAAACAAAGCGAAATACTGCCAAAGGGCTACAAGCGTTGGTGAACGGTACATACATCGTCGATTACTCTTTTGTGGATGCCCTAAACTATGCGTCATCTCCGAGCGACCTGGACAATCTGGAAAGCCTGTCTCCGCTAGAGGCTGACTTTGACGCCGCGTGGCCCAATGCCAATGAGTTCCTTCCGCCTCCGGGGAAAGAAGTTTTTGACGGTTCGGACGAGACTTTCGCGCCGAATCCCGACAGAATCAATGTCTTCGAAGGCTATACCTTTGTTTTCTGCGATAAGTCACAGTACGAGATTCTGAGGGATCCAATTACCAATGGACACGGAAAAGCATTGTACTTTGGCGTGGAGGAGGGAGTCACTTCTCCAGAGGAGGTTGTACAGTTTATGAGAAATGCTGCAGGCGATAAAGGCATCGGGTCTCAGAGGAACTATGAGGGTGGAGTGGTGCTTGTACGGTTCAAGTCGAAAACTGGGAATCAAGATTGGGCCGTACAGTTGGCCAATGAAGTTGCTCTTATGACTGATCAACGGGTCATTCAGCAGAATGAGTTTCTCAATGCGATTCTTGGAAACGATGCCACGATCTTATGCCGCCCGCTACGCCATGAGATCATTCCATCACCTGAGCCTACACCCACTCCACAAGCAAGTGATACTGTGCAAGCCGTTGCTGATTCTCAACCGTCTGAGGAAGTGAGTCAGCCCCCAAAGAAGGTCAAGAGTACTCGAGTGCGCAAACTTGTCACGAAAATGAAGGCGTTCGACGACGGCTTCGACATCAATTCTATACCAGTCTATACACAAGAAGCAGACGAGCCTACGGAGGAAATGCAGCCAATGTCAATATATGCACCATCCAAGCAACCGTCCCAGCAGATTGACAACTTCCAGGGGGAAGAGGACCTGGTCTCAAGCTTGCTTCCTGGGGCTACTGCAATGAAACGTCGCTTGGGTGGTATCTCTCAGCGAAGCTTGGGAGAGTCCAGCGCCCGTGAGAAACAGGAGGAGGCTCCAAGGCCCAAACGCCAAAAGCTGGATGTCATGGAGGCGGCCCGACAACACCGAGAGGCGGAAGAGGATGCTGCTCGTCAGCGACGGCAACAAGAGGAAGAACTTCTTCAGACTTCTATACAAGATGTGGATGTCGAGAAGTTAAAGGGACTCGCCATTGTGGAGGAAATGGAACTCGCGGTCAAACCAGTAGATCAAGGTAACGAACGATGGGATGAGCGGTGGAATGGACGAAAGAACTTCAAGAAATTCATTCGAAAACGCAACCGCGATTCTGATGAGAGACAACAGCAGCGTCTCCGCCTTCAGGCTGTTATCGTTCCATTAGAGGAAGTGGCACGGAAGGACTTCGGTATTGGAGATCATTACTGGGTGAGCAACAGTCGCTCCTCGGACCGGACTCCCCAGAAAAGTCATGAAGATCGCGTGGTCAACCAGGTCCCGGACAGTGAGCCATCTCAGCCTCGAGCAGCTGCGCGAAAGGAGTCGGAAAAGACGACGACGCAGAGAAGCCAGAAACGAGTCCGTGAGGAGCGAGATTCCGATAGTGATGATGAGCTTAAATTTCGGTTTCGTCGCAGGCGATGATTTCCAACCATTTAATTCTCTCTATCTGTTGTATATATCCTTATCTATGTACGCAGTCCGGAGTGTTACTCAGCCACAAGCTATGTATGGAGTAGGCGTCTAACGTGTCAGTTATACAGGGCGCTAAGCGATAAACAGGCGCTAAATGAATGGTGTGAAGGTTATCCTGAACTGGATTTCGTCACTAATTGGGATCGACTGGCAGGAATTCTGTCAGCGAGTCCGAATATTCGGTCCTCCAATCTGCAGCTGCAGGCGAGCCTGTTCCGACAGTAATTTTGAGTGGGAACGAGCCCCATCATCAAAGTGATACCAAATTCAAGGCGTCGGAATGAATCTCGAACAAGGGGGCTGCTATTAATACACTGCAACTCTCTGGCTGTGGACGATGGCATCACGGCGTGAAATCATCTGACCCGATTTCAAGGCTTTTTTCAGATCTTCGAATCTCGTCTCCTCAGCCTTCTCTCCCCTCTTTCACCTCCATAACCTGCCGACGAATTGACACCCCATCGCAACTTTGCTGCTCTCCTCGCCTTATCGCACCCTAGGTACACGATCGCATCATCCAGTCAAGTCGCGTTTCCTGACGCTGCCTGACGGCCTAATTCCCGGTGCTGCTCATCTCCGTCCACCAACACTAGACGCTTCCAACGCAGCATCATCTCCACCATGGAGCACGCTGGCCGGGCGTAATTCGACTTGTTGATTCTTCTGATCGCCCCTCGTCAAATATAACGGCGCCCTCGTGCTCCTCTCGCCTACTTGCTCGGTTGTACGACAGTCCAAATCTGTCTTCGAGTATGTTCAGCGCCATGGTCTCAATCTTCTCATTCTTTTTCCTTTTTATGCGCTCTTTCTCTTCATTTTCTTTCTAATCTCCGGCTTGCTAACTTGGGTTTTCCGGTAGCCATTCTTCTCTTTACGATTGACGATCTTGACTTTTGCTTGGCGTTTCTAGGTCATCTTCATTTCACAAAAATCATGACCGCCGATTTACTTCCGTCTCCTCCTCCCTTCATGATCTCCGCGATGCCACCGCCTCGGCCCGTTTCGGTCAATACCCTCGCGAGAGCTTCCTCCGTTTCAAATCCGATATCGTGCTCAAAATCAAATCGAAGTACAAGCGCCGGAATCCCAACCCATGAAGGATCCTTCACCGTCCCCGTGGGTCCGGATTCCCCGGGGTGGCCCCAGTCGCCTGTGGATACCGAGATGGAGGATGTGCAGTTAGCGGGAACATCATCAATATACGAGCCCAGAATTCGATTCGAGCACCTTCCGGTCGAAATACACGAGACTGTCCTCGACCATCTTTTCGGGGAACGTACATCAACCTTTGCAGGGGTTAGCGGGAAATCTTCTGCGCAGAGTTGGCACAAATCTTTAAGGCATCCGAGGCGAAAGGCTCTGTCGAATCTCGCTCTGATCCTGCCAGTATGGAGAATATTGGTCCAGGATCGGATTTACAGACATGGTCAGTAGCTTATTTTCTGTCAACTGCTTGTGCTAACATTAGCAATCACAGTCAAACTCAAGGGTACCGCAGATGAGCTGGAGGAAAGTGCACGCTGGTTCCGTGCACATCCTCACCTTGCACCCTACGTTCGTCATGTGGAAATATGGATACCGGTCTGGGGCCAGCGAGCGATCAAAAACACCTCCCGTCAGCTGCCACGGAGGTCTAATGATGAGAATGCGGAGTTGACGGACATGGCTGCTCTTCAGGCTACAATGGCGTGGGAAGATCCGCATGCCAACCCAGTGGCTGACTACAAATATCACTATGCAAGCCACAATGCTACGTTAGAAGAGATGTTTCTCCATGTGCAGACTGTATTTCCGGGGGCTCGTATCCTTACCCTGGAAGGAGGTCATTGCAAGAAACCCCCAATGGTTCGCCATTTCAGGTCAGATCCTGCGGGCCGTACGGGCCTTTTACGACTTCCGGTGCTGCCAGACGTCCAAACCTTTGTGATGCGCGGGGCGTGGAACATCATGCGAGATCAGCAGCACTGGACGACTTTATCACAAGCATTACCGAGTGTTCGCGAGTGGCACTGTTCGTATGCCAAGCCAAAGATAGAAGGCTACGAGACCATCGCCGGTATCCTTCGCCGCATACCCCCTTCGTTACTTCACATAAACATCAGCCTTGAAGGCTTCTATAACAAAGACAACACCCAGAACCGCTGGCTCGGCGATGGCGTCAACCCACCACACCTCTGTCGCCTCCTCGGAGAAGTAGCCCCACGCCTCGAATCCCTAACATTCACCGGCAAAGTCTGCGTATGCCTATTCGAATCTACGAAGTCCTTTATGGCAACCCATCTCAAAGATAAATCAAAGCTCAAATCTCTTGATCTGGTTGTGAAAACATGCTGCCGCGACAAAAAGCTTCACCCGGCTTTACCGTTCCTCGATGACTTCTCCGGGATCACAAATCTGAACTTCATTCACGCCTTCGAGAAACTCGTCATAGCCTCCATTAACGGCCTCCAAACTCACCAGGAACTAGAGTACATGCGCATCCGCTTCATCGATCTCGACTCCGCTTGTCCCCCGCTCAACCCGTACTTCCAGCTCGTCGACACCCAGGCCACGGGTCTCTGGAACGAACCGATTCTCGAAGCGCTCCACGAAGCTCGTCCGCAAGCACAGTTCGTCAAACTCACAGATGGCATCTGCGCACAGTACGGAAGCAATAACCAGATCGTGGGCGCGATATACCCGCGCACGAGACCGCTGAGCATTCATGCGTCAACGTACCGCATCATCGCCGACGTCCCGAAACACGGAGTGTAAGCAAAAAAGGCGCAGCTGAGGCCGAAAAGCAATCTGAGCATCTTCTGAATTTCACGTCTTCGGTGGTCGCTGCCCAACTCAAACCACCGTCATCGTTTTGTTGTAGGATTATAAGATACCATAATACGTTTGTTTTCTTTCTATCTTTCTTTCTATCTCACCGTGGGAGTCAACGCACTCACCACGCAGTCATCATCAAAAGACATGATACGCTATGATACGGATGGCGATTCGATATCGGGTACAGGTACAAGGGAGAATCTAAATCTGCTTGACAGGCATAGTTGACCAGTTCGTGTAACTCAATAATGAAAAGCTTAGCTTCATTAGAACAATGTGATTGTTCATTCATCTCTCTGTGCTAGATTACAGTATACTATACAACTCTGTCACGGCCATTTGGGCTTCCAAGCCTCCCCGTCCGAATAGGACAATCGCCAAGGCTTCCTCAAGTCACTACGCGCCCAGTCCCAGAAGCAATATTAGTATAGCAGATGGACGTCCGTAGAAGTCTGTCTTGCTCCACGGAAAGCGATAGCTTATTCCACCTTCCCCTTCTCTGTGCCGGTCAATCGACCAACATCGCCCACAATGACGCCCAAGATCCAGACATTGACCGCGAAGAACCCCAAGCTCGCTAGGAACAGCCCGGGGACGAAACTTGATACGCCCAGGAATTCGAGGAGGTAGCCTTGCTGGAGCCAAAGGGCCTATTGTTAAGGACATATCAGCATTCAATCTATCTCGGCGTATAGGATGAATGATAAATGGGGGAGGATGAAAATAAAAGAAGAATGACGGGGAGCAGACGTACCTGTCCAATAACCCACAGAGCAGCAACGGTGATACCCAGCCGCGGGTTCTGAAGTAGAGACGATGTGGGGAGATAGAAGGGGAGGAAGATGAGGTACCAAAGGAAGTACTGTTTGATTTCAATTTAGCCTATATTAGCTCAACAATTTTTTGTTAGGGTAAATGCTCGAAGACATACCTGGCTCGTGCAAACCTTATTAAACGTCACAAACGCAAACGTCTGCGCGAGCATCGTACCCGGCAGATCCTTCTTCCCCAGCACAAGCGGGATAACAACAACAGAGAGGAACAGCTGCGGGACGAAAGCCAGAGACTCGAAGCTACCGCTCGGCCCATCATCTCCCGTAGCGCCCGCTGAAGAAGCGGCAGTCAGGTAGAGGAGGGTACTATAAGGCGAGAAATTATGCCGGTGGTCGATGCGCGTGAGATGGTGGAAGTAAGTGTGCTGCAGGAAAGGCGTGCCATAGCGCGCGTACATGGCCGCATTCAGGGCCGCGAATGTCAGCAGGGAGGTGAGCGCCAGCCGAATCCGACACGGGGTGAGGAAGGTGATGATCTGCGAGATGGAGATGCCGACAGGGGTGTTTCCGTTCCTATTATCCTTGTCGTCGTTGGAGATGGGGGTGGCTTGCGAATTGGGTTCGGGCTCCCGACTTCCCGACGCTCTTGTCTCCGTCTCCGTCTCCGTCGTCGTTCTCGTATCGTCTAGCCACCAAAGCATCGACACCCCGTAGATAAACGGGTAGATCTTGAAGTGCACGCCTAGGCCCAGCAGCACACCCGCAAGGTAAATCCTGCGATTCAGGACGGCCCAAAGCAGCGCGACGACAAGAACACCCAGCAGCCCCTCCGAGCTGCCGCGCGTACTGATATTCGCGACCATCGGGTTAAGCAGCCAGAAGCTTGCGTACTTGAGCGCGCGCTCGGGGCTCATCCCGTGCGTGAGCACCAGGGACTTCGCGACTAGCCAGCCGGCGAGGACATCCGAGAGCGCGAAGAGCGCCTTGCCAAAGGAGAAGAAGCCTGGAATGGCCCAGGTCGTGGGCACAAGCATCCATGCTAGCAGGGGCGTATAGCGGTATGTGTCTCGGGCGTATGGAGACTGGCCTTGGGATACGTAGCGCGAGGCGTCGGTAAAGACCATGTAGTCGATGTCTGTGTATTTGACGGCTGAGTGGGCGTCCTGCCAGGCTCCGTAGAATAGAAGTATGACGCGGAGGCCAATTGCCGCGCCGTAGATCGCGGACGGACTTTTGAAGATTGAAGCCATTGTTGTCTTCTGGTGCGTCTAATGGGTTGGAATTTCAAGTATGGGCCAGGTCATGCCCGAGGGATCTTGTCCCGCCAAGTTCGTAGCAAGCCGAGTGCAATTTAAAGCCAAAGATTTGAATCTGGCGTAACAATTCCTTTAGGCATATGTCATCGAGATCTTTTACCCAATTGAAGCCTAGGATTTTGCTGGCATTGCGAACGATTATTATCGTCGCCAGCCTTGTCGTTGGGAGCCGCTAGAAATTCTGGGCATTTTGGCATCTTCAACTCCTGCTGACTCAGCAGTATCATGATCAGCGCTCTCTACGTATATCACAAGCTAAAATCTATTGCAACTGAAAGGTATGAAGTATTTCATATCATCAGTACTTGTCATATGCTAGATATATATACATTTTTTAGTCTTTGATGTTCAAGAGTTCAGAGAACCAGCTCACAGTAGCGGAGATCGAAGTCCGGGTATAAGAAAAAGATAAATATATATAAGCGAGGGTATAAGCGCCGTGTGATAATAAGGGTTATAGTAAAGGGAACAGATAGAAGGTAATGAAGAAAGCCAGCGAGGGTCCAATATTCAAAGAACAGGAACACTAGCAGATAAAGTGCGATCAGCAAGAGTAATATGGAATAGACGGACTGGTGAAGAAAGGTGGTTCGGATAACTGATTTCCAAGGAAGCCGGTGTTTGTATACTTGAATTGCTTGTCATCGGAGCCAAGTAGGCTCCCATCATTGATGCTTTCCATATCCCCCATTGGGACGAAGTTTGTATCGCTCCAGCTGAGGAAGTCCCATAGATACTGACCATTAGGGTCGTCCATGGTCGAAGGAGGAAACGGGTCGGTAAACCCGTTTTCGTGGGTGACCATAAAATTTCGCCCCATATCACTCTGAGATGGGAGGATATTAGGTGCCATGAGAAGTGAGGTAGGGGAGAGGTTAGAGCTGTTGATGCTGTTTGTTTCGGCAGCCGTGCCGGGGCCACGTTTACTGGCCTCAAAAATCCTGGAGACTGCGTCGAGGGTTTTTCTAGCGGTTGGACTTGCTAGCTGTAACCGCGCAAAAACGAGTAAAGCGTCTTGAACCTGTGCCTGGCAGGCCTCTGTGGTAGCCCGGGGATCTGTCACGGTGTTGTCGTTTATGAATAGTCCTAGGAGGGGTACCATTGTGCTTTGGAAGAGGAACCACACGGCGTTCCAGCCTGACATTTGGGGTGTCTTTGCAGTAGCAGAGATATCTCGAATGGCGGTTTCGGCTATCTCTCTGCATCTCTCGATCGCTGTCCGCTCCTCTGATCTTAGGGCAATATACGGGACTCGCCGCATCGCATAGCTCAATAACGTGGGACGGTAGAGGAGGATGCGTTGAACGTGATACCGCCATTTCGTGACCTCCCGGGTGTTCGCGATAGATTCAGGACATGGTTCATGGTCCTTGAGAATATATGGGAGGCTATTGTACCATTCGACGAGTTGCGTGTCGAAGTGGAGGATTTCGCTGTATTTTGTCAACGGAGATACTGCCAGCGCATCTTGTATTTGGTTGCTGATCTTGCAAAAGCGAACATTCTCAAGGAGGGGCAAAATATCGAGCACATTTCCCTAACTCGATTAGCATACGATGTTTGAACCTGTGGATAGACTGCTTACCGATTCTCTGTAATGAGGAAGCTTGACCGTAATTGCGGGACTGAATCGGCCCATGGTCGGGCGCCCTAGAGTCACACCACCCCAGCAATCCATGAGGAAAAGTGTCCACCAAACGCGTCGCTTAAGGTCAAGCTGTGCTGCCTTCTGCTTATTAGTTGTATCGGATTGCTCGGCAAATTCTCGGTGAAGGCCCATGGTGGCAGCCATGCGAAGAGCGGCACCCATGAGGGAATAGGCGAGATTCGGCTGCGCGACATAATGCAGGTACCACCCCCCTAAGATCCCAAGAGTCTGAACAGTTTCTAGGTGAGCTGACGCGAGCGACTCCAGATCCAGGTACGCCCTACATCGGGAGTAATATATCTTGTGTGATATATCATCGCAAGTCGAAGCACAAATACTGCCCATGGCGAGGACAATGTTCAACAAACAATACCACCGGTCATCTTTGCGGTGCCCTGCAGCGTATGTTTCCCGGAACGATTGCTCGTCCAAAATCGGCGTCAAAGGTTGGACATAGGTAAAGTAGGCATCTAGGAGCTGCGATTCAGGGACTTGAAGATGGACCTGAGGAGGCGTGCCCGGTTGATCATGGGCAGGCCACGCTTGGCCATCTGATGAGGAGAGGTCTGCCACTGAGCCTCGACGCCGAGCGCTTGGTGGCGTACTGGCGAAATACGAGGCAGAGCCTGGATCTAGCCACACTATCGTTTTGAGCACCGCGTTAATAGATGAGACGCCAAGATATGAGGATGGACCTCTCGTAGAGAGCGATAAGGCGTTGACATCGTCAGAAATCATGTTCGCGATCTCGTTGCTCAAATTGCGCGGATCGTTGGACTCTTCAGGCATAGCCTGAAGTGACTCCAAATTGCCATCTTCTGTCGAGATCGGTGAAACATGTGCATCGTGCGAAGCGGATGTTGCAGGCGATGGCTGACGGGCTGCTGTACTTGCAACCTGCGCTTGAGGTTGAGATAGCGTCTCCACGAGCTTCTCGCGTGGTAAATTAGCCAAGGCCTCAGGGGTCGCGCCGGGAAAGAGCTTCTCCAAGACAGTCCGGTACTCGTCTAGCGTCGTAGATAATTTCTCGACATGCCTGTTTCAAGCGCCAGGGTGAGCTGCGGAGCCGAGGCACGGAGAATAGAGGGCGGAAAGCAGCCACCTACCTCCGGGAAGGACGAGGGTCGGAATAATGGCAGAGTTCGGCCTTTTTATACCACCTACATGCTTCACAGGGCTTCTCACCGTCGCACTTGATCTTGCGATGGCGGCAGGAAGTACAGGCACGAAGGGTGGTAACGCGACGACCGATGGAAGGCTGCCTCTCCCGACCTGTGCGGGCAGGAGTCGAAGCGGCCGGGTTCTCGAAGCCCTCAAAGGTATGAAACATGGCTAAATGATGGGGGACACATGAAGAGACAATAGCCTGAGAAAGGGGGTGCGTGAAAATCGACCAGAGGCGCAGAGGATCAGGGTTGTTAAGAGACACGCATGGTACGATGAGAGAAGTGTGGGTGGTGCTGTAGAAGTAGAAAAGGCACAACACCAGCGCAGGGAAAGAACAAGTCTGGAAAAGGCGGGGGAGCAGGCTAAAGAGGGGAGGAAAAATAGCCCAGGTAGCGCTGAGGAGGAGCCAGCGAACAAGAGGAAAAGGTAGAGTGGATAATAAGAATACGACTGGTACGGATTATTCCTGTCAACGGCCAGTCCCTGGAGATCGCCAGCGCCCCTCGGTCCCTCGTCTGTCACTTCTTCTTCCTCATGGCTCATGCGGATTCTTGTCTTCCCCGCAATCAATCATGCAGCACAAGATGCCGGCGATTATCCCGCATCCGACGATAGCCCTACCTGAGGCTGCCCTGCCCCATCCCTGTTTCGTGCCCCAAGTGGCCCATAATCATGGTAATTTTACAAGGGTACGCAGGGGATGATGAGGATGCCATCCTTGCACCACGGTGTTATTGCTAGGGGGGAAAGATGGTGCTGCCGGCAGTGTGCTAGCACTGCAGTCTGACTGGTCGTAAGCTTCCTGCCGCTTGCCCGGCCCTTCTGACCGCTGCCTAATCGTCCTTTCCTCGCTTGAGAATAAATGCATCGAAATGAAGCCAAGCAATTTAGGCATTGGCCAGCTGAATGGCATTTTTATGATTTGTTTGAGTTCTCTCTCGGGCGAAGACGGATCGAAAAGCGGCGTCCTTAAGCATATGGCTCCTGAGGAGGTATCACTTTTATACTGAAGCTCATCGAGGATGGCTTTGACATGATCTTCTCGAGTTTGATTATCGGTATACATGCCTACTTAGAGGAAGTTCTTCAGGACCCAGCGGTCGCAGAAATCCTGGGGGTGGCGAATGAAGAATATTGTCAGCCTATCATCCACGGCTATGCGCGATTATTCTCCTCTCCAAGATCTGGAGAATATGCAGGAGACGCAATGCATGGTGCTGAACTTGAGCTTGCGCAACTAGGTCACAGTTATGTATGTTAGCCCTGCAGTAGTCGCTTTACGGTGCATATCCCATACGCTCACGGGATCAGAGAGATTAAGGGATCGTCCATAAAGCCCACTGAATGCTGAATGCTGCTGCGCTTATACAATAGCAGTTTCATACGACGAACCAGGGAGGACATAAGAACGGCCCCGGAAAAAAGGATGAGAGTGGCGAAACAAGAGACATGCAAAAAAGTTGACTGTGAGAGCATTGCAAATGGTTGATCCGATATCTCCAGCAAGAGCGCGGAGAGTATACCAACGGACTACCATCATCCGTACCCCACTAGGCAGTGAGACGAAAGCTCGAGTGCCGTTGCCATGTATATTGGCAGTCGTCTTTCAGTGGCCGAATTGCTGAAATCGCGCGCGAAATGAAGCAAAGCGTCAGCCTTACCTCAGAATGTACCGAATACTCCTACCCTACATCACGAGGGATACTAGGATTTCGTGAGACTGGGGTTGACACCTGGGCTCCGAGCGCTCAGACACACACTTGTGGCTCAGAGACACTATAGTCGTAGCGATGCCGCCAATGATGCTGGCGCCCATGGAGGGGAGAATCCAATCGAACATAACCTGACGCCGTGGCGGCCTGTGATGATGGTGTCTCGTGGTGTTTAGGCTGATATTGCAGGGATTTGGCGTGAAATTGGTGTGGCTCTGATATAGCCATCCACAAAGTCCAAGGCTCGGGATCCGCTAATGACAGCGTATGCTGTACTCCGTAGACTTTGGTCTTCGAACAGCGGAGGTCTGCCTGATGTGGATGGATTACTCCTGTCGGAGGATTCGGGGTTTGCTGTGAGACGGGACGACCCGAAGGCAGCATGGCACAAGAAGGATGCTGTGCTTATGGTTCTCAATGAGGTTCACAGAGGTATTTTGCTGGACTATTGGCCTTCCGCCTCTAGACCGGAAGATGGTTGAAGATAAGAAGTGATACCGGCCCATACGGACCGAGGGATGTATCCCAAGGGCTTGCTTTGCTATGCTACCGCATCTGCCAGCCGCAGAGGTCGCAAGAATCACATTCTGTGATTGTCTGACGATGATCGGAAGAGCCGTGATGAAGGACTGTGGCCCACAGACTTCCCCAGCTTCGCAAATGATGAGTGGCTTGCTAATCAGGGAAGAGTACCGTAGGGGCTTGCCGTTGAGCGTTAGACTGTCAGACCATCCGATGCTTAGTGGCTCCAAAATTTCTGGATCATTTTAAGCGACGAGGGGTAGGCTGTAGCACTGACCCCGTCCGTCGAATCACTGCTAAGACGATCAACCCAAAAGCGCTATCTCAGGCAGGTCCCAGCCAGTTCTTCCTTGTGTTTGGTGGGCGGTTTTGTACCGAGTTTCTTGATTTGGGCTAA
This sequence comes from Aspergillus multicolor, assembly GCF_047715735.1. Lineage (NCBI taxonomy): Eukaryota > Fungi > Ascomycota > Eurotiomycetes > Eurotiales > Aspergillaceae > Aspergillus > Aspergillus multicolor. Next base: position 323,896 of record NW_027395956.1, read on the forward strand.
TTTAGGCCAACGTCGTGGCCAAGACTGACCAGACAAGACATCATTTCACAGAAAACGTATGTGAATAGGAAATCCGGAGTCTGACACAGCCCGAGGGACATGGTCGAAGCGACGGTAGGTAAGATCAGATCATACTAGCGAGCGTAGACACGTTGTAGCTTTCCGCCTAAATTCGACGATTTCTTCGGCAGAGATTGCAAGGTTGTTTTGAGGCTGCTAACCAGGTACTGAACCCGGGGAATGCCGCAGTGGAATTTCAGGCAAAGCTCGGCTTAAACTGCTTGGACTTCGGAAGCCTTTATTCATGGACCGCAGGGTCATTGCTTACCTACTCGTCTTGAAGAAGACGCCGGCAGGAGCTTGACGGAGCGACAGCCGTTCCCAAAACAGTCCACCATGCGGGGCAACAGTGGACCATGGCAGAGAGAAGGGCAGGTGGCATGTTCTGGCATTGTTCCATAATCCGTGGAATCGACAGCGACCCAGGGAGCATGGGCATCGGAATGAACCGATATCTGGCGCGATAGAGGTCTCTATCCTGGAATCGTCAGGTGTCCCAGGCGAAAAGATGCCGGACCTTAGGTTGAAGAGTGTGGAGACTCTCTGGAGAAAGAGCCGAGGTCCAGTCTAACCGGATATGGAGCGGAGGTGCCTTTCTCGCGCCTTCCCAAACAGGTTAAGCGGACAATTGAGGCACGGCCTGTTCCCCGTGTAGCTCTCATCAGAGCACTATCAGAGCAGAAAGAGGGGACAGTCGCTACAATGTTCAGAATGGCTGGCTCCTTTGAGTTGCGCAATTATCCCCTCATTGAGAAACCACCTTAGACAGTTAAAACTGTTGCGGTCCCTTTTCAATCTTTCTCTTTCGCTGCCATAGTTCTGTCAATTGAGTCACTGCTACTTGCGCAGAAGAGCAAAGATGGTCGGTTACGAACAGCACAACCTCTCCTCGGGCTGGACCTTCAGAGACAGTGATGATCAGTCTCCTGAGGCTTGGTTGCCAGTTTCGACTGTCCCCTCTGTTGTTCAGCAAGACCTACAAGCAAACGGCAAGTGCGTACATCTCGATCACCGATGCTCTTCCAGGATGCTAATCTTTATACCCGTTAAAGACTGAAGGATCCATTCATCGGCTTCAACGAATTAAGCGCTAGATGGGTGAATGAGAAGTCGTGGACATATCGGAATGTCTTCCAAAAACCGACTGTCCCAGCCGGATCCTTGATATTCATAGCCTTTGATGGTCTGGATACTCTTGCCAAGGTCAAACTCGATGGGCACGTAATTTTGGAGAGCGACAACATGTTCCTTGCCCATAGGGTAGACGTGACTGAAGCTCTGGAGACCGAAGGAGATCATACACTGGAGATCGAATTTGATTGTGCCCTGCTTCGAGCTCGTGAACTTAAAAAACAGTATCCTGACCATGAATGGGTTGGCTTTAATGGAGACCCTGCGAGACTTAGCGTCAGAAAGGCGCAGTATCATTGGGGCTGGGACTGGGGTCCAGTGCTGATGACGGCAGGCATCTGGAAAGAAGTGCGACTTGAAGTTTACTCCGCAAGACTCTCGGATCTTTGGACAGAGGTGGACCTGGACAACGATCATTCAAAAGCTCGCATTAATGCCACTGCAGAAGTTGAAACTAGCGACACAAACAACTCGTATACAGCGACTTTCACGCTGGGCCTTCAAGGCCGGGAAATCGCGACGGAGACAGTCTCGTTTGAAAGCAACGTTGCGAAGACAACGTTCGCCGTGCAAGATCCTTCTCTGTGGTGGCCGAATGGTTACGGAGACCAAACTTTATATGAAATCTCGGTATCTCTGAGAAGAGACGAAGAGCAAGTCCATCAACTCGCGAAGAAGTTCGGGATCCGGACTGCGGAAGTCATACAGCAGCCAGACAAGCACGGGAAATCGTTCTTCTTCCGTATCAATGGTGTTGATATCTTCTGCGGCGGTTCATGCTGGATTCCTGCTGATAGCCTCTTGACTAACATCACTTCGGATCGTTACCGTAAATGGATTGAGTTGATGGCTGTCGGCCATCAAGTCATGATCCGGTATGTTGGTCTCCATTCTTTGAGCGTCTGAACCCCATCTAATTCTTGTAGGGTATGGGGTGGAGGCATATATGAGGACGAGAGCTTCTATCAAGCCTGTGATGAGGTTGGCATCATGGTATGGCAAGACTTCATGTTCGGCTGCGGTAACTATCCGACTTGGCCCGAGTTACTCGAGTCGATTGAGAAAGAGGCCGAATACAACCTGCGTCGGCTGCGTCACCATCCTTCCATCGTTATCTGGGTCGGAAACAACGAGGACTATCAGGTACAGGAACAACGAGGTCTCACCTACAATTACGAAGACAAGGATCCGGACAGCTGGCTGAAGACGGATTTCCCGGCCCGTTACATTTACGAGCACCTCTTGCCAAGAGCTGTCAAGAAAATAATACCCTCAATATACTACCATCCTGGTAGTCCCTGGGGCGACGGCAAAATAACCTCTGACCCAACAGTTGGCGACATGCATCAATGGAATGGTAAGTACCGGCTTGCCACACCGTCATGCTCTTAACTAACAACGTCATTAGTATGGCATGGCACCCAGGAAAAATACCAAATATTCGACACTCTCGGAGGCCGTTTCAACAGCGAATTCGGAATGGAGGCGTTCCCTCACATTGCCACGATTGACCACTTTGTCGAGAACGAAGCCGACAAATACCCCCAATCGCACGTTCTAGACTTCCACAACAAAGCGGATGGCCACGAGCGAAGGATTGCCACGTACCTCGTAGAGAATCTACGGACAGCAACAGACCTGGAGGTAGGTGCCACTATCTAGAGGCTCAGACATATCATGCTAACAATAGTAGACCTACGTTTATCTCACGCAAGTCGTCCAAGCAGAAACAATGATGTTCGGGTACCGCGGATGGCGCCGCCAGTGGGGAGATGAAAGACATTGCGGAGGCGCTCTTCTTTGGCAATTAAACGACTGTTGGCCCACCATCTCCTGGGCCATCGTGGATTACTTTTTGCGCCCTAAGCCTGCGTTCTATGCTGTCGGTCGCGTCTTGAGACCAGTCGCCATCGGCGTACGCCGAGAGCACCACGACTGGAGCGTATCTCACGCGGTACCGCCGAAAACCAGCAAGTACGAGCTGTGGGTCGTCAGCAGCTTGCGCAAAGAGCAAATTGGGCAGGTGGAACTGAGGTTCATCTCCATCAAAACTGGTCTTGAGATCCATGAGGCCGTTATCCATGAAGACGTGACAATCGCACCTAACGGCACCACTAACATCCTGGACGGGGTTATCAACAATGAGGTCGATGAACCACATGTCCTCGCAGCTAGAGTGTGGATAGGCGGCGAGCTTGTGGCTCGAGATGTCGATTGGCCACAGCCGTTCAAATATCTCGATCTCTCTGATCGAGGACTGGTGGTTACTACGATCTCTGACGTTGAAGACGAGCAGATACTCGAATTGAGAGCCAGCAAACCGGTTAAGTGTTTAGTCTTCGAGGAGCGAGAGAATGTCCGTGTCAGCGACAGTGCGATTGACCTTGTCCCTGGCGATGACCAATTCGTTACTGTCAAGGGATTGAAGCCTGGCGATGCGCCGCTCAAGTACAAATTTCTTGGGCAGTGAGGCAATGTATATGTTTCATCGTTATACCACTCATCTCTGTATATATTGGTTGCAATAATTCTTGTCTTTCAGCACCTTCCATGTAGACCGATGATTTTAGAAGTATTCAACCCAGGTACTCCGTATTCTCTTGCTAAGAGCCTGGGTTACCTGTCTTATCTTATCGATAAGAACTCAAACGGGCTAAGCGCACTCAATGACGATCTTCCAGAATATCTTCTCTCCGCTGCTCTTCCACTTTACTCCGCACTGCACATGGAGCCAAACACAGACACTCCTACTACGGGGACCAAGCGTTCCTGGGAAGGCATACCTCTTCGAAGCGACAACTCGCAGCATTCGTCATCCGCAACAATGGCAGACTCAGAGCCTTCACCCAATATCCTCTCCATGTTTGAGGGCTTCCGCGACGAGCTAGACCAACACCACGACCGCCGCGAGCGACTGATCAAGATCAGCCGTGATATCACTGCGCTCAGCAAGAAGATGTACGCTTCTAACCCCAATTATATTCTAGAAATAAGCTAACATGTCTCCCTTATAGCATCTTCTCCCTCCAGCGGTTCGTCCCCGCACTCCCTTGCAAGCAAACAGAATCCTCATAATCGCTTAACACAGAGTTCGAACCGCCAACGCCCCTATCCCCGCCTTCATTATCAAGGACACAGAACCCCGCTTCACGCAGATCAACGACCTTTTCGTCTCCGCCGTCCCCGAAACCCGTGGCCTAAACAACTACCGCTACCTGCGCAATCTCAGCGGCGGAATCCAAGAGTTCATCGAAGCCCTCTCCTTCAAACACTACCTCGAGACGCAAACCCTCATTACCCGCGACCAAGTGGCACAACACCTTCCTCCCGAAATCCTAGTTACTGAGGACGACTACGTGATGGGTCTGTTTGATCTTACGGGTGAACTTATGCGCTTCGCCGTCACGTCGCTCTCCGCGGGTAGTCATACTGATGCGTCGGATGGGATGCCGAGACTGCCTCCTGCGCAGGCCGATGTCGTGCGTGATTTGAGAGAGATCAGGGCCGAGTTTGAAGGTGTTAGTATCCCACGCCGTCACGATTATCAGATCATGCGCGACTGGGGCAAGAAGGCGGAGATTATGGGGAGTAGCGTGGAAAAGGTCGAGCGCGCGGCGTATGGTATCCTGGTTCGGGGGAGTGAGAGACCGAAGGGGTGGAAGCCAGATTTGTCGGCGGCGGTTGAGATGGATGTTTATTGATCTCGGCTTCGGTGTGCCTCAGCCTGTTACGAGTTACGACGAGAGACTGGAAGGTCTATTGTAAGTCTTATGGTGTTGCATGGTATGGCATGACGTGATCCGGCATGAGCGATGATGATTGTGAATTTTATGTACCGGTTAAGGTACCTTGAATATTTCCATTGTTCGAGAAAAGCGTACGATAAATGAATGAACCAAACTACCTGATTGATCCAGCGACTGTTCCTACTTCCATACCGACCATATTCCAGCCGTCCCAGCAGCCCTGGTATAGACAGCGCGCAGTCATTCATCATACTAATAGAAACGCCATACCCTTCCGCTTCGTAAAATCATATCGCATATCCCATCTCCGCATCACGTTAATAGTTAAGACCTCAAGTCAACTCCGAAATCACTGATCAACCGGCGCCTTCTCATCAGCAGGAAGGATATGACCTATGCACCAAAGTAAATAGTCAGCACACCACTTCCCACACGCAAATATCAAGAGGTAATGGTAACAGATACTCACGCTCAACAAGCTCATCCCTCTCCGGCCGATGCTCGAGGTTCTTCTTCAGATTATCCGAGACCTGCTGGCGATCGAGCTTCTGGGCCATTGCCTGGATGGACCTGTCGCGCGCATAGCCTCATTAGCTCCACATTACCCCAGACAGCATTTCTATAGAGAACGACAGGGGTAAGGGGTACGCACGGAGCAACATTCGTGTCCAGCAAGATATGCCTGTCCTTGAGGTCCTGCGGGTCGGGGCGGGTCATGAGGTGCTTCTCGAGGGAGTCGCGGCGCTCGATGGGGGAGATGGTGATGGAGGTTGTGTCAACGGCGGGGGCTGTGGAGGTGTCGAGGGAGGTATCGAGGGAAGTAGACATTATTGTGAAGAGGTAGATTGGTTGTCTAGATGGGTTGGTCTGGTATAGTGGTTCAGGTGGATGGTATGATTGTTTGCAAGTATAGTTTGCTCCGGGTAGACTACCGGTAAGCAGGAGGAAGGAGGGGGAGGAGGGGCTACATATATGTACGATATCAAAACACGAATCAAGGTACGAGCTGTTGGCAGGGCAGGGCAGTGTCTCGTTGTCAGCGCGTGGTTGTCGCGGCGATGAGGGGAAACGAGTGGCCCAGTGGCTGCAATCAAGTGATTGGACTGTTCCACGGGATCATTGCGGGGTAGAGTGACACTCTTTGTAAGGGAAGGATTACTCATAAAGAAGTCCTAGATATCATCTAATGTATTCATTCAAAAGAACTAACTGGCATCGTGTTTCAGTCTGGTGATGCCGATAATAATCAACGCGGGACAATAAAGAAGGGCGGTCCACTCCACCTGTCCTTGTAGGTAGATGGTGTTGGTAATTGAGTAAGAGTAGCATGTTGAATAGCCTAGCTCTTTAAGGCATACTGATCGGATCGGAACACGGGAACATACAGTTACCCATGTCGCAGATAAAACAGCAGCCCCGATTCCTCCAAGATTAACCGAAAGTAAAGGAGTAAAGGCATGAGATGATATGAGCGATCATAGGAACGCAAAGCGCGACGCCTGCACTGGACCTGAAGCGAATCTGAATCCATCGAGGCTGTAGCACAATGTTCTGTGATTGACCCGGGGAGAAATAGTACCGTTTATTGACACATTCATCCTCCGAGATTAGCATCCATGGTCATCCGCGCAATACCCATTTGTCTCACCCATAAAGGAAACTGACAGAGAACCTGAGCCGGGCTAGGCAGATACAACCGTTTTCCTGCTTCGTAAAGGAACCATTAGGTCTATTGCGAAGTTGTATTGATGGTCAATCCGTCGCAACACACAAAGGTCGACGGACCTGCATCGTACGATCAAGGAACCCAGAGTTTGCCACGACCGCGGCTGCCACCACGGGATGGTCCACGCGCTGGACCGCGCCGACTGTTTCCATTGTTCCGCGAGGCGCCTGCGATTCCACGTGAGGCACCAGCCTGAGTGCTCAGATCAACCGTCGCCTGCTTCGGCTTCGTGGTCACACCCAGCGACCGACTGAATGAGTTGGGGTCGATCGGCTGGGTTGGAATCTCTATCGTGGCTTCCAGAGGAGGCGCAGCGGACTTAGTTGGCGCTGAGGCTTTGCGGCTGTTGCCCCCACGCGAGCCCCCATTTTTTAATGCGCTTTTGCCGCGACCGCGGGGAACGAACACTAGCTCGTCCTCGTCGCTCTCTTCTTCGTAAGAGAGCAAAGGCTTTGGCTCTGCGGTCTGGGTTTTCTCAACGTATTTGCATCGGTTCTTGTACTCTCTTTCTTCGTACTGAATAGAAGTCCGCAACTGGTGGATGTTCTTGGCGGCAATGCCGAACTTCTGCGCCCAGATTTGCGTATTACGATCGTTGCTGATCAGGATAGGCGTCTTCGCAGCATTGGAGGCATCGGGACTTTTGTGCACTTGCCAAAGAAGTGCGCTAATCAGAGGCCGCAGTACGGGCGGCACCACGGGGATAGTAGAGCCGGAGGCGGTGCGGCGGTGTCCCTTGTTCTTGAGGTCCTTCGCTTCGTCTCCATTTGTAGCATGGTTGGTCGCACACTCTGGACTTGTGCGAGAGCTCCGGGAGGACGGCCGCGAGGCGGGGCCGCTATGAGTGCCCGTAGAAGTAACCGAGACGGCATCCGAATCCTTCTTGAAGTTCAGCTTGCTGAGCAGCATCCGGGACAGGTCGTCCGTGGCGCCATTGCTCTTTCTGCGGTCACCATCCTTTCCCACGCGCTTGTCCTGCTGAATCGGCTCGCCGGCCGCAACGGAAGCCCCGGCAGCTTCTGGCTCCTCTTCGAACTCCGGCAAGAAAAACTTCTCTGCCTCACTCCAATTTTCAAATTGTTCCATCGGCCCTTGCAATATGACTCTCTCGGAAGCAGCGTTGCCTTTATCCGAGGTTGCGCGGTCAAGGAAACGAACCGCCTCTCGAGCGTTGATGGCGACCTGCGACCCGGCTTTCTTCAAGGCATGAAGGCGCTCGAGAGCTGAAAATAGTGTGAGTGGATGACGAGGCAGGCGGGGATCAAATCCGAGCGGCCTTACTGTACAGAGGGACGATGAGAGTGATGGCCCCGTTGGTCGCCCATTTTTTGATCTCGCTGATGTTCGTCGTTAGTGCCGTTTCGTCCACGGCACAGTGGAAGACCTTGCGTCCTGCCGACATTGTGGTGTTCGGTTCGGTGGCGGAGTCGGCAAACGCAGGCAGTTGTGTAATTTAGTAGGCGGCTGTAGGCGCAGACGCCCTACTCCAGATAGCCTGTTCTAGAAACTGCGACTATATTTCTCGGTCAGCTGAAGCTTGAGGGAGGTTGTGGATCGGTGTCGGCGGAGAGATCAGGAATGTGGGGGTAGTAGCGTAGCGCGCGGACGGAGGATTTGAGCATGAGCCACGTCCATCACCAGCGAGGCCAGAATCAAGGTACTCACAGTCGGATCCTAGTTCTTGAAAAGTTTTCATCGGCAGCATCTTGTGTCTTTTGGCTGACGTAGGAAGTAGAAGTGCGGCCGAAGTGATGGAACACTGAAAGCCACCGAAGTATCGGATCAACTGGCGGACCTGAAGTTGCATTCTTACTAAGCATTGCGTTACAAGGTGAGTCCGAAGCAAAGAAACGTTGTTCTTTTGTTTGGCTTTGGCTAGTTCAATGGTCAAACAATATTTCGCTAGTGAGTACATCTATTGCATTACAGTGATTACAGTCTATAAGATAGACTACCGCTCAGTCATACGTGAGTTTGAGACATGCATTACTTGCAACAACCACCGAGTCAGACAAGCTTTGAGAAATAAGCGGCAAACGAAGCAGACCAGCGGTGCTGTCTGCTTATTTATCCTTTTTGATCAATCCATCTTTTCCATCGACACGCTGAGCCCATTCCCTGACCATATGGTAAGTATCTGAGAAGTGACATTCGAGAGGGACAACTCACGTCCAGCTTCCATCATAAACTCTTCGAATGCTAGGGTCACCGTATTCAGCCAGCCCCAATGCGGTCTCAATGATAGTAGCCGTTACACCAGTGCCGCAGGAGCTAATGATGGACTTGGTCGGATCCAGATCACGCGATTCGAACACCTTTCGCAATTGATCCGGAGGGAGATATGTCTTCGTCTCCGGATCCAGCAATTCCTGGAATGGCAGGCTAGTCGATCCAGGAATATGTCCAGAGGATAGACCCGGGCGCGGTTCAGGGTCAGTTCCTGCCCAGCGACCCTTGGAGCGGGCATCGAGGATCTCTACTTCTTTCGCACCCTCCTTGCGGTGCTCCTTGGCGATCTCCTTGAGTTCGCGGAAAGGGATTACAAGCTTTGAGTCGTAGCTAGGCACAGGGTAGTTCGTCTTCTCCGGTTTGTGAGGCTCGCCGGTCTCAGTCGGGTAGTTCTCGCGAACCCACAGCCGGTAGTTGTTCAGAATATGGACTTTGGGATGTCCGAACACTCTCAGAGTCCAGCCGACACGGGGAGCGCTAAAGATACCAAGCTCCTCTGTATCGTAGACTACCACTTCATCGTCACGCCGAATTCCGAGCTCGCTCATCGCTTGGGCAAATGTCTCCGCGGTGGGAAGCATATGTGGGTAGGGTGACTCGGTGTCCTTGATCGCGTCTAGATCAAAGAAGCGGGCTTGCGGTACTCGGTGTTTACGAAAAACATCGATTCCTGTGCGGCCCTCAGGGTCGTTGGGCATGAACCATGCGGCGCATAAAGGTATCACGCGAGGAGATGTAGAGATCTTGGTAGCTGGGTTCTTTTTCAGAGCTTCCGACAGCTCCTTTGGAGTGACAAGGTATGATGAGAACGAGACCTGACGAGTCTGCGACTGGGTTCGTATTTGCTGGGACACGGTCATCGTCGGTCGTATGAAACGGGTCGGTGAGAGAAACGAGCTGCGGATCGCTGCGAGAGCCATGATTATAGAATGTGTGAGGGGAAGTGACTAGTATTTACATTCCTGGTCTGTGGGTCGCTGGGAATTGGAGTTGGAGATGAAGATGATAGAATTAGACACTAGAGTACGCGGAGAGGAGAGAGAAAGGGCCCCTGTGGTGGTTGGTGATGGTTGTGTTGGAGACTTATCAGTTGGCGATGCGGAGTCGGCGCCCTCCCGAATCTCCCCCCATGTGAGAATTACCCTGGAAACTGCCCTTCCTTATCGCTAGCTCCACCGATCTTCCTCCCACCTTTGCTGCCAAAAAACAACGAGCACCACGTCACCGACCTCTATCTACTACCTACTATCGGCCATGAAGGTCACGCTCAAAGAATGGAATGCCGTCGCTACCTGGCGCTGGGATATGCCCGAGGATGAGGTCTGCGGCATCTGTCGCGTCCAGTTTGACGGCACTTGTCCGACCTGCAAATTTCCCGGCGACGATTGCTCATTGCGTGAGGAGTCCCCATGATGAGGAAAGCTGGTCCGGTCCTAACTCTGCGCTATAGTGCTTGGAAAGTGCGGCCACTCCTTTCATATGGTATATCATGGATCACCGTCCTCTCACCTAAGCTGATGTCTTTGTTTAGCACTGCCTTATGACTTGGATCCAACAAGAGTCCTCCAAAGGACTTTGTCCAATGTGTCGGCAAAGTATGCTCTGCTTTACAATTCATTCTGACATCTGCTAAACTTGACTAGAATTTGAATGGAAACAAAACGACGAATGAAAACCTCGCTCGGCTCATCAAAGTGGATACGGCGTTGGAGTTGCGCGGTTGATATGATACCCTTTCTGTATACCTTGACTTTCTAATGATACTGTGCTACTCTCAAAATCCATGTGCTCTTCTCAATACTCATCGTATGGCTCTCACCATGTCTATTCACTACGAATGGATGGATGGATAGATGGATGGATCTTGTGCCTGGCCTGGCCAAGTCATCTGACCGTCCTTATCGATAAGAGCTTCTCCTCATCTGGGCCCTCGAGCCTCAACGCTTCGCTTCCTCCCAACCTTCAACCCACAATGATCGTGACCATGTAGCCAGATCTGTCGGCCATGTCTCTTCCAAAGCTCGCCACATCTCCCGCCCTCTCCACGTCCACGTCAAAGCAATCTCTCCGACGTCCGCCCTCCCGACCGCACAGCATCAACCAAGCCACGCAACCGCACCCAACCGATACCCCAAACCACCCAAGCCCGCATATTGGAGCAAACAGCGGCTCACACCAAGCCGAACAAGATGACCATGCTCAAACAACACACGAAAGTCCTTCCCATTCTTTACCGCACATCTTACCCCAACCGTTTTTCACCTTGATCGAGGATACGCACACCTCGGAATACTATCACCCAACCGTCCACTACATCTTCTCTGATGACGACACAGACATCGTAACGGAGGCTGCATTGCGCTCTCTGGGGCCCGAACACGATGTTTACTCAAATCCAAATGGGAAGGGCAAGTCAAGAGCGACAAGCCAACGTTCCGCACCTGGTCCAGAAGAACAGGATCCCGAAGACCCATACGAGGCTGGTCAGGAACGGAAAGAGTCTCTCCTACCGGGCTCCATACCAGGCATAAGGGATAACTATATCATCCTTGACATGGACCATATACCGCCGGCGCACAAGGACAATTATCCCGCTGGAGAAACACAAGCCCCAGTTCAAGCGCAAGGCCAACCGTCGGATAATCAACGAGACGAGCCGTCCCCACAAGGGCAGCTAACGATAACCTCTGCGCACAGCCTCTCGCCCTCCTGGCAAATCTTGAATACACAACTCCTCCCCGCACCTACGTTCGAGAACAACGCGTCCGGCGAGAAGTCCGCGAACGGTGCACTCATGCTCCAGATCCGGGGAACCTCGGGTCTCCCACCCGGTACGCTTGGCAGGGGCAAGGAACCGGGCTCACAGCGACTAGAGGAGATGATGGACCAGTTTGCCAGGCGAATGGAGGAATTAAAGTTGGTAATTGAGAACGGCGAGCGGGGATTGCCGACGGAATTCGGAGAGTCTCTTCACGACCCCAGCGCGCTTGGAGAGCTGGGTATTGAGGGTGCTTCCGGCGTCGGCCCTGGGGTGGAGGGGGAAGACGTCAGTGGGTCAAAGGCCATCCCTGAGGGCCAGTAGCAGAGGAAGGAACGTGTTGATCTATAATAATCGATAGTGACGAACTTTGATTAAACGATGACACGATAGGACGGTTTAACACATGTCCCACAAGATTCTGAGATACCTGCTGAAAAGAAACATGTAAAATCACGAGGGTAGTTGATAGTATCTAGGTCAAAACTGGCCCGATAATCAAAAAAGGTATCTGAACAAAGCCAAAGGACTAGCGGGAATGAAGAGAAGAAAGCAAAGCCAAACCCGAAATCAAAACACAAGAACAAGCCCAAATGAGAAAACAGAAAGCCTCAATAAGCATTGCAGAAAAAAACGATCTAAAACCTCGATACAGGTTTCGATATTCCTCAGAACGCCTAGAAACCCAGATCCAGAGAAAAGTAATGGGGTATAAGAATACATGCAGTGAGGAAGCAAAGTGCCTCCGATTAAGAATGGCATTAGGGCGACGGGCGGCCTCTCAACCTTCGTCCATTGGAAACTCCAGGGGGCGGGACATTTTCCCTCCCTTCCATCATACCAGCCATCCTCCTGGCAAGCATTTTGTTCGGTAGCTTAGTCTCAAGGGCAGCCGAGTTTGAGCGACGCCTCTTGGTTGGGGGTTCATCCGTGCCGTCGGTTGCTGTTGCCCCGTCCGAGTTGGCACCAGATACATCCTGATCTGCTGCGTTCTTGTCATCCATACTATACGAGAGCGGTCTGGCGGCAACGTTTGCATCGACTTCCCTAAGTCCAGTGTTGGAGGGGTTGACGTTGGTCACGGATGGTGCATGAGCTCCTACCTCGTCCTCAGCATCATTGTAGACGAAGCCTTTTGCCGGAGAGTTTCCTGAAGAGCTAACGGGGACGGATAGCCTTTCCTCGTCGTTGAAAGGTAGAACTTCCATATCTTTTGTTGTCCGTAGTCGAGACCTGAGAGTCTCATGCGGCTCTGTGCTTGGCAGGGCAGAAGGGTAGTCGTATTTTCGTTTCTTTGGGGTAACGCCAGTCGCAATATATTCTTCCAGAGACCGATTTTGGATAGTGGAAGAAAGGTCTGAAAGGGGCTTCCGAATATCTTCCGAGAGTGGAGCAATGGACCCTTCCAGTATGGCATGTTGACGGGTTGCTTCCTGTTGGAACTGGGTCATTCGGTCATTCAAGCCGTCAATCCGCCCCTCAACCGAAGAGTAGGATTTGCGGATGTCGTTGGTAATTGTGTCTAGGGTAGAAAGATGCGCGTCACGGTAATGACCATTCTGAGACCGTGCCTTGGCCACAAAATCGTCCAGAGCTTCCATTTGTCGCCCCATATCATCCATCTGAGCGTCAACAATGCGTACCGTCTCCTTGTGCACAGATTCTGTCGCCTTTCGAATAGAGGAATTGCGCTGATCAAAGGCCTATACACTTAGTAAGGTTATACAAAGGCAACAGAGCAGATACTCACCTCCCAGTCATTTTGAAGCCTTGTCTTGACCTCGTCTTTCGAGGCATCAACGTCTTTGGCAAACTGCTCGGACTTGAAAACCCATTCATCGACCTGACGATCATGGTGAGTCGTGGCATGCTCCAGCATTTCGCCAGATGATGAAATTTCCGTCCTGACGCCATCAATCTTACTCTTCAGACGGCTAAATTGCTTCTGGCGAGATTCTTCGACTAACGCCTTGATATGTGACATCAAAAGGTTTCTTTCGGACTCTGCGGCAATATGTTCATCTTCAATAGCTTGTGCGAGGTTGGCAGAAACCTTGTGCGTCGTTTCTATGTTTTGGCGGTTCGCATTCTGAAGTTCGACCCTCAGCCTGTCTATTTCGTTCCTTTGCTCTGCAAGATGTGTAGTCATCGTCTCAAAGATCGACTTGAGATCCTTTCCTAGATCACTATAGGATGTGTGCAGCTGGGCTTGTTAGCAATGGGAAGGATAGCCTAGGTAGGATCTATCTCTTACCTGGCTGTGGAATTCCGTAAATTCACCTATAACCTCCTCGGATATCCGAGCTGCGGCAGCAGAGAGACCATTTAGGCCCTCCCCCACCTTGGACTTGGCTTCCTCACGCAAGTCCTTAATCTCCTCAAGCACATTGTTCATGTCTTCATGAGCGCCAAATGTTTCGGCCTTGGCATCTTCGTAAGCCATGCCAAGTGATCGGGTATATTCGGATAGATCGGACCGTGTGGACGCAATGTGAGAGATCTCTGTGGCAATGAAGTCGTTTACTCTTGCTGCAGTTGTTTCCAGGAGCTCCGCGTGCTGCGTTTGGAAGCTCTCAACTCGCTGATCAATCTGCTTCGTCACATCCAAAACCTCAGTAGACGATGTTTGCCATATTTCTGTGTTGGTAGCATCGAGCTCTGCTTTTCGATCCAACTTCGACTGTAAATTGTCGATGTCGTGAACAGTCTGGTCGAGGGTGGATATGAGGGCTTGGCCAGCATCCTGAAGCTGGTGTTCAGTCTGCTCATGGGCACTTCGCAGCATTTCTTCTTCTTCCAGCTGGGCTCGGGTGCTTTGCAGGACAATGTCGGTCTGTTGGAGGACATCATTGGTCGAACATAGAGCGGCCAGTGTGTCGTCATTGTCTCTTTTCAAGTCGTTGAACTTGCTCGTCACAGCAAGCAATTCTTGTACCTTGTGGCGCAGGCTAGACTCCATAGACTCGATCTTGGCTCGCTGCTCCTCGCTGATAATCTTTCGCGACTCGTTCTCCATAGTCATCTCTTCATAGGACTCAACCGACATGTACACACCATTACGATGTCTGGTCGCAATCAACTCTCCCTTCAGCTTCTCAATTTCTGCCGTGAACTCGCGAAGAAGCGTCTTCTTTGGCATAGTGGAGTTGATTTGCGGCTTGTTGCGGATGTTCTTCGCTCGGAAAGCATAGTCCAGCGTGGAGATCGTCTCCTCCAAATTGCTTCGAGCGGGCGAAATCGTAGCAATGATGCATGTTTTAGTGCGCCCTCCGAGGGAGTCTTGGAGTAAGCGTGTGAGCTTCGACTCTCTGTTTGAGTGTTAGCCACTAATCTTGCCCGTTGTCGCTGAAACTTACCTGTAAGGAATGTGTTGGCTTTTGTCAACGAGGGCATTAATCACACGACCAAGAGTAAGCAGGCTCTTATTGATCAGACCGGCCTCCGTCGCGCGCTTGTTTTCAGCACCACTTCGCCCAATGTTCTCGCTACCGGCCAAATCGACCAGGTTCAACTTGCCAGGACACACGTATTCCTCTCCGGATTCTGTCGTCCGCTTAGTGTTTACCGTGATAGTGAAGACTGTATGACTTCGAGAACTCAAGTCATTGCACTTTGTCGCAGCAACCTGACGCTTGTGACTTCCTTGCTGGAGGAGCTTGATACCTGAGGACGCGGAATCGATGTACGTCTCCTCCATCCCTTGTACTAGGGTGCTCATATGGCCCTTTTTCTCGTTCTCGTAGATCTTCAGCTTCGGGTTCTCTTCTGCTGAGAGCAAGTCTCGGAGTTCCTCGTTGTAAAGCTCGATGAACGAGCATTTCACGGTGCTCTCCGTCTCCGCCAACTTGGAGAACAATGAATATAGAACGCGAGGGATGATACCGGCGTTGTCAGATAAGATACCCAGAGTGTCCGTCATATCTCCAGACATTGTGTACGTCTTTCCAGTGCCAGTTTGTCCGTATGCGAATATCGTGCAGTTGTACCCAGCCAGCATCTGCAAAGTAATCAGCATTGCCTTCCGCGTGGTGGATCTCAATGGTGGCAATCATACCTCAGTGACAATTGGCAGGACAACATCCTCGTATACCGTGACTTGGTCTGCCGCGGCGGAGAATACCTTATCAAACGTGTAGGTTTTGTTGGATACTGCATTAGGGCCCATTGACAACTCGACGGTTTGCCCCTTAACTCCCTCGGTCTGGAGTGCTACTCCGCTGTTCTCCTTCACTTCGCGCTCGTTGCGACCCCGACACCGTACAACCACATGTATGCTTGTGTCTTCGTTGATTTCTCGCTCGATGTCCCTCTCTTTTCGCTTCGCAGTTACGCTTGCAGGCTCGGCCGGTTGCTTCAATGCGCGCGTCCGGCTAGCTGCAGGCGCTCTCGTAGACGGTGCTGGTGATGCCGTGGAGGTCTGGCGTTCTGGGATCGCAGAGCCTGCCCGTCGAGTCGGCTGTCGCGTGGTCGTTCGCCTTGTGGGAAGGCCAGAAGTAGCCCGCTGGGGGCCGGCCATGATGCGAGTGAAGACGGTCGCAACTAGATACTGAAACAATGACTAGACATAAGTTTTATCGAGTAAAATAGGCGCAGGTTTCGAATAAGAAATCGTGATCGCCAAATAATCGTTCCGGTGGTTTGTCGGCTGTTGTTCCGCTGGCCAGAAAAGGAAAACATAAACAAACCGCACCGCCAGCGCACGGACCGTCATGTGACTTGGATCGGTCATCCCCTCCGCTCACATGATTCAGTCCCCAATCGCCATCTGACCAGATTCATACAAGCTGAGTCTTGACGACACCGTGATTTTGCTACTGACATGCCTGGATATACTTGAACGAAGTCAGCGACCTCATACTATTAACCCACCCATTCTATTTCAAGAGCCGGTTTCAAAGTCCTAATCATCCTAGTATATTTCGCTTTTGTTACCCCTCACGGCATGGTTGCGCCTTGCAGCTTATCATGAGTGCCTCAAAAGCATCACCACAGGCTCAAATCTACCCCGGGAAAGGACTAGGCTTCATCAGTATGTCTGCCCCATTTTACCTTTTCAACAGCGACTAATCCTCGCAGCGCTCGGTGCTTCCCTTCATAATGTCTTGAGCCGTATCAAAGCACACCCGCAAACCTACCCCGCGATCGATATCGCGTACTCCGCATTGGATCCCCTACAGCAGCCCGTCACCCTGCAACTCACGTCAAACGGTCTACGCTTACGATTCGATGGCCCCGATCAAAGGCTGCGCCTGATAGAAGTTTTGGATTTCGCCAAAATACCACTAGTTTACAAGAATCAGGAAGTGCTGAAGGGAGCTCCCAAACCTCAAGAGCATCCAACCTCCCCACAGGGTCCGGGTTTCCGCCATGTCTACAACCGCCTCTTCGGTCCTTCATATCCTGGCGAATACATACCGCCAACACCGCCGTCTCCGTATGGGACGTATGTGCTATCATACCCAGGTGTAGCTTTTTCATTTCCTCTTCAGGACTCAGCTTGGTCGGAAGAATGCGACTTTGTAGCCCTACTCTCGTCTTCTGCAGCTCTACCGGCGACGTCGATGTCAATTTTCCAAGGCTCATCATGGCCAGAAGTGCGAGCTAAACTGTTCACGCAGCAGCCGCAATATCCCCGGTCTCCTGCTCTCGCCGGCAAGAGCAAAGAGTTCGTGGCTGACGAGATCGAAGAGTTTACCATTCTAGGTGCTGGTAAACTTGAGGTTGCTCGAAGGTCAACACCACCAACATACATAACCTTATCGCAAACTACTCCTCAGGATCTCATTGCGGAATTCGGACCACCGGATGCAATATACCGTAGGAACGATCGCAGGATTTCCATCCATCGTACCGCTGGCGGTCACGGTGGCGATGAAATAATCCACATGAGTCCAGCATCAGGTAGAGGAATTGAATTTAATGATACAGACCAGTCGTCAAATAACAGCGTCAGTGACGACTCGGACGAGGGCCTTTCACAAGCGAACACTCTAGACCCTTCGTCATTACCGTCGGAATGCTTCTTCAACTACTTTCACCATGGTTTTGATGCCTTCATATCATACCCGACTACGTCCGGGCCAGCATTTCCCAGCTCTGGTCTTGATGACCCAACTCCCCCTTCACCTTCATCTCGGTTAGTCGTGACTAAGATTGTGGTACATGGGAACGTGCCGGGATCGTACCCGTTCAATCGGTACCGACGCAGTCGGTGGAGAATCGAACTGAACCCCTCTGTCAACTCTTCCGCGTCAGTTGTCACCTCAGAAACGCCATATGACCAGATCTCTGGGCGCCTTAGGGGTGTTTGGAAGGGCTCGTATGCAAGTGCCGCAGAGGAGCGATCTCTTGAGAGGCCTATGGTGCTAAACAGAGGATGGGGCGATAGCCCTGAAAGCAGCGTCGAATTCCTCGGTGGGTGGGAGGAAAGTACAGGGAAAGGGCAGAGAGCTCAAGGTGGACATGATGGGGGCTTGGGAAACACGGAGCTATTTGGATTTCCTGGGCTCCTGTTCGAGGTTATGAAGAACGGGGCAGTAAGCTGTTTAACTATATATTGACGCATCATCCGGTAATTCAGTTAAAATTACCGCGCTTCTTTTATCATCTACCACCAAACGATCGATGCAAGATATGTTACTTCTGGATATTTTTTTTGTATCATTCTATCGAAGACGCGCTCCATAGACTACGATCTCATGAAAAACTGAGGTTGAATTTGATCTTACTTTCCTGTCGACCTTGCTGGGGGTGGGTCTTCTCGGAGTTGGACGCCAAGCCATTTTATTTTCTGGAGCTCCGATCCACAGCGCGCGACCTTTCTTCTGCGCTGCGACCTCGACATTTTCACACAATTGTCCTCCAAGTAGGATATGCTCCAGCGATAGCATGCCCGAACTGCCGCGGACGCTGGCGCGATCGTGGTCGTCGACACTGAAGCTGCCAAAGTCGACGTTCCCGGCGCGCGTAACTCCGGCCGACCAGACAAAATACCTGAAGCGATGCACCGACGAGCTCTACGCCTGGCAACGCCGTGAACGCCCTGCGGACCGACCATTTGTCCTCCACGATGGCCCACCATACGCGAACGGTGATCTCCATGTCGGCCACGCCCTGAACAAAATCCTCAAGGACATAATCTGCCGTGTACAGCTCGGTGCAGGAAAGAGGGTGCGCTATGTGCCCGGTTGGGACTGCCATGGACTACCCATCGAGCTAAAAGCCCTGGAGGCGCGGAAAGATGCCCAGGATGAGAGCGGCGTTGTTGGAGCAGCTGCTACAAGGAAGGTCGCGCGGAACCTTGCAGAGAAGACGGTGAAGAAGCAAATGAATGGGTTCCGGAGCTTTGGGATAATGGCGGACTGGGAGAACCATTGGAAGACTATGGACAAGGACTTTGAGAAACGGCAACTTGGAATCTTTCGCGAAATGGTTGAGAAGGGTCTCATCTATCGACGATTCAAACCGGTCTATTGGTCGCCTTCGACTGGCACCGCGCTGGCGGAGGCAGAGCTGGAATACAAAGACGATCATGTTTCTACGGCTGCTTTTGTGAAGTTTCCACTGGTCAAGGTACCCTCGCATTTGGAACAGGATCATCTGCTGAATGGAAAAAACATCAGTGCTGTTATTTGGACAACTACCCCCTGGACTCTCCCGGCGAATGCTGCCATCGCTGTTCACCCGGAGCTGGAATACACAATCGTCGAATCTGCGGCTCATGGCCATCTTCTCGTCGCAAAGTCTCGCCTGGAGTCTCTGGAAAGTCTTCTCAAGGAGGACCTTTCTGTGATTGTGCCAGCGATTCTTGGCTCGGAGCTAGCAGACAACACCACGTACCGGCCGTTGTTCAAAGCAGCAAACACGGATTCGCAACCGCTAATCGCTGCAGACTTTGTGACCGCAGATTCGGGAACTGGACTTGTTCATTGCGCTCCTGGACACGGTATGGACGACTACGAAGCTTGTCTTGCCCGCGGAATCCCTGCATTTGCGCCTGTCGACGACCACGGAAAATTCACCGACCTTGCCATGCCCGACGAACCGAAACGATTGAGCGGCAAAAGTGTTCAGGGTGACGGAAATGCTGCTATACTTGAATACATTGAATCTCAAGGCCAACTCATCTCGCATCACCGCTACGAGCATCGATACCCGTATGACTGGAGGTCCAAACGACCGATCATTATCCGGGCTACTGAGCAATGGTTCGCCGATGTGGCCGATATCCAGGAAAGCGCACTCAAGTCTCTCCACGACGTCGAGTTTGTACCAGCGGCAGGACGTCAGCGGCTCGAGAATTTCGTCAAGAACAGAAGTGAATGGTGTATCTCTCGCCAACGAGCTTGGGGTGTTCCTATTCCCGCTCTCTACCACCGGGGCACGGGCGAGGCTGTGCTTACTAAAGACAGTGTTTCTCATATAATGAATGTGATTGACGAACGTGGAATCAACGCATGGTGGACGGATGATGCCAACGATACTAATTGGATTCCGCCTGCGTTGCGAGAGTCAGAATCCTCCTACAAACGCGGAACGGACACCATGGACGTTTGGTTTGACAGTGGCACTAGCTGGTCAGAGGTTGAAACTCCTTACGGCGAGCATGGGCGCCCTGCCGACGTTTATCTCGAGGGTAGCGATCAACACCGTGGATGGTTCCAGTCGGGTCTCCTCACCTACATCGCGCACCAGCTCGCTTCCGGTCAAATTGACGCCCCTCGCGCCCCATTCAAGACTTTGATCACTCATGGATTTACGCTCGATGAAGAGGGCCGAAAGATGAGCAAGTCGATTGGCAATGTCATGGAACCCCAGGACATTATGGCCGGAACTCTTCTTCCACCTCTGAAGCAGAAAAAGGGCAAGGGAAAGAAGCAAGCTGAGAATGACAAACCGGTCTACGACGCTTTAGGTCCGGACGCTCTTCGATTGTGGACCGCAAGCAGTGACTACACCCGCGACGTTGTTATGGGCAAGCAGGTCCTACAAACAGTCCATACTAGCTTGCACAAGTACCGCGTTACTTTCAAGCTACTACTTGGTGCCCTTGCAGATTTCTCTTATGAGAACAAAACCTCGTATGATCAACTACTGCTGGTCGATCGCATCGCCCTTCTACATCTCTCTGAAATGACCCAAACTGCTCGCACAGCTTGCGAGAAATTCGAATTCTACAAGGCAGTCAGTGCCGTCAACCGATGGGCTAATCTCGAGTTCTCTGCTTTCTACATGGAAGCTACCAAAGACCGCTTGTATACTCACGCAGAAAATAGCCCTAGCCGACGAGCTGCCCAAACGACACTGTTCCACATCTACCGGCATCTGCAGGAAGTTCTCGGTCCCATCACGCCTTTGCTGGTGGAGGAGACTTGGGAGCACACGCCGGAGGCGCTCAAAGCCGAACTCGAGCACCCTCTAAGACGTACTGTCGCACTACCTGCCTCCGAGTGGCAGGACTCTTCTCTGATTGAAGACTATCAGGAGATTGTTTCGGTCCACTCGGTTATCAAGACCATGCTGGAAAAGGCGAGAAGCAACAAGCAGACCGGCTCATCCCTGCAGTCTTTTGTGCACATCCAGCTCCCGAGCACTGCTGGCCAGTCCGTTCTGCAACGAAAGCTGGAAGAGCTGGCTGACATCTTTGTTGTGTCTTCTGTTACACTGAGCGGAAGTGAAGACGCCGTCCCCGAGACAATAGCAAATGCCGAATGGCAGTACAGGGAAGAGTATGAGCTACCCAATGGGACGAAGGGAACAGTTTTTGTTTTCAGCCCGCAAGCATCAAAATGTCCCCGGTGCTGGCGCTACGTGGTTCCAGACGCAGAGGCCGCCGAGGACAAGGCCTGCGATCGCTGCGAGGAGGTTGTGCAGGGACAGGGTGGGTCGGCGTGAGCGGAACACCGTGCACATCCTTGATTTTGACATCTACTCCAGTAGACATGTATATTAGTGGGGTCACACCTCCCGGGTGCATCCCTGATTCTGACCATATTTTTAGTCGTGTATATTAGCAATACAAGACGCCCATCTTGAAGATTACTCCAATATCCATGCAGCGGCTGTCGTCAGTGGCGAGGCCGGAACCTGTCCCGACCCCGCCAAGACCCAGTCCTCCCGCGTCGATGACCACTGGAGCCGCCGGTCTCAGACTCTCAGCTGACTTGCATTTCTTCTGCTTCCAACCACTGCAGAGCCTACCAGAAGAAGCTCACCTCTCGAGCCAATCCCCGGCGATGACACCGCTCAAGAACCAGGCAGCTTCGGCGAGCTCGCGATTCGATGACGACGCATTGTTGTCAGTATGACGATGGAATTGTAAGACCACCGAAGCCATGCCACCCCGGGTAATGCTCCTCAGCGAATGGCACCTTCTGCTCCGGAAGGACCCAGCGGTCCTCGCTCCACTCAGATCGAGACCTGGAATGTCACCATCATCGCTTTCGGCTGCTGTACGCCTATAAATCAAGTCTGACCCCGGGGTCCGTTGTCAACGGCTGCGCACGCTACCAGTGGAGGAATAGTCCGTACGATACATCGCCAAAATGATTGACAACGCCCAAATGATCGAAGCTCTCAAAAAGACTGTCACCGTCACCGTCACCCAGACGCTGACAGAGACCATCACCAAAGACGTTCCTTATCCCGAACCTACCTCCTTCACATCGACCTCGTCATGGACCAGCACTTCCTCTGTGGCTCCCATTCCCACAGTAATTCCGGACCGCCCACACTACCAGGCCATTGACACAGCTGCCAAGCGGACATTATGGTATGGAGATCCTCGTTTCTAGACTGTGGACAATGCTGATTGGAATAGGGTTGTCACTGTACTTATGGCGCTTTCGTCTCTCGTGTTCTACATTCTCAGCAATCGCGTGCAGCTTGTGAGTAGCTCTGGAATAGTTGGAATGGTGCAGTCGCTGACATCCTCTAGCCCAAGCGTGTCGTTCATTACCTCGTCGCTACCGCAACCACCGTTTCGTTTATCATTTACCTCGCCCTCGCTACTGGACAAGGCATGGATTGGAAGCATGACACATACAAGCACAAGCACAAGCACGTTCCGGATACCGAGTATGGCATTGTCCGACAGATCCTCTGGCTCCGCTATGTCAACTGGTTCATCACGGACCCTCTACTTCTTGCGGCCCTGACTCTGCTTTCCGGTCTCCCCGGCGCATCGCTCTTTGCTGCCATTGCTGCCGACTGGGTGATGCTGGCCACTGGTCTTTTCGGCACCTACGCCCCCAACACCTCGCGCAAGTGGGTTTGGTTTGCCCTTAGCGCCATCGCCTTTATCACCGTCATCTACCACATCGGCGTCAAGGGAACCCGCGCCTCCAGCAACCGGGACTCTCACACCCGCCGTCTCTTCTCGGCTATCGCGACTGTTGCGCTTTTGGCCAAGGCTCTGTACCCAATGTATGTCCCCATTTCCTTGTCGCAAGGATGATGCTAATCGAGTTCAGTACCCTTGCTGTCGGTCCTCTCTCCCTCAAGGTCGGCCTTACTGGCGAGACCATCCTGTTTGCCATCCACGATATCATCATTCAGGGCATTCTCGGTTACTGGCTAGTGATCGCCAACGATGCCGCCACCGGAACTAACCTCTATGTCGACGGCTTCTGGTCCAGCGGACTCGGCAACGAGGGTGCCATCCGCATCAACGAGGAGGAGGGCGCTTAAGTGCGTCGAAGCTCATTGGTGACTCGAGAGAAGAAGCGCTTCGTACGAAGCAAGCATCTCGACCTCGGTGAGAGAGGAAGCGAGTCGTTTTGGGTGGAGAGGAGAAAGCAGCGAAGATGAGCTGAAGGGGCAGAATGTCCAAACATAGCATGATGAAAGGGAGGTTTCTGCCTAAGCAGTGAAGATGGGAGTTGGAGGTCTTTATGCGACATTGAATTTACGAATCATGGTTATGATCTAGCTAGCGATTCTGTATTTATTCATTCGGTTTCAGTATACTGTACCACACGCAATGGCATGACTTCGGCATATTGCATCGTCCGTAGCGGTCAACACAAAAAAAAAAAACAAAAAAAAAACACTAGAACAGCCAGGGCAAGAATCGAACCTGCAACTTCGGTAAACTTGTCCTCGAAATCGTACACCCGCCCACGCAAACGGGTGAAGACAACGTTCATGGGCACCACTATGGGCTCTCTTGGCCGGCCTCTTCCGGATCGCCAAGTACCGACGCTAACCATTAAAGCTACCTGGCCAAATATTAAATACTATGTCTGGACCTCCTCTCTTCCGCCTAAGATCATGTTCGATTATCTTTCTCTTCACCGGGGTAGTGAGGTAGGCTTAGCACTGAAACCCAATCAATCATTTATATTAGCTTGCCCTGACTCTATGGACTACGTAGTACAGAGTAGGTGCCGGCAGAGTTTAGAAAGGGCAAGAATTTTGGTGCTTAACTTGCCCTGGCTAAGCTCTCCACGTGGTCTATTACCTGTCAACTCGACGCCGTCGGCACCTCGGCAGTTGATGCAGAGCCTACCATATACTATATGGTACCCTTCTCCTAACATCGCTGGGAGTCTCTGATCCACTGACGGCAGTCCTTAGATAAAAGGCCCCCCAGACTGACATCGGTCTGTATAGTGAGATTCGAAGTCGTCTGGCCCTCTTCGCTGCCGCAAAGCGCCTAGTAGCATATCGCTTGCTACTAATGAACCCTCATGGTTTCTCGTGGTTTCGAGCCGATCAAGCTTATTAGGGCTTGGCTCCTCTGCCTAACCCTAACTCACAAGGGTTAAGTAGCGTCATCTTGTTTCCTTAAATCATATAAGCAGCCCCCTGGATGTTTGTATTTGCATTTTATCCTGTTTGCGTATTTAGTCTCCTAGAAATAAAATTATTCTTGTCATGATGCAGCGTCAGGTGGTTGCTGGTCATTCGCGCGGACATGTTAACGGGCAGTTGTCCCTTTCGCAACTCAGGTAAGTACATCACGTAGAGAAAACAGTAAATATATTTGTATGTTATCTTATATAACAGGTACTAAACTAATCACACTTTGAATAATTATAAGGGTGGGGTGAGATTTGTGCACTGCCTTCTACCATAAAAGGAAGAATTTCCAGTTGTAGCCATGGCTTCAATACGGATCTAATACTAACACTCTACGGCCAGTCTACAATCAAGACAGTGGTTATCGCTATAGAAACCAAGCACTATGGGCTTCTGCACGTTCTTTCGGGGTCGCGGTGTTCTTGCTCCAGCTATTTACGGACCATAATTACTGTGATCGAATCCCTTCAGAAGCCCCGTGACATCTATGGATCTTTCTGTCTCTGTGAGTAGGCTCTTGATGAGTCTTGGGGCAGAGTTATACTCGACGCCCCTACTCAGCTGACTCTTGAGGGGTGAGACTGGAGTGAAGCCATCCATTGCTTGTTGGTACTCTGCATAGCTCCGCGAGATCTGGTCGATCGTCCGCAACCAAAAATATGTTCAACTTTTCCGGTTAATAGGCTGGTACGTATCATTACACGTCCACTAGAAGTGGTGGTCAGAACAGGTATATCCTGATGCAATGCAGAGGGAGGAGTGTGCAAGGGCTGGAGGCATAGCGCGGCATGCACCTATACCATTCACACCACACATTAAAATTTGAGGTCCGGTGTCCTTATGATACTTAACTCAGTGAGTCCGATGCCCCTTAATAAGGCCAAATCGCCTCATGCAACGCCCTCTTCTCGTCATCTTCAGCCAAATCCATAAACTCTCTTTTGAAGTACTCGCTGAGCGCCCGCGCATTATCGTACTGCTCTGCCGGGACCATCTCCCCGATCGGTATGTGTCCCTGCTCGTTCAGCTGGCGAATAATACCCGCGATCCCCGAGATCAGGTCGCTTTCGCGTCGGTGGGCTTGTAACTTCTCGCGGGTGAGGGTTATTGGGCACAGCGTGCCGATGGGATAGAAATTATCCCCCGCGATGACGCTGATGAGGGACTGCCGCAGGAAGAATAGGTCGTGGCGTTCCCAGTATCCGGTTATATGGGTCATAGGGCTTATGCGAACGCGGAAGTAGAGGTCTTGCGAGGGTCTTCGAGGTAGACCCGCCGCCTTCGCCTTTTGGTAGTAATAATCGAGAAGACTCTCCTCCTGCTGCGGCTGTTCGTCGCTTGCAGGGTTCAATGAGAGCTCAGGCATTTGCGGATGAAAAGGTTGCAGGGCAAGTGGTGCTACTGCAGCGGATTGCCAGTCTATGATTGCAGTGATCTGGTTTGTTGTCGGGTCAATGAAGATATTGTCGAGATGTAGGTCCGAATGAGATAATGTGTTTCGCAGGGTTGATTCCTGTAGGCCGGATAGGAGATAAGGCGCTATCTCCAGGTATTGCTGGAGGAGCTGGATGTACTGCTCTGAAGTTTCGGGCTCCTCTATGGACCTGTGGGAGTTTATTCTTGGTACTGCGTAAGACTCAGCCCATTGGAGCTCGGTTTCTCCGATTGCTAAGGCGTACTCGAGCAAGCTGGTCCCTAGAGAAGTATTAGGCCCAGGCAATAAGAGCTGGGATCAGTTTGTCTCACAAGGACCTCTATCAAGAGGCATTCAATCTCGTCCGTCTTGCCATAACTTCCGATCATTCGATGGCCCTATGGCAGAATTTGATAAGGGCTCAATCCAATCCACCGTAGAGGGAGGCAAAGGCGCAGATTCTAGATCAGACGCGTAATGAATGTAACCGTGCTTCGTGAAAGATACCGACGCAAGCTTCTTCTCAACGTCAATGAGCTGGTCTATGATTCCAAGTTGTGCTGGTGTTGGCATCTGGGCCCAAAGG
Source organism: Aspergillus multicolor (assembly GCF_047715735.1). Lineage (NCBI taxonomy): Eukaryota > Fungi > Ascomycota > Eurotiomycetes > Eurotiales > Aspergillaceae > Aspergillus > Aspergillus multicolor. The sequence continues at coordinate 350,347 of NW_027395956.1, forward strand.
CCGCCGAGGGGGTGACCGGGGACCTTCTCTTCAATGATGAATTCGGCACCGACAGCGTTTGTTGCATCTGACGAGGATGCCAGGACCCTTGGATTGGGTATCTACAAGATATCGCGAGCCTATTGTCAGGTACGCGCCAGCGAGCGGTGCAGAGTAGAGCCTTGAAGATAGTCACGTACAAAGTCGCGCGTCGCCACTTCGGAAGCAGTGGTATAGAGCGCTGGTCCTGCATTGGGATTGGGAGCCGGGCAACCACCTCGCGCCCATTGCTCATGGTTAAGACGAAAGCCTTGTTATACTGTCCCTCGACGCGCTTGCGGATCTTCGAGCCTAGGAATTAAGTGTCAGATACGGTCGCTCAGAAGGTGACCTGTTTTGACTTACATGTAAGGCCCTGTTGATCAACAAGTTCCGCAGCCACACGAAGCAGGGCGTGTACGTTGAACTCGCGGTAGCGGACTGCCTGGGATTTCGCATCGTCGTCACTGTGCCAGTCAGGTCAGCGTGATCAATGTCCGTGAGGGGGAAGCTCACAGCCACCGGTATCGCTGGTATCTGAAGAGATCTACCTCTTGAATCGGCACTTCTATTGGATCGTTAGGAAGTCCTGACTGTTTGGTGCAGGAGCGCCTTATTGGAGTCGTCATGGAGAGTCCGGCATAGAGGGGGGAGCACGTTCAAACACGGCGTTGTCCCTGTCGCGGAATAAAAACATTGCTGAAGGGGGCGGTGATGGGAAGAAGACGCAAGAATGCGCCGCAAAACGGCCATTGAATGAATCTCGGCTTCAGAAGCGAAATCAAAAGCTGGGTCTGTCTGTATGCCCTTGCAATGAAGGTATTGGTTGTCCAGCAAGAAAAATAAAAAGAAAGTCGATGCATCATCCGTGAATCGAACACGGGCCTCATCGATGGCAACGATGAATTCTACCACTAGACCAATGATGCTAGTTGATGTGGAGATCAAAAGATTTTTGATTCAAGTGCGCAAACCAAAAAATAAGCCAGCTTATCATCACGTGCGGTTCCACCAACCACCAACAGCGCGATAAGAGAAAAAAAGATCGCGAAATTGTCTCCCGCCGCCTCATCTCCGCAACAACCAACCCTACACAAACACCATGGGCAAAGTCGACCGAAAGAAGAGCGCCCGCGCCTCCGCCTCCCCCTACCAAAAGCCCACCAAGGGCGGGGGCCAAAGCGCCGCAGCAAAAGCGGGCTCCGCGATCTTCAAATTCAACACCGACCTCGGCCAGCACATTCTGAAAAACGGAGCGATCGCCGACAACATCGTCGACAAGGCCAATGTCCAGCCCAGCCAAACCGTCCTCGAAGTCGGTCCTGGTCCCGGTATCCTGACAACGCGGATCCTCGAGAAAGCAAAGAAGGTCATCGCGGTGGAATTCGACCCGCGCATGGCGGCGGAGTTGACGAAGCGCGTGCAGGCGACGCCCATGGAGAAGAAGCTCCAGATTGTCCTGGGCGACTTCATCAAGACCGATTTGTCCAAGTTGCCGCCATTCCAGACCGTTATTAGTAACACGCCGTATCAGGTGCGTACCCTACCCGTTTATACCCTTTGCTTTCTGGTCGTTGTGATCTCGCTGACGTTGCGGTGCCGTCGGTAGATCTCCTCCCCCCTCATCTTCAAACTCCTCTCCATGCCAAACCCACCGAAAATGTGCGTGCTCATGGTGCAGCGCGAGTTTGCGCTGCGCCTCCTCGCCCGTCCCGGCGACGCGCTCTACTCGCGTCTCTCCGTAAACGTCCAGTTCTTCTCGAAAGTCTCGCACATCATGAAAGTCGGGCGAAACAACTTCCGCCCTCCCCCGCAAGTCGAGTCCAGCGTTGTGCGCATCGAGCCGAAACCGGGCAAGCCCGAGATCAGCTGGGACGAGTGGGACGGCATGCTGCGCATCTGCTTCGTGCGCAAGAACAAGACGCTGCGCGCGGGGTTCATGGCGACCAAGATCCGGCAGATGATTGAACGGAATTGGATTACGTGGGCAGCTATGCATCCAGAGAAGGTGGCGCAGGGGGATGTTGATATGTTGACGGGGAAGACACCCTTCCCTGAGGGCAAGTTTGCGGCGACGAGTGTGAAAGATGAGGATGTTGATATGGAGATGGATGTTGATGGTGATGATGCGGGGCCGATTGTGGATGAGGATGATGTCGGCGATATCTTTATGGGTGGGGAGGGTGGTGATAAGGGTGCTGCCGTTGCGCAGAGCGGGCCGATTATCTCTGTTGCTGGGCAGCAGGTTGCGAAGACGAATGTGACGCGCTTGATCCAGCATAAGATTGAGAAGGTGCTGGATACGGCGGGCTTGGCTAATTACCGTGCGAATAAGTGTGATGAGAATGCTTTCTTGCGGTTGCTGCATGCTTGCAATACTGAGGGCATCCATTTCTCATGAGCTTGGTCGGCTGAACCCTACTACATATCTCGACCCAGCTCTCTCTCAATTCGATCCTTCGTCGTGGGACGTACGTCTCCGGAGTGCGAAACGGTCAGGAGCTGACACGCTCGCTGTTCCTCGGGCTCCGCGCAACCAGACTGTCGGCTTGCCCCTGCGAGCGGTGCTGGACGCTGCTCGACTCCCGCGCCAAGCTGCAATCACGGCGTCGCACCCCTCGCCCCGTTCACGGCCTACCCCCACCCTACCCTAACCCTATAGAACCATCAAGGCCAAAAGTGCTACTTGTTTATACCACCAGCGTTGAATAGTCCTGAGAATCTAATGTTACGAAGTCAACCGTGCTCGTCCCAAGAACCTTTCAGCAGCGCAGGCCGTAGTCCTGCTGTTTACCTCCCCAACCCTAGCTCTTTCCATCAGCCCGCCATTCTAGCGCCGAAGCCATTGTTACTTCGGGGTCCCTATCGTTTACCCCAAACCACAAAGCCTTTGGCATAGGTTGGCATGGATTGGCATATATGAAGCGTCATCTGCTACCCAGTTCAGACAAGTCCTTGAAGACAATTGCACTTTTTACTGTCCTTGTTGCTCTTTGTCTTTTAGGATCTGTTCTCCTTATGCTCGGTCCGCTCCGGACCATGATGGGCTTTGGACAAAGCGTGAACAAAGCACAGTTTCCTTCATACAAATCTGCACCAAGGAACTCGGCACTTCATGTCAAAGAATTCAAGCGGCCCGCACCGCACAACCCGCACCCAGATTCCTTTGTATGCTTTCTTCGCCTGGTCTATCAGTTCTCTATACCGCCCAAGGAGGTTTCGGATCGGTTGGATCTTGATATAATCTTAGGCTTTCTAGGCATGTCAACGCCAGTTCGCCGTGGTTACAACGATTTGTCTATGGCATCCTCTCAATGATAGTCTCCAGGTCAATTAGACCCTTTAGTACGGTATTCTTTCTCTCCAGTGCGGTGAGTCTCTGCACTTGATCTACTATCTAAATATCTTGAACTGAATTTCTTTGAATTGCATTGATTCAATCTTTGAGTATCCTTTGAGCGCAATTGGACAGGCAAAGGTAACAAAGAACTACTATCACATACTAGAGACAATTACCTATAAATTGGCAGAATCGCAGCCCTGCACAAAGCATGGAAAAGCATAAATAGACCCCATATTCCTCGAATCTATCTGGATCAGACACAACCTCCTCTCCTAAGCGGATACAACAACCTCATCCATCAGACACAACACCTCGCTTTTGATCTCCCACCTCTAACTCCGAACCCTCCAAGCAAGACTCTATCTTCGCAGCGAAACAACCACCCAGGCGCCAAAACCACAACCACAATGGCCGGATACTGCACTGGAATGACCTGCATGCTCCTCGTCTCCGATTTCCCTTATTGGGAGTGCATCAGCATTATACACCTGAGGTTCATGGATGGCCGCGCCCTTCGGCGCCGTTAGGGTGCATCTGAGGGTTTGTTGCCGCGTCCCTCCCGTCCCATTCCTCTCCTTCTCTTCCGTCCGTTCCGTTCCCTCTGTTTTGCTGTAGGACTGGGACGGCTAACCGAAGGGAGAGCCCCATGGTCTCCTCTTCTGCCTCCGCTTGGGCTTGGGCTTGGTGGCTAACATATCAATTTCAACCCCACTAACCTACCTAGCCTAGCCCGGATGACGTTGGCTGAGAATCTTAGAATGTTGGAGGGGATGCTGGGGTTGCTTGGATAGGGAGGTAAGGTTCCATGTTCTGTCTGAGCGAAGGGAAGGGGAAGGGGCGTTGGTAATGGCCTCACCCTAGTGTTTCGAGGTTTCTATTGTCGCTCGTTTTACTTCATGGATATCTGTCTACCTGTCTACTTCTAGGAATGCGTTTTGCTCAGTTTTTGTGCTTGTTCTGCTTGTTTAACTTGTTCTTGGTTCCTGGTTCCTTATAGCCCATACATAATCCAATGCAAAGTGATGTTTCTTAGTTAACAACATATTTTCTTCCCTCGTCTGTAAAGTAAAAGCCTGATTTTACAGCCTCATCAGAAGCAAGCTTGACCTGTACTCTCCCTCGTAACTCGTTCAAATCTTGTCTTAGCCAGGCAAGTTGGGCATGGCCGTAGACTGCCTATTAAATATCACATTCCATATTGACTAATCCTGACTTCCGTCCCAGGAAAACCATTGATATAAAGTAGAAAGTTCTTTTCTGGTAGATGCTGCTTGTCTCCTATACGTAAGCTCACGGGCTCTCAGACGATCTGGTCTTTGACTTTCTTCAAGGGAAATTGAGCGACCATCCAGTGTCTTCTTCCTATCTGAACAGCATATCCTCATCTGTGTCTACAGCCGTAGTTAAGGGCTCCAAGGCCAGACCCACACAGCACCCTCAGAAAGCACCGTCGACTTTACGGTCCTCCGGAGTATGGTTTTGCCTTTTGCGGACTTACTAGGTCTCTTTCAAGGCTTTTGATGTATGATTGCGGGTACACTAATATACAAGTCGTGGCTTTTCCCGCTATGGTCCTGGGGGCTTACGAGTTTAGTTTTCTCGATGCAGACCTACAATTGCGATGCCGCCAACCGGTCTAACAACGCTACGGGGTTTTTCTTACGGGCAAAAATGAAAATATTAAAATAAAGTACGCTTGATCTCGACTGATAATTGGCAGCGAAAAATTGGAAATCTTAACGATGTTGTATGTATTCATTACTATAGCGTCTTCTAGTTGCAGGATGTAAAAGATAGATTAAAAAATAAATCAATTGTAAACACCAGCTAAATCTTGGTCAAAACAGGTTAAGTAAGCGCCAAATATTGAGGGAAATGCGTTAAAGGTTGAGTTGTGCCCTCGCGGACTCGCGGAAATCGACCTACCGAGCATAGCGGATTGCTGCGCGGTGTAGGCGTGACCGTGACGATGACAACGCGGAAAATAAACGAGGGGACGTCTGGCAAACAGACTGGTAGTTCTCTAGAGCTGGGGTCGGGTAACGGCATTCAGGGCCCATTGCCTGGGGATCCACGCAGGTCGGATAGAACGGGAGAAACGAGCGAAGCATCAAACAAGGGTCCAGCGTCGCGCGAGTGGTATTAATGTATGTCGGTCATGGCCTGGTTGTTCTCCTTCGCTCCTTTTGGCAACTGGAACTGGCTACTCCACGCAGGAGAACGCCGCCGTTGCAGTCAGTAGTAGCCCACTAGTGCATGGTAAAGAACGGCAGGGCAGTCTTGATGCGCAAGATCGTGAGGCTGACGCAGGTCCAGAGAGGGCTTTGGGAGACCATAATCCAGGAAATGATAGCGATGACGCTGGACAGTTCGGTATTTGTTCTTCGCTTGAGGAATTGGGCGTAGGGTGCCGTAAGAGACCAAGGTGCTCGGGATGTTTGAGGTGGATGCCAACGGGATCGGTGCGAGCGTCGCGGATATGATGGAAAATAAAAGCCAGAAGGAAGAATAGGTGCTCTATTTATCATTTCTGGCCGTCTCAATCTTCTGTGGTAGATTCAGCCTTGCCTTTGAAAATACCGGGGAGAATGTTAATGGAAGCGGGTGCGCTTTGAGGTGTTGCGCCTACAAAGGGGAGGGAGGTTTCCATGGCCATTTTGTCTTTTTACCATGTCACCCCTTTCAATACTTAGAGCCTAAAGGCTTTGACTTTTCCCAGACCTTTGACAATAACCTTAAATCGGCGTCCAGATTCTTTGAACTTGTTGGATGGTGAGTCGGGCATGTTTGACATCTAAGGCAAGGACATCTACCCGACGTTAGACCACAGCACCCTTGCAGATGAACATGGATAAAGACTGCACAAAGAGTAAAATGGTTCGGGGCCTTAATTGGACGATATGGAGCACCGCGTTCTCTTAGGGTGGGCATTTCTAAAAGGTAGACTGACGAGCAATGTCTATGGCCATTGAGACTGTGTACATCATTTGAGCACCGAGACAGTCTACCGGCTTCCTTGGCGGCCTATGATGATTCCATCAAGGTATAAGGCCTGTCGCTAAAGGAAGTGAGGCCATTACTGCCGGCCAGACTGGGTCACCTGACAGGACTAAAGCGTTCCTTCCTTTCCTGGAGGCAGTTGACAATCCCACTCAACCCCGCCTTATCTTCCATTCTTGTCTTCTTCATCTCATTCCTTTGCTCACTTTTGTCTTTGGTCTCGGTTTGAGCTCACATCTTCTCCAATGGAAAGACGACTCTCAACCCTTGATTGAGCGCTCTACTTGCTCAGCTTCCGGCGTCCCGTCGCAACAACAACACGGCCTGCGAATCTCTGACCTGGTTACAATGACTACACCGGGCAGGGACATTGTTACCTTGTCGGTTTTTTGCTCAACTGGTCAGTATGGTTCCACTGGGATGGGCAATTCATTCGGTATCCAGCTAACGTTGGGCAAGTTTGAGCGAAAAATAGTACAGGACGAACCTTTCACCTACCGAACGCTCCGATCCGTTACCACCAACGCCGTCTACGTCAAGATGATTTTGCGTCTTCCACCTGAGATAATGCTTTTGGTGGTTGAGGTATGGCAATCCTTCGCAAGCACCCGGCCGTCCTCATTACATCCGGCTGATATACCTGCCAGCTCTTGCCGCCGAAGGATGTCGTTAGTGTTTGTCGGGTCAACAAACATATCCACTCTATCATAGCTCCCATCATATATCGCTCAATGTCGCTGGTACTACGTACCAAGCGATAAAAGGACTGGTCCAGGCTTTGTGGAGCGTCGGAGGCACCCGCCCACCTGCTGGCTCACCTTCGGACCATTGAGGTTGGGACTACAAAGTTAATTGATTGTTACAACGATATGGAATATTCCTCCAACTTGCGTCCTCCCATCAAGTACAGCAACGACCCGCGTGAATATGGCAAGCTGCTTTTCGTTTCTAGTATCCTGTTTCAGGTCTTAACGAAATGCAAACCACAAACGTTGGACGGGGTCAGGTAAGCCACTCCTATATGGCTGCACATTTCCTATTTTCTAACCGTCAACGACCTAGCTGGAAGCTAGGCACATGCGTTCCGCGCGAGCTTCTAGGGCCCTCCGGTATTCTTGCTCGAACCCAGAAGAGGCTCAAAACTATCTACCTCAAAACAGCCAGACACGCGCGCCACGAAGTGATATCTCTGTCGGCATTCAAACATCTCACAAGCCTGTCGTGGCTGAAGGTTACAACTGCTGATATGACTCAAGTTTGTTTGGCACTTCGGCAGAACTCCCTTCACCTTGTCTCTTTTGAGTTGACAGGTGTTGAAAGAAGCCAAGAAGCCGCAACGAAGCTCGCTGAGCTGGAAAACAAGGTCACATTTCCCGCGCTCAAAGATCTATCTCTGGGAATGTGGTTTCCGACAGAGCAAGTCCATAAGCTGTCTTCTGTGTTCCCTTTGTCAAGTCTCCGATCACTGCAGCTTCGTTACTGTGACAGCTGGCAGGACCTGTTACTCTGGATTAGCAACCGGAGAATAGTTATTGGTCTCAAAAGGTTTATTATCAGTTCGATTCAACCTTCGGACTTGGCCCGAAAGGCCTACCGTGAGAATTCAGGAACGTCTTTGATCACGCAGTCGGCAGCGACCCTTCATGCACTTTCGGTCTTTATCGCAGCTTTCAGTGGCCTCGAAGAGTTGCGAATTAGGTGTTCGTTTCGCCTCGGAAATTGCTTGCCGCTCTGGCACTCTACACTTGGTCACTGCGAGACCTTGAGGAGGCTGCTCTTCACGGAGGAAGATCATTTCATAACACGAGATGAGGTTGAGGCCTTCGGGCAAATGGCAGGTCCACCCGAAGGCTTGCTTTCCGAGCTAGCGGTTGAGTTTCTTGAGATTTGCTGCACTGATTTCGACTCTTTGGTACGATAACCACATGCCTACCACTTGCTCTACATTAACATAACGATTAGAAACGTCTGTTATCCCGGGGGAGAATCCGAAACCAGATTCGTATATTACATCATAGAACCAATCGCTCGGATGATGTCAAGAAAGCGGACACGGCATCAAGCTCTCGGGACGATCTCTATCCCAATTCCTGGCCCTCTCTGATCTTATTCTTGTCTTGGGCTTTTGACTCCGACGGGCCGCCGTTGCTAGAAGGTATAGGATATCAGAATGAGGGATACTGCGGCTATGATTCGCTTACTCTTTTGCGCAAAGGCAAGCCGAGCGCGTCCTCGTAGACGGGGTGATATCGAGTCCTTGAAAATGCTCGATCAACTTGGGAGTTTTCTTGACCTGGAACGTGATGCCGCTGACAGCGATGCTCCTCAAGGATACAAGTAGGTCGGACCATCTGATTATCTCCATTCGAGATGTTTTTAGTTCCCAGGAAGTGCATCCACCGAGGTTGTATTCCTCAGCTCAGCTACTTTCTCCCTCGACAACCTTGTCAAAAGTTAGTTACCTATTCTGTGTGAATTATCTCAGTATTTGTTAAAGTCACTTTACTGGCTGCAAAGCGTACGGCTTTCCTCAACAAAGGTCAGTGCCTAGAGTCATGCGCAAGATATCTTAACCGTCAACTAGTCCTAACAAATGGTTGTCACAATGCAAAAAGAAGTTCGTTTCATAGAGTAACATCCGATCCGCCTCATCGTGTTTTCCAAACGAGGTCTTTCCGTTGGTCTTACGTTCCCTATGAGGCCTTTCGAGAGCCCATCGACTATACGCTATTGACTAGCAAGCCGCTCCTCGAACACCATCCGCGTCAACCATTTGGGTGCTCCATCGCAGCATCCCAAAGCACGACTTCGACGATAATGCAAATGAGGAGGTTTTGCCCTTTTTCGATGTCTTTTGTACTTTAGCTCTTCGCTCCGATCTTCAGGAGAGCTAGAACACCCCTGGTCCTTCTTTGTGATGATCCTCCCCAAAAGAGTCCCAGGCTTCAGGTGCTCGGGTCTATGGGTGACGGTTACGCGCTTGGTGACAAGCCACTATTCCAAGGAAAACATAGACGATCCTTTGAGCAGTATCTCTAAGACAATCACCGAAAACTTCCATGAATAAGTCGCTTATCACCTAGATCCTTGACTCAAGGATGGCTTACGAGCGCTGTGCCGCGTTCCACAACGAACTGGTCGTCCCAAGCTAGGCCGTATCCGAGAGAGGAGTGTGGTGCAACCACCAACATGGTGGGAGCACTTTTCGCCGTCCGAATAAACAGCCAGCCGTCTGAGCCCGGCGTGACCGAGTTCCTGAAGCGAGCTCACCTTGCACCGGACGGGCATCCGCTTTTCCTGTCCTATTTCATCCACGACCTCTCCGCACCAGAGATAATGCTGGACGAGCCCATGTTTTAGAACGAGGGCATTTGAGAGCCCGGCAGGTACCTCAAATTGTATGCGCCGACCTCTTTTTATCTGAGCGACGAGCTGAGACTTGTTTTCGATCAAGGAACCCAGAAGGCTACATACATGCTCGACCTCGACGACTGTTACGGTATCATGAAGCATAAATGGGGTAAGGTTGGGTATCGCTGGAAAACATCCTCTCTGTGTACATCGAGATGCTAGAGGGGAAGATTTTCCACGTTCGATAGGTGCCAGGGGCTCGACTTGCGATATCCAACGCCCATGGGGCCCTGAGGCATTGCTCAGTATTGAGAGTGGGATCTTGGGAAGGCAGTTATCGCCATGAGACGTATACTTGATACCATTGACGCCCGAATCGATCTTACTTTGCGGTATTCGAGGTCGATCTCCGTGACCAGGACAACCCTATAGTGGAAGCCGGCGACAGCAACGACCCCAGCGAAATAAAGACAACGCCAGTTCAACTCCTGGCTTGTATATAAGTCGTGTCATACCCCGCTCCGACATCCTCTTCAGTAACCGCTTGTACCTCGCATTGCGATTTAGAATAGGCGCTGAGAGCTGGGCGTGGTTTTCAAATGGCGCTCCCCTTGAAACATATGCTGGGTAGATCCGCAGCCCGGTGATACCAACACAGACCTCTATCAAGCTGCCTATCCCGATGGAGTGCTTGATTTGCATATGATGCAGCTCCGTAAGTTTTGGGGAAGTTGGGCGGACCGGGTTGAAGCTGGGGACTGGGATGTTGATGAGCATGGGGTTGCTGGGGGATTGGGAGATTCAGAGAGGCTGATACCGAGGAGCATTGGGAGATGTATTGGATTGAGAGTCTCGGTGACCTGGCCTAGCAACTTTACTCGGAGGATTACGGAGATTGGATTGTCGTGAAGGACTTCTACCCTACGTATGTGGGACACCTACCTACCTAGGTACCTTGAATCCTCCAGGCATCCGCAGTGTCCCCGGGCACTCTACTCCAGATACTGTGCCTCCGCATCTCTGATCACGCTATGGCAATCTGGAGATAACGTGAGTTGACGTGGAGGATTACATCATTAGGGCTCGGACTATAATCCCAGGTCTGGTTGAACCCGGGGCATGCGTCCCGGTTGGCAGGGAAGAGTCCGGGGACTTAGGGCTGGCTCGGAATGGCGGCCATGCTGCTCGCTATGGGGTAGCGCTGTCATTTAGACTCTGCCTACGTCATATCAAGCTATATGGTGAATTCGATTATGTTCTTCGCCTCTTCTCGGGGATCTTTCTCTCAATCTACACCAACTCCGACACTGTCAATACATCACTCACTATCGAACAATCAACGAATCACGTCCCAACTCATTGAATATACATCAACAAATTAAACAACAAGCTATCATTAACTCAAAATGCACCCCGTCACCTCAGCCTACGAGCTCATCCACCGCCGCGTCCAGATCGTCAAGCTCCGCCGTCAACTCCGCTCCCTCGTCCTCTGCGAAGCAAACGCCAATCCGGAGATCATGCCCAATGACCCCAACCAGCCCTGCCGGTGCCATAACCCCTGTCGGGACCAAGGTCTTTTGGTTTTTTCTTGAGTTTCGAGTGATTGGTCTCGATCGACTGGCTTTATCGATTCGCTTTGAACGAATGACTACAATCCACTGCCCTTTATCATCTAGCTTGATCGACTGGCCTTAATCGACTGGCCTTAATCGACTGTCCTATATTGACTGACCTACATTGACTGCCTCATATCGAGTGTCTGAATTAACTGGCGGTCATTGAATGGCTATTATCAACTGCCTTCAACGATCTGGCTTAGTCGATTGGCTATGCTTGACTTGACTGCCTTCATCAACTAACGCTTACCCTCTGGCTTTCATCAAATGCCCAGGGTGGCTTTAAGTTTCTGCCGACAGTCTCACTACGCCGAAAACATCATAAGAAATCACCATTCAAAGCCATCAATCCCAATCCAAGTCTAGAGTTCTCTCCAATCAAAAGCTAAACTCCACGCATACGCCGCCCGATAAACATCAACCTCCCCCCACCAGTGCCCAACAACCTGCAAACTAACCGGCAACTTCGTCCCTGTACCAGCAAGTGGCCCCTCATCAATCTCCAACATCCCCACCGGCATTGCAAGCACCGGATGCCCGCTCTGATTGAACGGCGCCGTATTCGCCGTCAGCCCAACCTGCTTGGCAATCATCTGCAGGGGCGTCGCCGTCTTGGGGTCAACATGGCTATTCGCTATATACGGCAGATTCGGCAGAACAAGCACATCGAATTCTTTCAATGCGCTGTCATATTCATCGCGCAGCCGCCGTGACAAATTTGTCGCTTTGCTCAGGATCCCGGGGAACTGAGTCTCCGCATACGCGCCATTCAGGTAGATATTCCTCGTGGAGACGTATGCTTTATCCCATTTTTCCTGCGTCAGGGGGTGGAAGAGCGTGTTTAGCTCTGTGAGTGCGTGTCCGCGCCTCCCGAACGCGCGGTTCATCCGCGAATGGAAATTGCCGGATTTGGAGATGGGCGTCCAGATTGCGGCGCCCTTGCTGTGCATTGGTACTGAGACCTGCGATACTGTTGCGCCGAGTGTGGAGAAGAGGGATATTGCGTGTTTTATTGTCTGCAACACGCGTGGGTCAATGCCGGTCATGTTCATTCCTTCAGTTATGACGCCTATTTTCATCCCCGCTAGGGATTTGGGATTGGGCAGGGATGTCAGGATGTCGTGGTATGCGGGAATTTGGGATGGTAGAGGCGCAGCAAAGGAGCGGTCGTCAATGTTGTCGTTTCCGGCTGTTGCTTGTAACAGCAGGGCGTTGTCGAGGAGGGTCCGTGTCATGGGGCCGAGGTGGTCGTTTGCTTTGATGCCATACACTGTCAGCCCATACCACGCCACATTTGGTGCTATTAGGGTGGAATATCCAATTGGACGTACTCGGCTCATTCGATCCACACCCCGTATACGGCATAAGCCCAAACGTCGGCTTCAGCCCATACAGCCCGCACCACCCAGCCGGAACCCTCACACTGCCCCCCTGGTCCGCGCCAATCGCCAAATCGACCTCCCCGCTCGCCACCAGCGCACCACACCCACTCGAGCTCCCGCCGCTGCTATACCCGCGCGCGAACGGGTTATGCACGGATCCTGTGGCAGCGGAACTGCTCGTCGCCGAATGGCACAGGTTCTCGCAGACGGCTTTTCCTTTGATGATTGCGCCGGCTTCCAGCGCGCGGGTTACGACGGTTGCGTCTGTGTCCTGTGCCCGCGCACTTATCAGTACATCTTTAAAGAGATCGGGGTGGGAGTGGGAAGTCGTACCGGCGTATAGCCGCTCACCATGTCAGTCCCCATGAGCATGGGCACGCCCTTGACGGCGATGTTATCTTTGATGACGAGTGTGCGGCCGGCTAGGAGGCCTGGTGATGAAGGCGGGGCCTGGTCCTGTATATCGCATTTCCAGGCCCATGCGTTTAGCGGGTTTTCGTCTGCGGGTGGGAAGTGGATGTTCTGTCGGGAAAAGCGGGCTTCGTCGACTTTTGGGACGTAGTCTGGCCGTTTGTATTGATTAGCATACGCTGAGTTGATGATGGGGGGAGGTTGGTAGGGGAGGAAGGGGGTAAGGCGCACCAGGAAGACTCATTAACGCCTCCACGCTCTCGTGGTACACGGCCAGCAGGCGGAGATAGTCTTCTTTCTCATGCTCGGCGACTTTTATCCCCAGGGTGTCGGCGACGGTGTCGAGGGTTTCGAGCGTCACGGGGTTGGAGGGGTTGATGTTCAGAGAGAAGACGGACATTGTTGCGACTAGACTATCACCTGCACTCAACTACAGCCCAGGCGCGATTGCCTTTCTTTTTTTTTTATTTGGGGATTACACCCTCGCGCGGGGTTGAGGCCTCCAACATTTATCTCAATTGTTATCAGACGAGCAGGTGGGGATCGGCACTCCGACGGATCTCCTATCTTGCTCCGACACTATACGATTACACGGCCGTTGGAGTTGGAGATGGAGATAGTGATACGGTACGCTGATAGTGGGAGACTGATATGCTGATAAGTGAGGAGTTGGAGAACAGTTCCGGTTGGAGTAGGTAGGTAGATAGATATAAACGATTGTCTCTCTAGAGCCCTTCCTCAGGCACTCCTGTTCTACGGACTACATCTTAACTGGTCCATTACACTCTACTTCAGTCAATATGCCCGTCATTGAGGAGAAATACAGCATCCCTCGGGACTTCGAAGGTCTCTATCACCCCCTGATCCAGTTCAAATAACGCTCCTACTGTACTAACACCCTGACCCCAGGCTTCGGCGAAGAAGGCTTCAACCCACAATGGCCCAACAACGCCCGCATCGCCGTCTCCTTCGTGCTTAACTACGTACGTCCACTCTTCCCCTCTCCCTCTTCTCCCTTTTCCAGCTAACAGTACCCAGGAAGAAGGCGGCGAACGCAGCATCCTAGACGGCGACGCGCATTCCGAGCCCTACCTCTGGGAAAAGGGGTCGAGCGGCGGCTTCAAACAGGGCGCACGGTACCTGAACGCAGAGCAAGATTTCGAGTACGGATCCCGGAGCGCCTCCTGGCGATTGCTGCGCCTCTTCAAAGAATTCAACTGGAACTTCACGACATTCGCGGTTGCCGTGGCGTTGCAGAAGAACCCGTCCTTTGCAAAAGCGCTTGTGCGCGACGGCCACGAGATCGCGGCGCACGGGTACCGCTGGCTGGATATTTGGGAGTACACGCCCGAGCAGGAGAAGGAGTATATTGTTAAGACGTTGGAGGTGCTGAAAGAGGTGAGCGGCGAGATGCCGGTTGGCGCGTACTTCGGCCGCGGGACGCCGCAGACGCATGCGAAGTTCCCTGAGATTTGGGAGGATATGGGCGAGGAGTTCCTCTGGAGCTCCGAGGTTTATAATGATGATGTGCCGTATTGGTTGGATTTGCCGTGGGAGAGTGGCAAGGAGGAGAAGGATAGGAAGGGGATGTTGCTTATTCCTTACAATGTACGCCTCCTTCCCACTTGTTTCTCTTTACCTCAGGAGTGTATGCTAATGTGTGTGTGTGTGTGGACAGTACGACTGCAACGACGGCAAATTCCACATGTCGCCGGGCTTCGGGTCTTCGGTGGCCGAATCCTACGAGCAGTATCTGAAGAACACCTTCGACATGCTGTACCGCGAGGGCGGCAAGATGATGAATATCCCGCTGCATACGAGAATCATTGGAAAGCCGGGACGGTGCGAGGCGCTGAGGAAGTTCATGCTGTATGTGGCGGAGAAGGAGGGGGTGTGGGTCACGACGAGGCGCGATATCGCGAAGCATATGCGGGAGAAGTTTCCGTATAACCCGAATGGGAAGTGGATGGAGGGGAAGAGTGGTGACAAGTAGGGTACGTTAGATGTAATGAGGTAGCAGGAAGCTATTGAAACATTGACATACTGGATATGATATGATGGATTGTGCAATGTGCAATGGGCAGACGGGTTGGCCGTTGCGGGGTAACAGCTCCTTATCATGAAGTACTAGCAGGGTACCTACCTTATCTCGAGAAGTTGTGATTATCAGAGCGGGGTAACAAGGTCTTATCAACCAGGGTTATGGAGTTACTCATTATCTACAAGGTGATTGCGATAAGCTTGCAGTTTGTTGTTGCTCACGTTGCTGGGTTGGATGCAAAGATGCGGTTAGGTAAACTGTCAGCGCCCGAAGCCCTGAGAGCATACATCCTAAGGGTGATGATGCAACACCGCACAAAGCAACTGGATTATTATAGCTACACGCTCTAATACAAACAACAGTTAATCAAGCAATCAGACCTCCTTCACCCTATACTTAACCTCCTTCTCTACCTCCTCACCCACCAACACCCTCCCACTTGTCCTAAACCCAGCCCTAATCCCGTTCACGCTCTCCCCCTCCAAGAACCCCTCCGTCCCCGCCATCTCCTCAAACCCCAGTCCCCTCCCCCCATCCTCCTCCTCCAAAATCCTCACCGGCCAAACAATATTCAACCCATAAAACAGCGCACTTCCCATCGCAAAACTCAACAAAAACCCCAGCTTATACATATCCTTACTCGCCTGCCCCACAGCCGTCCCATCCCCCAAACTCCCTGCAATCCCATGCACCGTGAACCCAACGCCCCCCGCCCACGCCGCAATCGCGCGTAGATTCCACCCGTGGAAATAAGCATACACGCTCCCGGGTTCCTTCGTGTACAGACTGGGCACGTGGAAGTTCCCCCGTCTCAGGATCCAGTAGTCCACGATCATGATGCCGCAGGTCGGCATTAGGAAGACCGTATAGCTACCCAGAAAAGTCAAAAAGGATTGTGCAGACGAGATAATCTTCCAGGGGACGCAGAGCGGCGCCAACAATGCGCAGAGGATCTGCCCGCGGACGATGTTGATGTATCTAGGCAGCAGGCCCGAGAGGTCCGCGCCGACGGGGAGGGAGTTTGTGCCGGCGTTGGTGGCGATTATGGCGAGGACCATGCCCTACACATACACTCACTTGTTAGCACCCACCTCATCTCATATAACTTGTAAGGGACGTGTTGGTGCATATGGTATGGAGGGAACATACGAGACTCGCAAAGAACATCCCCGCCCTAGCCTGCGCCCCCCAATACTGGGATAGAATCTCATCGTACAAATCCCACACATTCCAGAAGCTCTTGCCGAGGAATTGCGTCGTCGCGCTTGTCGTCGCGCAGCTCACGAACATCACGAGCACTTTGCTGATCAAGATACCCAGACTCTGCGACCACGTCGCCTGCGACGGCCGCGTCGCGTACCGCGCCACATCAGGCTGGTTCACGAGAATTGGACACAAAGCGCCCATCACGCTGTTAATCGCCTGAATCATGGGCCAGACCAGCGCGGAGCCGTGCAGGTTAACCTGTCCGTCGAAGGTGAAATCGCCCAAACTCCCGCCGTTCATGTGCACTGCCCAGCCTAGGACGCCCAGCAGGGCAACGGTGGTATACACAGCCTTGACGACGAATAAATGGCGCAGGACCGTGGGATGCAGAAACATAACCCCAAACTGGACGATCCAGAACACAAAGAACGCAAGCAGATCACGACTTGTTATCCCGGCAGAGAGTGGGAGTCTATTGGGCAGATTGACCCAGGAGTTACCGAAGATGCACCGCAGACACACACTCGTGATCATGCCCCCGTAATACGACTGCGTGGCGAAGTAGATTATTGCGACGGAGGCACGAACAATCACGAAGAGGCGGGATCCCCCGATTCCGGAGGAGGCGCGGATGTAGACGGGGTATCCGACGTGGTAGCGGGTTGCGCCGCGGGAATTGAGCACGACGATTATGGATAGGATGAAGGAGCCGATTACGGCGGCGAGGAGGCAGTGCCACCAGCGCTGGGAGCTAGTTAGGGCAAGCAATGACTTGGGGGGAGTTTGGGTGGCGTACCAGGCCGAGACTGATCAGCGTCGCACCTAAATTGTAGCTGCTCGGGGAGAAGGTGGTTGTGAGGTAGTATGTGAAGAAGTGGAGGATTGTCCATGTTCGATGCTCTACCGTATACAGCTCGTTAGCATACCCTTGACAATTGAAGCTATCCTGGATGACATACCCGGCGGCGTGGGAAGCAGATCCTCGTTAAAGTACGCCGCGCCCTTCTCCGGGGCATCGCGGGTTTGGATGTACTTCTTTGCGTTGGCCAGTCGTGACCGGGTGGATGGGCGCATCTTGCACGTTGCCTGCTGGGACAGGTTGTGGTGAACTAGGGCTGGGCGCGACCGGGGGTTCGCGAGTCATATACAGACGCTAGCTGTGGCGTTGATAAGAGCTCCATCATGCATGGATTCTTGGCTCCATACACAACCTGGAGGGACCCCGGGTGATTGATACAGATAGTGATAGCGGAGGCGCCGATCCTGATAACGTCGGAGCTCCGACGACCGACGAGGGCTGGAGAGGAAGAAGGGCATCATAGCGTATGGTTGCAGTATGAAGAGTAGAATAAGCTTTACCTAGCTAACCGAACTCGAGGCTGGGTTGGACTTCTATACAGTTTGTATGCCGTGGTGGATAGATAACTACACGCAGTCGGTAGGGTAAATACCCGTTGACTTAGGGCTACAGCCATCAGTTGAAAAAGGTCCGATAATATGGGCGTTCGATCAATCGCTCAAGGGAGTGGTTTAAACATTAGATAAACCGGCGAGGAGTAGCCAATCTTATTTCGAATGTTACCTTGACATTTAAAAAGAAGTTTCTTTGTTGCGATCGCATCAATACACGAGAACAAAGGAGTAGTTCACACTGGACAAAAAAACAAAAAGAATAGTCGCGCCCGGGATCGAACCGGGAACCTTCCCGGTATTCTACCATAGGCAGGAATGCTCACTCTGTGAACGGGAAATCATAACCATTAGACCACGCGACTGCTGGTTGAGAAATACTTGTAATCTATAAATAATATAGTAAATAAACTTTACCAAGCTCCCTTTCGAGGAGATCGGTTTGCGCTCTTTTTTTGCGGATTATGCGCGCTTGTGGGACGTCTAACACTGATATGAGTCAATATGCTTAGTGTCTACATAGATGATACTTCGATTAGTGTGCTACAGGTTGTGTTCGAGGTTGACTCTCGTTGTTGGATATATCGCGGTATGGTTCTGAAGTAGTGGATGGATAATATATATTTGGAGCGCGATAGGCTTGCAAGTCCAATATTTTGCGTTAATTGGGCCATCTCGATGCTCGCTATGCTCCGAAGGAAAGCCGGAGCTCCCTGTGACTAAGTGGACTACGATACAACTGGGTCAAGCGCCCGTAGAAAGTACAAGCAAAGTTGATGTAGATAGATTCATGGATGGCGGGGGCAAGGCCATTGCACCTTTGTATCTCTGTGCTCTGAAACAATGGCCATCACCACAGTGGTAGCATGGTTGGAATAACCATCCGTACCACAGTCCTTGCCAGAAAGGCACATGTAGTTGACATCCACCTCATCGCCAACTCCAGAGTCAAGGACCTGTACATAATCGCTATCAAGGCACCTGTAAACAAGAAGCCCGTCCTGTCTATCGAACATGCTGAGTACAAGCTGTAGCCTGCTGTGCTACCACGACAGGTATGAAAGAGCGAACGGATCGCGATTGAAAGAAAGATGCAGTGGAACAGAAATAAGCCAAGCGTCCAAAGATAGGCAAGAAAAATCAAGAAGCTTGAACATCCAAACGAAATCATTCCAGTTCTAATGATGAAATCCAATAAACAAAAACACCACCCAATGTCTATACTAATCTACAACGGATTCTTCCTCGGCCTCCCCCTCCCCCTCTTCGCCCCACCTTTAAGCGCCGGTGACCCCTTGGGCGTCGTCTTTGGTGTAGGGTTTGGCGACGCCCCCCACTCATCCTGGTCCAGATTGGGCGTTTGCCTTGGCCGTCCACGCTTCTTCGGCGCAGGCGCAGGGGAAGGGGCAGGCGCCGACGTCGGCGCCCTCTGCGCCGGCCGTGCCCTAAAAACAGCCGGCGAAACAGGGGACGGCGCGTCCTCGCGCACAGCCCGCGCGACGCGGTCAGCCTGCCGCTCGTATGAAAACAGGTCTTCCGCGGTGCTGACGCCCGCTAGATTGCGGTGGGTTGCGCGCGGTGGTTTGAGGTATGAACTCGCGGGCACGGGTTGATAGGGGCTCTGGTGCGGGCGCGGAGGAACGGGCTTTGGGCGGCCGAATGGGCGCAGGGACGCAGCGGCAGCGGCAGCTTCGGCTTCAGCCTCGGCGTACCGATCTGGTCCACTGTTCGTGAAGAAGAATGTCAAACCGGCGTACAGCTTTAATAAACTCTGGAGGTATGTGAAGACCAGATACGGCAGCAGGAAGAGGATATCGCTCGGGTGGCGGAAGAAATACGGTGCAATCTTGATGACCTTCGAAACCAGCATGACGTATATCAAATAGGTGAGTGCGTTTGGCTCCAGACCGAGTCTGCTGTTGCGGAGCGTGTATATCTGCGCGATGTCGTTGAATGCCGTGAAATTTATGAACCAGATGAGATACACTTTCCAGGTGCAGACCGGCTGTTTAAAGAAGGTACAGAATGTGAAGACAGCGGCGCAGTGGTTTCGCCAGGTGCTGCGGTATTCCACAACAATTTGAGAAAGAAGGCCGCCAAATGTAGACGAAACGGTTGTCTCGATGCACGTGTCGGCGGAGTGCTGAATTTTCACCTTGAAGCCCTCCTTGATATTCCAGCGGGTAATGAAGGCGTCGATGTCGCCGTCGTCTGCCTCAAATTTACCAAAAAGATAGCACTGGTCCACAAATGCATCCCGGAAGCGGCAATTTGTTATAATGGTAGATCGATGCGCGGAGGTCAGACTTGAAACAGCGACTACACCACCATCTAGAGCGTTGGTGGTGTGAAGTTCAAAATTCTGACGCTCGAGATATATCGCGCCGAGCATGTTCCAGAAGGAGCTCAAGCCTGTCTCGCTGCGGCGGCCGCGCTTCTTTGTGCCGACAAGGCCGACTTTACCCTCCTCATTGTTAAAGGGGGCGATGAGGGCTGGGAGGAAGCGCGGAGAGGGCCAGAAGACGTGTTCGTCGAGGAAAACGGTGACCTTGGTTTTGACATGGCCCAGCCCGTAGGCAATTTGTTGGCGCTTGGTAGCCTCCGAGTAGTGGCAAGATTTGACGTTGATGTTAGTGTGGGGGAAGCGCTGCTCGTAGGGAGCCACGATGGGCTTCGTTGCCTCGACCAGTGCGCTGCTGTTTGTTACA
The DNA here is from genome assembly GCF_047715735.1 of Aspergillus multicolor. Taxonomy (NCBI): domain Eukaryota; kingdom Fungi; phylum Ascomycota; class Eurotiomycetes; order Eurotiales; family Aspergillaceae; genus Aspergillus; species Aspergillus multicolor. The sequence continues at coordinate 370,836 of NW_027395956.1, forward strand.
ATGATGATCGTGCTTGGCTTGTTGGCGAGGCATGAATTGAGGCACTCTTCGAAATCGGGATTCCGACGCGGGTCAGAGGTTGGGAGAATCACCGTGCAATCTGTCGGACGCACATTTGGTCTTTCTGGCACAGGCGTCACGCGGTGTTTCCAGATGGCGCCGTAGAGGAGACCGACCATGCGGAGGTATCGAAAAGCGACAAGGTACAAGAAGTATGTGCCCATCTGGTCGGACATGGCCTTTCCGACATAGAATTTGAGAGGTTCCCATATTGACATATTGTATAGACTGCTAAAGATGCCGGAGAATAGACGTCTGACCCATCTTGGGAGGAATCTGGCAGGAGTGCCGCTGAATGCGCCATTGATGATTCCGCCCCATGAAAGCTTCTTGTATCTCTTGAAGAACTTAGTTTGGCATTTTGTGTCACAGTTGAAGAAAAAGCTGATGATGATGCGCAGGAGCCATTCGATTAGGCGCCAGATGGGGTGGAGATATCGTCGAAACGGCGCGAGGAGGGGTGAGGTGAGTGCCAGAGGTACTAGGAGAAAGGCGATGATGACTTTGAACATGGTGGCGGAGTACGACTCGACGGCTTTTCATCAGTGAGATTTTTGAATTGTTGAGAATATGGCGGGTAAAAAATGCACCAAGCAAAGATTATATAGAGTTCGTTGTCGCCTGTTCAAAAATAGGTTAGACAGACCCTTTGCTGAGATGTTAAAGACCTCGAGATAGCAGGCTGCTGAAGAAATCCAACTATGCCCCCGTCTCAAGATAGTTGGGAAAGAGGAATTCTGATGCAGACAAAGAAACCAACACCAGTGAACTCTGTAAATAGCACAACCAGTAAAACAAGTGGCGGACAAAGAGAACTGGCTAGGGCTTTGTCGCATCACGCGCGCCTCAGTCTCAGGTGAAAGAACGCAAACCGTGGATCCTGTCGCATTGCAGTCACCGAGCCCGTTGATTGTCCGCAATGTTTGCTCAAGCTCTTTGGAAAAGTACTAATACGTAGGTAGCTGGAGATCGGGATCGAAGTATCGCTAGTCTGATTTTGACAACCTTGAAGTAGCCCTGCCCACACAATCATGCATCCACCAGCACTGGCTCTCGATTTGCGGAGCTGCAGAGCAAGTCTATAAAGCAGAAAAACAAAAGAGAGATAATCACCTTCACAAGGAACCTCGCATGTCCTATCCCCATGTGTGTCCCGACCCAGGCTACACACTCCCGCATAAGCGCCTGCATTGCAGATGGGGCAATCGGTAGCCAAGTAGCCACAAATAGCGGCGGATGTAGGATTAACCCATATAAGGCTAATCCGAATTTATGTTGGTTAGGGGTTTCCCCGGGATTGCAGGTGCGCCTTTTCGAGTCATCAAACTCGCAAAAACTTCAGGCAGGTGGCAGGGGATAGAAGCGATTTGCCCTAGCCATGAGCCCACGCCGGAACCCCAACTGAGCTGGTCCAATACCTAGGCCGTGTCGAAGTCACATACCCGACCGCCGTAGGCTTGAGCTCATCGCCCCAGGCTTACTCCCACAATTTGAGGTCGTGATTGAGCGCCGTAGTTTCTTGTTTGAGAGCGTAAAGTTCACTGAAGAACCTCTCATAAGACATGTACCTACTCAATGAACCTTCTTAGGATCCGAGAAAAATTCGAACAGATGCCCCAGCAACTAATCTGATCGAGCGCATCACTTGCCATATTGATCTGCAGCACTGGAGTTAGACCACAATATGTAGGGGACTCCACCGTAAGAAATCATCATACCTGAGATTCAGCCTGAACTCTGGATCCACCGGCAGCAAGCTTCGCATTCATCCAGCACATGAGCCCGCCCGTGAACAAAGCGACCGAAACCTCAAACCCGCACTGCGGTTCTCTTCCTGCCTCAATGGTTCGGTGTGCAAGGTCGAGCATCTCCTGGACATTATGCATTGTTCTCGCGGAGTCCCCACTCCGACACCATCTGCGAAGAGAGTCCTCAGCGAGTTGAATATCCTCGTCTAGCCCCGAACGGCCCGCGAAGAGGTGGAGATCGGAGACGTTAATATCAAGATGAATGCGCGCGAGAAAGTGTAGGAGAAGTGCCGCGTCCGGTGCTGGAGCTCCATCACTATGGTTAGTGTGGTACGCACTCATCCATGCATCTAACGCATCACGTAGCCACGTCTGCCGCTCGACTAGACCCTCGCCAGGCCCCGTACCCTCCGACCCACGGATGAATGCTGAATGTAGTACGAGGTTCAGCGACTGTCTCCACTCAAATATGTGCGTGAACAGAGCGTACATGAGCAGCGTCTTGCTGAAAGGATCGATCGGCGCGTATGGCGGTTTGCGTTCGATCGCGGGGTATAGTAGACAAGTATCGAGTGGCACCATGAAGTACGTTGATGGGGGTATCTCAGCGGGCCCGAGAAGAACCTTCCATGCGGCGGCAGACTTTGCCTCCCAGAAGGTCTCGTGGCAGGGAAGGACGAGGTTTACGGTCTCGGCCTTGGAGATATACGGTTGATTGTAGAAGAGTGCGGGAAATTGGAGGTCGAATAGCTGAGCAGTATTAAGTCAACGTCAATGTTAATGCGCGTATACGGGAAAGGAACACTAGGGAACAGGTGCTTACGTAGATGGAAAGTCCTAGTCTTTTTCGCTGCTCCGCGCCAATCCAAGACCGCCATGACTGCTGTAGTTTGCCGCGCATCGAGCGCGAAAGCTCCTCATCGGCGCATGGGGGTGATAATGGCTTCGGACGGCAATCGAGCAGTCTGCAGCGGCGGCACGCGGTGACCAAAATTCCGCGCGCGCCCTCTGCAAACTCGAACGCGAATTTCTGCCCAGACCAGGTGGCTGCAGTGCAGAGGAAGAGTAGCGAAAGAATGTTATCGGTTTCTCGGAGCTGAGTACTTCAGTCAGTAGGCAGAGAGACCTATCAAGGATGCCAAACTCACAAATGAGGTATCAAGAGCTTGTATCCTGGAGAACATAGTTACTACCGGACGGAGATAGACTGCGACAAACCGCTTACGGTCGCTCCTCGAGTAACTCGATCCTAGAAGCATCATGGCCAACAGTAGAAAAGGCGGAGCGGTTGCTGCTGCAAACGTATTTCGATGGATGGCCGGAAACCGGGGATGAACGTGCTCAAAGAACAGTCGGAGAAAGTATCCTAGAATTTCAGAAGTCGGGAAATGGCCGTCGTCGGGTGGAAGTAGACCATGGTGTACCGATGACTCTTGCTGAAGGGCGGTCAGTATACGCGCCCTGGTATCAGCATCGACCGCAAGGTGCGGCGCTGGCCCATCGTCGAGGGTGCACATAGACAATAATTCGTGCGCATCAACCCAACCGTCCGCATCTGGGACAACTAGTACCGGTGCTTGCGGTGGGAAGAGAGGTTCTGGGTTGCCATCGCCGTCGGCATCAGGCCAATGATCATTGTTGTCAACTGTTGTACTGCTGCCACCCCCAGCACGACCTTCCGTGTTGATTGGTAGGGCATTAACGTGCGAAGGATACTCGTGCACCGGCAACGAAGCAGTCGTCATACAAGCCGGTGGAGCCATATCCAGAATCCAAGCCAGGTCAGCATCGAATGACCCTTCGCCATAGATGCCGTAGCACCCATCAGGAAGCGTCGGGTAAGACTGATGACTTAGTGGAGAGTCATAGGCCCTAGAGGTAGCCGTGGTATAGCATTCAGGATCGTTCCGACCTGCAGTGCCCCCGGTCCAGGGAGCTTGCATGCTGGTATAGATAGCGGGAGACTTAATCTCTGGTTGTCGATGACTAGCCCCAGTATGCTCCGTGGGAGACTCCCGTATCAAATGTGGCGTCGCATCGGTAACCGTAGCAGGCCGTTGGTCCTCGATTGTAGGATGGAGTCTGAGATGGCGTTTCAAGACATCACTGATCGAGCATTAGCATGAGCTAGTCTCCTATCGAGGAAACGTCACGATTACCTCCGGGTAAAGCGTTTGTCGCATACTCCGCAGGAGAACCTTGCGCTGGGTTTGTCTGTAGCGCAGTGGACGTTAGCACAAGCGCGTATGGAGGAGAAAAGCTAGAGAAACGTACGATTCTCGGCGTGTCGAGTGAGGTTCTCGACTCGCGAGAAGGACTTGTCGCATTTTTGGCAATTAAAAGTGCGCTCGCTGGGGATGCTACTAGATGTGCGATGGCGCTTCGCAGATTGCATCCTGGGCTGGGGTGGATGGCGGTGGACGTGGACTTGGAGAGTGGAAGGTGGAGGGAAGCGGGCCACGGCGGCCGATAGCGATCAAAACGGCCTAATCAGGGAAAGTGCGTAATTCATGCCCAAGAGCTACTCAGTCACGTGGTGTACAAACCTGAGCTAAGCCATTTTAGGATGAAAGCCTAAATTTGAGGGCTGCCCCCATCATCTCTCCAGAATCCAGATCGCTCCACTCCACTTCCACTCCGTGTTATGCCTGCGCCAGAGTCTTTAGTTCTTTTTTTTCATCATAGATTGGAGCTTTGACGATCTGTAATAAAGTACACCGAGCCAGCTACTTTTCTATGACAAGCTCAGTGTTATCTCCCCGACCAAGTCAGTTCCTTCTCCACAATCCAAGACTCGCTCAGTGATCCTGCCGCCAGCTGGTAGGTCCCCGCCTCCACCTTCCACTCTTTGGCAATCTCATCCCAGTAGCTAAACGCATCCTTCTTCTGCAGCTGTATACTGACTAGTTCTGTCTCACCGGGAAGCAGCCAGACTTTAGCATACCCTTTAAGCTCGCGCGCCGGACGCCAGACCTTCGCCCTTGATGGGACCACAAACACCTGCACCACTTCGTGGCCGGGGTATATGCCCGTATTCTCCACGGTGACTGAAATAGCTATGCTCGAAGGCGTCATCTCGCGGATGACAAGCTCGGAATACTCAAACGTGGTGTACGACAGCCCGAACCCAAACTGCCACTGCGCGGTGCGCTCGACATCCGGATGCCGATAGCCGACTTGAACCCCTTCAGCGTACCGAATCGTATAACCATTGTCGGTCAACCTTGCCGGGAAGTGGTCGAAACTCGGCACGTGGCCCTGGTCGAATCGCTTCGGCCAAGTCGTCGCAAGCCGACCGCTAGGATTTGTCTTTCCGGTCAGAATATCAGTCACTGCTTGCCCGCCTTCTTGACCAGGAAAATGTGCATTCAGGACTGCGTCAACGTCCTCGACGAACGGTGAAACATCGATTGGATTGCCGCAGTTTAGGACCAGGACCGTTCTGTGCGAAACAGCGGCTACGGCTTTGATGAGCTTGACTTGTGCTTCGGGGAGCCTGTTCGTTACTAGATCGAACCCCTCGGATTCGTACTCATGATTTCGGCCGGCGAATATGATGCTTACGTCGGAGGAAGAGGCTGTCTGCACGGCTTCTGCTATGCAGCCGCGCTCGTTGACATACTCCTCGTAGCAGAGGACCGCACCATGCGGTGTCGGCTCGTAGTCGTTCTCCTTCGGGACTCGAGCGTTTGTTACGAGACGGACCTGGTAGGGTCTTCCGGCAAGCATCGAGACAGGAGCCCTGTGCTCTAGCCGAGCTGGCTCGAAGAGGAAGTCTTCCATGGAGACTTCGGCCTGCTCGGATAGCGAGCCGACCAGCTTGTCATCCACATACAGCGAGAAAACACCCGTCACTCGTGCTGCCAAGGTGTGCATTCCCGTGGTGGTTGGCGTAATCGTTGTTGAGATCTCAAACCGGAAACCTGTCTCCTTTAGCCCCGGCTTTAGATCGCGGACCATTGCTACGACGGGGACCGTCTGCTGCTCCGTGTATGCAGGCTCATCACACCCGCTGTTATAGTATGCAATATCGAACCCAGGCTCGCCGCCATGGGACTCTGTCTGGGCAAGAGGCACAATGGGGACGATCCGGTTTGTGTTGACACCCCGAACATACTGGACGAGCGATGGCACAGGATGAGCTGTCCGGAGACACTCAAGCGACCGTTGAACGTACTGAGGAGGCGCACTGGCACTGCCTCCGCCGCTGATGACGGGCTCAGCTGCGGGAACCCCGATCACGGCTATCTTTGGCGCAAGACGCATATCCAAGGGCAGGACGTGATGTTCGTTCTTCAAGAGAACAATTCCCTCAGAAGCAATCCTCAGGGCGAGGGCATTGGTCTCTGGCCGGATCTCCGAGCGTTCAGGCGCACCGGACACGCTGTCCTTGGCCGCCTCAACGAGAGCAAGAACTCGTGCGGCGCTTTCGTCAATTGTCTTTTCTTCGACGAGTTCTTCTCGCACTGCATTCATCAGCCTTTGGCCACGGAACACAGTCGGCCCAGGCATCTCCAGGTCCAGACCGGCATTGATTGACGCAGCGGTCGACTTTGTTGCGAACCAATCGGAGATCAAGCAGCCATTATACCCCCAATCGTCACGCAGAACCTCCTTGAGAAAGGGACTTTCCGTCGTATGCACACCATTTAGCTTGTTATAACTGTCCAGATCAGCCAAAACCCGCCCGAAACAAGCAGAACACCCACCTAACCATCAAAGCCGCCGGCTCACACCCCCTGAGCAGCTCCTGAAACGCCGCGAGATAAACCTCGCGCACCGTCCGCCCATTATAGTCCTCCAAGACATCATAGCTCCTCCTCATGAACTCACTCTCATTGCACGCAAAGTGCTTCGGGCAAGCCGCCAGTCCCTGGGCCTGTATCCCGCGCACAATCGCCGCCGCCAGCTGCCCTGAGAGCAGCGGGTCTTCACTGAAGCACTCGAAGTTCCGGCCGCCGCGCGGATCCCGGTGGATATTTATCGTTGGACCGAGAATCACCTGCGCGGACTTGAGCTTTGCTTGCTGGGCGAGACATCCTCCGAGCTCTTTCATCAGCGCGTTGTTCCATGTTGAGCCGTAGAGCGTTGAGCTGGGGAAGACGGCGGTGGGCGTTCCGTGATGCAGGTCTGAGCCTTTGACGCCGTTGATTGAGTCGACGATCTGGATGTGGTCAGTTGACGACTGGATCTTGGTGGTGGTGTTATGCGGGACGCAGAGGCTTACTTTGAGAGGTGGAATACTCAGTCGAGGGATGCCGGTGGAGTGCACAAAGTCTGAGCCTGAGAGGAGAGCGATCTTTTCGTCTAGTGTCAGTTCTGGCAATAGCTCTGGGTATGGTAACTTTTGGTGGTCTGAGCCGACATCTTGCAAAGCCTCAGAGTCCGAGATCTCGTCGACGCAGACTCCAGACTCCAGTTTGACGTTATGCGCGACAGCGACGACGTGCGTGTCATTTTCGGTCGATATTTCAGCAAGCGACATTGTATAGGGAGGGGGAAATGAATGGCCAAGGCAACTATGAGCTTGGAGCTGCTTCAAGATTAAAGAGACACGACCGTCCACTTGTCCCAACTTGCCATCATCCTCGGCAAAGGGTGTCCGTCCACCTTGGGAGGCCGTTCCTCGGATAATCCGGGGTAAAGTGGACGGCGACCACGCCATTCGCAACCCCCGGTCATCCCCACAAAAGTCTGGCATATAATTGACGAGGGCTCATCTGGGGTAATCCGCCACACTTTACTACCTTGCTTGGACTGATCACTCATAATGACTCCTTCTACCGATGAAGACCACAAACATGTGGAGAAGCATGTCGAAGACATTCTCCGGCCGGACGCCCAGCAACTTGTGCCACTGATGACCGTGCTCTGGGAATCTCGCAAGATCCTCTTCTACTCGCTATGCTGCTGCATCGGCTCCATGCTCTGGGGCTTTGATGTGGGCGTCAACACCATCACCATGGCTCTCCCTGCGTTTAAGATGGTCTACGGGTACGAGTATGAGGGTGAGCTCCTGATCGATGCAAAGTGGAATGCTCTATGGACGGCCATGACCTCCATCGGTATGATTATTGGAGGCGTCATCTGTGGAACGCTTTCAGACCGCTGGGGAAGAAAGGCAGGAATGCTCGTGGGATCCGTCCTGTCCGCGGTGGGCGTGGCTGTGCAGTATATCTCGGAGAGCGCTGGTGTTTTGCTCGCTGGCAAAATCGTACTTCACCCGCCAAAACCTCAACTCCCTCTGCTGACATACCTAGATCAACGGTTTCGCCATGGGTTTCTTTCTCTCAACAGGCCCAATCTACGTGTCCGAAGTGGCCCCGATCCGAATCCGGTCCGCCCTCATCGCAACAACCAGCTTTTTCATCTCCGCCGGTCAAATGGCCGCCATTGGAATCGGCAACACCCGCTTCTCCATCATGACGCCAGCCGCCTACAAAGTCGTCTTCGCAGCCCAATGGGCTTTCCCAGGTGCAATCATTCTCTTCCTGCTCATCCTCCCCGAGAGTCCACGGTATCTAGTGCGCAAGAACAAACTCGACGCAGCCGCAAAAAGCCTCAAAGCCCTTCACACTTCACAACACGATATTCCCCTCGCAATCTCCACCCTTCACCAAGAAATCACTGCCGAAGCGACATCCATCGCAACAACCCAAAGCTACACCGACTGCTTCCGCGGCCCAAACTGGCGCCGCACCCGCATCGCCTGCAGCATGTTCCTAATCCAGCAATTCAGCGGCATCGCCCTGTACGCTCAAGCCCTCTACTTTCTGGGAATCAGCGGGTTTAATGTGCAACTCTCTTTCCAGCTCGCGCTCGGCGGCTTTGGCGCCGGCCTGCTAGGCAACGTCATCTCCTGGGTTGCAATGGGGTACATCGGACGCCGACCGATGCTGTTCACCGGCACACTTATCAACTTCACAATCCTCTTAACCGTCGGCATCGCAGGTATATTCGACACACATAAATCCGCGATGCTCTACATCGCCATCATGATCAACTTCGTGCAACTCATCTACGCCCCCACCATCGGGGCCGTGTCGTGGAGTATCAGTGGAGAAATCAGCTCCGCCACCCTGCGGGCCAAGACGCAGGCACTGTGTACACTTACAAACGCGCTTTCGAACTGGCTGTTTAACTTTATCACCCCGTACCTCATTAACAATGACCAGGCCGATCTGGGCGCCAAGGCCGCCTTTGTGTGGGCAGCGCTCACGGCGATTGCGGCCGTATGGGTGTGGTTCGAGGTGCCCGAGACAAAGGATTTGTCGTTTGCGTGTCTGGATCGCGCGTTCAGGGAGGGGGTTGCTACGAGGAGGTTCCCTGGGCCTGGGGAGGGAGAGAGGGGTGATGCTGAGGGGAAGACTGGTGGTGTATGAGTGTGTTTTAAATGCGTATCGTAAGCCTGCAGCAGATGATTGATGGCTTGATCGGTATTCCTTGAAGATGAAGCCTCAACTGACTCTTACCCGTATATCTCTTGAAAGCATATCGAACCAATCCATTACAACTCGAGGACCCTAAAGATGGAACCTATCGCCTCGGATAATCCACCGCGGTCATTCTACCGTGACATTCCCATCAGGACTTGGTTGTGGATATTCCGTCCACCTGAGGCCCGCTCCACTCCACAAAATCCATCGATGTCTCCGTCTCCACCATGGGAATGGATTTGGAGTACTTAACTCCCACCATCACACATCCTCCATCGCCCACAAGCTCACAAGCGCACTCCTCACTCCCTTTACCTTCTCGATCCTAATACTCACCAAGCCACCATGCCCACCACATTCTACAACCCCATAATCCCAGGCTTCAACCCGGACCCCTCCATCGTGCGCGTCGGAAGCGACTACTTCCTCGTAACCTCGACGTTCGAGTACTTCCCCGGAATCCCCATCTACCACAGCAAAGACCTACTGAACTGGACGTTGATCAGCCATGTCCTAACGCGCCGCTCGCAGCTGGATATGCGCACGACTGAGCCGAGTGGGGGCGTTTGGGCGCCGACGATACGGTATCAGCCTGCGGAGGCTGTGGAAGGGAAGGAAGGGAAGGGAAAGGGGAGGTTCTATGTTAGTGTTGGCTGTACGCAGCGGTTTCGGCCCAAGGAGTGGGTGGGTTCTCTCCTTTTCACTTTCTTTACTTGTGTTAGATTCGAGGGCAAAGGCTAATGATGTGTTGTTTGTGTGTAGGACATCGTGATCCCTCGCGGATTCTACGTTACCACGGACGATATCTGGGCCAGAGATTCATGGTCTGAGCCCGTGTATTTCGATGTCCCGGGGATAGACCAGGACGTAAGTGCCGCTCTGCACCCCCGCTCAATACACAGACATAGAACCAACAGTCGAGGTGCAGCTCTTCTTCGACCACAACGGCAAAACCTACCTCAGCGCCGTAAACCAAATCACCGATCCCTGCATCCAAAAGCACGCCCTCGGGTTGGCAACATTCACCGTCGAGATCGACCTCCCTAGCGGCCGATGTCTTTCCCAACCAACCTGGAACTGCATTTCGCGGCATGGTCTCGGGATCGCAGAAGGGCCTCATGTCTTTCAAAAGGACGGGCATTACTACCTGTCTACTGCTGAAGGTGGCACAGATGAGGGACACCAGCAGTGGATTCGGAGGAGTAGGGAGGGCCCCTTGGGGCCGTGGGAGGATGCACCGGCGGGCGTGAATCCGATTTTGTGGAATGCGGAGGACGAAGAGGTTCGGTGTACGGGGCATTTGGATTTCGTGGAGACGGAAGAAGGAAATTGGTTCGCTGTTTTCTTGGGCGTGAGGGTTATTCAGCCAGAACATGCGGATGGGGAGGGCATGGCGAAGCTCTCGCATCTCGGCCGCGAGACGTTCCTTGCGCCAGTGGAGTGGCAGAATGGATGGCCGGTTGTCAATGACGGAAAACACATCTCCCTCGAGATGCAAATGAAGCCTCCAACCAGCCCGACCGGGAAAGAAAAAGACGTGACTCAACACAGCCAAACATCCTGGCGCGACGACTTCACATCCCCCACCCTGCAACTCGGCTGGTATCATCTCCGCACGCCGCTGAAGCGTGAGTACTCGCTCACCGACACACCCGGATCTCTAAGTCTCTACGGCAACGCGTACCGGATCCACGACTCCGAGAGCCCGAGCATGCTTTTGCAGAAGCAGACGGCGCTATCGGGTGATTGGCGCGTGGGACTGCGCTTTACACCGGAAAAGCCCCTCGAGGAAGCCGGGATGGCGATCTGGTGGTCGCAGTTTGCGTATGCGTCGATTGGGATTAGGAAGGCTGCAGCGGGGACAGAGGGAGCCGGGTATGAGGTGCGGTTTCGCGGGTATACCGGGGTGGGCGATGAGTTCGAGGTATGTCTCACTTAGGTACCTCCATCCATCTAACCCTGATAGGACTGGAGCCATTTACAACATTAATACCAGGCATAGAGCTAACGAACCTTGCAGGAGAATATTCACCCGATCACCTCCACCACCGAACTTGAATTGCTGATCCGCGCCCGCCCATCCAAATACGAGCTCCTTTCCTCTGTCCCGGGGCAACAAGAACCCACCAAGCTCGGCGAGATCGCGAGCTCCGCGCTGACGGTCCGGCATCCTGGCCGCGAGTCGCCGAACACCGGGGCGCATTTTGCGATCTATGCACAGGGGGCGTACGGGATGCCCTGTTTGCAGCCCGCGGTGTTCTCGTTTGCGGAGTGGAGGGCTGTGTAGTTGCTCACCACCGTGGTCTATTGCATTCACTAGAATTGAAACCTTAAACTTTTCCAGTCTTTCGATCTTTCCTTTTCCTTTGCGTGCCGTTGGTGACGGCCAACAACCCGGGGGGTTACTCTAGTACTATTGCCATAACGCTTTTGTTTCATGTGGCAATAGTTGCAGGTATCCAGTCCGTCAAGCCCTACTTAGGTATGGTATCCAGAAGTCTTAATATGGTGCTTTGGGCGCATGTTGAATGGGCAGATTGATAACCTCCGCCTTTATATGAAAATAGGCTGTGATTTATACTTTTTTTTTTGTTCAAAACTCAGGAGTAGGGTACGATTTTGTATAATTCTTTCTTTTACTGCATGTAATAGTCATTCCATGCGTACCCTTGCCTGTTGATCAAGCATATAACAAACCATACTTAGACAGATTGAATGTCGTTTCCACTACCCATGCCCTCGGCCTTGGCCTTAGCCTCCACTTTCCCACCCTGTCTGTTACGCCTAGCAGCACGAATCTTTATCAAGAGAGAAGTCCAACCTCCAGAGACTCGATATGGCCACTCAAATGACATACTGGCTTTCTCCCTCGCCCTCTGCCGCCCATCCATATTGCCATACAGATGCTGGTTCTGCTTCGTGACGAACAACTGCCTGAAGGACGCAGTGCAAGCAACAATAATGGCGGTGCCTGTCTCCACGGAAGCCCAGAGCCATAACCAGGGCACCTCGCGCACAGTGTGGTGAAAGTGGACGATTGTTACGCGCAGGATTGCAACGGTCATGATTAGCACCGTGGCTGAGAAGATGGACGTCAGGAGGATCTTTTTGCGGAGGTTGATTTGGATGCGCCAGAGGATGAGCATGGGTATTGAGAGGACTAAAGACGGTATACGAGGATTCGGTCAGTAGGAGGGACTATGGTATATCGGACTTATCAAACCTAATGGACAAGCGAAGACTGGGCGCGGCGGACGTACTCATCAAATCTGTGACAACATCCGCAACACAGTTAACGTAGAACAGCCGCTTCTTGACCTGGACTTTCGCAGGCGTGTCGCATTGAACTGGAAGCACGAGATGTCGTTAGATTACCATAATCAACCTAGGTAGCTGCAAGGAACCACTAGAGCGGTATGCCGCAAAGTCATCAATATGCGAACTCAAACTCACTAGCAATATCCTTAAAATCCACTGCCATGCACTTATAGTCCGTATCAACAACAGACATAATCCCCAGTCCAACCGTCACAACCAGCACAACCAGCCACCAAAGCTGGTGACTTCGAATTTTCGTCCCGAGCCGGCGAAAGAATACAAGGAACGCCAGCTTGATGCACCAGAGACAAAGCGGGTAGAGCATGTTAAGCGGGATCATGGCGCGGTAGAAGCCGGTTATGTCCTTTGCTATGGTCTCCCAGCTCTCGCTATCCATCTCGTACGTCTGGTACAATGCCGGCCCTTTTATCTGCCAGATTATGGCGGATGCGAGGTGCATTGTCCACGCGAGGATGACGAGGACGTCGTCGAGCAGGAAACATGTGTGTATATGGTGCCGGATTATGAGGCGGAAGAGAACGAAGAGGAGGCTTAGGGCTGTTATGGTCCATTGGACGCCCTGCAGTAGATGGAGTCAGTCAGTGGATACGTATGTGTGGAAGGACAGCCGGGTGGGGGGAAGGGGGCTGGATAGCTGACGAGAAAAGCGGCTTCAGATATTCGGCCAGGTTGACCTCCTGGCTTCTGAGGGTCGGACATGATTACCTCTCAGGGCAGATGAAGTCTGTCCCTAGGAGAAGAAAGCTCAGGATTTAGACGTAAGCTCAGATGGACACGTTCTTAAGGATCTACTCCTCTGCTACCTAGGTAGGTACATATCGTACTCTGTGCACTGTAATGTCGGTGAAGGGCATCGCTGACTCCGTTAGACCACAGCAGAATACGAGCGGACTGCAGACTTCACCCACTTCCCACCCCATTCGTTAATGCTTTCCGCGGTAGCACAGAGACGGACACTTTCCTGGCAATTGTTTGGCTGCTGGGCAGATCTCTCGTAAGCCGGCCCCCCGGTGACTGTAACCCAATAATCACCAGCATTTCTAGGTAGAATTGATAACTGAATAGCGGATGTAGGCTATGGGATGAGTTTGCGTGCGCGAAGATACAGACTGGGTATAACCTTGCTCTTCAGCCCTTAAAAGTGATCTTTAGGACAAGGGGAGTCTAACAAACCATAGTTAGACTCGGTACTTTGCGTCAGGTCCACCAGCTCACATTCTGATCTCACACCACCGGTACTTTGATACCTACCATTCCCTCAACCTAACGAGCTTGTCAATGGATGCACAACCATGCCTCTGGCGTCTCTACTACCTACCTACCTAGGTATCAGCCCCGGCTAACCATCTAGGCACCAGCTCTGGAGTGCATGACTACCGTATGGATAAGGTATGGCATCTTAAAAGCTGCCACAGTTTACATTGACCCTGTTCAGCCAAAGGTTTGAAGATATGGTACAAGCAATCCAAGATTAACAAGTAATATATCGGTATCAATTGTGGAAACCGAGCCTCACAGACTTAGCGGCTGAGACTTCGTCTTTCTTGTCCTTTATTAGCAACATCCCAACTCCGGTACATTGTACTGGTTGCCAACATGACCGGGAAGATTAGCGGCATGCGTAGCATTAAAGGCAGGAAAAAAGCCGAAGAATAAGTTTGCCAGACTGGTAAGGATATTTGCTTGCATGTATTTCTGAGGCTGAACCATCGCATGCCTATCTATCCCCTTCGCAGATGGCCTAGCCTAGCCTATTCCATCCCATCCATCCCATCCTCCCCATCTACTCTCCGTCCCAAACCCCAAACCGATACCCTGCGGCCGGATGATCATCCCTCACGCCCCTCTGTCCAGCCCCATAAACCCTCTCCCTCATGGTCCCCCCCTCACCGGGCGGCGCATAAACACCCCTCCTCCTAAGCTCCGGCACAAGTAGGCTAACAACATCCTCAAACGTTCCGGGCGTCCACACATACCCGATATTAAACCCGTCAAGGTCCGCAACAGCAACCCACTCCTCCATCACATCCGCTATCTTTTCCGCAGTCCCGATGGCAAGGGGCCCGTTCCCGCCGATACTGACGTGCGTCCCGATACTCCGCGGCGTCCACTTTGGCACGTCGGCGCCGGAGTAGGAGAGGGTGTTGAGGGTGGAGTGCACGCGCGCGTCGATGTGGATGTCGGCCGGGGTTATTTCGTGGTCGAGGGGGAGTTTGGAGAGGTCAACCCCTAAACTAGATTAGCATGGTACTTTTCAGGCGCACCTAAGTGTGGATGGAATGGCAGCGGCAGACCAATATTCGACGAATAAAACGCCAACCCCCCCTCAACACTCGCGAACTCCAGCGCCTGCTTATACTTGTCCTGCGCCTCCTCTGTCGTTCTTCCCAGAATCGGCGTAAAGATTGCAAAGACCTTGATACTGCGCGGATCTCGTCTAGCCCTCGCCGCTTCTGCCCGGATATTCTTGATTCTCGGCGCAAGGATATGCGGCGACGGCGCAGACACAAAGATTCCCTCTGCATGGCGCGCGCCGAACGCGATTCCGGCGGGTGATGTGCCGGCCTGGAAGAGGAAGGGTGTGCGTTGGGGCGAGGGGTCTAGGATGTGCGGGCCGTCGACGTGGAAGTTGGGGCTGTGGTGGTGCACGGGTTTGATGAGGCTCGGGTCGGTGTAGATTCCGCTGAGGGGGTCTTCTTGTAGTGCGGTGTGGGACCAAGAGCCTTCCCAGAGTCTTCCCAGAGTCTGTATTAGCACTTAGTAATGGGGCGTCAGTATAGGTAGGGTAGGGTTGGCAGGGAGGGGAGCGGGCTGGGTTACTTGTACAGAACGCGAAGATATTCATCTGCGATCTCGTAGCGCTTGTCGTGCTCGATTAGGGGGAGTCCGACCTTTCGAGCTCGTTAATGCCATGCTCTCACTCTACCTACCATAGATACCACCTTGATATAGTATCAGTGGGGGAAAAAATCGAAAGAGAACGTACAGCCTTCGCCGCACTCTCCTTCCAACTCGTCACAATATTCCACCCGAATCGTCCTCCCGTGAGATGATCCAACGTGGAAAACCTCTTCGCAACAACATAAGGCGCCTCATATGAGGTCGAGGTCGTGATCGCGAACCCGAGGTTCTTCGTTACGGACGCCATGGCCGTCACCGGCTACCATACATTCCGTACAGTTAGCCATCCACCTCATTACCCTAACACGGAGAAAATAGAGGTTACTGTACAATACTCGGATCCCCCATAGGAAACTGCGCCCCCTCGCGAATCGCCGTGTCCCCGTTTCCCTTGTACGTATCGTGCACCCCGAACGAGTCCGCCAGGAAGAGGGCGTTGAAGTCGCCGCTTTCCAGGATCTTCGCGAGATTCGTCCAGTACGAGAGGTCGCGGCGTTTTGTGGATGCTTTGTCGGAGGGGTGCCGCCATTGCCCGAAGGAGAGGTGCCCGACTGTGAACATGTCGAAGGCGTTGAGGAGGATGCGTTTTTTGTCGGGTTTGGGGTTCGCGTCTGATGACGATGGGGATGGGGTTGAGGGGGCGTCTGTCATTTTTGTGGATGGTACTGGGGTTCCGGGTAAGGGTGTTTACTTGGTGAGATGGAATTGTTGTATTCAGGCAATATGGTATGGATATGGATGTGAAGACCTGGGGAGTGGAGGGGTCGCGTTGCGTTGGATAGCCCATCAAGCACGTCATCTGTGCAACATGCATGCTCTCCAACCTTGAAACTAATCCTCTCGGTATAGTCCGGGTCGCACGAAGCATGGATACTGGACCGAGTCAGTAAGCCAGGACCACTTAGGGTATGGAATAATGGTGGCGGGCCCTAGGAGTCATGCGAGACGCCCTGTTGTAGAGTACCCTGACTCGTGCTTGATGACTTCCATTCTGCCAAGATATAACATAACATTGGAGTACATCTAGATATCGTCTTATCTGATCCTTCTGCAGAATCCGTCATTATAGTCAAGATATCATCTTCATCATCCTATCAACCCGGCTCCTCCCCCCGGTATCGGGCGCACGGTGCACACCATCTCAACTCCATATTATGCCAGGGGGCTTGGAGTAAACACGGCGAGGCTAGACCAGGCGCATCACCTAGCAGGGCTCTCTACAGCAGCCATTTCAGGGCCTGACCCCGGCGCCATGGCTGCACCCCCTCCCTCCTCCTGCGAAGCGCGCGCATCAAGCCTCTCCTCCCTCTTCGCAAACCACCTAATCACAAAGATAATCCCGAATTGAAGCACGCTTATACCAGACATAACGCTGTACCCCATTGTGAACTTCGGGGCGTATTTGCCGGTGTCGAGGATCAGCACTAGACAAATTTATTAGCAAAACGACCTTCGAAAATGGCGCCTCAACTGGAGTACAACGACAAACGAAGATTGAGAAAGGAGCACGTACGCGGGACCCAAGCAACAAACGCCTGCCCAAACGTCTGCGCAACCCCAATGACAATCGCGCGCTCTTCGGCGTCTTTGTGGCAGATTTCACTTGCCCAGGCCTAGGAGAGCCACGACGTTAGAGACAACATCCATTAAGAGAAGCGGGTAGAAAAGACGTACGTATAAAACAGGCCAGTACCCCCACGACGCAGCATTAAGCATATACCCCAAGAACGTCGCACCGTAGTTCGGTCCCACGGCGAGGATGACCATCCCAATGAAGTTGATTGTCTGAATACCGTCAGCTCTGCGCAACGAGAGGGTATCATAAGTATAGGGATGTGGAGGCGCATACCGCAGGAACACACAAGAGCTGCCACCTCTTCCCGCCCAGTGCATCGGAGATCCAACTATACGCCAGCGTCGTGACGAGCCCGCATGCCTGCGCCGCCGTGGGGAACAGGTTAATCTGGTACACGGAGAACCGGTCGAGCGACTTGAGCCAGACGGCGAAGTAATTCAGGGGTTGGGTTGCGATGCAGTGGAATCTGGACGTTTTTGTCAGCAGCAACATCCATAACCAGAGCTTTAGAAGTAAAATAGAAGGGGGGCGGGCATACATCAGAGCCAACACCAAAACATAAAGCGGCCAGTGCGTAACAATCCTCCGCATCTTGCTCCAAGTGAGACCCGTCGGCTTGCGGCGATCGATTTCCTCCATCCGCACTGTTGCATGCTTTAATTTCTCCGCTGACAGCCACCGCGCGCGGCAGTTATACGGGTTATCAGGGACCGCGAAGAAGCCGTACAGCGCGGCGGGGACAGAAATCACGCCGCAGAAGATGAACAGCCAGCGCCAGCCGGGCAGGCCCAGGTGCCCGTCCATGCCCTTGTAGATGCCGGCTTGCAGGTACCCGCTGAACATGGAAGCCGCGTAGCTGGCGGAGTAGAAAATGGCGATGCGCTTGGAGAGTTCTAGGGTATTGTTAGTGGGGCAGTGAGGAGATGGTACTGGGAGGATGAAGGGAAGTACCCTTTGGTGTATACCAGCTCCCCATGATTGTTAGGACGCCGACGGCAAAGGGGCTCTCGAGCATGCCGACAAGGAAGCGCAGGGCGAAGACGGTTTTCACGTTCTGCACGGAAGCGAAGCAGAAGGTTATTATTGACCAGAGGAGTTCGACCGTTGGGATGTAGTAGGATGGTCGGACTGTCTCCATTAGTACCATAGTATTCGACTGCAATCTATCCATGGATGAACATCATACTTCTTGTTAACAGAAACTGCGACGGGATCTGCCCGATCAGGTACCCGCAGGTGAAGAATGTCGTGAGGAGATTGTATTGGTTCCCGTGGAAGTTGAGGTCCTCTTTCATGCCTGAGACGTAGGCATTCGCTAAGCATTTGTTAGCTGAATATACCCTGACAGGCTGTGGGATGGCGTACTGATATTCCCCGAGTCCAGCAGGCGAATGAAGTACCCATACGTCGCCCAGCTCCTATACACTCATTAGAAGCGCCTTCTTCTATAAGGTCGACGAGATCGTACATAATAAAGATGTCCAGCGTCCGCACCAGCTCCTTCTCCTCCTTCGACCGGTACCCACCATCCCAAATCACAGCCTCGATGCGCTCCCATCTCGTCTTCGGAGGTGTTGGCGACTCCTCCCCGGTCGCGGTGACCTGGGTCTCGACGGGCCCCTTGTCACTCATGGTTCCGCCGGTTGCTGGTGTATAGATGCAAGGGACGAGGTGGAATGTGCCCCGCTCCGAGTCGAAACTGCGTCGGAATTCTTCTCCACTGAAAAAATCTCCAACGCCAAGACCTGCCACGATCGTCACTCTTTCCTATCTGCACGCCATCGTGCTCTCCAATGTGACAGTATTGCAAAAATCGTCTGTTGGAGGATGTGGAGTCGAGGGTTTACTCCAACTGTGGCGTGCTCTTCTGCCAGTATCTCGATGTGCGTCGTGTCAATCACGAATATTGGTCCTGCTATGACAAAGCGCCGGATATGCTGAAATATATATATTGGCACCTGGCCATCCTTGAAATCTACTCCGTGAAATCGACAAGTTCTAGCTACTAAAATAACGCCCCAATGCCACTCAAAGCTAAGATTCAGCCTTCCGCCTCAGGTGATCTAAACAATCACTTGAATGAGCCAGTAAAAACACCCATTGTCGCCTCAGAGTCCGTTAGCGACGATGAGCAGAACCCCGAAGCCCTACCGCGGACGATTAACCCGCCCTTCATTCTAGAAGACCACCCCGTCGACGAGTCTCTCCCGGTAAAAGCCATCGTTGTCGGCGCAGGTATCACTGGAATTACAGCCGGGGTGCTTCTCCCCGCGAAAGTGACGGGGTTGAGCTTGGCCATCTATGAGCGGCATTCGGACATTGTATGTCATCGCCCCTCAATTACTGGCGATACCACATTTCTAACGGATCTAGGGCGGCGTATGGCACTCAAACACATACCCCGGCGTCCGCTGCGATGTCCCTTCTCACGTACGTCTTCCTCCTACCTACTAGTACCTACCCGCCACCCGTCTCAACGAGAATGCTTCAGGTCCCCTGCTAACAAGAAAACAGGTCTACCAATCAACCTTCTCCCCCAACAAATCCTGGAGCCAGAACTACTCGCGCGGGGCCGAAATAAAATCCTACTGGAAATCCCTCGCCACAAAATACTCTGTCTGGCAGTATGTCACCCTAAACGCCGAAGTCCGCTCCGCAACCTGGTCCGAGCAGAAAGCCAAATGGGTCGTGCGGATCCGGCAAACGGACCCCGACACTGGCAATACTACAACCATAACCGACGAAGCCGAGTTCCTGGTTACGGGGACAGGCCGCTTCAGTAGCCCCCGTCTGCCTGATATCCCCGGCTATAGAGCTTCAAGGGGAAAGTCATCCACACTGGAGCATGGGATCCGACGTTCGATCCTGCAGGTAAAAGCGTAGCGCTCATCGGCAACGGCGCGTCGGGACTACAGATCCTGCCCGAGCTGCAGAAAGTCGCCAGCCATGTTGACCACTACACGCGCAATCCGACGTGGGTTGCGGGAACGCTGGGCGGCGAGAAACTAAGCCGGGACGTTCCCATCTCAGAAGAGCTGAAGATGACCTGGGAAAAGGATAGCGCCGACTACCACAAATACAGAAAAGAGCTGGAGACCCAATCCTGGACACGTTTTGCGATCGTCGAGAAAGGAGGCGCCGTCAACGCCGCAGCACGCGACGAGTTCACGGAACTCATGGGGATAAGACTCGGCAAGAAAAAGGACGAGCTGCTCCCTCTCGCTCTGCCTGATTTCGCGCCCAACTGTCGCCGTCTCACGCCGGGACCAGGGTATCTCGAAGCCCTCACAAAGCCAAACGTGTCGTATATCCGCACGCCCATTGAACTCGTTACAGAAACCAGCATTGTCACAGCGAACGGAACGCAGCGCAAGGTCGACGCCATAATCTGCGCGACCGGCGCAGACGTCACAGACACGCCGGGCTTCCCGATCAAAAACGGCTCCGGACAAAATCTGCAGGACTCATGGCACGCCGGCGGGGACCCAGGCTTCCCGGATACATACCTGGGGATGGCAGCAGCATCCTTCCCGAACCTTTTGTTTTTGGGGGGTCCGAATTCAGCCTCGGGATTTGCAGGGACGGTCCCACACACCATCGAAACACAGGTAACATACATATCCAAGATCCTGCGGAAAGTCTCGACGCAGCGGATCAAGACAATCACACCGAGTAAAGCCGCGGTCCTCGATTTCCGCGCCTACTGCGAGTCCTTTTTCCCGACGACTGTGCTTTCCGAGGGATGTAGCAGCTGGTATAATAACCAGGTGAAAGGTGGGCGGGTCGTGGCGGTTTGGCCGGGGAGCGGGAAGCATGTGGATTTTGTTAGACGCGAGGTGAGGTGGGAGGATTGGGAGTATACGTACCATAATAGGCAGGGGAATCGGTTTGCGTACTTTGGGAATGGGTGGGCTAGTAAAGATGTGGCTGCCAAGGAGGGGAGGGGTGTGAAGGAGGATTATACGCCATACTTGAAGATCGAGGCTGCGGGTGCGGAGGGGGAGGGGTTGGATTTGAGGGCGTATCATGAGGGGTGGTGGGAGGTTTGATGGAGGATTGTTGGATGGAGAATGTGAATGAGATTTTGATAGAAATAGAGGGCTGGATCGTTTGCGGTGGCTGTAGGTGCTTGGGAATGCTGCCGATGGCCGTGTCGGAATAGCCTTATGATCTAGAAGATGAAATTTCTCGCACAAAATCCCGGAAGTTAGAGGTCAACAGTATGGTAGATCATGGAAACAAGGCCACGGCCTTGATACAATCAAGTACGAGGTAATGCTTCTGTCTGAGCAATCCTCATATCATACCCTCTTATTCCCCATTCACTTCTCAAAAAACGGCCTCTCAGCCTGCGGCGTGATCCGCACCATATGCCGTCTGGTTTTCGCCTCCTGGACCTTAAAATCACGCAGTGCGGAGCTGCCGCAACATAGATTGTTAGCATCACCCTTAACGTTATATCCAAAGTAAACAGATTAAAGGTGGACATACTGCTGCGTCACCCTATTATCATAAACCACGACCGTCCTGGGCGTCCAGTGGATTCGGATATGCCAGTCCTGGCCTTTCTCGATGTGGTCGTAGAGGAAATTGAGGATTGTTTCTACAATCGGATATCGTTAGCCCATGGAAACTGGAAGCGCAGAAAATATAGGTATGGAAGAAAGGGCCTGAAAACGGAGGGGGAGGGAGTGGTGGACGTACGGCTTTCCTCCTCCTTCCAGCCCACGATCTTTCTCGTGTACAGCCGATTCACGTAGAGACTCTTCTTTTTCGTTACCTGACAAAATCATGAATCAGTAGTCGCTCACAGATTGCTGTTGAAGTAGATGGTGTACCGGATGAGTCCGCACAACAGGATGCGCCGTCTCAATCGGCTCCCGGATATACCGCTCGCGATGGTCATGCACAGCCGCCTGCGAGAATCCCGAGTGTGTTGCTTTCAACCCCTCCAGTCTGCTCCGGAAGTCCTCCGAGAGATGCTCGTACGCGGCCGTCGTCGAGAGATAAAGCGTATCGCCGCCAGACGGAGGAACTTCAAGCGGGTAGAAGATGGTCGTGCCCATTCCATTCCTAGGTTACATTAGTTAAAGAGAAATGTTGAATGAACGCTTGCATTTGGTGGGGTAGACATACACCTCATAACTCATATCCGAATGCCACTTGACACTACTAACATTATTCGAGATCTCGTTGTCAACAGCTCCACTGACAAAGTCCCGATACACAGGCAGAATCTCCGGGTAATCCTTGATATGGCCGCCCATTTGATGGACATGGAGGGGGCCAAAGTGTCGCCCGAACTCGCGCTGCTTCTCGGGTCCGATGTCTGCGAAGTCTTGGTTGCGGAAGAGGACGACGCCGCGCTCGGCTGCGAGGAGGGCGAGATCGTCTTTTTGGACCGGTGTGAGCGAGCTTAGTTGAACGCCGACGAGCTCGGTGCCGATGTTGGGAGTTATTTCAATTGTCTTGACGTTGTCTGTGATGAGATTGGCGTACGAAGGCGATGCGCGGAGCCCGGGGTCGGTGTGCTTGAATTCCTGCAAGGGAGGTTGCAGGCCGGGGGTGAAGTAGGGGAGGTAAGCCGCATATTTGTACTGAGCGGAACGGCCATATGATCAGCATGGGCTTGATCAAGAATTGGAGGGGCGGGAGATAGAGAGGTGCTAACCTCCGTCTTGCCGTAGTCAATAGAAGTCTCAGCAGGCCGCTGTTGGTGTTCATTCTCGATTGCTGAGGGTGACATCTTGTATGGTATTGATGAAATTGATGGCTGTTCTCTCTAGCCTATCTGGGCTTGATGAATACAGATGATGAAGGAATCTTCGAGGTTAGCCACGTCAACCCTCAGGGCTCGTTTATAAATCGTAGAACAGACCCCGATGAATTTCCAGCGCGAAGAGCGCCTATGTCGGCGTGGCGTGCTGCACCTCCAAATTTCCGCCATACGCAGGTATACGTGCAGCACATTATAGGCGGGATGGCGTGATAGCATGAAGGGCGATAATGCAGTCCCGTCTATGTTATAAAGATGCGAAAGAGGATTCGATGTCGATAGATAAGCGGGCTTCGCGATTCCAATTATTGTCATCGGCACGATGGACGTCAAGCGACCTCATGCGGAGGATACGGTTCCAGTGGAGGAGACGAATTCAAACTCGACGAACGCCACGCAGACCTCGAAGAAGCCTTCACTCTGGCGGAAGTTTCTGGGCCTTATCTGGGACACGTTCGAGGGGGATCCTGAGGAACGACGGTTCGTTCGCAAGGTCGATTGGTTTCTATTGTGAGTGTTATCAGGTATCAGACCGAGTGGTGCCTGACTGAGTTATTGCAGCTCATACATAATGCTTGGGTACTTCATAAAGTACCTTGACCAGCAAAATTATTGTGAGTTTTACCCGATTTACACCGTGATCGCATCGCTAACAATGATTGTGACAGCGAACGCCTTTGTCAGCGGGATGCAAGAGGATGTAAGACATCGCTATCCGTACCATATTCGGACCATGGAGCTGACCAAGCAAGCTTGAAATGTACGGCAACGAGCGCAACCTGCTGGTGACATACTTCAACATCGGCATCATCATCGGAACAATTCCATCACAGCTAATTCAGCTCCAATACGTCCGCCCGTCGATCTGGATCCCTAGCTGCGAACTCGCGTGGTCGTTCCTCGTCATGGCTATGGCTGGAGCAAAGAACCCGCAGACTGTAAGTCCCTATCCTGCCGAATTCTCCGTGCAAGAAGCCAATGTGCTGATCTGCG
This sequence comes from Aspergillus multicolor, assembly GCF_047715735.1. Classification (NCBI taxonomy): domain Eukaryota; kingdom Fungi; phylum Ascomycota; class Eurotiomycetes; order Eurotiales; family Aspergillaceae; genus Aspergillus; species Aspergillus multicolor. Next base: position 394,665 of record NW_027395956.1, read on the forward strand.
GCCAGTTATATGTCCTCCGCTTCTTTGTCGGCCTTCTAGAATCGTGCTCATTCCCAGGCTACGCCGCATTATTGGGGAGCTGGTACGGCCCAACGCAGCTCGCAAAGCGGGTCGCGCTCTTTGAACAGTCGAGCGCAATAGCAAGCATGTTCAGCGGATACCTCCAAGCAGCGCTGTACACGGGAATGAACGGGAAGTCTGGACTGAAGGGGTGGCAGTGGCTGTTTATCTTTGACGCGATTATTTCCATTCCGATTGCGGTATGGGGGTATTTTGCGATTCCGGATGCGCCGAGTAGGACGAGGGCGTTTTGGTTGGGGAAGCAGGTGAGTATGTTGCCTTGATGGGGGATACCTTGGTAACAAGTGAGTGAGTGTAGGATCGCGAATACGCGGTTCAGCGTGAAAGGGATATGGGTCGGGCGCCGGCGGGGAAGTTGACTTGGAAGAAACTGAGGAAGATCTATACCGGTTGGCATCTTTGGGCTTTTATCTTTCCGTACCTGTATGTTGCGGCCGACTTCTCGCTTTCTTCTCCGCTCTAACAGCGATAGGATGGTCGCGCAAGCCGGCCAAGGCAGCGGGTTCTTCAACCTCTGGCTAAAAGACCAGGGGTATAGCACAGCGCAGATCAACACCATTCCAACAGCGGGCAATGTAATCAGCGTCGTGGCATCGCTCGTCTTCGGAACAATCGCCGACCGCACTGGAAAACGAAAAGAGTGCTGCGCGGTAGTCTGTGTCATTGTGATAGTCGCAAACATCATGCTCTCGATATGGGATATACCAAGACCGGCGCTCCTCTTCGCATTCTTCCTCAGTTTCGTCAGTGCGGCGGCGCAGCCGTTGATCATTGTATGTCTCCTAATCCCCAGTTAACCAGAAACGGTTTCTGAAAATAATGGGTATACTGACATAGCGCAGGCCTGGGGCCAGGAAGTAACGCAGAACAACGCCGAACTGCGCCAGATGCTCGTTGCGACGGGGAACATCTTCACGTACACATTCATGGCGTGGGTTCCGCTCGTCGCGTTCCCGACGTACGATGCGCCGCATTATAAGTATGGATACCAGCTTCTCATCATGTTCGGGGGCCTAGCAATCGTCGGTGTTTATCTATTTGGGTGGCTAGATGAGTGGGATTGGTGAGTTGTGCTCGGCTTGAGTGGATGATGATCGCTAATGCTTGGTAGGAAGAGGAAAGCTGCGAGAGGAGATAATGCTGCGGACGGAAGGCGCGACCAAGCGGAGGAGAGGGTCACGGATGCGGAATCGAGGTAGACAAGACGGCCGAGGTTAAGGAGGGAGTCCTCTAGCGAGCGGTAGATGTCAAGATGAACTGGAAATTTTGCGATGGATAATAATGGATATAATAGGTGATCTTCTAAGCACCAGCATAAACTTGAACCTCGACGATCGTTCGTCAAATCAAGAACCACCCCGTATATGCTGGGATAACATAGAGAAGTGTACCGCTGTCGATCTCCGATGATCAGGGCGGTCCGCTCAGGCAACTCGATGCACCGGACGCGGAAAACACACAGGCTAGGATCGATAGCTTCCTATCGCAACAGCGAATGCGGAGCGAATAAGCCCTTGAAATCGTCAGTCTGCGTCGTCCATTGCCAGGGAATCATGCTGCGTCACTTCTCCTCCCACTTCGACAGATGTCTGTCTGAGATCTGGCTCTCGAAATCGGCACGAGATGCAATTGCTGCATTTCACCGCGGACCATCTACCGATCTGGAGGATGGCTGTCTTTAGCGCATTATACTGGAGACTCGCGCCACTCTTCTTAGGATACGCGTACTGAGTATCAGATTTCCTAACCGTGCTTCCTCAAAAATATTGGTATCAGCTTTCGCAGGCTGAAACGCATTATGTAAGTTGGCGTCATGATCTTTCCAAAGCCCTGCTCAACTTGCTGTACAATAGATTCAATCTACGCTTCGCTCGTTGCGTCCGTTTCGTAGGCACGGATGACGACGTTGTTGGCGGCAGCGACTTCGGCGGCGATTCCAGCGACGGTTCCGTTCGCGGAGAGACGATTCGTAAATGGCGGTAGCCTGAAAGCGGTCAGCCGGCTTTGTTTTCGAAGGTAGTTTCGCGTGCCAGATTATGCAAAGCTGCGCCACCCCTCCAGGCCAATAGCGCGGGCACCTACCCACGGTCTGGCGACGGCGACGTCTCTTCCCGTTAGACCGAATGGCGTGACGGCGGGCTGATGACGCGGCTGAGACAGAGCCACTATTTTGACTGCCACTAGCGAATGTTTCTAAGTAAGAATGATAGATTCAGGGACAGCGACAAACCAACTGAGAAGGAGGAGAGGGGTTGGGATCGTTGAGAAGTGGGGTGGGGTGTTTGTCAGGTGTCAGGTGCCAGGGCCAGGCTCGGCCCCCGCATTCACCCACGTGTTCCCGCACCTTAGCGGCGGCACGGCCCGTACACAGGGATCTGGCTTCTGCTCTTGGCTCATACTATCTTGCTGTAGCTATCGTATCTCTCTTTCGCCCATGGAGCCTTTTCAAGCAAAAAACCCCAAGAACAAGACACAGTGATGATACCTGCAATTGTGCTGCCTCAAGGACACGTGTCTTACGGCCCCATTGCATGTGACAAAGTACCACTTTCTAGAGTGGGCCCGCTGTAACAGTAGACGGAAATTTTTACGCCAGTTCCAAATGGCAGCGTGTAATTCGTCAGGGCAGACTCTCCAACTGTCGGTGGCAAATTTTCTATCCCTGCTTTTGCTCCCTTGTCCCTGCTGTGTTGTGTCCTAGGGTGCTTTGAGACCTCAAGAGGCAGCAAACTCTTCTTTGGGATAATCACAGTCCAGTGAGTCCTCCTCAACGCAATCAAACCTCAGGCTAGATAGCGCCTTCCAGTCCCTCTCTGAGTTCTCTTCGCGCCTTCTGTTCCAAGACTGCGTCGTTCCTCCTGCTCATCGTCCCTTCCTTTGACCGCCGTCGAACGTCCGTCCCTCTTTCCCAGTCCGGCCTTACGCTCTTCGACCTCGACCATGTCTTTCCCCGAGAGCTCATCTGACGATGCTGGAGATGTTCAAGAGCTTGAGGGACCACGTTATATTTCTTCCCTCGATGAAAAGTACACCGAAATCCTCTGCAATCATGTTGCGTTCGTCATAGGTATCGTCCGCGACTTGTTTCCCACAGAATACCTTTCTGGCGATGCTGACCATGCTCACGGCCTCGCTAGCTCAGGTCTCGTTTCTTCTCTCATTGGACTCCCAACCGAACTGCTGTGCATGATATTCAGATTTCTTGCCGAACATGTGTATCACGACTGCGACGAGGCCCCCAATCTCTCTGCCGGCAATGCTGAACACCGCCTGTTCCAGGGATATTGTGATCTGTGCGCAGTCGCGGCCACATGCAAGCGGCTCATGCAATTGTCCAGCCATTTCTCTACCACACAATTGTTCTTGCCCGCAGCTACCCAGGCAAATGTCAACTCCTCTATCGGACTCTATCCCAGACGCCACACCTAACTCAGGATATCGAGCAGCTGATTTTCTTCGAAAGCCGTCGTAGCGAATATGAGATGATTGCTCTGATTCGTAGGAGACATTCTTCGCATCGTACAGCCTCTGGAGAACCCGACATCTTATTCAAACTACTTATGGCCCTACCTCAACTTCGGCGGTTCTGGTACGTTCCTCTTGAAAAGCAAGGCGGCACGCAAGCTATTCGAAGTGCAGAACCGTCATCCGCAGCCAACAATGTGTTGCCTAGATTCTATCCGCTGTTCCTGAAGAAGATGGCCTCGGTCGATCTCGCGGCTGAACCGGTACTCCACGACTGTCTTATTGGTGGTCTTGAAGACGTCTATCTTCATGGATACCCTGATTTGTTCTTCATGGTCTTCCTGAGCATGATCCTGGTCCTTCCGACTCTCTGCACACTTCGTCTGTCGCACTGGCCTAGTTTATCTAGATTTCCCGGTGTCGCTCTCGATTGGACCTCTTCCACCGTCCGCAAATTGTTCTTGTCATGCCGTGGCCGTGGCCAGGAGCTCGATGACGTGAGAAGAATAATAGCTGCGGTTAGACCCCTCGAAGTGTTCCACCTTGAGGTTGATTCACGTTGGATTGTACATCGCTTTCTCCCTGGTGATAATGATTCGGTCGCTCTTCGGCCATTATCGCAAGTTGTTTTGGATACCCTTTGCCAGCACCGCAAGACTTTAAAGAACCTCCGCGTGGTGGGACCCGTTAGTCTTGCAAATCTCGATTTCTTCTCCTTCGAGAACCTTGCCCTTATTGATTTGCCCGATTCCTCGCTCTTCAACTCGTCAACAACAATCGACAATCTCATTGCACGACTCTCCAAAGCCCTCACCCACCTCACCGTGGATATGTCGAGTGGGTCGGGGTTCACTTGCACCATGATGGGTTGTCTGGCTCACCATGCAACCCGTTTCCCGGCCCTGAAAAAGGTGACCTTGACCAATCGAGACAACCATTTCTCCCAGCGCCTGGGAATAGTCGCGCTGCCGCTACTTTGTGCCGAACTGGCTATCGCCACAAAGGTGTTTGAGGCGCATGGCGTTCTGTACGAGTACCCGCACCGTTTCGTGTGTCCAATTTGTTCGGGAATAGATTACATGAATATCTGGGCCGTCGGTTGCTCAAATAGACGACGCAGAATAACCAACACTCCCAGGTTCAATAACGAAGAGTAGCATAGCTCTCGATATGGAAGCTGCCATGGTGGTATCTGTTTTCTGGCACTATGATGGCCTCTAATGTTGTTTGTATGAGTAGCTGGCTGTTTTGATCTTCATTCGTTTCTCGGCTCCGTCTGTTCCTGTCTTTCTTCTATGCATTACCTACAATGTCGCCAATGATTTGCCTTTATCTGCTTTCACATTACCTTTTGATTTCCAAATTCTTCGGTTGTCATGGAGAAGCTTTCGATACTAGACCTGAGTTTAGGCAAGTTGGTAAATAATGGAGGATACTTTCAACTACCGTAGAACGTGTCGATCTCAGAACAGGCTTCGTAACCACTAAAAGTCCATCATACGCGTCAATAATGATCTCGACTGCCTTTGAAGAAGGGGCATGGCGGGCCATGGACCTTACTGTCAGAAGCCAACCGCATTAGGCAAGTGACTGAATTTTTCAATCATCCAAGATTCTCTACCATATTCGTCGGGATCTAATAGGTCCGCTTCAATGGCCAAATCAATACTACCCTATGGTGCAGGTGTCCAGATCAGGGCCTACCTGGACGTCAGCCAACCAAGAGCTCTCAGCTCTGTTTCATCGCAGCGGGCCTGTCATGTCACGGGCAACGCTACGCTATCAAGGGCCCGGGGTGGCGAATACTCAGAGCCCGTACGTACCAGGCCTCGCGGCCTGGCCAGAGCCTCAATACGCTCTAGTGCCGCCGGGGGGTAGGGCTCTGTTCTCTGACCGCCGGGGCCTCCTTCAATAGCTATGGTAGGTGGTCAACTCCGAGTTCCGCAAGTTGAATCGAACCAGTGTGCCAACCTGTCAGACTCTGCCTTTTGTTTCTTGTTTCTTTGTTCGTGTCTTTTATTCTTCGGTGTCCCGTTCTGTTCTCGATCCAAGTTTATCTTTGATTGATCATACGCTTTGTTACCGTACTTGCTGCGGTCATGTCTTCTGTTAAAGAGGACCGTTTCTCACAGTTACCCACGGAGATTCTTGAAAGCGTATTCGACTTCTTAGCCGGCGATAATCATGGTGAATCCGATGGCACCTCCAATCCTGCTGTTGATGACCCCGACTCTACGTTGATCCAAGGACGCCGTGATCTCCACTCTGTGCCGTCGTCGAGCGCCTCCAGTGCCGCACCATCGTCCTCTCGCGTCCAGACCAGCATCGACATCTCCTGCGCACGCTGGCTCAAAACCCCAACCTAGCGAACTGCGTCAATCAACTCATTCTCTTTACCAATCCGCAGCCTGCTCCCGATCGTGACGGGGCGTCTACCGCCTTGCAGCAGTATCAAACCCCAAACGAGATTTCTCAACTCTGCAATGCCGCAATCAATGCCGCTGAGCACAACCCCTGGGTGGACGGAGGTCTCCAGGACGCTCGCGATGCCGTCATAGATCTATTCGATCTCTTGCTGCGTCTCCCCCAGCTCAAACGGTTTCGGTTCGCGCCGTTCGAAATCACCGCTGGGGTCTTGCGCCTGGACCGCGCGAATGACGATGCTATTATGAGGACTATCCCCGCATTCGAGCACTTCTCCGCGGTGGTTTTCTCATTCCTAAATCCGAACTCAGGAGTAGATATTCACCGCCGTCTCCTGAAGCACATTGAAGACCCGCACATCTCCGCCCCGACCGACCAAATCGTCAACTCAGTCTTGTCGCTGCCAAACCTTCACACCCTCCGCGTCCAGATGTCCCATCACGGAAATGTATTCGAGGATAGAGCTACAGCGTCGTCACTCCTCGACACACCTCCCAAACTCCGTCAACCCTCCTTCTTCGCCAACACCACCGGCTGCCTCCGCCGCGTCCCGGAGATCCTCGACGCAGCTCCCAATCTGACCACGCTGGCCATCCAAGCTGAAACATCAAACCTGCATTCCCTCGTATCAGCCATCGAGCCCGTCTTTGAGGAATTATCCCGCGCGCTCGGCGGACACGGTACAACACTCAATCATCTCTCTCTCTGACGCGCCGTTTGTCTCTTGCCCTCGGATGCTGGCGCCGCCCCCGGTGCCGGCACCGGCGCCAGCGCCAGTAAATGCGCATCTCGATTTCTCGGGTTTCGGTCGTCTTTCAACGCTCTCTATCCGCGGATCTCTCCTCTTCAACAACAGATTGAGCGCGGAAACATTCCTCTCCCGTCTCCCGCCGCGCCTTACTACGCTAGACATAATCACCCACGACTCAATCCTAACATCCTTCAAAATGACAGAGTCTCTACCCAAAGCCTGCCATGATCACCGCTTCCCGCGCCTGGAGCGCGTGAGTCTGCGTCTGAGTCTGGGTCCTGATGGCCGAACCCGCGCGAGGACGGTCTCGGTGTCGAAGGATACTGCCTGGGCGTTTGGGGTGCAGGTCCGTCTCAACGAGAACGATTTTACCAGGATTGGGGTTGTCTTTGAGTATCCGGAATATGTGATTTGGTGTGGGGGTGCGAAGCTGCAGAGGAGGCCTTGGGGGGGTGCTGAGATTCCAGCTGGGACTGGGGTTGGGGCTGGGGGAGGGGGGAGGGGGGAGGGGGAAGTACTCGGTAAGGTTTAAGTGACTTCCATTGTTTTTTTTGCTGAGGTATGGGGTTTGGGTGCTGCTTGGATGGTGTAAGGTTCGGTCTGTGGGTTTTTATTGTGAATTGGGCTGGATAGAGCTGGTTTCGATGCGCTTTCGTTGAACTGCTGGCATGATGCCCTTGTTCGGTATCTTCAAGGTTGTGTCCTATCCATGTGTCGGGTCATCTTTCGATCATATCTTGGGAGTTTGGTTTCTGTCTCGTTCGAGTTCTGTTCTGTGTCATCTGTGCTTAGGTATGCATTATACCCATGATTTTCTTGACGAGTTGAGCGGGGTACGGTAGGTGCGCCAATCTAACTCTATTCCTTCATAACTTCTCCGGCGCTGTGTCACCATCTAGAGTAAACTCTGAGCTCATGACAAAGGCGGACCTGCTAAGGTAACGCGACAAGCTTGGATATGCTTTGGCCTCAAAGAATGGCGTGAGGTTGGTATTCCAGGGTGGCAACTTTTAGCTTCCGCCAAGTGAAGGCGAGGTCGTTGTTGCGGTCAGTATCTTCTGATAGAGGCGGGTATATTTGTGATGTTGATGACGGTGGGCCATTGAAACGTATTCACTCCCTAGGTGGCTTGTAGGTATACATGATCAGACAGTGAAGGGGATAGGTTACTTTGATAGATTTCTTCTAGCTGTTGAGCCTACTACTCAACTCCTCCTTGGCCTTTCTTACGCTCCCGGCAAAGAGTTTAGTAGAACTAAAGAATGGTGTGACGAGCCGATTCCAGTATATTTTGTAGGAGAAGTATCCTTATCTCGTTGGAGTTCGGTAGAAGACAGAATTATGCTTCGCATAGTGAATAGAGACCGGTGGGAGGGCGGTGGCCTACCGTACCCCCAGGGTCCAATTCACAGAAGGATGGCCAGAGTCTCCCTGACTCCTCATTCACATTCCGTGAAATCGAACATAAATAGGCCCTCCTCCCCCCTGCTGGCACCCTTCATGTTCCCTATTTATTTTCCCGCGCGACGCCGAATTCTCGTTTTCTCTTTTTTCCGCTACGTTGTTCCTCCATATCGAGTCACCCGACGCAACTTCTCTTTTGCTCTTGTCCACTCTTCACAATCATGTCTTTGATCAAGACCGAACCCAGCAACGATGGCTCCATCGATCTCAACAGTATCCTCCCCAGCAATGGCGATTGCCGGTTCACCCTGCTCCCCACCGAGATCCTATATATGATCATGGAGTACTTCGCGCAAGACGTGGAGCGCCAACTTCCCAAGGTTATCCACATGCACTACTCTCTGAACTACCTTGCAACCTGGGCGACCCGCGAGCGGCGTACCCTCTTAGCCCTCGCTTGCACCTCCAGACGCCTCCACGCCGTTGTCCAGCCATTCATCTACCGGACCATCGTCCTCACCAACCCAGGCGACCACCGCCACCTCCTTCGCGCTCTCGACAAGCACCCCGAGATCGCAAAATGCGTGGAGCAGCTCATTATGGTCGAGCGTCTCGAAATCGGGCCGCCATTCATGCACATGCCATCAACAAAACCGGACCAGAACGCCATTGCTGCCCTTCCTTCGTTCGTCGTTTCCTACACCCAGCCTGTATGCGTCCAGGGCTTCAACGGCAAATACAAGCCGCTAGCGCAACTCAGACTGCCTAAGCTGTCCAGCTTCGAGACCGGCGAGATGCTCGACAAGCGCACACTGTCCCCGGACATCGCCAACCTCTGGGCCACAATCCGCCGCGCCAACGCCTGGGACGCCCGAAAGTGGAACATCCTGCAGAAGAACCAGCGCGATTCCAGCCTCGACCTGCTCGAACTACTCCTCCTCCTCCCGCGCCTCAAGCAGTTCCACTACATCCCCTGCCTGGAGGAGCAGTACCTCTGGCGGCAAAACCAACAGCCAGACCCCAAGATCATGCCGGGCCGCCAGCACTTCCTCACCTTCCTCAGCGCCCTCAAGCCCACAGCCGGTGTGCAGCCAGCCCTCCACGAATCTCTTCTCGGGCTTCTGCAAGACCTCGACATCACTGACATCCAAGGCCCCTGCCACCTCGACGCCCTGGACACCATCATGGCCCTTCCCAAACTGCACACCCTCCGCATCGGCGGCACAGGCCTCAAAGCCCCCTGGACGTCCCTGACGCTCCCACCCACTTCCATAAAGTGGAAATCACTCAGCATCCGCAATCTCATCTTCCACCACGTCGGGCACGAAACGCGCGATGTCGCGCTCCTCGTCGGCGCAATTGCGGCCCTGCATATCCTGCACCTGGAGATCTGCAACGGCGGCTACGCATCTTACGAGACAGACCGCTATATCCTCGTTATGAAAGCGCTCGCTAAGAACCACACGTCTACCCTGAAAGAACTGCGCATCGTCCACACCGACGCCCGCTGGTTTTATCTACATACACAAGCGTCAAAGGCGCATGTCGATCTGTCGGGATTCACGCAGCTGGCGGTCGTCCAGCTTCCGGATGACGTTTTGTTCGACTACGTCAAGGCACCAGCAGCTGGCTCGACACGTCGGCTAACCGAGGCCGAGACCGACGAGATCCTCGCCAAGCTCCCGCCCCGTCTTGTCGATTTGCGCCTTAATGTCTTTGACGATGCGGAGCGGGCGCTTGGGGTGCTGGCGCATTTGGCAAGGGCTGGACCGTCTGCAGGTGCAGCGGAGGTGCAGGTGCAGGTGCAGAACGAGAACGACCGTGACCGTCCTCTGCCGTATCTGGAAAACGTCACGATGGCTTATTATGCGCGACATACCACGTATAGCCCACCCGCTGAGGTGCAAGGGCCGTTCATTGATGACCTTCGGGCTGTTAAGCGCGATTTTAAGCTGCGTGGGGTGCGGTTTGAGTTCAAGCTGAATGGTCGGGTTCTGGATCTTGATGTGGAGTCCAAGGAGGGTGATGATGCCCAGGGTCTGCTGGTTAAGACCGAGGGGGGCGAGGATACTAGTAGTGACGAGGACTGAGCTTGGGATCCTTGATGGATTCGGGGCGGGGGTGGTCTGAGTCCGAGTCCTGGGCTCTTGTACTGCCTCATTTGTTTCTTTCGTTGCGGCGTTTTCTTCTTTTCGTTTGGTCGATCCGGGTGTAATTTTGCGTGTATGTATGCCTACTTTATGTCCATTTTCTCGGTTTAAATCAGGTTCGGCGTTATATATGGGACATTTTGTACTTTAGATACCTTAGACGATTGTCCTCCGATGCAGTGCTGGAGTCCAATAGCAAATTGGAAGTATACCATCCTACCAATATCATCAGACTGCAGACTTTCCTTTCAGATTTACAGACCCAGTCGTTGGTCGCGCCTTCCCTCTCTACATCATTCATATCATCTGAGGGCACCTTCCTCAGGGGCACCAAGACGCTGGGAGCATGTTTGTGCGTCTCGATAACTTTATCCAGTGAATTATCTTCGTCAATCCAAGCCTCTCTCTGTTCAAGCTCTTTGTGGTCGATCCGTCTAAGAGCCATGGCCTTCACTGGCGGCTTCCTTTCAAGTTTCTTACCTAGCGGCGGTAATCCTCGCCAACCTTCTCCAGTCAGGGCTTTGTTGCGTGCAGTGGAGTCTGGATTTAGGCAGACTCAGCATGGGGAGACCGGGCTTGATGTCCGGCGGGATCTTGTTCCTGCGTAACTCAAAGATTGAAAAACCTTTCACTCCATCTCTTCTCTTCTTCACCTCTTCCATCCTCTGCTTTCCCATACTCCAGCGGTCGCTCTCCACTCGCCCTCCCTCATTGTGGTCATGTCTTCGAGCATGGACTCTGCTCGTGAACGACCAGTGCCTACCGACAACTGCTTCATCTACCGTCTCCCCGTCGAGGTTTTAGCCATGGTCTTCCAACACTCCGCAAATCTTAATGATTTACATCGAAAATGTCGGACCATGCTGCCACACGAGGTGTACAAGCTAGCGGTCAGCGCAGACCGCGATATTTACCGCTTTTCTGTGACTTGCAAGTGGTTTCAATCGGTCTCCAACTTGATCCAGTCCAAGACCGTCATTCTGTTCAAGCCTGACGAACATCACCGCTTTCTGCGAACGGTCACCCGGGACCCTGATATCGGCGACAAAGTAAGGCATCTCGTGTTCTTTGAACCTCCTCAGACCGAGCAACCTCCTCAGCCTCTGGTAAAACGGAAACGGTCGCGGCGCCCCTGGTACGAGCCAAAGTCCAAGAAGCCAAAGAAACAGCTGGATCCAGGGCCGATCCAGGAGCAAGAACATTCAGAAGAGATTCTTCGTCTTTTGGCTCTCTCCACAACGCCGCCGCAGCGATATGAAACTGGCACCCGCGATACCTTGTTGGACCTCCTCGAACTGCTAAGATGGCTTCCCCGGCTCGTATCCTTCCCATATATCCCCGTATGCCATCCTCTCAGAAACACCTGCATGGCCTACTGCGGAGACTCCAAATCTGATTTCGATCGTTCTGCCATGTCGTTTCAAACACTATTCGCACTGGCATTTGCCGGCTTCACCCCCGCCCAGCTGGGCAACAAGAGCGATCACTCCTTCTACAATCTGCAAGAGCTCCATCTATCGGGCATCCACGATGACTGTATGTTGCAAAATGTGCTGCATCTTCCACATCTCAAAACCCTCCGCATCAGCCCGCACATCAAGATCTGGATGCCCGACGCTCAAACCGTGTTACAAGGGTCAAGCATCCGCGAGCTATACCTCTACCGCTTGTCGTCTTTTGCCGGTCCCTTCCTCGAGAGCCTCCTCGCCCTTCTCGAAAACCTCACCGTCGTGCACATGGAATTCACGTCAGAGAGTGACATTTTTCTGCCTCCACCCCCCTTGAGAGGTCTGGAGCGGCACCGCACGACGCTGCGAGAGGTACATATTCTCAATGAGGGCATCCTGCTCCGGCACTGGACCCTGGGAATCTTGCCATTTCTGTCCTTCCCAACTATACGAAGCTCGCTATCCTGACGATTCCGCAGTACATGCTATTTGGCCCTCCTGAAGACCCGCTCGACCTATTGCCGAAGCGTCTGGAGGCTTTGACCATCGTCCTTCATGGGAGTTACATGCTTGACTCGACTCTGCAGTTTCTGACTGCTATTGCTCGGCACACGAGGGATTTCCGGTCCTTGAGACGAGTCAAGGTCGAGAGGATAGTTGCCAATGACCCGGCTGATGTTGAGCTCGAGGAGCTTGAGCGAGTATTCGCGGAGGCCGGTGTTGTTTTCGATTACATGCCCCAGGCACTTGGTCGCCCTAGGTGGCGGGTTGCTTTCTCATAGGTATCATTATACCATAGCTCTCGGGCTGTTCTATACCTCTAGCAATTCCGACTATCGACTCCTGTCTCCGATAAATGCATCACTGCAAGGCAACGCTCCAGGATTCACAAGTAGTTAATGCTACCTAGGTATGATCTATGCACGGCCTTATGGAAGCTTGAACAGGACGGGCGTCGGTCTGTAGATGTCTACTGCATAAGGAATGGTGCATTCCTCGTGGTCAAGGAGCCCTATCTACATGATCGAGGTGTGGTCTTTGAGCCACCACCTTCCTTTCAACATCTACAAACACTGTAGCAGTTGTGAATGCAGATTCTGCTGGTGAGCCCTCACCCATCATGGCCTTTGTCATATTGGCGACTGTGAACTTCTGTCAGATTCCGCATGCATCCGCCGACAAACAGCATCCAGAATCAGTGATTCCTGTTACCGCGGCAATCAGGCACTGTCACTTCTTCCCTCTGCTGCCTCTGCCTTAACACATCTCCCCTCTCCTCTCTCTCCTCTCCTCCCTGCCTTTATCTTCAACCTTCCACCCCCACTCTCTATCTGTCTTTATCACCATCCTCCCATCCTCCACTATTTCCTACTTCAGCATCATGGCCTCCACTACGCAAAGCGCGTCTCCGGGCTCGTACTGCCTGAACGACGACATCCTCTACGAGATCTGCATGTTGTTCGTTCGGGATCTGGAGAAGGCAGCGCACGCCCAACGCTATGGCAATAATCCAACTCCCTCCGAGACCCTCCTCTCCAGCATCCGCACCCTGCATTCGCTGAGTCGTGTCTCGCGGCAATGCTATCTTGTTGTCCGCCCCCTTCTCTACGCAAATGCCTGCCTCTCGAAAGCAGAACACATCGCTCTGCTCCTCTCCACGATCCTCAGAACGCGAGATCTAGCGGGCCTCGTTCACACCGTCACCATATTCGAGCCGCGGTATTGGGTTCAGGAATCGTCGGACGATACGCAGTCTTCCCGTTCACCTCTCCAGCTCTCCCCTCTTCCTGTTCCCTCGACCGGCCAGAGCGCCCACGGCCGCGCTCGCCAAAACCGCACCGCAACCACAAACTCCCAATCCGGCGCGCAAATCCTCCGAATCCCCACGACCAACTTCTCCGCCGGATTGCCAACCGACGCAAAACGCCTCTGGGCAAAAGTCCATGGCCGCAAGCCCATCCTCGCCGCCCGCTTCGACCGCGAGTGCCCCGGCACCCGAGACATAACCCTCCTCCTCCTTCTTCTCCTCAAGCATTTGCCGAACGTCCAAACTCTCCGGTACTACTCGCACTACTACGCCTCGGACCCCCCATCGCACTGGATCTTCACGAGCCTCGTGCGCGCCTACGGCCGTCGCGCCCGCCGCACGGAGCTCTTTCCCAACCTTCGCGACCTCGAAATCGCCGGGCTGAACTGTCCCAACTGGGCGAGTTTCCTGTCCTCCTGTGCTGACCTCCCGAGTCTGACCTCGCTGTCTCTCCTCCCGCCCGCCGACATGTACCAGCGCGGTCTGACTCTACCGACCAGCGCCTCAAGCACCCTCCGCGCGCTGCGCATAACCTCCCCCTTCAAGGTCGACAATATGGCCAGACTCGTTGGTGCAACCCAGAGCCTCGAACTGCTGCATTATAACATCCCAGCGGACGGTCAATTCCACGACTACGTCGACGCTATCAAGCTCGCGACGGATGTGCACAAAACCACACTAAAGGAACTGGTCCTCCATCCCGGCAGCCACCTGGGCTACCAGGAGCGCGTGTACAGCGACGCCACACAGCACTCGTTTGCGGAGTATACGAGTCTGCGGAAATTGGAGCTGATTGATCTGTTCTTCACGCATGCGAACGACTACAATGCGTCGCAGCAGATCGCCGCTGGAACCATACCTGTCCCGGTTTCGCTGAGATCCCTCCTCCCGCCTACTCTTCAGGTCCTGAAAATGCATGGTGTTGCGGATGTACCCTGCAATGCGTGGGTCTGGGGTGAATTGCGGCAGCTCGCGTTTTCTTTGCCTTTGTCTGTTTCCTCTACTGATGATGGCAACGCCGATACCGATGGCGAAGACAACACCGGTGGTGATGACCATCCCGGCCTCCTCTCCCTGACATTCCACGCCCACTCCCACCGCTACAACAGACCGGCGTGGGGCCACGGAATGATCCTGGACGACGGGTTCGTCGACGCGCTGCGGGCCGTCGGGGAGCAGTTTGCGCGCATGGGGGTGGCGTTTACCTACGAGACGTATCGCGATTGCAAACTTGGGAATCTGGATGGCGATGTGGAGTTTGTTTCGGTTTGTCCTTGTTCGATTATGTCGTATCAAGGGTGATTGCGTGGACTTGTATTTCGACCATGGTCTTTTTCTTTTTCTTTTTTCGTTAGCTCAGGGATCCGTGCGTTGGTTTACGCTTGCTACCAGCTCCGGCCATGGTCGGTTTTGATGTTTGAGTATTTACTTGGAGATGCCCTCGACCATACGTATCATAGCTAGGTTTGACTAATTCTGAAATGTTGTTTTTATTGCGCGCCGTACTTCCGGACCATGGCCAGAATAGTCTCATTGACCTTCTCCGGATGCGTCGCATTCAGATAATGCGCACCCCCCTCGATAATCTCCAACTTCGCCTCCTTGGACTGCGTAAAAAGCCGGATCTGTTCTGGCTGCACAGTCGTTGCGAAGGGCGTGTCGTCGGTGCCCTAGATGCCACCATTAGTCTCCATTCCCTCTTGTCCATCAAGCCAACCTTGGGTAGCTCTGACATACCTGCAACCAATAAACCGGACACACCACATCCCCAACCCTAAGCAGCAGCCCATCCCGCTCAAGCAAACACCCCAGCGCCATACGCACCTTCTTCCGCCCCTCATCACCGCGATAAACACTCTGCAGCGTGTTCGTCCAGAAGCGCACCCGCTCGTCCGTCGCATACGCGCCGAACCCCATCGCCCCAACCATATTGCACCAGTCCTCTTCCACGACGAACTCGGGCGTTGGAACGGGACTCGTCCACCGCTCGTAGAACGGCTTTAGTAGGGGTACCGGATCCCAGCATCCTTTGGTCCGCGAATCCGCAGATTCGGAGTCGAGGGAGGTGCCGAGGAGGATGAGGCCATTTATCTACACACCATCTTTATTAGTTTTCCTCTATTTTTAAGAACAATGGTATGAAACACATGGGGGGGGGGGGGAGTGATTACTCTTTCCGGCGCAAGCAGCGCCATCCGCGCCACAATCCACGCCCCCTGACTCGTGCCGAGCGCAAACGCCTCTTTGATACCCAGCGCATCCAGAACCTGCAGCGCCATGATCGCACTGTCCCAGTACGTGAAGTGCTCGGATGGGCAGCTGGTGCCGCCGTGGCCTAGCGGCTCGACGGCAAGGAGGTTTATGGCGCTTGTTAAAGATTCATCGGCGAATTGGGGATCGTACAGGGCGCTTGTCATGCACATTGAGTTTATGAAGATGCAGGTTGGCTTTGAGGGGTTGAGTTTGTTGTTTGAGAGGGCGTAGGAGGCTGTTGTTCCGCCGAGGTGCGGGACAGTGAGGGTGCGGGGTTGGGTGGTTGGTGTGGCCATCGTGTTTGGTTGGTGGTTATGATGAGAAGATTGGATGAGATCATTTGGTTTGAGGGAGGGATTAGAGCTTTATATGTATGTATTCAATGGAAAGACCCTCTTGTTGCTAGAGGACCAATAGACGAGTGTAACGCGCGTTTAACTCGGACGGACGCATTAGAGATCTCGCTTAGGGCATTTGAGTTAGGTTAGCAGAGTTACCGATGCGATGGGCGCTCTGGGAAGACCCACAGTAAAGCTTTGGATCGGAACGGCTCGTTTTTGTCTTGACAGTCTGTCATCTGCATCCATCAGGGAAGATACCGTATGGTAGGGGAAAAGTCAATTGCCGGGGCGTTTTAAGTCACTGCAATGCATTGTTGCGACAGATAAACCTGAAACAAGCAGTTCACTGTCAATCCTACATGTTGAAAGTCTAATGAGGGTAATGGCCAGACAAATGGAAAATCGAGGCGACACCGTATAGACCCACAAGCGATGTCTGGGCCGTGGTCGAGCAGTGACGGTGAGGCCTGAACCAAAGAGCAAGATGTCGACTCATTCTCTCCGAACCTAGCTGCTGACACTGTGTCTGTTATCCAATTGGGTTTGCCTTATGCAGGTTGCGTCGTCCTGGGATGGGAGTCTATCCTCTTGTCGTGGCATGATGAAGATATATATATTTATTTTCTCTTCCATGAGGATAAGGGAATAAAACCGGAAGGGAGAGTCGATATAAATCTTGACGTTGAATCTGGCCATACCATCAATGAACTGCTGCACATAGACCATGTTGACATTCAAGAATGGGTCATATCATTTGGCGTAGCCGGATACTCATCCACCCCATACGTCCCATTCAACGAAACCGACCCAACAACACCCCCCGACTCAAGCCGAATCCACGTATCAATTTCCCCCTTGCTCAGCGCCTCCTCGGACAAAAGCAGCTGCCTCGATCCCCGGATCCAGCTCCCATACCCGCCATACCCCGAATGCTGA
Organism: Aspergillus multicolor; assembly: GCF_047715735.1. Classification (NCBI taxonomy): domain Eukaryota; kingdom Fungi; phylum Ascomycota; class Eurotiomycetes; order Eurotiales; family Aspergillaceae; genus Aspergillus; species Aspergillus multicolor. The sequence goes on from NW_027395956.1 coordinate 411,725, forward strand.
CCAAAGCACAGATTCAGCCCGTTCCCACCTCCAATCCCAGGGAGTTCCAACTCATTATCCCACTTATAGCACCACGTATCGCCGTGGTCGTGCCCGGAAAACAAACCAAGAAGCCCGGGTGTCTCGAGCAGCGCCTTCATAAAGGGAACATCTTGCCCGCCATACACACAGTCCTCGCTATTCGTCCCATCCTCGCACCACCCCTGCCCCTGCTGCGCGAGCGGGATATCATCGTTAATCCCCGGCTCGGTATTCGCGTCAATGCCGACGATGCTCTGAGCAGCGAGCGAGGCGTTGGTGGGTATATGCACGAACGCCAAAGCCGGGATCGTCTTGTTATACGTCTCAGCCAGCGCCTTGCTCGTGCTCTGAAACCAAGCTACAACGCTGCTATCAACCCAATTCGGCTGCGGGATCTCGTTCCCAGAGCCGTCGTGCTCCTGGAAGTAGAACCCCCCGCGGCTGTCGAAGAACCACAGCAGCAGCGCTGGATCATTGCCCCCGTCTGAGCCGTAGACGGGGAGGTAGTAATTCGATACTCCCGCGTCGTCTCCCGAGACCATGCGCTGTGTCAGGGCATTGGGATAGCTCTGTTCTCTTTCCAGCAGAGCTTCAGCTGACAGGTTATACTGATGATCGTGGTTCCCGTACGTCGAAGCCCAGGTTAAACCGCGGTCAACGAGCGGGCCGACGATCTGGTCGATGTAGACGGTTGCGTTTTCCAGAAAGCCGTTTTCGCCGGTGATTAGGTCGCCGTTTAGCACGACGAGGTCGGGGGTTTCGGTGTCCAAAATCGTGTTGAGAACCGTGATGGAGTTGCGGTCTTGTCGCGGGCCCCAGGTTTCCCAGGCGTCTTGCAATGTCAGTTCGATGTCGCTGTACTAGGGTAGGATTTCGTATGCGTATGGGTAGGGGGTTCTTACTCTCGCCGAAATGGAGATCCTCGAAGATGGAGATTTGGAATGTGCCGTTGGCCGAGAAGCGGAGGGGTTCGAGAGAGCTGGCACTGGCACTTGCGAGCGCCGTCTGCGCGAGCATGGCTGGAGAGAGACGCATTTCCTTGCTGCTGAGCTGTCAATTGGCAATTCACAGAAGGAACGGTCGCTTCTTAAGTGCTTGTAGACGCCAAAACAAGGAAGCTGCGAATACCACGTGGGGGCCGCGCCTGCCGTGAGTGGCACCAGCCCCCTGCATTAGCGTTGCGCTGCAGATATTTCCAAGATCGAGGGCCTCAGGCGTTGGGGGCCAGAGAGGGGAACTTTCATGGAGAGATGTCTCTGTTATCATTCTAACATCCGGCCTGCGTATAGGTATCTATGTATCCATTGGTTATATAAGAAGCTCCAACTAGTACCTAAACGCAGTGGTTGCCAGGGAAAGTTATACAGCCAGCCCTCAGATGGAATACAAATACCATGGCCTGGATATAGAATGGAAGAGGCTCGATCATCAGACACCGCCGCATTGCAGCTTACCCATGGGAGTGGTCGTGATCTCACTACCATATGCATTACGGCCCTTCTCCTGAGGACCTTTATTGCCACTGCCTGTGAAGAGATTTGCGCCCAGCTCCGTTTGCATGTCCCTCGTCTCCCAGCTTCGTGAACATGATGGCACAAATGGTTGTTGGCCATGAATGTCCAGTCTGACTACTGGTAGTGTGCTGGATAAGTTGCTCAAGTACGGCGACGGATGTCTTACCTAGGTCCTACCATACATTTGGTCTCAACCTGGAACCTGAACAACCTACCTAAGGATAGAGATACGATCGCGGCAGGGTTGCTGGTGTACTAGTCAAACGAAGCAAAGGATCTCGAGTGTCATGAGAGTCTATTAAGTAATAATGAGTATGGTTGTCAGGCTGCAAAACTGCACGCCGACCATGGTCTATATACATAACATCGGATAAGAGTACAACACGTCATTATATGGAAACATGACCATGACCCCCAATTCATAGGAAGCAAGAAAAAGAAAAGAGATGACAATGCAGATGAGAAGGAATGTAACGCCGATACTCCATGGAGAAGGCAACAAGATGAGGTATGTAGAGGTAGAGGTAGAGGTAGAGGTATACATGATAAATATGACAGCCCGAACCCGCCAGACGGGAGCCCAGACAGCTCCATCTGACGAGACGAGACATGGAGTAGCAAAAGCCTAAGGCTTCGAAAGCTGCTCCTTCCTAAAGAAAAGGAGGAAACCCGCACAAACAAGTAACTGGCAAAACAGGGCAACCCAGAACCAGGCGTTCGCGAGTTCCCCAGCACCCTTTGTCATATCGGGCGATATGGGGCCGGGCCCAACATTATTAGGCGCACAGGCTCTCGCCACAATCGTCGCAATGGAACCCAGGATCTGGGACACAATGAGCGTGAAGCACATGTGCATCCGGGTTAGGGTCTGCAGCAGGATAATACCGAACCCTAAGCCCTGGATGCTATCCAGCACACCGAGCCACAGCCACAGACTGCGACTTACCAGAGCGCCGCCGGTATACCCGCCGGCGACCCAGGGGAGATAGTATCCGATTCCCGAGATAGCCCACCAGATCTGCAGGAAGCGCGGGGCGCCAAGGCCACATGCAAACACGGGCAGGAACCAGGAGTGCTGCTTTGAGAAGGTCGAGACGATGTAGAGGAATACACACCAGAGGATGCCGAAGAAGACGACGCAGAGGATGACGATCTGCCAGGCGGAGGCGTGGGCGGATGTCCACAGGAACGACCAGTTGCGGCCGTAGGGGGCGGACAGGAAGAAGTTCTGTAGGATGACGGCGACAAAGTTCCACAGGACGATTTTGCGGCGGAAGAGCGATTTGTAGAAGGAGGGGACTTTGCCGGGCTTTTGGCGGTAGTAGTTGGGGAGTCCGAAGATTAGCAGGAGTCCGATGCCCCAAAGGAGCATGGCGATTGGGTAGCAGATGGCCCTACACAAGTAATGTTAGCTGACAGCCCAGGAAGATGTTGTAGGGGAAAGGGGGAGGGTGAGTTAGGGCTTGGTTGGTACGTACGTCATCTTCCAGGTATTCGAGATCTGGTTGTCTGTCGTGAGAAGACCCTCACTGGAAGCAGCGGCCATCGTGGACCCCCAGTACCAAAGCGCAATGACATAAACCTGCTGCAGCCCCTGCACGACACAGGCGCGGAAAATCCACTTGCTGACGGGTGCACCACCCTCATCGCCAAAGTTCAGCGCGAAGAAGATGGAACCGGACGAAGATGCCGCAGAGTAGAACCCACTGCCGACATTCTGGATCCAACCGCGTGTAAAGGAATCGGACTCGAAGTGCGCCGACCCAATGAACAGGAACGCAATGCCGTACAGGAACCACGGGGTAGAAAGACAGACAATGCTCTTGAAGTACCGGAACACCAGCCACCAGCACGCAGAGGTAATCGCGTACACGGTCGCAATGCCATACAGTTTCTCAGCCGTCTGACCGACTTCACCCGTCAACAGGGTGATCTGGTAACTGTTGGCCGCGATGATCTGACCCAGCGCCAGGAACAGCGTGTATACCGGCCAATCGCCGATCTTGATCTGCATCCACTTCTTCAACCCCGTGGGCGGGACATAGTCCTTGCCGAGCAGGAACTCATCGTCTGTATCGTCGGACTCGTGCATGGCGTCGCCGCTGTGGCGGGGGGCATTGACGTCGACGTCCACGTACAAAGACCCATCCGGTGACCCGTTGCGGCTGCCCGCGTGGCTGTTGAGGTGGTTATCGCGGAAGATGGACGGGGTGGGTGACTTGATGCGGCCGAGCTTTGCGTCGCGGAAACGGTCGAACCAGCGGCGTTCAGACTTGACAAGGAACTCTTCAATGCACAGCTGTGTCTCGGAGTTGGAGCCGTTCAGCGACTCGAGCTGCTGCTCGAAGGTGCGGGCGAATTCGCCGTTGGAGTCCGTGAAGAAGGGGTCAACTTTTTGCAGCTTGAAGTCCTTTTTGCCGCCGACGACGGAGTCCAGAGACAAAACGGACGCGCTGGAGAGGCGGTTGCCGGGCTCGGCGAAGGGCTTGGGGATCGGGAGGAGGGCGTGCTCTGCGCCGGGGGAGCCGGGGGACATGGGGGGTTGAGGGAGGGGCGAGGTCGGCGGCTGCAGGGAGTTGTGGCTGGCGTTCATGTTGTAGGAGCTGGAGCGGGCGGCTTGGGCGCGGCGGCTCTCTTCGATCTGGGCCGGGGTGAGCGTGTACTCGTCGTCTTCGAAGTAGTCGGCCACGGACTCGGTGTCGCTGTTGCTGTGCTCGTGCTCGTCCTCGTTGGCTTCGGGGATGTTGTCGCCGTCGCCGATCTGCTTCTGCTCGCGGCCACGACGGTGACCAGGGCCAGAGCGGACACCAAGGGACAAAGAACGCTGCAGACCACCACCGCCGGTAGATGATTGCCGGGGTTGCTGCTCGGTAACGTTCCTCTGGGCGTGCGTACCGATATCACTCAGCCTGTTGAGGTTGGAGTAACTGCTATTCCTCGAGTGCGGAACAGACAGCGCAGCCCCCAGGCCCTGCGAGAGCCCAGTGCCGGGCCTTGAAGGTGTCATGGCACCAGGCGTCATGGCCCCCGGAGTAAGTGCCCCAGCAGGCGTGGTAGGCGTCATCGGCCGGCCCGCATTATGCCCCTTGCTCACCTCCTTATCATGGACATTAATCGCAGTAGACTGCAGAATCTCCAGATCCTCCACCCACTGCGCAACAGGGAAGCGCTGCTTCGCCGAGCGCGCGCGCATCATGGCACGCGTCTCAATCTTGGAGTTCAGGGCAGCGTCAATGGCAAGCTTGAACTGCGTGAGCAGATGCGACGTCGACACCGACTCAACGGTATACCACCATCCGGGCATCTGGCCCAGTCCACCAACCCTTGCTCCAATACCAAGCGCACCCTTTCTTCCGAACTCGACGGCCACCAGACCAAAGGGCTCGTCACGCGAGGGGATAAGCGCGAACTCCGCACCGGAGAAGATATACGGGGGGAGAGCAGTGAATTCAGGACGAGAAAAGACACGGCCAGGGTAGACCTTCATCATGCGGTCGAGTTTCAGCGCCGCAAAGCGCCCGTACAGATCGATGACGGGGCCAACGCAGATGAGTTGCACGTTGGGTCGCGCTTCCAGGACAGCGGGCATAACATCCGCAATGAGATCAACACCCTTCTGCATGGACCAACGCCCAACAAAGACCAAAAGGTCCGCGTCGGGGTTCTGCTCGAGGCCTGCCCACTCCTGTGCCTGGCGCTTGAGCTCGCCACGGTTGCCCTCGAAGTCCGGATCGACGCGGATATCTTCATCTTTCACCATCTCGCCCTTCGTCCACTCGCCGACATCGCTGGGGTCCGGGTTGGGGAGGTTTCCGATCTTGCGTAATCCCCAGAAAATGGGGTATCGCGCGTACGAGCGCTTTCCGTATTTCTTGGACACGCCGACGGCGCCGAAGCCCTGCTGGTGCACGCGGAGGTACGAGGCACCCGCATGCAACAAGTTGAACACCTCGCCGAACTGCACGTAGTTGCGGACGGTCTCGACGTCCAGGTTGAACACGGAGCAGACTTCCTCTTTCTCCTTCTGCGTGCGCATCGGCCAGAGACCCTGGAACTCGGCGTTGTGCAGCGAGAGACAGGCGGGGATTGTACCCGGTAACAGGTAAAGAGGCGCCACAGAGCCGTGGTAGTCATTGATATGGTACAGATCAACAGGGAAGCGCTTGATTGCCTCGGCGATACACTGGTTCCAGGCGGAGTAGTAGACGGCCGAGTCCAAATCGTCCATGCGCGCCGGGTACGGCTCGGATTTGGTCTGCTGGCGGAAGACGGGTGCGTCGAGGAGCACGTATGTAATGTTCTTCAGCACGTGGTACTGCACGTTCACCTGGTATGCCTGGCCCAGGATCGTGACGGTCATGGGCTCGGCGGGCGTGTCGACGGGGTAGTCGACGCCTCCTACACACGGCACAACCCAGATGAGGTCCTGGTGGCCGAGCGTTTTGCCCATGAGCTGCGCCATGACTCCAAGTCCACCGATCTTGATCTTGATCGCCCAGTCCTCAATGTCGTACTCCATTGTCGCGATGAGAACCATGCGGCGCTTGCCTGCGGCACCGACGGCGCCTAGGGCTGTCGTGCTCTGCATGAAGCCGGATTTCTCAGCCAACCGCATCAGCGGGTTCGGCTTTGCAGCGCCCGATCCAACACGCAGCTCCTTCATCTTGCGGCGGAGGGCCAAGGGAACAAGAGACTTCATCTCCGTACTCGCCCCCGCAGCACCAATCTCATTGAACTTGACCTTGTAGAACGACTTCATGAAGATGTACACGCACCCGGCACCGCTGAGCAGGGGGATAATCCAAAACAGCACAAACATGGCGATCTGCTTGCTCTGGTGCCCTACAGGAACCTTGGTATAGTGCAGCGTCGCGTCATTGATATACAGCTTCCACGAGATGTAGGGTTTTGGCGGGTGATCCGAGATATTGAGCAGGGTTGGCGAGAGCGAAGAAGGCGGCATGCGGTCGAGCACGTTATCCCCGTCGACGTCTCCAAGCACCCAGGACTGATCGGGCTCCCCGTCGGGGTTCATCCCCCACACGTTCAGCTGCCCGACGGCCGGCCACTCGTACGTGAAGTGGTACTTCCAGTAGTTGTCGCCGCCGGCGTCCAGCACGATCTTGTTGTCCAGGCCGCCGTCGTATCCGTACTGATTGTACGGCCCGTTGAAGAAGGCGTGCGGGAACCGGCGCTGGGACTTGTGGTTCCAGCCGCTATCGCCTTCCTGAACGTGTGAGGAGCTGCCAGTCCAGCGCGACCAGTATTCGACGCGGATGTGGTGTCCGTCCCACTCTTGCGCCTTGGTGCCGCTCCAGTCTTGGATTGTGATGGTGTCGTTGCCGCCTTTGTAGGTGGTCCAGTTGGAGAAGGTCGTGCCCCAGTTTGTGGAATAGCGGTATTTGTCGGCGCCCGCGGCGTGGTGCTGGATGAAGAATGTTTTGTCATCGCGTTCGTGCAGCAAGGAAGATGAGTAGTTAGCCGAGTAGAAGACCATGGGGTTGTCGATCTGTCCGATCCGGAACAGGAAGTGGTCGATGGCGTTGGTGTACTCGTCGCCGGCCTCGTTGGAGACGTTGTTGACCGTCACCCGGTGGATGCCGTTGTACACGTTCGTCAGGTTCGCGACCCATTGGAATTTGCCGGGGATGTGGCCGGTGACGTTGCTGTTTGCGACGTCGGAGATACTGCCGCAGGAGATGCTGTTGCTGTCGATGGAGGGTTTCTTGCCGGACTCGGTGGACGAGTTGAAGCTGATGCTGTCGGTGATGGAGTCGCAGTCCATGGCCTCGGAGAACTGCAGCTTGATCTGCACGGTCTCGAAGGCGTTGGGGGCGACGGTGGAGCGTAGAGGACTATCATGTCCGTTGTTCTCGTCGTCGCCCGGCTGGAACTTGGTGATCATGGGCTTGGGGCCCTTCCAGAGACTCTCCTTGACGTACGCGCGGAACTCGTACCGGTTCATGGTCATGTTGGGGTAGCAGCCGTTGTAGTCACTGGAACCATTGTAGCCATGTTTCACCGTGCTGTCGATGAGCTTGATGGTGTCGTACGGCGAGAAGAGGTTGCGGACGGTTGTGCCGCTGGGGAAGGGGGCGATAAGCGCGGTCTCGTTGTCGGAGCAGTCGAACTCGTACGTGTGCGTGCGGTTCATGTTGCTGTAGACCAGCCAGACCGACGCATTCTTGGCCGTAGACCCAAAGTCCTGCGTCTCGGTGTTCAAATCACGGCGTACACTCCAGAAGCCCGTCTCCGTCGTCGTGGTGTTGGAACCAGGGTACAGGATCTCCGTCGTCTGGTTCGACAACGTCTCGATGATATACCCGTCATTCAGCATCGGATAGTCCACACGCATCTGGTACATGTGCTTGAGCATGTTCCGCAGCGGATGCGCAGGGTCGCGGTGGTCATATGCCACGCTGTCATCCATGCAGCCGTCCAGCGCAGCAACCAGCGGCCACTGGTAGTACTGCGAGGACTCGAGCGCAAAACAGCCGTGTGTCTTCCATGCCGTCGCCGAACTCATCGCCTGCCGACCGTAGATATAGTTGCTGGCCGTCGCATCAAGCACGTAGAACGCCTGTTCCTCGCCCCATAGTAGCAGCGGGATACCAGGGAGCATCAGCGTCGTGATGAACGTGCCTAGCATCTGCCTCTCAACACCCCACATGATCGCCGGCCACCGGAACACATCCTGGTTCGTGACGCCGTACATGTGGCGCGGGTCGAAGACGCCCGTGTTCGCGTTGATCAGGTCGTTCGTGCGCACCATCTGATCCCACGCCTCGACCCAGTCAACGGGCACATCGTAGCCTGCATCGAGCTGCCCGTCCATCCCCAAGAACCGGGTCAGTGCACGGTAAGTCGAGTAATGGAATGCACCGGCATCAATGGCCTCATGGCCCGCCTCGCGCAGAAACAGCTGCGGGTCGCTGGTGTTGGTCAGCTTCATGGCATCGGCTTGGCTGCCGACCGCAGTAACCTGGTTTGACTGGCGGCCTCGTCCCAAATAAATCGAGCCAAACGTATTACCACCGGTGATTTCACCCGCAATGAAGAAATTCTCTTTTCCAACAGAGCGCGCACACTCCCGGTACGCCTTGGACATGTCGCCCAGCGCATCAACCGTCGACTGCGTGGCCTTGTCGTACCGGATCCCATCGATGTCAAACGTCTTGATGATCATGCACGTGTGCTTGATGAGCCGCTCCCGCACCGTCGGATGCCACTCGCGCAGACGGTCCTGGACAGACGCGAACTTGGCCAGCTGGCGCTTCCAATCGGGCCACACGCCAAACGCTTCAATGTCGCCGTACTGGTCGAAGTCGGAGTCGTAGCACCCGACCAGTCCTGACGTCAAAGACTCGTTCACCGGCATCCCGTCCTCGTACCAGAAGCGCGGGTAGTCGCAGGTCGTGTTGTAGGTGTTGCCGATGTGGAAGTCGACGTAGTGCCTGTCCGACTTCCATTGCACTCGGTGTTCTTTTTCGGAGAAGGGGGTCGAGTCGTTGAGGTGGCCTTCGAAGCCGATGAGGTCGCCAAGACTGCCCGGAATCAGGGTTAGTGAGAGTCTTTGGGAGGGAAATTAGGATAATTTGGAGAGAGGACTCACGTCGCAATGGTGTTATCGAACAGGACGTACATCCCGCGCTTGTGGATTTCCGTAATCGCCTCCTGCCACACGCTGATCGTGCCAAAGTGCTGGTCGAGCAGGGTTGTGTCGAGCGCCGAGTATCCGTCCGAGCCCCAGGGCTGGTTCATGAGCGGTGTTCCGGCGAGATATAATCCCTAATTATCTTGTCAGTATTCATTTTCTCTCTTTTCCATCCCATCTCCAATGCCCGCTCGAACATGGTATGGTGGAAGTGTCTGTGGTGTACCTTAATCCCCATCCCCTGCAAATAATCCAACGTATCGACCAACCCCGCAACATCACCCCCATGCCTCATCTGATTCGAATCCAGGTCGTGCTCAAACGTCGTGCCATTAATATTATCGTTCGTCGGGTCGCCGTTCACAAAGCGGTCCATGAACAGCGTGTAGAAGGGGAACCGCCAGTTGTCGGGCGACGGGTGGTAGTCGTGGTTGTCGGCCCACGACCCGTCGTAGTCGGCCGGGTCGGTCGCGGTTTTGTTCGTGTTGATATTGTAGCCGACGAGCGACTCGTCGTAGGGCCATGCTGTTGTTGTTGAGGCCAGCAGCAGAGCGCTGCTCGCGAGCGTTGTGAGGCGCACCATACCTTAGTTCGCGAAGCTCAGAGAGCGAAAGCGATCGTGCGGGAAACGAAACGAGTGACGGTGCGAAAATGCGCACTGAGAGTCTGTCTAGCTATGAGTGAAACATGGACTGGACGGGGCTGGACTTTGAGCTCTCTCTGGTTTTCCGGTTCTCTTTGTCGTGGGTAGATGGTGAGGTAGGTGAGGTAGGTGTAAGCGTAAGATAGCGGAGCGTGGAGAACAGAAGTAAACGAATGTAAACGAGCGCAAGACTCGCAGGAAGAGAGATAAAGAGCAAAAGCAGACAACGACAAGACAAACAGCAGGTCACAAAGTCAAGCCAAAGTTAGTCAAAAGCAAAAGCACAGCAGAGCGAGCGAACCCCTGCGGGATGGGGAAGAGATGAGCCTTATGATAAGAGGCGGTGGTGAGCGAATGAAACTCGCGTGAGGACTATTGCTAAGAATAAATACGAGGTCCACACCGATCCTCTGAAGTCACGGTCTCCCCGACACTAAGGCCGACTATAGCTGGTAGTAGCCTGTAGGAGGAGGCTGTAGCCGACTCGCCTGGAGCTGGCTGCTGGGCTGAGCTGCCACGGTGGGAGACAGGCAAACTCAATATCTGCGTACCGGTGTGGTAGTGTACACTGGATGGAGTCCTGTAGAGTAGACAATGGAACTGCTACAAATATCCGTCTCCCCAGTCGTAAGGTCAGACCCTTGCTGAATCGAATCCCGGGGCCGGAAGTCGGCAGGCGTTTTATCCATCTATACCCAGGGCCGCTATGGTGAGCCCATGGGCAGGGCGTGGCCATCTCGTGCGTGCCTGGAAAGGAGAGAAAAAAAAATCTCTGCTGTGTCGGGAGAATCTCCGTATCTGCGGCGTATCGTCGGGTTCCAAGCCCTACGCAGTGAAACCGACGGGGCCGTGGAGCTTTGCCATCTTAGTATTGGCTGTTTATCAGGCAGATAGAGCCTCGACCCTGAAAATCTCTTACTTTGAGTTTGCCGCGTCTCGTGTCAGCATTATGACAGCATCGGGCAATTCTTCACGAGCTGACTCTCAAAATGTGGTCGTTTCACCCCTTTTTGCGTCTGCTGCTTTTTCTGCTTCGCGATAATGCATACCCCTGTCTCAGACTGCAGGTACAGGTGGGATTGTGGGAAGCGAGAGTGGGAGAGCACAGTGGGGAACTGATCAAGACCCGATCTCTTTAGGGCAAGTGCGGCTTGGCAGGTCCCACGGCTGAATGCCATTGCTAACGGTTCGTGCCGTGGAGCATGGCACTTGCAAATTACAGTCCTGTATTTTATTACCGGAAAGATAGATCACTGCCCAGCCTTCATGGCGTTATAGATCAAACCTTGGCTGCCTCTCGTAAGTTATCAAGCACCAATCTGAGGGAGCGATAAGGTGCTTAGCTCTGTCACTAATGTCAAACAGGAAGCAACCACCGCTATCTCCACCCAATTGCATCATTGGAGAATCGCACTCAAATGAATTTGAGACATCAATTTAATTCCAAGACATGGCCGCTTGCCCACGCTGAGTGTCACACCACGTTCCTGGGCATTCTACTTGGGTCCGAGCACGTTGCGGTCAGTAACTGTTACCTCATGGTAAGATGGTATTGCTCGTAAAGAATACTCTGTAGTACTGGCCCACTCAATTCGGCTGATTCCATGAACGCAGACGATCCTAACCGGTTTTCGTCGGCTCTCGAACCATGATTGTCGCTCTGCCTCGGCTGTCTCGATTGGCCACTGCCCCGTCTTGGAAAGCACACTATTGACAGCGTCCATCCACGGTTCCCGCTTCCCTGATCTGACCTTTTGCGAGTCCGGCCAGGCACCGTACATTAGTGCGTTTAGTGCCATCACACCGTCTAGTTGTGATAAGCTAGCGTGATGACCAGAGTCTGACGGAGAGTCGGACTCAGTACTTGAAGAGAGCGTCTCCAAGGGCACCATAAGAATGTACCTGGTGCCTGGTTCCTGGATAGCCGTGTCTGGGGCAGTGCGATAATTATAGAGATGAAGAACCCATCCGTGAGGGGCACCCACCCTGGGCCTGCGGGCACCATGCCTATCTATCCCGACCAACCATGTGGCGATGGCCAGGGCAGGCACGCCGAGTCTCCGGAGCAATAACGGCCTTGATCGTCAGTCACCCGCAGAACCAGTCCAGTCCAAGTGACCAAGGCCAATCCAAGAGCAGGCCGATGCTATTTTCCGTCTAGACTAGGGCTGTAGTCGTGCCTTGCTGGCTGCCCCTTACCGGGGGTCTTCTCATATCTTGCCTGCACTTGAGCTTTCCCCAGCACGTCGCTCTTTCTTGGTTTTTCCAAAGTTCTTCCCTGTCGCTCGTTATCTTGCTACGCTCCGGAATATGCCATAGGCGCCGTCGGTCTTTACCCCTTTGCGTTCGAATCCCCCCGCCTTTCGCGGTGTCGCTCATTTGCTATTGCGCCGTGCCGCCTCTCTCTCTCTTTCTGGATGTTCCTCCTGTAGTTCATCTGGCACTCCCATAGTATTATACCTATCTACATCTGGAACACGAGCACGCACGCGTTATCTTATCATCTCACGAATCAGCATCAGCATCAGCGCGGGAAGCACCGTACCTGCAGCCACAGCCCCCGCGATCTGACGCAACAACGAAGGGAATACGAGGCCCCCACGGTCTCACCACAATGACGAAGATGTCGATCTCCCAATCCTACAACCTCAACCTTAACCTCGTATCCCTCACCCTCCTCTCCCTCTTCTCGCTTTCCACCGCCGCCAACATCGAAGCATGGAAATCCCGCTCCGTCTACCAAACCATGACCGACCGCTTCGCGCGGACCGACGGCTCAACAACCCACGCCTGCAACACCACCGCCGGCCTCTACTGCGGCGGCACCTGGCGCGGCACAATCAACCACCTCGACTACATCCAGGGGATGGGATTCGACGCCGTCATGATCAGCCCGATCATCGAGAACATCGACGGCCGCGTCTCCTACGGCGAGGCCTACCACGGCTACTGGCCGCTGAACCTCTATAATCTGAACGACCACTTCGGCACGCACCAGGACCTGCTGGATCTCAGCGCTGCCCTGCACAAGCGCGGGATGTACCTGATGATGGACACGGTGATCAACAACATGGCGTATATGACGAATGGGGAGGACCCGGCGAAGAACATCGACTATAGCGTCTTTACACCGTTCAACAACAGCGACTATTTCCACTCCTACTGCAAGATCACAGACTGGAATAACTATACGAATGCGCAGCTGTGCCAGACGGGTGACGACAAGGTCGCCCTGCCGGATCTGTACACCGAGCACAAGAACGTGCAGGATCTGCTGGTTGACTGGGCGAAGGAGGTGATCAAGACGTACTCGGTCGATGGACTGCGCATTGACGCCGCGAAACACGTCAACCCGGGCTTTTTGAAGACGTTCGGCGATTCCGTCGACATGTTTGTTACCGGTGAGGTCCTCCAGCGCGAAGTCGATACCATCTGCACGTACATGGACGACTATATCCAGAGTGTCCCCAACTACCCGATCTACTATTCCATGCTGGACGCCTTCACGCAGGCGAATGTCACATCGCTCTTTGAGCAGGTCGAGATTGTCAAGAACCAGTGCAACGACGTCACCAAGTTCGTCTCGTTCAGCGAGAACCATGATGTTGCGCGTGTTCCTAGCTTTAATGATGATATGGCGGTTTGTCTACCCAAACACCCACTTACCTTACCCACCCCAAGACAATGCAATACTAACTCCGGCGTAGATCGCAAAAAACGTCCTCACATTCACCATGCTCTACGACGGCATCCCAATGATCTATCAAGGGCAGGAACAGCACCTGTCCGGCGACGGGACGCCCAAAAACCGTCAGGCCGTCTGGCTCTCCGACTACAACACTAACTCCGAACTCTACAAGCTGCTCGCGAAACTCAACGCGCTCCGCAAACACGTCATCTCCCTCGGCACCGACTACCTTGACGAATCGACTGTCCCGCTCTACCGGGGCTCCATCGAGCTCGCGTTCAGCAAGGGCGTTGAGGGCCGTCAGATCATCATGCTGCTTTCCGGACAGGGGAGCAAAGGCGACGAGTACACGCTCTCTCTGCCGATTAGCTTCAACGCTGGAACCACTGTGACGGAGGTCATCAGCTGCAAGAATTACACGACTGTTGCGAGTGGCGAGCGCGCGGGTGAGCTAGATGTCAAGATGGCCAAGGGCGAGCCGAAGGTTTTCTTCCCTGCTGAACTCATGGAGGGGAGTGGGCTTTGCGGGCATGGGAAGGGGAATGTGAGTTTTACAAAGCTGGTGACGGGTGAGGATGCGGTTGTTTACAATGCGGCCTCGTCGGTGTCGATTTCTGGGTTTGTGGTGTTGGGGTTGTCGGTGGTTGTTTCTGTGGTGCTCGGGTTGGTGGCTTTATAGTACTGATTGTTCTTTTCTTTCGTTTATTTTTCTTTTCTTGCACTCCTTGACAGTGGTGGTGATACCCATACCAGCGCATCTGCAGCTGTCGTCTTGTTTCTTGTACATACTTTATTTTTTAGCTTTGTGTTTATCTACGGATGCTCTGAACCTCGCGGTCGGACGAGACGGTCAATGAGACGAATGACATTCTAATCAATCTACGCTCCTTAAGGTTACCGACTCAACTCCTTCTTCCAGGTCATGGATGCTCGAACAGTTCTGATTCTGGTTGATTGAGCTTTACCTACTTCAATAAGCAAACAAACAGACCAACAAACAAACCTCGGTCCCAGTCACAACCAAAACCACGGAACATGGCAGCACCCATCGCCTCGCTTTCACCCCAGGCTACCAGAAAGCGTAGAAGCAATCCATGACGTCGATCGCACTGCAGAAATGCAGCCAAGGCGCTTTATCCCCATTCGGCATAAGGCCGTGCGACCAATTCAGCAAAGAAACCCACGCGACTTTCCACCCGGCAAATAAAAATCTGTTGAAAATACCGAGCAAACCGTCTCCATCCTTGCCCTGTGAAACAGAATTTTCCACTCCCATTTCGGTGCGTGCTGATTCGCCTTCCCCTTCCAAAAGCCGAGCTGAAATATCTGTTGGCGGGCTGCACCGCGCCAATCAGAATAGAAGCCGGGATCCGCAGCAGTGGGTCCGTGAGACATGAACGGGGCAAGGCCCAAAATAGATTTTTATCACGCTGATACGGACAACGTCGAAATACGCTATTTTCAACGGCTATCAGTATAGTTGGTATCGTTAAGGAGGGTATCACTATCGAGTGGTTTAATATAGTAAGTGAAGCAGCTGCCAGCTTGCCCGTGGGCTGTCATCTTTGCTGCGGATAGTGCCAGAATCTTGGTAGGCAGAGACAAAGCGAACAAGTGATGGCGTCACTACTTTCCTGCTGGTTCCTGCCCTGGAAATCGGGGAGCAGGAAGAACTGGAAGAAGATCGAAGGTATCTACATCCATCCCATACAAAATGGAGGTCCTTAGATAACATGATACTGTAGAATCCGCGTCCCCCGCCCGCCTCCAGGCTCTCCCCTCCTGGACCGCACCAGACAACAGCCTGCTCTTCCAGGGCTTTGAATGGCATGTCCCTGCAGATGGTCTGCACTGGGCGCGTCTTGCGCGTGCCTTACCAGGCCTCAAGGCCATTGGGGTTGACTCCATCTGGCTCCCGCCGGGATGTAAGGGGATGGACGTTAATGGCAACGGGTATGATATTTATGATCTGTGGGATCTGGGAGAGTTTGAGCAGAAGGGGGCGACACGGACGAAGTTTGGTACTAGGGAGGAGTTGCAGGAGCTTGTGAAAGCTGCGAAAGAGCTCGGGATCAGTGTTATCTGGGATGCGGTGCTAAATCATAAGGCGGGTGCGGATTTTCCGGAGGAGTGTCAGGCTGTTAGGGTTGATCCGGAGCGTATGTCCACATCTCTTTCCAGTGAGAGTGCATGGGACACTATATTGACGAGCTTAGGACGAAACATCGATGTCTCCAAGCCCACAACGATATCCGGCTGGACCGGGTTCGAGTTCGCAGGGCGGGGAGACACATACAGCGCCATGAAGTACCACGCCGAGCACTTCTCCGGCGTGGACTGGGACGACAGTAGCCAGACAGGCGGGATCTTCCGCATCCTCGACCAGCAGAACAAGAACAAGAACTGGGCGCAGGATGTCTCCAAGGAGAAGGGGAACTACGACTACCTGATGTTTGCTGATTTAGACCTGTCACACCCCGAGGTGCGGGCGGATCTGCTGAGCTGGGGGTCTTGGATTACGGAGCAGCTGTCTCTTGATGGGATGAGGCTTGATGCTGCGAAGCACTTCTCGACGGGGTTCCAGAGGGCGTTTGTCGAGCATGTGCGCAGGACAAAGAAGGATTTCTCGGTTATTGGCGAGTATTGGAGTGGTGATATTAAGGAGTTGGTTGGGTATTTGCAGGATATGGGTCATGCGGTCTCGGCGTTTGATGTCCCTCTTGTCGATAGGTTCTCGCAGATTTCAAGGACTAGGGGCGCGGACTTGAGGAGGATCTTTGATGGGACGCTTGTGCATGTTAAGCCTGAGCATGCGGTGGTAAGATCCCATATCCCATCACTTCCAACATGAGACAATTATACTAATCGAAAGACAGACAATCGTCGCAAACCACGACACGGTAACA
The DNA here is from genome assembly GCF_047715735.1 of Aspergillus multicolor. NCBI lineage: Eukaryota > Fungi > Ascomycota > Eurotiomycetes > Eurotiales > Aspergillaceae > Aspergillus > Aspergillus multicolor. The sequence goes on from NW_027395956.1 coordinate 428,151, forward strand.
CTCCTACTCCTACAACTTCCACAATCAACTAACCAGGATACAAATAAAGCAACCAGGCCAAATGATGGACGTACGTACCCTGCCCTCCCTCTCCCCTCCCCTCATCCCACTTGAAAATCTACTAAACAACCCCAGACCCCAATATCCCCCTCCTTCAAACCCCTCGCCTACGCCCTAACGCTCCTCCGAAAGGACGGCCTGCCAACCCTCTTCTACGGCGACCTCTACGGCATCCGACTAAACGTCAAAAAACCACTAACCCCAGCCTGCGCCGGAAAACTCCCCGTCCTCGCGCTGGCCCGGAAACACTTCGCCTACGGCGAGCAGGAGGACTACTTCGATGCGCCGAACTGCATTGGCTTTACGCGGTATGGAAATGCGGCCCATCCAGCGGGCTTGGTCTGTATAATGAGTAATACGGGCGCCGCGAGTAAGAAGATGTTTGTGGGCGCAACGCGCGCGGGGCAGGAGTGGGTTGATTTGTTGAGGCCAAGGGCAGGCTCGGTGGTTGTTGATAAGCGTGGGTATGGCGTGTTTAGTGTTGAGGCTGTCAGTGTCGCCGTTTGGGTTCCGGCGAGTGCGGCGGCTGAAATTGGGCTTGGACGCGAGAAGGGGGTTGAGTTGTGAGTTTTACCTATCATGCCTTGTCTATGGGTGATGGTGAAATTGAGGCTAACAGTGACAGTGATGTTAACATCTACGGCCTTTGATGGATGATTCAGGAGGAAGATGATAAATTGTTGATAATAATGGCGCGGCAACAGAGCTTTATGTGGCTTGCTATAGTATTCTATTTTTTCTAGACTTAATCGTAATCACCAGTCGATGTTCACAGTCAAGCCATATCTCCTTGATGCAAGATACAATCCAAAACGAGCATTACCAGCTCATTACACTCCCCCACCATAGTCCAGCTGTAAGCTCCCATTGCCCAGCCCCGTTCCAAACGCCCAAAATACGACCGGACAGTGACACGAACGCCCACGGTTCAGCCGCTCAGCCCTGCCTTAGGCCCCTTTGACACTTTGACACACTCGTACGGGCAGCTGCCATACTGCCACGGCTCCAATAAACTATACTTATTACCGAAGCACTTCTTACTCACAAATCGGTCAGGCTGACTGTTTGCCGTAACCATGTCTCGGGGGGTCCGGGCCCGAGTCAGAGTTCGCCATTTCAAACTGTCATAAAATACCAGGAGTTCCACTGGACCCGGACCCTTTGGTTAGGTACCGTACAGTGGGCCACGTTCAGCCCAGTGTAACCGAACCGATGCAGACCCTAGTCGGGCTGGGATTCTGCCGGTATAGCCGCGGGCTCCGGAAAGCGAGGAACAGGTTTGGCGTGGGATGGTAGCCTGGTTGGTGTAACATGGGCGCTGTCGAAGGGTTCAAGGGGGATTGAATAATTGAAGACTTAGATAAGTAGTTATTTATATATATACTCAGAGATTTGATGACGCTCATGCAAAATTTGATCATTGATGTTTCTAAGATGGAACTGAGATTTCGAGGTGTTAAGATCAAAATATATATTTCTGCATTCTTTAAGAAATGAGGTGTACTGCCACTGTAAGAGAACAATCACAAGTCCATCACCAATACATTCACAATTAATCTAATCTCTATCACCGCAACAAGCGGTAAGATAATTATACCAGAGAAGCAGAATTATACATCAATCACGTCTCATCCCCATATTCTCCCCAGCCACTCGTATCGTACTCATCGCATTTTATTAAGTTGAGCAGCTGGATCCCGGTCTGACCCCATCCGGCCTCCCCAGATTGATCCGTATCAATTAAGCGGTCAAAAAGTCCCGCATGTTCCCATAGTAGCGCACGCTTACAGAGTGAACATAAGCGCACCAGCCATCAGACCGGCAAGGGTGATAGGAGCGCCCATCGCAACACCGGCGTTCAGGTCATCGGGAGCATCAGAAGCGCTGGCGGTAGCAGCGGCGTCGGACGAGGAGGCAGGGGTGGTGGAGGAAGAGCCTGCAGCGGAGGAAGAGGCAGTGTTAGACTCGGCCTCGGTAGTGGTTGTAGTAGTGGAAGAAGAAGTCTCGGTGGAAGTGGAAGGGGTGGAGGTAGTCTCACTCTCGGTCGAGGTGCTGGTCGAACTGGAGGTGGAGGTCGAGGTGGGAGTGGTGGTGCTGGAGGAGGAAGAGGTGGTGTCGGAGCCGGTCACGTTGAACTGCTCGGACTGCGCGAGGATGCCGGTGTTGTGGGCTTCGTTGGAGAAGAGGTTGATTTGGTAGCCGCCGCTGGAGAAAGGATGTTAGTGATTGGATTGTGCGAGGTAGGGTTTGGTAGAGGTGGCATACGCCTTCTCAAGACCGGAGATGCTGTCAACGGTGTAGGAGCCATCGGAGGTGTCGACGTCCGAGGCGATCTTCTTCTCGACGCTGGGGTAGACGGCGTTGTTGACGAGGTAGAGGTCGAAGGAGGAGGGGTCGGTGCTGACGGAATCCCACTTGACGGTGAAGGAGTCCGAGGGGTCGATCTCAGCGCCCTTCTCGGGCTGGGTGACCTGGAGGGCTGGAGGAGTTAGTTACAGCTGCATCTACATCTGCAAGCCAAGATTGAGAGTGCATACCTGAGACGGAGACAGCCAGAGGCAGGAGGGAGGTAGCGAGAGTGAAGCGCATTTTGGCGAAGTTGAACGAGTGAATTGGTACGTAAAGGTAGGGTAGCGACTGAAAGACTTGACTTAACGAGCGACAAGACTGACTGGATGATAACTCAAGAGAGGAAGACCCTTAGATCCAAGCCGGGACAAGACAATTATATAGAGCAGATCCGAAACCGCCAGGCTCCATCTAAACCTTGCAGCGAAGATCTTGACAGGTTCGAACCGTCGTGAGCCACAACCCTGGAAGCATCACATTGTACTCCGGATGGATTGGAGGCCGCAGCCATATCCATAATTAGAATACAGAAGCAGTGGATTAGAACAACCAGGTCTCAGATATCGCAATGAGACCTGCCCAGTGTAGTTGCTGATACACAGCCTTACAGAAGGGTATTTTTGCAAACAGACCCGCTATCTTTCCAATCTCCAGATTGTCTTGGGTCGCATCCGCGCTAGCGATTGCATGTCTCAATATTATATGTAAAATTGGGCTGTCTCAACTCGGAAATTGAATATTGATAGCCGATGAAATGGAGCATCCAATCGCAAGGCCCTCGGTCCTGGAAGAGTCAGCCGTTGGAGAGAGTGGACGAACCTTGGAAGGAGCGCACAGATAAGCGGGCCCTCGGCGAGACACCCTAATTGGGCATATGCCGCCACTGCCCGACAGGAATAGATAACACAAAAATACGAAATGGCGAGATAAGACATCGTCGATGGCGTTTTACGGTTGAGTTGTGGCCACACTAGGCTGTGCTGTATTGTGCCACTGAACGCCAGTAATGCTCACTAAAGATGACTCTATGATTATGGAGCCTTGTGTATGCTTGGGACTCTGTCATGCGATGAGCCTGCGGCTCTTTCGCATTGTGCCAAATACAATAGGTCCCGGTGGCGGTCACCTAGTCTACAGAAGCAGCAGGTTGAAGTCAGATCCGGGGAAGAGTCTGGCGCAATATGACTCGAGGAGTAATAGACTGAGCGCAATCCTTCGACGGTCATTTGGAAGACATTCTAATCGGGCGCACATCGTCAACAAGTGAGTCAGTGAGAGAAAGTACGGTTCTCTGAAGGCGTAGAGGGATCTGAGGTTGCATCGTCGACGATGCACAGTAAAACGTGATTGTCTCTTCTTGTTGCGTCTTGTAAGTCACCGGATAGGAGATAGATAAGAATGATTCCTCAAGATTCAGATACGAAGAAATTTCGGGAGCCCATGGATATAGAGTTCGTGCTCCTCGTAACCCGGATCCTCGTGATGGAAACTTTATGCATCCCCAGCCCAGCCTCTGTTACAGTTGGGAACGACGACTGGGAAGATCGCCCATATGGGCTATCTTGAGAAGGATTATTCGAGGCTTAGATATTATACGTGGTCAACGCCTCTAATATCCGCAATTTTCACTACAACCATAACTCCCCATTATTTCTAGGCTTGAAGACAGCGCCAGGGATAAGTGAGGATGGAAGCTCACCGTAAAAATCTTAATAATCAAGCAGGTCTGAAAATCTGCCCGTAGATTGAAGTCATTGACTAAGTGTAGACGGCCCATCAAAACGATATAAAAGGATGTATTACAGAGCACCCACTATATACGACACTCCGACCGAGGTCCCCTTGACCTTGGCCGTCTTCAATACTCGTGTGCATCATACATCAACTTTCTGCCCTTGAGATGGACTTGATGGTCCTATGTCCGAAGTATAGATATATTTTTTATGGAGTATATTTACTACATGTATTAAGAGCTAACATACCCAAACACATACGACCACAGGGTGTGGAGAACAGGGCTTCCCGTCCGCTCAGCCGTACTTAAGCCACACGCCGGCTGGCTAGTAGTATGGTGGGTGACCACATGCGAATCCCAGCTGTTGTATGTTTTTGTTCTTGAACCTTTTTGTTGCTGTTGTGGTGTTTTTTGTTCATACTTGATTCTGTGTAACATGAATAGCATGGCACGCTGCCCTAACTCCCCCAGGGCGGCTGAGTCTGATGAGTGACCACACAGAACTATCAGTGGGTTTCTTATTCTTATGTTTTATTGTGCTACTGTCTATGATCGAGAAATCAAAACTCTGTAGCTACATCGAGCTGGCCTGGAATTGCGATATTGCTGAAGTCGACTTGGCAAAAAGTGGAGATCGGACACAGGGACAAAGCCTCGTGCATTGCAGCTGCAAGCAAAACAATAACGAATGGTTTGCTCTTAGAGTGAATACCTTAAAGTACGCACCGCATAATGCTCAACACTCTATGGGCGCAATCCAACCATATCACCTCATGACTATCATACCTAGGTACTCAAATCTCGAACATCGTCTTACGGCCACCTCGTCCACCCCTTCTCCAAAGCCTCATGATACGGCTCAGATGTAACATTGTTCCGCTGCAGATTCGATATGAAATGCATCTCCTGCGACACAGATCCCCTAAATGGCGGACTAGTGGCAGACGAGTCTTCGTCAAGCGGGAACCACTTAAGATGGGTAGCAGGTTGCACCTCCGGGTCCAATTCCTCGCGCCAGTTTGCCCATTCTTCGTCACTGCACGGATCAAAGAGGACGCGACACATCTCTCGCTTACCGAGCCTCCAGTCGCGCTCGGTGCAGAGAAACAGCACGCCGTGGTAGGTCTTGAAGTAGTCGATGTAGCTTGGGACGAAGCCCGGTAGCCGTGGAGTAGATGACTCGTCGGCAGTAGGAGGAGGAGTTGCATCACTTTCAACAGCAGTAACCTGAGCCCTGTAGTCACCCCGCTGGACCTTTTCGCCGTTGTAGTGGGCAGTGCACTCTTCTACTGTTGCATTCGGTAGGAAGAATAGGTCCAGGCGGATCTCGAGCGCCCCGGATGGCCGCTTGGTTGCATTGAATAGGGCTTCCGGGTCCACATTCTCGGGAGAAGCATCGGGGTGAGTGAAGTAGATAGCAAATCCATAGAGAGGAGGCAAGGGGGATGAAGCCCGGCCGCGGAATACGAGACACGCAGCGTGCCCTTTGTGGTCGGCGAAGAGAGTGACGTAGGTTTGCGCACGTTGGATTCGATTCGCCATGGTGCACAACAATATGTCTGTGATGGATACCTTTGGCCTGCTGCTTTTCGTCTATGGTAGGAAAGAGTCCCATCGCGTCCAATCGCCCCTCACTAGCGACGACAATGATACTAGCATGTGATCCGAATGAGCCGATAGGCCAAATTGGCGACAAGTCTACCATACATGTACGTATCAGTTGAAATGAGAACGTTAATTGACAAGCGACGAGAACATACCTTGAAGAGAGGACTGGGCTTGTGTGGGAATAGCTAAGGGTGAAGATATGACGTCTGAAAAAGTCAATGCACAAATTTGGGTCTTTGAATTGCATAGACCTGGCATGGAAAATAGAGCGATGCGGGCGGCTCGACTACCATACCATAGCCTGGACCTCGTTTGATCCATTACCAAAGATATGCATAGTCCTCTTTGAATCATTGAGGACGGTCGCCTGCCTTTAAGTATCCTTGCCCAGGTGTAGTCCGCTTCGTATCAATCGTCAATCTTGCTGCCCTGTATGCGTGGATCCTGAGCCGTGGCGCTTTAGAGCATCCTCATATACCGAAGGTGTATGGTAAGCAACTGATTCCCTGTTGGGGATATTGCATGGCAACCAAATCATTCAGGGTTCGATCTCGCCCTGGACGGCGGCGAGGTTGATCCCCAGGCTGTTCCCACAAACTAGACAGTGTATGTCTCCCTGTCAAGTGGCTGAATAATTAGGTACAATTATGATTATGACTTCCCGTGTTTTCTTGCGGTTCTGAGGCCTGCTCGTTGAGGCCCTCTTTCCAGCGTTAGCCCTGGTCTTTAGCCTTACCAATGCGGGCGGGCATTCTAATAAACTCTGCGTTCTGACAACTGATGGATTACATACAGATTAAGTCGGGGGTTTGGAAAGAGAAGTATGAGGAAACTGTCGAGTGCGATATCGAGCAAGGGACGAGGCGGGACTGCGGGACCGACGAGTAAGCCTGGCTTAAGTTTGCACACCTACCTAGTGGACTTGAAGGGTGTGGTCAAGAGACTACCTTACCTAGGTAGGTACCATAAGTATGCCTGTTCAGTAGCTTCTACGGGCAAGTGCTAGCTCACCCAGGACTGAGCCTAATATTACCCTGTTTGTCAGACGAAGGAATAAGGCGCCTGGCATCTTTGCCGGTACTAGAGACTACTCCGGAGTAAAACCAGGGAAGGGTCCAGGGTCTAGATGCCACGCTCCCTTTGCCGCGTCGTAAGAGGCCCTACCCTAGGTAACGTGGCGTCCAGGTCAAGACTGGAATACGTAAATTCAATGATTGGCTGAGACAATTGCAAGCGGTATCGGAAGGGCTACATGATAAACAAATTAGCCAAAAGGCCATGGAATAAGGCAGCTTGAGGCAATACCCGGATCGGTTAGAGCAACTGGTGCCTTAATATGCCAGGTTTGTCTATTTATCACAGAATAAAAGCTGCGTGCCTGCCTTGACCTAAAGTATTATATCTGACTTCCAACAGCCAATTGATCTATCAGGTACACAGTGGTAATCTAAAGATGACATCCATATCGCCGACGACCAGGCTCCGCCAAATCCTCCCCAAGCACAAACCCCGGGTCTTCGTAACCTCCGATATTGGCAACGAGCCGGACGACTCTGAATCTCTCGTCCGCTACCTGCTCTACGCCAACGAGTTCCGCACCGAAGGCCTGGTCCCCTGTACATCCACCCACCAACGCACCCTCACCCGCCCGGATCTCATGCATATCGCCCTCCGCGGGTACGTCCAAGTCGTCGACAACCTCAACGCCCACACACACCCAAGCAACCCCTACCCCACCGCCGCCTCCCTCGGCGCCCTAGTGCGCCCCGGCCCCGCCGTCTACGGCAGAGAAGCCCTATCCCCCTCCGTCCCCCTCGCAGAAGGAACAAAGCTCCTCATCGAGCGTGTCGACGCCGGCACACCAAGCGAGCCCCTCTGGGTCCTCTGCTGGGGCGGCACGAACGTCCTCGCGCAAGCCCTGCACCACGTCTCCCAAGCCCGCACGCCCAAAGCCCTAACCACCTTCATCGCCAGCCTCCGCATCTACATGATCTCTGACCAGGACGACACAGCCCCCTGGCTGCGCGCGCGCTTCCCCTCCCTCTTCACCATCTCCTCCGTGCACGGGTGGGCGCAGTACAGAACCGCAACGTGGTGGGGCATCGCGTGCCCGGAGGACGGGGTCGACAGGAGCCAGTTCACGCGCGCGTGGCTAGACGCGCATATCCGGCTTGGACCGCTGGGCAGGACATATCCGCACCCGGCGTGGCAGATCGAAGGCGACACGCCCAGCTTCCTGTACCTGATCCCCAATGGGCTGGGGTGTCCTGAGCAGCCGGCGTGGGGGAGCTGGGGCGGGCGATATGACCCCGTGGATCTGAGCGAGCCCCCGCAGGTGCGGCACTACGCGGACAGTGTGGATAGAGTCGTTGGCTGCGACGGGAAGGAGTACGCGAGCAACTTCGCGACGGTGTGGCGGTGGGCGGAGGCGTTCCAGAACGACTTTGCGGCGCGCATGCAGTGGACGCTGACCGTGGACTTTGATGGCAGCGGCGTCAATCATGCGCCTGTTGTCGTTGTCAATGGGGATGAGGATTGCGTGGGACATCTTGCGGTTGAGGTGGAGGCGGGCGAGATTTTATACCTTGATGCGGGCGCGAGTTATGATCCTGACGGGGATGAGTTGAGTTTCGAGTGGTTCCACTATGTTGAACCGACGATTGCGATGGGTGTATGGGATCTGCATATTCCGCACATGGATATTGTGGATGTGGACGCGGAGGTCGCGGGACGCAGGGTGAAGATTGTTATGCCGCCACCGGAGAAATGCGCTGTGGACCCGAGGAGTGGGGAGGCGTTAGAGAAGGGGCATGTATACCATTTTGTGCTGGAGGTGAAGGATAGCGGAAGCCCGCCGTTGAGGTCGTATAAGCGCGTCGTTGTGCAGACAGTGAATTCGGGGCTGAAGGGGGGGAGTCCGAGGGCTTCAGCCCCGTTCACCCCGTCCAGCTGGGAGCCTAGGTAGGTATATCGCTGATATTGAGCGGCGGGGTAATGCCACCCTTGCTCTCCTGGGCAAAGACCTCGTATAGAAACAGGCAATTAATACGAGCTTGGCTGCCCTTGGCTATTCCATGTAGGTCATCTGACACCCTTGCCGTGTCTCCAACTCTCGCACCTTTGTAGTCACGACATGCAGAGGGAAAGATCCGCTGGTAACAATGCACCATCGACGGGCACACAAGAAATCAAAAAACGGCTGTCAGGTCTGTAGAGAGCGCAAGATCAAGGTCACTCCCCTGCAGTAACAGTATCATAACATGCAGTTTAAACGGCAGACTGACAAATGCTTAGTGCGATGAGGCCAGGCCCCGCTGCACCAACTGCCTGGGCTTCCAAGTCCGCTGCAGCTTTGACCTAGGCCATTCAGAAACCGCGAGGCCGAGCTCGCTAGAACCGAGTCCAGCCATGGTCCCAGCAAGGAGAGGGCGAGGGCGAGGGCGACCGCGGAAGGACTGGAGTGCAAGGACGCAGAGGCTCGAACGCCCCAATTCCAGAGCAAAGGTCACGGCCCCATCTCCCCAGGTTGATGCAATCCCGAGTGCAAGCCCAAGCACACCAGCGCCCTCAACCTGCTGCACGACGTGCTCCCTGAATGTCGACGACATCGAGCTGATCCTCCACTTCACCACCCAAACCGCACACACCCTCGCCCACCCTGACCCGCCCAATAACCTAATCGCCCTCTTCTGGTCCCAGAATACCCCCCGGCTAGGCCTCTCCTGCCACGCCGTCCTCCATTTGATCCTAGGACTGGCAGGTTACCACCTCGCGTATTTAACCGCGGATCCACGTACCGATCCTGATCTCCAGCCCCGCGCACGCTACGCGTCTCTGGCCCGAAAGCATGGCGCGCTCGGGCTAGCAGAGCTGACGAGGACCCTTGGCAACATTGACGAGTCGAATTGCGGCGCCCTGTATACAGCGGCTGTGCTTGTCTCATTCTGCACGTTTGCTGCGGGGCCGACGGATGCCAATGACCTGCTTGCGTGTAATGTTGGCGAGGAGAATGCGAATAATGAGGCACGCTTGCATCCCTGGATGTCTGTTGTTCAGGGCGTGCGTCTGATTGCGGAGTCGTTTGAACCAGATGTTCTGTTCTCTGGGCTTGTGGCGCCCCTTCGATATCGTCCGAGACCTGACTTCGAGATGTCTTCTTCGTCCCGGGCAAATTTGCCTACGTGCATCGAGCGAGGTCTTCCGAGGATCAATTGGCAGGGCCCGATGGACCGACTCCGAGCTTTGATTGTTACGCGTGGTGAGTCGCATGTTGCGGAAGTATATCTGGAGAACTTCCAACGCATTAGAAGCATATACGAAGCGACGTACGGGAATGTGGATGGGTCGGTCGGGTGTGAGAGCGAGAATAAATTCATTTTCATCTGGCTTTATACAATAGAGGATAGCTTTGTGGCGTGCGTGCGGCAGAAGGAGCCACTCTCGCTACTTATTCTCGCGTACTACGCCGTCCTGCTTACGACCATGAAGCGAGACTGGTATATACAGAGCTGGCCGGGACATCTATTGATGAGGATCCGTGACTTGCTGGGTCAGGAGTATGGAGAATATTTGGAGTGGCCGTTGGCCATGTTGGGCCTGCTGTAGGTATCTTGATGTTGTATTGATGCCGATGGGATGTGTCAGCCATGAGGACGTTTTGTATTATAGCTAGGTAGTTCAGGTAAATTGACGAACAGTCATCGGCCCTTTATAGAATTATAAGGAAGGTCTCTTCTGATCTTCGACGCACTAGCTCGGAGTTCGATTGCCAGAGTGCGCATTACCATAACAGTTGTTCGTAGGCTTCGACATCCAGCGAATGGTCCCATGCACCCTAGGCGATCTTAAATAGGTAGAAACTGAACTTTCCCCTGACTCTCAATATCGGCCACCTTGCTATGGATCGTTGCAGAATCACGAAGTGCCTCGGCGCACGCTCACCCGAAAGGAAGCCCATGGAAGAGTGTATCGAAATGCCGCAGCAAAGCCCCCGTAACGCAGCCTATGCCGTAAGGTGAGGATTTACCGAGATGGCTGAATGAGTCGCAGTGTCTAGGCAGGTAAGCGTAAGCGTATCTGTACTCGCCGCATCTATGACAAATTAGCCTATTATCATTGCGCCTTCCGGCGTAATACATTTAGCTGCATGTAGCCGGCCAAATTAGTATAAACACCTAGGATGGTAGACACGAACAAGACGATTTAAGGTTGCTCGCCAGAGACCCGGTCGACCTTGCATCCGGCTCGAAAGAACGTCTACCATTCATTCGACCGTGTATCGCTATCACCATGAAACTTTACTTCCCTAGAGATGTGTTGTATGCACTACCTACCCACCCCAGACCAAACTATCCCCGTTTGTTCAGGAAAATCCATGGATGCTGACAACCCAGCTTCAACGGACGGCACCTAGCCCTCACAGCCCTAGCCCTATCCCAATTCAACCCAGCGGCACAAGCAAAACTCCTGCAAAGTCATCTCCTAACAGCCACAACCACAACCACCCTCGCCCCCCGCGAACCAGCCGAAACAGGCAAACCAGCCGAATGCACCACCCTAACCCCAAACGGCCCTCTCCAAATCACCCCCTCCTGCATCGACCCCCTCTACAACATACCCATAATCACAAACGCAACCGACCTGCCCCTCCCAATCCCCCACCGCCAGATCTCCATCTCCTTCAACAACACCCCTGCAATATTCACGCTGTATTTCCCCCACTCCACACCCACCGGAGTCATTCCCACCCGCTTCTTCCAACTCTTGTACCCCCTCCAAAACGCCACCGCCGAAGACGAGGCCATTGCCTTTGGCGCCGATAGCGGCGCGTACACGGTGAGCGTTGCCGCGGGCACTGGGTACAGGGGCGACGCGGCGGCCGCGAAGTTTGCACGGATCCTTGCGGCGCGGTACTACGGCCTCGACGCTGCTGACTTCCACGGGTATATCTACGGCGGGAGCGGGGGGTCGTTGCAGGTTGTTGCAGCGCTCGAGAATACAGAGGGCGTGTGGGACGGGGGTGTCGCGCTTGTGCAGGCGGTGCCGGTGTCGAATCCAAATAATTGGGCTATTCGTGCGCTGGCGGGGAGTGTGTTGGACTGGAGTGGGAAGGTTGGGGAGGTCGTTGATGCGGTGAGGCCTGGGGGGTCGGGGGATCCGTTTGAGGGGCTGAAGGGGCTTGAACGGGGTGTGTTGGAGGAGGCAAGTGCGCTGGGGGTGCCGGTTGCTGCGTGGGAAGATTTCGGGGGAGTTGCGCGGAATAGGACGAAGCTGCTTGAGGTTCTGAGGACGTTGGTTATTCCTGCGGTTAGGGATGCTGATCCCGGGTATGTGGATGATTTTTGGAGTAAGAGGGGGTATGTGGGGGCTGAGGAATCGGGGCTTGGGGCGTTGTTTCGCGACAGGCTGGTTGAGTTTAATGATACGGTTCTTGCGCTGGAGAGAGATGAGGATGGGGTTCCTGTTGCGCTCTCGCTCCATGATGCTGGCTCGGGCTTGGTACAGCAGCTGGAGAAGATGGGCGCGGAGGCACCATTTGACCTTGAGTTCACGATCCTCAGCCACAATGATACTCTCGACTCCGGCATTTTCACCGGCCTGGTGAATCCCAAAGGTGGATCTGTCTTCATCTACAGGGACAACAACACCACTGTCCTCTCTCGCTTGGCTGAGGGCGTTAGAGTGCAAGCCGACAACAGGTGGTATCTCGCCGTGCATACATGGCATCGACACCAAGTGCCCCTAGTTGAAGACGGATACTACGGCTACGACTATCTAAGGGATCCAAATAACAGCTCGCCCCTCTATTCCCAGCGCGATATCCTGCTAGCCCCTATAACATCCACAGGCGCGAGTGGAGGCGGGACACACACTGGTGGCATTAAGGGTAAACTGATTGTGATGGACAACCTAGCCGACTACGATGCGTTCCCGTGGCATGCGGACTGGTACAAGAAGCGCGTTGAGACAGCCCTTGGACCGCAATGCGGCAATCAGTACCGGCTATATTATAACGAGCATGCAGATCACCACATGGGTCCTGTCCCAACGAGCCTGCAGTCGCGGCTTGTTGACTTCACGGGTCTGTACGAGCAGCTGCTCCGGGATCTCAGTGCGTGGGTCGAAGATGGGATCGAGCCGCCCCCGCAAACGAGGTACGACGTACACGGGGGGCAGGTGGTTGTGCCAGCTGATGCATCTGCTCGTGGGGGGATCCAGCCCGTCGTGACTCTGACTGTTGGGGGTGCCAATCGCACGGAGGTTGCTGCGGGGGAGGCTGTGGTGTTGCGGGTTAGGGCGGAGGTGCCGCCGGGGGCAGGGGAGATTGTGTCTGTGGAGTGGGACGTTGAAGGGACGGGGGAGTTTAGCACGGACATTAGGGGGGCGAATGAGGTGGGTGGCAGTGTTGATCTGGAGGTTTCGCATGTCTATGGTATGCCAGGGATGTATTTCCCTGCTGTCAGGGTGGCGTCGCATCGGGACGGGGATATGCAGACGCCTTTTGCCCGGGCACTGAATCTGGGTCGCGCGAGGGTTATTGTGCATTGAAATGAATTGGTCTAGGAAAGGTTATTGATGGCGTTAGTAGATTCATTGTGGAATGATTCTATGATTAATTGAATGACAAGAATCGGTTCAGGAAACTCGCGTGTATGAAACGACAGTATGAGACACCCAAGAACCGTAGCGTGGCACGCCTGAGTATCAGCACATGTAATATGCCATGGGGGCCATAGTAGGTACCACATAACCTACCCAAGTAGGTTCCAGGAGGTATAAGCTGAGATGGCCTGGAAAACTCCAGCCCCTAAGGTTGTCTGGCAGGATCAACTGCCGAAGCGAAAATTCGATGATTGGACAGCCCCTTGCCGGGGGTGTCTAGCTTGCCATAGGTACCTAGGGTACCTTAGGTAGGCTCAAATCCATGTACACCGAATAGGAAAAAACAGGCTCTATGGTAGGATTTCTTGACAAAGACTCAATTCAACCGGCATTCCCTAATCAAACTTTGGAAGGCTTATAGGCTAGGATCAGGCAAGTTGGTCAGGGAGGCAAAGCCCGACTAGCTGTATCTGAGACCGGTTGAATGCGAGGTGTGGGCATTTGCGCTCGGGGGAACAAAGGGCGAGTGAGTTGTGCCATCCCCGGGGAATGGGCGAGGCCCAAGGGCCCAGATTCCCCGCATTACCCAGAATCTGGGGTGGCCTTTGCCGGGTGACTGGTTGGATGGAAGAGAGGGAGCTTTCTGAGCGTTGGTTGTAACTATATATAAACTACCCCCGTAGGGCTAAAACCGGGCAGCTGCACAGTATACAACTCATCTTATTCCTCCCTGGAACAATAAGCCACTTTCAAACATGTCCCCTAAAGACGAAGTGCACCCAAAAGCCATCGAGCACCATGAAGTGGCAGACCTCGAGACCCCCTGCACCGTCGACGATGGCCCGACCAAAGAACTGAAGATCGGAGCCGAAGCTGCCGCCCATGGCCAGGGCACGACCGGATACGAAACACTGAGTATATGGCAAACCGCGAAGAAGTTCAAAATGAACGCCCTGATCTGTTTCCTGGTGACCGTCAGTGCTGCAACGGACGGGTATCAAATTGCGTGCGTTCCCCAGCAGATGCTACTATGCTACCATACCATACTGCATGGTGCATACCTCCCACGAAAAAATTTAGAGGCTAACGAGATACCATAATTCTGCAGCCTAATCGGCAACATCGTCGCAAACCCAGGATTCGTGCGTAAATTCGGCACCCAAACCGACGACAACGGCCAAACAATCCTCGCCTCCTCCATCCTCAGCGCCTGGACATCGCTTGGCTCCGTGGGGCAAATTGTCGGCATGACAACCCTGCCCTTCCTATCCGACAGGTTCGGTCGCAAAGCCGCCATGTTCTGGTACTGGTTCCTGCTAGCGGTCAGCGTGTTGATCGAGTGCGTTGCAACGAACTGGAAGAGCTGGCTTGTTGCGAAGGTTGTCGGCGGGATTGGGGTTGGATGTCTACAGTCTACAATCCCGACGTATGTATCAGAGGTTGCACCGGTGCGTATTCGCGGTGCATTCCTCATGTGCTATAGCCTGTGGTGGCTTATTGGCCAGTTCTTTGCGCCCGTTGCGCTGCAGGTTATGTCGACTTATGCTCCGGAGAACTACCTCACGCCGGTGTATACGCAGTGGTCGCAAATTAGCTTGATGCTAGTAATCTATCTGCTTATCCCGGAGTCACCGGCTTGGTGTGCGACGAAGGGCAAGGAGGCGCATGCGAAAAAGGTGCTGCGGCTGCTTTATCGGGGTGTTGAGGACTTCAGCGTCGATCATACTTACCAGTTGCTTGTGCTGAACATCGAGCATGAGCGAGAAGTCGCGGCGCAAGCGCGGAACGAGAAGTGGTATGCGATCTTTAAAGGGGTTGATGGGTGGCGCACGCTCACTTCTTTGTGGACGCTTCTTGCGCAGCAGTTCCTAGGCCTGGGTGTCTTTCTGACCTTTGGGAGCTACTTCTTTCAGCAGGCGGGCATTGACGACCCATTCAAAGTCACTTGCATTACATCAGGTATTAATATCTTCTTCAGCTTTGTCGTAATCTACCTGGCCGAGGCGACTGGGCGTCGATGGCTGGCGTGCTCCGGCACAACCCTGTGCTGGGCGTGCAATGTGGCCGTCGGGATCCTGGGCGTCGTTCCCCAGGGAAAAGGGACCAACGGTCTCCTGATTCTCTTTGCGTGCCTCTGGAGTAAGCCCCCATTAGCCTGGATATAACAACAATAGCTGCTAACACTGTGGATCACTGTAGATGTCGGACTCGTGGCCAACGGGGCGACGGGATGGGGGTTTATTGGGGAGATTTCCGCCCAGCGATTGAGACCGTATACCGCTGGGTTTGCCGCGGCCTCGACATGCGTCGTAGGCGTGTTATTCAATGTTTTGATCCCGTACATGGTGAATGCAAACCAGTGGAACTGGGCTCTGAAGACTTGCTGGTTCTTTGCTGGGCTGGGGCTCCCATTCACCGTGGGCATGTGGTTCATCATCCCGGAAACAGCAGGGTAGGTCTGCTCTTGTATAGCCTCTTCGTGATGCACTATTCCAGTGATAGAACTGACAATTGTTCTCGTTCAGACGGTCGGCAGCAGAGCTGGACGAGCTCTTCGAACGCAAGGTCAAGGCCTGGCGGTTCCACAAGGAGACGACCATAACCCAGCGGCTGGTCGAGGCCAAGGCGCAGGCTTGAGGACTATTTAGCGTGTTGGACGGAGAGATAAGAAGGATCGCAGGTTTCTGTTAGTTCCAGGCTGTATTAGTAGGGTAGGAGCCAATCATCAGCAATTGCAGGGGCGATTCTGGCAAACCCGGATATTTCCTCGTATTCGTACCATCCATAAGTACTGCAGATGCGATCGACTCCCTACATTTAGCCATTGCTATAGCGGTATCCCTTGTCGGTTATTGCTGCCTGATCTGCCATGTTCATGGCAAAATAGCCAAAGTAGGCGCCGGCTAAAGTCAGAGACATACGTGCGCCATGAAAATCGTGTGCAGCCCAGCCTCGGCCTATGTCTCTCCGACAATGACAGGTATACTAGGCATGCTAGACACCAGTGGTGGTAGATGCAAAGACTCAATTTGGACCCTCAGCCCCGCACTCAACAGCTTCACCATGACAACCCCACGCATCGTTGACGTCCGCTTCGAGCACTACCCGCCCAGTAAGCCGGCACTGGGCGTCCACGACACAGCACCACGTATCTCATGGCGCTTCGCTGACGTAAAGCCCGACTTCACTCAATCCGAGTATGAGATTGAGATCACTCGGTTCGTCGGCCACGGCTCAGCAACTGTCACTGCTGCCCGTGTGGTGTCGGGCGAATCGTACCTTGTCCCCTGGCCGTACCACGATCGCCCCCTCGTCTCCCGAGAGAGATGCTCAGTGCGCGTGCGAATCCGTGGAAAGATCCATGATGATTCCACTTTGCAGAACGTGCAGACCCCTGGAGTGCTCCGGCTGAGCTCGAGGCCGGCCTTTTGCAGCGCGAGAAGTGGACCGCATCTCTAATCACTGCGCCTTGGTCGAACACCTCCGGGCCATTACCTGAGGATCTGTTTCGAAATGAGTTCACTACTCCTGATCTCAGCAGGGCACACTCGGCGCGATTGTATATTACGGCGCTGGGTGTTTATGAAGCCGAGC
Source organism: Aspergillus multicolor (assembly GCF_047715735.1). Lineage (NCBI taxonomy): Eukaryota > Fungi > Ascomycota > Eurotiomycetes > Eurotiales > Aspergillaceae > Aspergillus > Aspergillus multicolor. Next base: position 445,099 of record NW_027395956.1, read on the forward strand.
TCAATGGAGTCCGAGTCGGCGATCAGTTCATGGCGCCTGGGTTGACTTCATACGGCGGCCAGCTTCACTACCAGACCTACGATGTGACTGCTCTGCTCAAGGCGGCATCAAATCGCCTGGTCGTCAGGGTTGCAGAGGGGTGGTACAAAGGACGGATTGGATTTGCGGATGCCCGAGGCTTCTATGGGTCTCGGACTGCGTTGTTGGCGCAGCTGGAGGTTTCGTTCAAAGATGGAAGTTTGTTTACGATGGGCACTGATGGCACCTGGACTGCGGCGCAGGGTCCTATTCGCCGGACTGAGATGTATGATGGGGAAGTTTATGATGCTCGCGTCGAAGCAGGGCCAGGGGACTGGAGAAATGTCCAGCTATTGCCGCCCCTGCCGACTGAACTGAAGCTTGTCTCTGGTTCTAAGCCACCTGTTCGGCGGCTTGAGACAGTAAAGCCTATAAAGACCATTAAGACTCCATTGGGAAGGACAGTGCTCGACTTCGGACAAAACCTGGTTGGACACCTCCGCGTGAAAAACATTCGCGCTCCCGTGGGCCATATGATAATCCTGCAACACGCCGAAGTCCTGGAGAATGGCGAGCTCGGCCTCCGTCCACTGCGCACCTGCCAAGCACAAGATACGTACATTGCCCGAGGCGATGCAGAGGGTGAGACATACCAGCCCCGGTTCACATACCACGGATTCAGATACGCACAGATCGATGGTTGGCCTACAGCTGGTACTGAGGACATCACGCAAAGTGTGGAAGCCGTCGTGTGCAATTCAGATATGGAAGAAGCAGGCAGCTTCTCGTGCTCAAACAACAGGGTCAACCAGCTATTCTCCAATACGAAATGGAGCATGCGCGGGAACTTCTTCTCGCTCCCCACGGACTGTCCGCAGCGAGATGAGCGCCTTGGTTGGACTGGTGACCTGGCCTTGTTTGCGCCGACTGCTACGCTGATCTACAACTGTTCCGGCGTGCTTAAGGATTGGCTGCAGGATGTTTCCTTCGATCAGCAGCGCAGAGGCGGAGTGCCCCCAATGGTTTCACCGAACGTCCTTGAGGGTGTACCAATCTGGGGAGAGATCTGGCCGTGCGCTGTCTGGCATGATGTAGTGGTGCTTGCTCCGTGGGCGCTTTGGGAAGAGACGGGAGACGTTACCATCCTGGAGCAGCAGTACGAGTCCATGAAGTCGTGGCTCGATGCGATACCCAGGAATAAAGATAGACTAGCGTATCTATGGGATCTCAAGGCCCACCAACTTGGTGTAAGTCCAGTGCTGCAATGACAGCTACCCTTTCCTTTCTACAAAGACCCTCTCAAACCCGTCCCGCAACGCAAAAGCCCTAACTAACAGATTTGCAGGACTGGCTTGATCCATATGCACCGCCAGACGACCCCCAAAAGGCACTCACAGACCCGACCCTCGTTGCAAATGCCTTTCTAGCGCACTGTCTTGCGCTGATGGCACAGGTCAGCACAATGATCAATCGCTCAGATGACGCCCAGTATTCCTCCGAGTGGTCCACAAACGCGTGCAAGCAATTTACCTCGGAATATGTCACCCCCAGCGGCCGTCTAACCTCCGACACCCAAACCGCCTACGCCCTGGCAATCTGCTTCAACCTACTACCAGCAGGACAAATTGCCACCGCAGGGATACGGCTCGCAGAGATCGTGACAGGCAACAATCACCACATCGGAACCGGATTCGCAGGAACCCCATACCTAGCCGAAGCGCTCGCCAGAACAGGACACACGGCCACCGCCTACGCCCTACTTCTCAATGAAACCTGTCCATCCTGGCTCTACCCCATCTCCATGGGCGCCACGACGATCTGGGAGCGCTGGGATAGCATGAGGCCGGACGGGACCATCAATCCCGGCGAAATGACCTCGTTCAACCACTACGCGTTTGGAGCTGTATCCAAGTTCCTGGTTGAGCGGGTTGCTGGGTTGCAGAGGTTGAGTCCGGGGTGGAAGAAGGCCAGGGCGCAGCCGTTGCTTGGGGGTGGGTTTACAAGGGCGGCGGCGAGTCACCTTACGCCGTACGGGGTTGTCTCGGTTGCTTGGAGGGTGGAGGGGCTGGGTGACCGGGACTCGGATTCAGATGAGATGAGGCTTACGATGCGGGTTGTTGTGCCCCCGATGACCACGATGGAGGTTGTGATTCCGTCCGTTAGGGGGGATGACGTGAAGGTTTTGGGCTCGGGGCGTTGGTCGTTTTCGAGTTTGGTGCGTCGGGGTATGCTTGCATAGCACTACCATGGAACCTACCAGACCTTCATCCCGAAAGAAATACCTTGTGATATGGAAATGTATTGCTTTAGCCATCTGACGGTTGGTTTAGCGCAAGTAGAATACTCACTGACCTGTTACGCGTTCGTATATCTGCCGCCTACAAGGATGTTCTATCCTATCATAGCTTCCAGTGCCCTAGTAGTACCGTAGGAACCCCGGTCATCATTACCCCTAGTCCCTCATGCAGATCTGGGTAAATACATCAGGTAGGCAGGCTAACCGGGCACAAGCCCCCAGCTTCCCCAGCTTCTCCAACATGGGGCAAGAGTTGCCTTGATAGGCAACATGTCGTACTCGGAGCGCAGATTCTGTGATTGGTTGGGCCAAGTGAACTTTGTTTAGCCCCTTATAAGTCAGTCCTTGGCATGCATGGGCATGCATGGGCATAAATAGCCGAGACGCATCTGGCTACTATGGTACCATGTCAGAAATTCCGTGGCGGTTCGAGACTCCGAGTCAGGGACTGGGGACGAATGGAGGTAACGTCTTGCCTATGATACTATGAATGGTACCGCATGCCAGTTGGTAACCAGAACCGCAAAAAGAGTAATGTGGACGGTCATCCTATGGTAGTCTATGGTAGTAGCCAAAGAAGCTGGACTGCATTGCCCCTGGGAGCTCGGTTGAAAGTCCCCCGAGAACATTCTGCCTCAAATTCAAGATTTAGCCTGTTTTGCTAAACTCTCTTCTCCCTTCAGGCTAGTACCTAAACAAGCAGTCCAGTTCAGAAGATATCTGGCACAACGTGCAGATCGGGCTCCCACCGAGCACGACACCATATAACTTCGAGCCCCATAGGATGACTAGCTCATACAGGTTTCGTATTCTACTCATTTCCCTAACAGTATAGATCATTAACAACACAGAAGCCCAATATACAACTCACCATGGCCGCACCGAAACTCGACGTCGACGACTTGATCCAAAAGTTGAGCCTGGACGAAAAGGTCCTCCTACTGTCGGGGATAGGACGATGCAGAACACGCGCCCTGGAGCATCATGGCATCCCGTCAATCATGGTAGGCCAATGTATTCCACGAAGCACATTCACACGGCAATATCGAATGGCCAACATTCATTTGTCCAATACTAATCTGCACGCGCACGCGACCACCCAGACCTCCGACGGACCCCACGGCATTCGCACAGAGAAGTTCTTCAACCAGGTAAATCACCATCCATATAGAGCCCTACGCCAATCCGTAAACTGTACGCGCATACAGTGAATTAGGAAGCTAACGAATTAACTTCGACCCCGCAGCCAAGAGCCGCCTGCCTCCCCAGCGGCACCGCCATGGGCGCAACATTCGACCGCGACCTTATCCACCGCATCGGAACCCTCCTAGCAGCCGAGGCAAAAGCACACGGCGTCCAGCTCCTCCTCGCACCCGTCGTGTGCCTCCAGCGGTCCCCGCTAATTGGGCGCGGATTCGAGGCTTTTGGCGAGGATCCCGTCCTCAGTGGGACATTGGGGGGCGCATACATAAAAGGCCTGCAGGAGAACGGGGTCGGCGCATGCATAAAGCACTTCGTGGCGCACGACCAGTCGGACAACTCGATCGAGGACAATATCGTCATGACGCAGCGCACATTGCGCGAGGTCCATGCGCTCAGCTTCCAGATTGCTATCCGGGATGCGGAACCCTGGGCTGTTATGACGGCTTACCACAAGATTAATGGTGTGCATTGCGCCGAGGACCCGGGGCTCATTGATGGTCTGTTGAGACAGGAGTGGGGGTTTCGCGGGCTGGTTCTTTCGGACTGGTGGGGGGTCTACAGTACCTCCGAGGCCATCAATGCAGGGTTGGACCTGGAGATGCCGGGGCCGCCGGAGTGGAGGGCGAAGGTTTTGGCGCTCGCCGTGCACGCGCGCAAGGTTAGTATGGAGGCGGTTGATGCGTCGGTGCGGCGGGTGTTAGAGTTGGTTAACACGGCGCGTCCCATTGGAGAGGAAGATGCTGAAGATGCTAATGCCAATACTGAGGAAGCGCGGGCTCTGATTCGGAGGCTCACGGCGGACTCGGTCGTCTTGTTGAAGAACGACCAGAACGTTCTGCCTCTGTCTGGGAACAGGAATGTGCGGTACGCCCTGATCGGCGACCACTGGGAGACACCGGCCCTTGCTGGTGGTGGCAGTTCCGAGGTTGAGCCGTACTATATCTCGCGTCCTTATGATGCGTTCCTGGAGGTGGTCCCGAGGGATCAGGTTGTCTCTGCACTCGGCTGCTACTGTAAGACCCTAGACGTAGGGCACCAAACTGGAGAGCATATGATACTGACCGAGTGTACTGGTAGCGCACAAGTTTACGCCCCTGTTGAACTGCAACATCACGCAACCCAGCTCAGCCGCCCCAGGCCTCCTTCTGGAGTTTTTCACCAGAGATAATACGACATCCGAGCCCACCTATATAGCCACAACGGCTAAGACCATGATGAACCTCGCCGACAGCTTCCCACCCGGCGCAATCCCCGAGAACTATTTCCTTCGAATCCGAACCACGTTCAAAGCTCCCAAGACAACCAGGTACAGATTCGGCCTGTCAGTGGCCGGCAAAGCAAAGCTGCTCATAGATGGCAAAGAAGAGATCGACCAGTGGACAAGCCACCCCAAGAAGACCGACAACACGCCGTGCTTCAACGGCTTCACCATGGAGCGCTTTGCCGAGCTTGATGTCGAGCAGGGGGTCTCCTACGATCTGGAGATCCAACTCATTAACGAGAACCTGGGCGATCGCGTTGGTGCCGCGCCTGCAGGTGGTGTCCGACTAGGCGGGCACGAGGTCGTCGACGAAGACAAGACCATCCAGCAGGCTGTGGAGGTCGCCCATGGCGTCGATTTCCCAATCATACTAACAGGACTAAGCTCCGACTATGAATCCGAAGGTCTGGATCGAAAGTCACTTGGGCTGCCGGGCCGAGTCGACGAGCTGATCGCGCGCGTGATGGAAGCGAACCCTAACACCGTATGCATCCGCTTGTCCCCTAAGCCTCACGCGGTGCAGTGCTGATAACTACAGATCGTCATCACAGAAGCCGGAACCGCAATCGCCATGCACTGGGCCGATAAGGCACCGACAGTCCTGCACTCCTGGCTGGGCGGGCAGGAGACCGGGCACGGCATCGTCGACGTTCTCTTCGGCCGTGTGAACCCCTCTGGTCGATTACCGATGACGTTCCCCCGCTGCCTCGAGGACTCGCCTGCGTTCCTGAACTTCGGCAAGTCCGACGTTGATATTGTCTATGGCGAGGGCGTGTTCATCGGGCACCGGTACCACGAGCAACTGAACCGTCCGCCGCAGTTCTACTTTGGACATGGCCTTTCCTACACAAGTTTCGAATATAGCGGCGTTTCCGTGCCAGACATCGTGCACGCCGACAATTTGCCATTTACCGTGTCCGTCACGATTCAGAATGTCGGCCAGAGACCCGGTGCCGAGGTGGTTCAGGTGTATGTCCGGGATGTTGAGTGCTCGGTTCAGAGGCCCAAGAAGGAACTCAAGGGGTTCAAAAAGGTGTATTTGGAGGCTGGTGAGACGACTCTTGTGAGCATCGAATTTGACAAGTACGCGTTGTCGTTCTGGTGCCAGCGGATCTCGAGATGGGTTGCTGAGCAGGGCATGTTCGAGGTTATTGTTGCGACTAGCGGTGACCCTGCAGCTGAGGTGCTGTGTAGTACTTTCAAGTTGGCTGGTCAGTTTTCCTGGTCAGGATTGTGAGTGGCTTGGGGTGGCGTATGAGAAAAACCATGAACAAATTCAACGTGAGGGCCAGAAGGAATGTGAACAGCTACCATGCCCTAGTACCATACCGTAGCAACAGGGCACAATAATCAGCCCACGTGCATGATGGTAACTTGAGGATGCTGCCACTGCCTGCCATGTCAGATGTACCATATATATATTACCCCATAAGGATATGGATATTTTTCCCGCCAGCATGGCCTGACGTCTACCAACCTTAGGGTATAAACTGACCCACACCCGCCGTCAAACCGGATCTAGGTCTGAAACTTGGAAATGAAAATTGGAGACTTGCAGCAAGTCACATCTCCTCATCCTAGACCTATTTCCGCCCCTTCCGCCCCGGGGCCCAGGGGCCACTACAGTTGAGTTTCTGATCCGGCGGTGGATCTCGTCATCGATACACTGATCTGCACCTGTAACCAACCTTCTGATTAATCAATCTCCTCTACTTGGCTGCTCCTGCGTACGTCTTTGGCAGTTAATAAAGAGAGAAGCCACCGGTTCAAGTACCGAGCCACGCCAGCCATCGCACTAATCGCACTGGTGTAGGCTCTTAGCTCGCCACCACAAAGGTGGGTTGCGTAATCTATTTGTTCTATATGATTATCAGAGCATGCTATATAGTATCCAATAGGTCATTACATCGGAGTTACCTTTGCAGAGCACCTATGCGTACTCCATAATAGCTTGTCAACGGGCGCTCCACAGTGCGCCCCCACTGTTTCGGCCGGCGCACCGTACGGGCATGAGCATTGATGTGCTCGAGGCTAACGAGCGCACCGTTATGATTCAGCCCCGGCTGAACGTCCGCGGGGATATTCATACGCCTTTGTTGGAAAGAGTGCTAGCAGCCTGGCTGGTGGCTCTTGGATGCATCCAGTCTGAAGCACTTCCCTACCTACATAAGAGGCAAGTCATGAACCTCTCAAGCTCAAGCTCAGGCCCAAGCGCTTTATCGCATTATTCCACCCGCGGGCTCTGTCACCACCAGCCACGGTAAAGGATGGTTGTCATCCCGATTGTGAACGATGCACAGCGCGTAACCATTGAGGGTTTTGTAGTGCTTATTGTGCTGCCCTGCATTGTAGTCGGCTTGAGGCTCTATGCGCGCCACCTGAAAGGAGACTGGCTGGCTTGGTTGGTTGTCCGTCCCTTGCTGTCTCAGCTTGATAGCTGTTAGTTGCCGTCCTCTTCCATTGGATATTCTGCTATATCGACCTCACGTAAGGTCTTCAACCCTGTCTTGCCTTATCTCCTTCTCGGTAGCCGCAACAACTAGCTGACGATGCAGTGGTGGTGAATTGCGGCGTTGGCGTCCCTGCAGCCCCAGTCGTCCTGGAGTACGGCATGGGCGCGATCGAACTGTTGATCAAGGTAAATCAGTGCCTTTGCCCCAGGCAACTAAGCGCCATACGCCTATCATAGCGCGAGTGTTGACTGCAGCTCCCGTTTCCCTGTAGAAACTCATCGCCCTCCCGATCCTCTGCGTCGTCGCCAACAGCTGCGTGAAGCTGTCTTTGCTCAGCTTTTACTGCCGAATCTTCAGCTTCCCTACTTCATCCCCACGGCGCGGATCCTCGCCGCGGTGATTGTTGTCTTCACAGTTGCCAGTGTCCTGTCCGCGGCGTTGCTCTGCCGTACGGTCGCCATGATCCAGGCCTAGTGCAAGGGGCAGATCCTGGCGTATGTCATTACCGGGTCGCTAATTCTCGGCACGGACTTCATTGTGCTGGTCATGCCGCTGCCGTACCTGTGGAAGGTGAAGATGAAGCAGCCGCAGAAGAGCCCTGTGTTTAGGTTGTTTATGGTTGGTCTTTTGTATGTTAACACCTTCGTGCCTTGCCTTGCCTTCTCTATTCCCATTCCCATTATCCTCTTTCAGTACTATGCTAGGAGAGCGGTTCCATCCATGCAGACTCTAGCCCTCGCCCGGCCCCGGGCGTGTCTTTCTAACTATCATAGTACCTGCCTCGCAATAATTATCCGCATAATCTACAACTCCCAGCTCGACTACGACGCCATGACCACCACCGTAACCAAGTCCCTGATCTGGGGCGGAATCAAGCCCAGCCTTGGGATCACGCTCGCCAGCGCCCCCTTCATGCGCCCCCTGCTGCTGTTCTCGTCCTCGCGTCCGTAATCCTATAACCCGTACTCGCGCTCCAGTACGCGCAGGAAACTTGACAGCCGTAAAAAATAACAATTCACGCACCAGGCTGGGATTCCTTTCTCGTCCCCGCAAGCTAAGACCTGTGCGGTTTGCAGACGTTTGACACGGCGGGTGGTCCTGCCACTGCCAATAATACGGGAATGGACGGCACGACGGTGCAGAGTCCGAACCCGCGCGTAGGTGCGGCTGGCGCGTTGGAGTAGCATATTCTGGGACAGGGGGAAGAATCTCCTCATGCTGAGGAGCTGGAACTGGAGATGGATCCAGGCTTGAGATGTGAGGTAGTTCATTGCGTCCCTGGGCGTGTAAGTGTTGTCCGCTCGTTTTATGTTGACTGGCGTGGCTAGGTACATTATTGATGGTATTTGCCTATCATGACTTGGCGCATTCTTTCTTGAGAAGGTTCAAGTGCGCGTGAGATCCCCGGACGTCCGTTTAGCGAGGTACACCTTAGAACTGGACGCTGCCTGGCAGACTTCTCGCCTTTCAACCCCATGGATGGCTGTGTAATCACCTTAGCTGTCCGACATAAGTAGCATACAGAAGCACTGAAGTAGCACTAAAAGGAATATTGCTTATACGTAAACTAATCATCCTAAAAGTCAAATGACCCTCCAACTACAAGAACACAAGAACCAAGTACATAAGATACACAAAAGGGCATCGTTAAGCACCGCACACCACAAACAACTTCCAATCTACCTTGTGCACTCCCAATCCTTCTACTTGCAGCTCAGGCAATCAACAACCACCCACAACCTCCGGCGCACAAATCCCCAACCGCCCCGTAGCACAACAACCGTCCCTCAAACACCTAAACCCATCCCCACACTCCGAATCCCGATCACACTCCGGCGGAAACGCAGCGCAGTTTGGGATCCCAAAGCACCAGGCGCCGCCGGCACTGCGTCCACACGCACACTGTCCCCCAGGCGCAGAGCACGGCACGGGGACATAGTTGCCGCAGGTTGCGCCGACGGTGCAGCCGCGCGGCAGGGCCGTCACGGTCTCCGTCACGGTGGCGGTGACGCTGACGTATTCTGTTGGGGTTGGTGCTGTCGTGGTGCTTGGTGATATGCCGAGGCAGGAGCACGCGCGGCCGTAGACGCCAGCCTGATCGCAGGGTGGGTGCAGGTATGAGGGGATCGAGGTTGGGGTTGAGGTTACCTGCCGCGCGGCGATGTCGATGGTGCGGGCGGCGAGGTTGGCGCCGGCTGTGATGGTGGTGGTTTCGGCTACTATTGCGACAGTAGTTGTTATGGTGCTGGCGAGGTTAGCCTAGTGGTTAGTTAGGGGGAAGGGACGTACGTTGGTGCAGGGGTCACGGTTGTTTGCTGGTAGCTTGAGCAGTCGGCGAGACGGGCGGGTCGGCCGAGTGACAGGCCCTGGATTTGGAGAGCGCAGGCGAGGGGTCTGCCTAGGCGCTACAGGATGGCATAGGATGGTTGGGTGGTGACGAGAAAGAGGAGTAGGGAGGTGGTGAGACGGGACAGCATGATGGACGAGACACTAATGTAGTAGCTGCTCAGTCAGAAGGGTGATCAATGACCATTTGTAGAAATGGAAAGAAGTTTGAGGTGTACGAAGCTGTGGGGGTTGCGCGACTTCTTGCGGCTTTTATAAGCAGATATCTGCCCTTCATACCACACACTCTGTCAGGAGAAGGTGCTCCCAGTGTTGATGCAGGGTGGCTATAGGGTCGGCTGAAATACCCATTCACCCCCATGCCCAGCGTTAGAGGCACACCTCACGAGCGGTAGCGGCTCGGGGATTAACTTATGACGATTGGTAAATAGCAGTTCGCATACTGCACGTCAGAGCCTGCAGCGAGACTGCTGAACTTAATCTTGTCAGACGGTCCCTGCACATCGGGAGCATGCGAGTTCCACGGAGAAAACGGATATCGCACGGTCTATATGTATATAATGTATAATCCGCCATTCTAACAAGCTGCACGAGTAAGAGGTACCATAGTCATCGCCATATTCTGCTGCGAGTCTTCAAATACGATGTTGATGCTAATAATCCTGGTCTTGACTTTTTAGATTAGTCCGTGCGGGTGATACTCTGGGTTCACATGAGGTTAAGTTTATCGAAGCTCGATCGAAATGACAGAGATCCCCAGATTCAGGTACGCCGGGACATTTGATTACTTCCCACTTAAGGGCTCGTAGTGGGTTGCACAATCATGCAGCTGACCCGGCGCCACGGACTCGGGGCATCGAGCTGATAGCCTCTTACCTAACGCATGCTGGGGTATCTTTCTCGAGTATGCTCAACTTGCTGTGCCCATGCAGTGCGACTCATCAGACTGTATTCCCATTAACTTAGCTTTCATAGACCGGATCCTCGGCGTTTGAAGGAAGCTACTTAGGTGGCATCCTCGAGTAGGGATATCTGTTCTTCGCATGTTAAGTAGTATGATAGTTGAAATGAAGAGTGAGTTCGTACCTTACCCCGGTGGCAGAAGAGTCTCGAACAGAAAAATCTTGGGATGTATCCCGCCTCCAGCTAGATTTAGACGACCTCTGTCAACTCTGCACGGTGGCTGATATCGATGTGAGGATAGATTGCCAATCGCCTCCTGATACCAAACTTCCTGCTCTACGATAGCTACCAGTAGAACTGACAGTAGATTGTCTATTATGTACACCCTCTTCATTCGGTCATCATCATATCTCATATATCTAGGTGTCTAGTGAACTCAGTAGATTGAAACGGCAAGCGCATCATAAACACGAGAACACGATGAAGAGATTGCAAGAAAACAAACAAACAGATAGCCACCCATATGCCCATCGCTCAAGAAAACATTAATGAAAGAAACTGTCCGCGTTCGACCAAATGAAACTATCGGAACCCAGGCCGCGCCCCAAACGTGCATATACTCGTGACTCTCCTCCGCATAAATTGTTGCTTTGACACTGAACTAACAGGGGGTTGCTTGACCTTTGTCAAAGCGGACTGAGAGGGAGGGGTCTCCTTGTACTCTCTCTTTGTCTCTTGACAGTAAGCCTGCTGGACAAAATCCCCGACTCTGCTCAACAGCGCCCTGTCGCGGGAGATATAATGCCCACCACCATGGTATATCACCTCCGGACTGTCGAAGACGGAGACCAGCTCCTTGCTCTTGTGGTCCGCAATCATGGTATCCAGCTTGGCGATCATATGCACCGAGGGCGTTGACAAATTGCCCTCGTAAAAACTGCGGTAGTACTTCATCGTTCCGCGAAAGCCCGAAATGCAAACCACAAACTTCAGTGGCTCTTGACCGGGTAAATTCTGCAAAAACGTCTCGACTGGTAGACCCTGCGCTGATAGTGCACTTCTTCGCCTCGTGTTGGTGGACGCATCACATAGGCCCGTCACCATCGCAGCTAATGCACCTCCCTGTGAGAATCCAACCGCTGCATGTATAGGTCGACCATCTAGTGACTCGGACAGACGGACCAATGTCTCCTCTAGCCCAACGTATCGGCTGACATCGTCGAGGTTCAGCCACCATGCTCTGCTCTCGAGACCTGATGACTCGCTTGTCTCTCCACCAAAGCTGAATGGGGCGTCTGGGAAGATGAACTCGATACCATCGGGATAGGAGGAGAGGATGCTTGAAAGTAGCGAAGATGTGATTTGGTCGGCTAGAAGGCGGGCTTTGACGCGGAAGCGCTCGGATGATTGGGCGTATCCTGAGACATATTAGAAGAATGCACTTACACTGCGAGAAACCTCGGAATTATGGTAGGCTTACCATGAAGCATGAGGATGCGGAACGTTCGGGAAGATGCTGTGATGGAAGGCATTGTTTGTTAGGTATTGTCGTAATGTGGACGAGGCTTGTTCATCAGGATATCCTAGGGCTCTCAACCCTGTTATATACTTCACCATCAACAACGCATCTTTGACCGACCAGCTGAAACCAATCTACGCCAGCGCAAGCCACCGGCGACTCCGGAGAAGTTTGTCTGAGCCGTGGTGGATTCGATCTGTGTGGCTGCAACACGCACAGTCCAATTCGGCGAATCCAACGCATGCAAGTTCATGCAAGCACCGTCACCGACTCTTGGGGATTCCAGTTTGTCGGGCCGGGGCACGGCGTTGCCCTTATTATTGTCTAACCAAGCCTTGGGGTCAATCTCGCGGTTCTCCGGCTGTGGGGAATAAGCTTGGATAAGATTTAGGCAGCTCTAGCCTCTTGCTGTAACCAGCATGTCCTGTTTTGACGTCTTACCCGGAAGCCGGGCACCGTGCGAACAATACTACCATAGTACTGTAAAAGCAAGGTGCACAACAACAGAGGGAACATGCCTTCAAGCCTCGTCAAAGCGCAACAAAAAGAATCGCACAAAGCGGATCTGCAGACAAGGCCAGCTGAACGGTGGGTCAACTAGATCGGATACGTACCGCTATGGCGGGCTAAAGCTCTGATCGTGGCTTGCGCGGTTGGGCAGCGGCGCTCGGGCTTGCTTATGGCTAGACAAACCTGCATGGCCAGCGTAGCACAACAGCGCATTTCCTCCCTATATGTCAATATTCGTCTTCCTCCAGGATCATATTGAATATTCTGGGTAATATTGAAGATTGTGAGGGTATGATAAACGGAAGATCTCCGAGTGAACACCTGTCTCCCGCGTCTGACTCGAAAATCGGCAGATTTAAGCGAGCAGTGGGCCCGATGCAATCTAGTACAGATCTCAATGGAAAATGGTTCCGTTGTCTAAGCCACCATAAGGACGCCGGAGTTTCTTCGGAAAGTGGTATGATTAATTGTCCTTTGCTAGCTGGCCCATAGCAAATTGGAAGTTTGGTCACTGGTTGCAGTCTTATCGGCAGCCGGCAGCATAAGTACCCAAACTTCGGGGTTAATCTAATAGAGCTTTCTTCATGTTCTCCTCAACATCACGCGAGTCGTAGGTCAGGACTGTGATTATCGTAGCCTGTGAGGCGTCACCGCACCAATGCTACCTAGAATACTGCTTTAAGTCATTTACAAAGACACATATTTATTTAGGTGGCAAAATGCGAGAGATAGTACGGAATCAGAGCTTACTTTAGCTCCCAGTCACCAGATGTGGCTGCTTTAAAGATTAGCAGGTACTGAATGCGCTTTGACAGCGCAATGTGAATTGTCTTGAAGGACATTGCAATGCCAGACGTAGCCCTAACTCTAGCATCTAAGGCGGGACTAGGGCCACCCAGATAAGTACATGGTAACAATATCGTCAGCACGTGAGTAGAGCGGCTATGCACATATGGTTAGAAAGATCTTCATTGACAGGTACTTATATTATTTTAGGGGATTTGCCGACAGCCCCCTAAAACTGAGGTTGAGGGGCATTATATGTCCTAATCTTTGCACAACACGTGTATTTTTGTTAGATTGGGGATGGTTTGCTCTCTTCCACGGGGATGTATCTCGTTACTCTTCGCTGGATAGCAGTGCAATATCGCCTTCTTGCCATTTATAGCATTTACACACATAAAAGAGGTATGATAATTTTAAGGATAAAGTATTCACACCATCAGTGAGTACGCACAAAGACGAGAATAACGGGGGCATTGTTATGGCCCAAAGACAGAGATTGTAAAAGCAAAGTGAAGAGAAGAATCAGTCTTCTTCTGTAATCATCTAAGTTGCTGAATTTGGTCTGTTTTTAGACTGTGTGAAATCCATACCAAAGTCCTGAACATCTTGTTCTCCAATCACTGGAAACGAAAAGTGAAAAGGGAACACATTCACTGCCAGGCAGGAAGAGAGTATCTGCCCTAGTACTTCGGTCAGACTGACCAAAACCCTCAAGACCAACCCTTGGAATACTTCCCACCTAGCAACCTACTGACAATCTACTACTAACCATACCTGACATTGTAACTAACCGGCTAAGATGTCAACACACGCAGAAGACCAAGATGAGAGCTGCCTGTCACCAGAAGAGCTTGCCTATCTCAATGTCATTATCAAGCAAACAAAGCTAGCCATCCAAATCAACCATATCAACGCACTGAAGCAGCACCTTATCCCCGAATGTCTGAAGTGCGCAACTCCGCACTGCTTGGTCAAGATAGGCGCACGCGCTAGTGTCACCGAACAGAACTTTCAAGCCTTCGTACTGTTCTTCGACAAGTTTGTGAAACAGCGCGAGGCGTTCTACAAACATATCGAGAGCGGAGCCGGGACTGAGGAAGAGCGCGCTGCGAGAGCTGCAGATGTCGAGCGACAAGAACATAATCACGAGTATGAGGACTATCTCTGGATCTACTTCATGACTGCCCAGAGCGATGGCTGTATGGAACTTGCGAGGCATATCCTACGCCATGTCCAGGATGCTGAGTACGGGATTGTCCTTGACAGGGTCTATAACCTGGCCCCCGGTTCTACTAGAGCTGACATTCTGGTCAAACTGCTTTTCGCCAGCTTCGACAACGACGACCAGGACACTGCACGGACAATCCTAACCGAAAACTTCAAGTTCAAGCTAATCAATCGCATTCTGGAGTTCGTCTATATCAAAAAGCTAACCGCGTTTCTGCCCATGGTCATCGACAACATCCTGCTCCCAGAAAAAGGCGGCCTGACCATGATCGAGCAAGTGGTAACGCACAACTTCGGGCTGCGCGAGGACACCGTTGAGCAATCGATCGAGGCCAGACGCATGCTAACCATCCAGCCCGCCCTCGGACTGTCCCTCAAGGAGAAGTGGGACGAGGGCGTCAACCTGCCCCTGCCAGCATACATGCAGTACCTTGCCAGCGTCGACCGCGGGAACTCACGAGACTACAACACTAACATCCTCAACCTAGCTACCATCGGTCAACTCACCAAGGCCATGACGCGCACCCAGGCACTCAACTACGTGGACGTCCGGGTGAACCTCCCGCCAACCGCGCGCCGTGCTGTCTTCCGACACCTCCGGCGCGTGCAGGGTGATGACGGCGGGATAATCAAGATCAAATGCGGCGGTATTGAGTTCCTCGCGCACAGGGATATCCTTTGCTACTGGTCTGGATACTTTCGAGGTCTGACGAGGCATGCGTGGATCGATAATTCGTCCGTTGATAATTCGTCCGTGACTTCGAGGAGCATATTGATATTCATATCATGGATGATATTCTGCAGTTTGTTTATTCGGGTGAGTATAATTACCAGCAGGATGAGGCTAATCGGTCCAAGTTTCTCGCTGAGGTGCGCAAAGCATCCGATTATCTTCTGGTTGATGAGCTTTTAACCCGTGTGGACTCTTCGATAGGGGCGCTTTTTTTGCGGGCGGCTTATGGGGTGCCTGCGCGCTTTCGGAACTTTACGTAGGTAGATGATGTGTTTGTTTCTTGTCTGTTCGTTTCGTGACGATACAGTGAGGGTTTGTGTCTGGCTTCTCGTTTACAGGGAATTCTTCTCTGGACTTGTGGTGTACAAGACGTGTAGGAAGATTCTGAAAATTATGGTAGACCTACACTCATGGATCAAATACAATATCAACAAGTTATCTTCGCACATTTGCAGCAGTAGCATCCCTAACATTCCATCTCACAATCAATGTATGGATTCTATCCTTCACATCTGAAGTCTTCTCCAGTGTTGTCTATTTCGCTCCCAGAACCTCTTAGATGATGTAGCAGTGAAAAGGCTGCTTTAATGACTACACGGTTCTTTCAGAGCTTCATCTTCTCCAAGGACTTTTTGTTAGACACGTACGTCATTAAAGCCATAGCTAGAACGCATTCAACCTGATTCATTCACTTTTATATGTAAAACAGGCCTGCTCATTGACAACTAACCATCTTTGTTGAGGCTGGTGAAAGCAAGCGTCACAGCTCCATTCGCTCCATTCACTTCAAGGTATCTAACCATCACTTCTTTCTGGACATTATAAATACTTCGTGTATTCCCTGCCATCCTCATATAATCCTCTACACACATCTCGAGATCTCTTCCCTCGATCGAATCAAGCACCCTCTCTTATATTCATCGCCTGCGGCACACCTTCCTACCTATTCCAAACTTCCTAAGCTATATTACTGTACTACCAGCATCATGCCAGTCGATGCCAAAGAGCGCATCTCGGCGTCTGCGCAGAGAAATATGTCTCTTGGATGAGAGATAAGCTCGAGCCAAAGCCCTACTGAGACGAGCTCGACGGATTTAAAGAGCTCTTCGACTACAACGTCCAAGAATACATCGGCTCCTGCATGCACGACCTAACCAAGCTCAAGAGGATGATCCCCTACATCCCCCTATCCGAAAGACCCCGTGCCCAGATCCGATACGCCTTCAAGCAGGCCGCGGAAAACGGGAAAACGGAAACCTCGAAGTATACAACCACCTCAAATCGCTCTTCCTCAGGGATATGACTGCTTACAGCGCCTGGTGTGAGAAGGTCGCCAAACGGGCACAGGGGAATTCCGGATTCATCGAGCGTCTACTACCGAGTCAGTCTGCCGTCGAAGAGCTCGATGATAAGGAGTGGCGCCAGCTACGCACATTTGGAGACTACGAGTCTGCTGTGTACTACACCGACCTCAGCGAAGCATTCTGCCGAGCTCTCGAGGCAGAAGATCTTTGCGGCAGCCCCGGCGACATCGACAACTTAGCCATCGCCAAGGACATTTTGGACATCGTCCATGACGGCCCAAACTACGGCGCCGCTGTTGGGGAAACGCACAAATATCCCGAATATGTCGCCCGTGACAGGTTCGCCCAGAACGCAGCCTATAGGGCAATGGAGCTCGGATACACCGAGTTTGCTGAACATATGGCAGGATTCCAGGCCTGCGGTGAACGAATTTTACGCGCGATACTGGAAGCTGCTGTCAGTCACAACGGCCTCAGCGTATTTGAGACCGCGTTGTCGAACCTCCTATCTGACGAGAGGGAGACCGCATTCGGAAAGAATTACAAAGACCAGCTTACCGTGGACAAATTCTTGAAACGGATGCTTGTGACTGCGCTAGAAGGGGCAACGGCCCTAGCCATATGCATGGGTCCAAACGGAAGAGTGAACCCCACGATCCCTAAGACGCTCCTCCCGATGTATCTGGGCGCCAGGTTGCCGTTTGAATTTCTCAACGATTTCCACATCGGTGTCGAGCCTCTATAGAACTTTGATGTGGCGAAGTGTAAGGCCTTTCTGACACACGATCAGTGTAAGGTCCTGGTTAAGGAGTTCCGCAACCCATCTGATATGCCAGAGAAACTCCGTGATGTCCTTCTCGACCGGCTTGTTGTTGACGTGCTTGGTACCGAGGCGGTGTTGGTCAGTAAAAAGTAGTAGAGGAAAGGACCACACATTCTGGGCTATTCCAGGTTCATTGAACGGTTGTTCCAGCGCTGCCACGGTAAGGTGAGGTCTATGGTATCCAGATGTCTACCTAGGTACCTACCTAACCCACATGCGCACTTGAAATGCCTTCCTATTTTCCCGGCTCTGGCCTTTTGTTTCGTCGTTTCTCTATCTTTACCATTTCAGAATGTTTGCCGCGCTGTCGTTTGTTCTACTGTGTCTATGAGACTGTGAGTGTGACCATTACCTACTAGCACTTTCGTAGGGCCAGGCATGAAACGCCAACATGCAGAAAACTCTCCCTGTTATGCCCATAATTGGAGAATATGGTGCAATACTGCCTGAATGCAATCTTACTCATGTGTGCTCGTCTTTTTTGTTCCGTAGATAAGCCTTCTCTGGCTTGTTCGACCTAGGTACGGCCCTATCATGGAAACCGGACAGTATGGCGCAAAGCTACATCAAAAATGCTAGCCTGCCTTGAACGCAATAGATGGTTCTCAATGTTACGATCTGTTTGAATGCTCTTTGACGATGTGAAAGCGGCCCGGGTCAATGTCCATTGAAAAGTCATAAGGTAAACAGTACAAAGGCCCAGTTTTGTCAGACGGACAATAAATAGGCTCATGGTCTCAGAGCGCGGCATGTCATTCAAGAGACGTAGCTTGCTCTGCTGATTGTGCCTTGGTCACCCATTCTCCGGCCCCGATTAGCAAATACCATAGTTCGCCATCATGGTCCTAACATCATTCCCTCGCTTCAGTGCACCCCGAGCTCAACCTCACCTCCGGATTCGAGAACCTCTATACAATCGACTATGAAGCCCTGATTGACCAGTACGTGGCGGATGTCCCAAGATTGAAGCTAATCGTCCCAGACCTCCTCATCCAAGAGACATCAGACGAGCTTATCATCCACATCCTCCAAAAGGCCGCAGCTGGTGGGTACCTCAAAGCATACAAGTACATCCAGCCCATCTTCAGCAGACAAATGCGCCTCTTTGACCGCACGGTTAGCCACTCCAGGTATGGCATTGAGAGCCCAGGATCGTCACGTCGCAGCTCTCACAGAGCTACTATAGACATTTGGGAAGAGTGCTACGCTGGCGAGCCAATTCCGGACCCCTTCAAGTTCTACCGCGCTCTGGAGGAAGCGTACTACGATGCCGTTCGGAAGGGTCACTACTTAGTACCCGAAAAAATCCTCCTTCTTGTCCTGCAGCCAAAATGGGGTGCCACCACCGACGTGGTGAATCCCGATACCTGTCAGTCTGGAGATACCCGCAGGCGGTTCCTGAAGCGAGCTGCGCGGTGGTCGATGCAGAATGGCTTTTTTGGCACTGCCGAACTGATCGCGGGCGAAACCTGTTTCAGCGAAGAGGATCTAGGTGAACTATTGAAGGTCGCCGGGGCAAAGAACGCCGCCTCCGTGGCGTACGTGCTCGTTCTAAATCTCACCTCTTAAGAGCGCGAGCAAGCTTACCTTAGCGACCTGAAGCCCTAGAACATCCAGCAGGCACTTGCACCACTAAAGGTCAACCGCGAGCGAGCGATTGCCCCGTGCTTATCAGCAGCGCTGTACCGCGCCGCCTCTGACTCAGAGCTTTCCCACTCAGCTGCTCAGCGCATCATCGGCGTTCTTTTGCATGAGTGCCTGGAAGCGCGTCTTCCTACGCCCAGATCCCAAATGTTTAGCAAGGAACCGCTTTGGCATCTTACCAAGTGGAACTGCATTTTTGCATTGGATTATTCGGATGCGGTTGACTTGATGAACCTCGAGATGCCGGATTTCCTATGGGACATTTTATGCGATTTTATTGAGTATGAGAATGAAGAGTATCAGAGTGCAGGTTTTGAATGTTTGGAATTATTATGGCAATTCTGGGTCGATGGACTCGCTTCTAGCTCAATGAGGACCGTGATGGTTTTTGCCTGGTTAGTATCCCAGTGGTAAGGGTTCCAAGTTGCCTTGATAGTCTCGCCAGAGATGCATAATCAATGAATAACTCAACTCCTCTAAAGAGCTGACATTTTTCTTTTTCATCACAGTCTCTGCTCTTTGTAAAAGGTTGGGTATCTGGTTCCTCTCCGCTTAACCTGGGTGTAATATCGACCAGGAATGTACCGGCGGTAACTGATAAAGCTCGCTTCCATATATTTCAGCAAGTACTTTGGTCCACTCCATTCGACATCCTCATTTATAGGCTGTTAACTTGCAACTGGACCCCGACGGAGACAGACCTTAGCCCTAATTACCCCGACTCTCTTACCGACCGTGCTCAGATCGCCCCATTATTAGTAGTGGACAAGTTTCACCTGTGGCAACAAAAGTGCGAAACACATCTTCTATCGATCCAAAATACACGGAAAACAATAAACATCATAAGGCACCAAATATCGCCGAAGGCTATAAAGAGCGAGGGGCGGGGTTCCCCATAGGATATGGTATACCAAGCGAACAACGGCTTATGAACACCCGCATTGTATTGACGATGTCGAACATGCACAGCTAGGTACGCCCTCCCCACATCCCATTGCAATTCGCGAAGGAGGGCCGTCTACGACGGGTTTTCAGCAGGAGGAACCTCGGGCTAGCGAATAGGGAGTTGGGGAAGGTGCTTGGCCTGCAGGTGCAGGCTGATGAGTGTTTATCCTGCGGGGCTGGGCATTCTCGCTCCTTCCTTGCAGGGGTGTGAGGAATGACTTAAAACCCCGTGCAGACCCCGCACCCGCACGCTGATTCCTCGCATGCTGTGCAACATGAGACCCATTGCAGTCTCCAGTGTGCTGATTATGGGCGCTGTCTGCCCTGCAGCTGTTCAGGGACTATTATGCTCGGGCAGGGTTGTTGGAAACGAGACTCGTCTCTTGCCTATCTACGATTATGTGGTTGTTGGAGGGGGGTTGAGTGGCCTGGTGGTTGCGAATCGCCTCACAGAGGACCCTAACAGTATGCCTTCGATCCAAATGGGCATGGTTATCGTGCGCTTACAAGTCTTACAGCGACGGTCCTCGTCATTGAAGCAGGGAATATGTACGGTTCTTGCATTCCAATTTCACCTTCACCGAAATACTAACCTATACGCCAGCGATAATTATTCACCTGCGATTCAAATTCCGCGGTATGTCTCGTTGGCGCCCGTCAACCACAGCTGGCCGATCACCTCGCTCCCCAATGCCGAGCTCAATGGCCGCACAACCACAGTGAACGCCGGTCGGGTTCTTGGTGGAGGGAGTGCCATCAACCGCATGGCCTTTGACCGCGGGTCGCCAGGTGACTATGACCTGTGGGTGGAACTTGTCGGTGACAAGAGTTGGAGTTGGGAGGGGCTCTTGCCGTATTTCAAGAAGGTGATTTCAGGCCGGCCAAGAACGACTTCTTGGGGGCAGCACTGATTCTGAGATTGTCCAGAACGAAACCTTCACCCCGCCGAGCGCAGAGCTCCAGGAGGAGTATGGGATTGAATATGATGTGAACGCACACGGGACGACGGGCCCTGTCCAGTCTTCGTTCCCGCCGTTTATAACTACGACTCAAAGTACGGGTTCCGTTGGAATGTCGTATCCTAGGATATGTAGCACCGCACTGACTCCGTCTGACAGAGGTATTCCTCACCGCGCTCCATCAACTCGGCATTCCGATTCAGACTGACGGGACCGCAAACGCCACGGGCGGATTCTGGAGTCCCAACTCGCTGGATCCAGTCACGAGAGAAAGGTCATACACGAGGACAACATATCATGAACAGGCCGAAGAAAGACCAAATTACCATGTCCTGCTAGAATCTCTAGTCACTAGACTCACCCCGGATCTCTCCGGTGCTGAATACATCTCCTACAACGCAACATCTGCATCCAAAGCCACATCTCCACCTCCAAAAGCCCGCACGGTGCGCGCGCGCAAAGAAATAATCATGGCCGCCGGTGCTCTCCATACCCCAAAGATCATACAGCTTTCCGGCATCGGCTCTTCGGACGTCATCGACAGTCTAGGTATTAGCCAGACCATCGACCTCCCGGGGGTAGGCGAGAACTTCCAAGACCATCCGGCCTTCCGGGGGTCCGAGGAGTTGACGAAGCTGCAAGATCCCACGCAGCTCTTATCGTATTTTTTCTCCAACGCAACATACGATACGGAACAGGGGGTTCTATATGAACTCAACCGAACCGGGCGCTGGACGGCCTCGTGGGAAAACACCCTCTCCTTTCTGACTGCGGCACATCTGAACGTTTCAGCCAGCGTGTTGCAAGAGGCAGCCCTACACCCAGCAAACGCGTACCTCCGTCCCGGCCTCGATCCCAGCATCATCAACGGGTACGACAAGATCCGGGCAGCGATGCTGGAGTCCATGATCCAGGGCAAGATCACACTAACGGAGAACCTCTTCGGCGGGATCGTCGCCCTCCAGAAACCATTTAGCCGGGGCTATGTCCGAGCGGCGTCCCCGGATCCTCGCGCCATGCCACTGGTTGACTACCGCGCCTTCAGCAACCCGCTGGACGTGGCTCTCATGATTCATGGTATTAGATTCAACACAGAGCGCCTCCCCACGACAGAAGCGTACAAGGAGCTAGGGGTGGTCGTGCAATTCCCGACGCCAGGATCGTCCAACGACGAGCTTGCGGCACTTATTGCATCCGCTGCGTCGCCGACCTTCGATCACCCTAGTGGAACGTGTGCGATGCTGAAGCGGGAGGACGGAGGCTGCGTCGATAGCAGCCTGAGATTGTATGGCTCCAGGGGGCGGGTGAGGGTCGTGGATGCGTCGATTATACCTGTTGTTCCGTCGGCGCATATCCAGAGTACTGTTTACGCGGTCGCTGAGAAGGCGGCTGATCTTATCAAACGAGATGCCTAGCTTTGATTGGAGATGGTGCACCATAACTTGGAAATATCTTCGTGGTTTCTAGCAGTCTTGTTGTTCGTGCGTAAAACAGTTCCTTCTGATTTCCTGTGAGCTTCTCTACCAGTAGTCACCTGGAGTTATAGCATTACTTACCGGTAGGTACGATAGGTACCAGCTTGACCTTACCATTGAAGCTTCCGCGGGAAATCATACCAGTAAACCTTTGCGAGTGTCCTTATTATCTCGCGCGGTCGGAGGATCCCTAAGCCAATTAGAACGCCCAGTATGCTGTTAGAGTCTGCTTATGAGTGGTTAGCTGGCTAAGAGGTGACAAGATGAGGCACTGTGGCCGCTGGGGCACAAAGCCTGGTTCCTCCTATCCTATTTCCAGGGCTGTATGTCGTCTTCTCGCATAGTGGTCCTCTAAACATTGGCCCCTTGATTGGGGGATCGGGTTTCTAGCGAACAATGAGGGGTGTTGTATGCACGACTAGAATTGCTTTTTTTCCTCCAGAAAGCAGCCAGTTATATTCCGCCTCCGGTGCCCAAGTCATGGGACATCTCGATCCAGCAAACATTTCTCGCGAATGATATTTCACCGATTCGTCTTCGAGATAGCCACGACGAGCCGGCGAGGTGCGAATGTCGTCAGAGTATGCACGGAAAGACCGCAGGCATCGACATATAAGCATAACCCCTCGGGTTATCGAAACCTCGATCCAAGTCCGCTTCCAAAGCCTCCGCACTGTGTGTTTTATATAGCGGATATGGAGTCCAACATACAAGCCCTCCGCAACACTTGGGCGCACACGGTCCAGATATACCCACCCTACACAATCGAATTTGTCGGAACCCTCATCCTCCAAATAAGCATCTTCTGGATCCCCTCACTGCTCTTCACAACGCTAGACCTAAACCTCCTCCCGCGTCTTGCGTGGCGCAAAATCCAGCCCTCTATGTCGCCCTCCCGCCGCGCGATCCGCATAGCATTTATCTCTGCGCTGCAAAACCAGCTCTTGACCTGCTTGCTTCACCTCGTTCAACTCTCTCTGCTTGTGGCCTTCACATCCCGCTCTTCAGTCTACACCATCACGCCCGAAATCCCGTCGATTCGTGAAATGGGCCAGCAAATAGCAATCTGCTCCCTCCTCCGCGAAGCCCTAATCTACTACACGCACCGGCTTCTGCACACCTCACGCCTGTATCAAAACATCCACAAGACCCACCACGAGTTCACGGCCCCCGTTGCACTCGCCGCACAGCACTGCCACCCGCTCGAGCACAGCCTCATCGACATCGTGCCGATATCTCTACCTGCACGGCTTGTGGGGGCGCATATCATCACCTTCTGGCTGTTTCTGGCGGGCAGCGTGACGCAGAGTGTGCTTTCGCATTCGGGGTACATTATACCCGGCCTTGGAATTGGTGGGGAACGGCATGATAAACAACATGAAATTGGAGTCGTGAATTTTGGCACTTTGGGGGTTTTGGATTGGGTTCATGGGACCGTGTATAACGGGGACAGGGAAAGGGCAAGCCGGAGGAAAAGGGAGTGACTTGGAAGATTGCATGGGGATGAGCGAGGGCTGGTCTGGATGAACCGTGGTCCTAAGGTTGGGCGTGGTCAAGGTCACCTGGAGTCCGTCCTATGGATCACGTATTAGACTAGATGTAGTATCGATTTTAAATTTGTTGGTTATACCTTAACGATTCTATTGTCCGGCTCTCAGACCAAGAATCTCTAGCAAGATACCTAGGCTTGACAGGCTATGTGCGGACTCGACGCAAAAGCTTGCAAAAAACAAAAACGTAACCTGCCCTAGAGCGCAGATGGGTATGTTAGAACGATTGTACAATTGGAATGTTTGGACCGGTGTCCGACCCACATGGACATCATTCTCCCCATTTTCAAAGTTGTCCTCAACGGGTACCACTTCCTTCTCCTGTTCGCTTTGGTTTCCGACTTTGCTATGTACCAGGGTATCACATCAACGTTAGGTAGTCCTCTCCTCTAATCAACCCGCTCCCGCTGCACAATAACAACAGGACCCGTATATTCCCTGCGCCCCTTAAGCACATACATAACGAGGCTAATCAAAAAGACGCCTCCAAAAATAACGACGCTCCAATTGAACGTCTCGGCGGTAACATGCTTCTCGCCAGGCCACAGACTCCAAAACAGCGCGAAGCACGAGTACGCGAGGCCAATGATGTTCACCGGTAGTCCCCAAGAGCCCATGTCCCAACGTTTAGTAGGCAATGTCTCAGGACACCACACCTTGCGGTAGATCACGCAGCTGATTGAGATGATGTAGCTGTACATCAAGGCGGCAACGTTCAGCGAGATGATTGCGTTGAACGCCGTTTCGGAACCGATGTTGATTAGTGAGAGGAGACAGGAAATCACGCAGGAGAGCGCGATCGCGTTTACGGGGATCTTGCGGCGGGGGTCGACGCGGGAGATCCAGGATGCGAAGGGGAGGCCGCGGTCGCGCGCGAAGGCGAAGGTTTGGCGGGAGGTCGAGGCGTTGAAGAGGATGTTGCTGAAGATCACAGGGATGAGGATTATGGATGTCAGGCCATTGACGCCGGCGGTGGAGACGGCGTTCTTGAAGACGTAGAGGAAGGGGAAGCCGGTTTCGTCGGCGAGGGCGTCGTCGACGGAGGGGATCGAGAAGAGGTACGCGATTAGCAGGATTATGGCCATGATGCCGTTTGTGAAGTAGCCCCAGGCGATGGCGAGGGGGACGTTTCGACCTGCGTTGCTGACTTCTTCGGACATGTGGGCTGTTGCGTCGGAGCCTACGGCTGTCAGTATATAACGACAGTGTTAGGTCGAGGGCGATGGGCATACTCAGACTTCCGTAGATAGCGCTGATTTGACCGATCATTGCGCTGAGACCAAGACTAGTCCAACCTCCCTGATTCGACCACTCGGTGAACACTGCTTTGGCTGTGCGATGCGGGGCCATGGCCCAGAGAACGATGAGAATGACGCACCACGATAGCACGTGGAAGATCATGAGCATGTTATTGAGGACGGGCATCGCGTCGGCGGCGTAGACGTTGAAGATGTAGATGACGAGGATCATCGCGAAGACGAAGAGCGTTCCCTGCCAGCTCTCGGGGGTATAGTCGGGGTTGCGGATTGTGATGAGGCCTTGGATGATCGTGCCGGTGAGGAAGGAGCCCGATGCAGACCCGGCTTGCCATGCGAGGACGGACATCCACCCTATGGAAGACAGGAAAGGTTAGCTGGTCGTCTGAAGTCAAGAAGGGAGTGAAGCCACGAATCGTACCAGTAATGTAGCTAAGAAACTTTTGGTAGCGAGGCGACGAGAACTCGGAGACCCAGTGGTACTGGCCGCCAGAGGTGGGTGCCCTACTCATTCAGTACAGCCGACGATAAAAAGTGTCTCGACATACATCGAAGCCATCTCCGACAGCGAGGCGATGATGAATCCAAAGCCGACAAAAGTCCAGACCATCGACCAGCACATTCCAGCGAGCCCACCATTTTCCAAGCCTTGGGTGTTCGATCTACCCGCATCGCAAAGTCAGAATTGTGGTTCTTCGGTAATGGGAAAGAAGGTCGCACATCAAGACAAACTCCCAGGTGGCCTGTAAGACAGAAGCAAAGCTCAGTGCGGCGACGGGACGGAGGTTGCGCTAAAGATTCAAGAATGTAAGTTTCTCAGTGCAATGAATGATAAAGAAATTTGAATGTTAACACCTTCAGTTCCTGGACCTTTCCCATGCGGTGCATGTCCGTGTCGTCCAGCACCGTCCCTCTCTGTCTGATTCCATCCTCCTGGGAATGGACCTCCATGTCCATCATCCCCAGCTGGGAGGGTTTGGCGTGATCCTGCATGGTAAGCAGTTGACCACGTTTCTGTCCTCTTTGTTGTGGCCAGCGGGCAGGGGAAGGAGTAAGATAAGGAGAGAAAAAAAAAAGAGTGAGGGGGAAATGAGGTCAGAGTCAGAGTCAGCCTGGAAGCAAGGGGGCAAACAGCAAAGAACGTGAATGTTAAGTTAATGCTCCGGGATGCAATCTGACTCTTTGTCTGGATGGCCGTGGCGGAGGCGAGAGGAGGCAAGATCAGCAGCAGATGAAAGGCTAGCGAAGGTTCTTGTTCTTTGTATTGGCTGAGCTGAAGATTGCTAGAGCAACTGCCAAGGAAGCTTGGGTAACACAACCACCGTCTTAGCTGCAGTAGTCCCTCTCATTTCCTGGTCCGATGAACTCGCAAGAGTTAGGTAGATTCGTGCCTCTGCTGCTGTGTAGCCTTGCTATCTCCTGAATCTCTTCATCACGGTTCAATTTTCCCCCTTCTCCATCGATCCCCGGGTCAGAGTATGAC
This sequence comes from Aspergillus multicolor, assembly GCF_047715735.1. Classification (NCBI taxonomy): domain Eukaryota; kingdom Fungi; phylum Ascomycota; class Eurotiomycetes; order Eurotiales; family Aspergillaceae; genus Aspergillus; species Aspergillus multicolor. The sequence continues at coordinate 471,793 of NW_027395956.1, forward strand.
TCCACTCAAAACCACGAGGCTAACATTCTTCAGTCAAGGCCCAATTCAAGATCGGCCTACGTCAAAGACAATTACCGAGTTGCTCCTCCCCCTTGCTCCCCCGCCTGTGCAACGATAAGCAGCACACCGCAGCACTGTTGGCCAGCCAGTCACCGAAGGAATGCCGTGTCACTGACCGGCTCATTTCGCAACGGAGACAGTTCAGCTCGTGGCCCGACCCCCTCTGCACCCACGAGGACTCGACTCCTTCAGATCTCGATTCGACCATCTGCAGGACCCGCCCCTCGCAGTCCTACCTTACCTCCTGTCCTGCCATGGCCGGCATGGGAAACGCACGGCAACACGGCGTAAAAAGCAAACATTTCGCTGCAGAGCTGCAGAGTCCGTCGCTCTCGTTCCTTTAAGCGTCTTAGCACGAGGCGGCGCTGTGACGTGAGACGTTTGTTAAAACCTTGGCTGACCCTCTTCGAGGTCGTGCTATGCACCTGCCTGTTCTCGTCGCGTTTCGTTCCTTCTTGCTCCAGCTCCACCTCCGACTCTCGCTCTCCATGTCATAATTGATCGGATCTGTCATGTCGATTTCCACCTCCACCGCCGCTTTCCCGCCCGGCGTGAGGGCCCCGCTCACGGCGGACAACGCGAACGACCATAGCGGGCTTGTTGTGGTTCTGACCTCGTTCTACATCGTGCTGATCTTGGCGAGTGTTTCAGCGAGGGTGTTCTCGCTGCATCGGAAGCGAATCGTGCAGCGGGATGACTATGTTTTCGCTGTGCTGGTCGTAAGCACTCACTTTTCCTCGTCTCCGATCGTCTCAATAGCAGGGGCGGAGTATTGGGCGATCCGGAACTAATAACCGACAGGCTATAGCGGTCACCCAGGCGTCGGTTGTATTAGCCCAGGTTCATTATGGCTGGGGGACTCGCCTTGGGCCTAGCTCGGGGTTTGATCAGGGGAGGATGCTCAAGGTATGTCCATTCAAGTCTTATTTGGTTGTCGCTAATGGAAATTTGGAGACCGGGTATGCCGCCGACATCCTCTCCGTCGTCGCTCTCGGGCTATCGAAAATATCAACATGTCTGTTCTACGAAGCGCTCTTCTCCCAGTTACCGCGCCGTATCATCCGAACTATCCTCGTCGCAACGATAGCCTGGACAGTGATTTCCATCTTCCTCGTCGCGATCCGGTGTAACGATGGCCCATGGACCGATATTAGCGATCGATGCAGCGGCCTGGTATGACCTCCCGTCCACTTCACCTTCAATCCGACCGTTGTGTCCAGCTCTAAGAGATACAGTGGCCCCGCTGGCAAGCCATCACAGCCCTCGACATCATAACAGAGGTCTTCCTGATCGCATACTCCGGGTGGGCAGTAAGCACGGTCCAGATCTCATCGAGGAAGAAATTCGTTGTCTTCCTTGCGCTGGGATGCCGCGTTGTGTACGTCAAGTCATCCCGTCTTTCCCCATCCTCTCATCAAGATATCATACCCTATCTATACTAACCCAATGACAATAAAAGATTGATCCCCCTCTCCGCCCTCCGCCTCTTCTACCTAAACCGCCAACTGACCTCGCGTTACCCAACCCTCCTCGGCGCCTACACGACAACAATAACCGAAATCTACCTTTCCCTCAGCATCGTCTGCCAAATCACCTCGTCGCTAAAGTTCATCCTCGCCGTGTATGAGGATAAAGATGGGGTCTCGTATACGGACCGGTATGCGCGCGCGTCCGGCTACAAGAAGTCCGGGTCTGGGGGGACGGGGGTGTCAAGCAATTCGTCGGGGAACAAGTGTCGCAGTTATAGTCATAGCCATAGCCTTAGTCAGGGTGCGGGTGATCGGACGAGGCTTGTTGCAGCTCCTAGTGAGAGTGAAGATGGAGGGCCGAGTGGGATGCAGATTCTGCGGTCGGTGCAGTGGACTGTGGAGGATGAGGCGATTGAGCTGGATGAGAGGGGGGGTGGCAGTACGGTTGCGGGTGCGGGTGGGAGGCCGGTGCCGGCGAAGCCGATTTATCAGTCGCTTAGGTATTAGGCAATTGGGGATAGTAAAAGTGTAAGAAGTTAGTATATAATATTTTTTTTGACGTCCAGATAGGGGAGCAGAGCAGGCAAAGGTAAAAGAATGCGGGTAGGTTGTTGTGGGCGGAACCCCCTCCCATTCTCCGCTTTGGCCGGAGGGGTTGAAAATATATAACTGTCATCACAAACGATATACCGTACCCTTTGAGAAGAAAATACTTATCGTTCCTTGCCCAGAAACTCTTCCGTGATACTTGCTACCTTCATTTGAACTATGTTACCTATATAACCACCACCATCGAACAAAAAATAGTTCAGCTAGGTAGAGCGAATACTCGGCGCAAGGCTATGGTAGGTATGCCGAGGTTCCAGTCCGGGTGCAATTTGTTTGGTATTTGGATAGGGTAGACTTGAATCCAGAAAGTCCCCTGCACCGATGACGGTGACCGGGCTGCGCGGGACAAGTTGAGCTTATCATACCTGTAGGTAACAGCCTGGCTGTGGATGAAATGCTTCAGCTCGCTGTCGGACTTGGGCTTCGCCTTTCCCGCCTCGTCAACATTCTCCTTCAGACAGAATGAAAAGGAGACGGGTGCTAGGGCTTCCATGCGCAGATGGCCGTAGAAGTGCTATGATGTATAGCAATGAAGACGTTAGTTGTTATTGCTCTTAGGTAAAAGATACGGGATAGCCAGGGGAGCGGCTTGGTATGGTACTCACATAAAACATGCCTGTTGTAGATACCAACGTGTACTCCCCAGGGCGCGGGATAACGTCGATTTCTTCGATGTTGAAGGTGGCGTACAGCAAATCTGCTGACTGGGGAATAGCAAAAAGAGAGTCGGTCATGTATGGTTGCGAAATAGCATGGGAGATTAAAGCATGGTACCTTGAGAATGGCCATGACCTCCGCCTCGCCGCGAAGGATCATCCGCATCCAGATCAAGATGGACTCGTTCGTCTGGTGGGTAGGTGGAATGTTAGCTCTACAACCTGGTCCCGGTATGGCTCGAGACGCCTCGTCACGATGATCCTGGACCTGGATATCCTTCCGCAAACAAAATCGGGGGTGGCTTAGGTTGGAAAACATACGTAGTACTTTTGCATCGTGTCCCGTCTGCTTCGATCATATCGCCCGTCTTTCTTGTACTTCTCACTAAAGTCCGTGAAGTAGCCCTTGATGAAGGCCTCTGGTGGTATCGACGATCAGGTTAACAAACGGTAGACCGTGCCATGGCCACATTGAGGCAAAGATGGCTTGTTCAGGAAGGTCTGAGAACGTACTTGCTTCGTCTGCTGCTCTTCGAATGACACCGGTGACATCGTATGACCGAAAGAAATGCAGAGACTGTAATATGTTAAGATCCGTACTTTGGGTCCGGCTAGTAAGAGACCAGATTCAACTTGGAAATAGAGGCGGGGCGAAGAGAGAATAGTATTGTGTATTTTTAGGATAGAGAAATAAAGCTGGGTAGAGGACGACGTCTAAACTAGGCGAGTGGGATTCATATGTGCAAAATATGGGCCACTAAGTACTTTCTGATGACATTGAAGCTTCCGCGGGTGCAATCCTTGCTGCACTGCTCAATGTGATGGATGATGTCCTCAACTTTAGCTGAGCTCACGTCAGCTTACGGCACGGAATGCTTACCGTCAATAGTGGCCCATCGATCTCCGTTAATCCTCCACGTTACCCAATGACTGATTATGGTACCGCAAGTGATGCCGGTCCCCCAGTGTCAGCCGAGATCGCTGATCGACAATCTCGTAGTCGATAAGCTCATCTGACATCGATCGTTGTAGGTGAACCCCAGGTAAGGTAAGCTTAAGTTAAAGTACCGACCGTACGCAAGGAAAATGCGGTAATAGACTAGATAAGCCAAAATATGAACGTAACGTAGAGCCTTGATGGGAATTTTATAAGAATATCAGACTGTGAGTACAGGTCAAACAACGCAGACGGCCCTGTTAATCCTACACGGAACGGGCAGCCAAAGTATTCGACCTCATTTGGACATCGACGGGGACTCTACCATTCAGCCAGCACCTCAAAGAATTGCATAATCCCCTAGGAAGTACACATTCACCGAGGTTCTACAGAGACTAGAGAGACATAGCTCGTGGCGTAAGTCTCGCCTTGGGTCCATGTACAACGGATAATGACCCCGACCTGCATCCGATCGATTGCCTTGCAGCAAGAGCGCCTTGAAGGTCATACGCCACTTTGAGACAATCGTTGACCCTATGAGCCGTCGATGATGAAGGTGAGACCTTATGCTTCCAAGCTCCTGCACTATGGCGCCACTAAATGCGAATTTCGTCAATCAAGCGAGCAACATCTGCTTGAGGAATGTGATATATGTGATGAGATGAGCGTCTGACATGCGTCTGAATAGGCCCTTGATGTGCACGCAGTCCGCTGACCGTTGCTCTACCATCTTTTCAGATCAGATGGTCTTACCCACAGAGTATATTGCGTTTGAGGGCCTCATGCATTGGTTTTGGAGATGCTCGGCTTAGGCTTTGTCGAGGTCTACAGTATCCATGTCACGTAGATACCATGGCTGCCTCACATTCATTTGTCGCACAAGAGGGAAGCCGGGGGAAAAGAGCCCGGACTTTGTCGTTTCGCCAGTGCAGAATATACCCATCGATCGCCGCTAGGTATAGCATGGCATAAATCACTATACAGGCTCCTGCGGACCCTGGTGACGTACTGTACTGCGAAAATAAACGCCGTTTCAAGACCGCAGGAAAGCAAGGTACCATACTATAGTAGTATTAGTTGGAGAATGATGGAAATATTCCTCCTTCTCCCTCTCGTATGAAACAATCTAGTTACGATTACCATTCCACCAAGAGATGATCGAGAACACCCTGCTGGCCATATCACCAACAATCACATTCAAAAGACCACATGCAACATGAGTCTGGACGAGCAAATCAGTGCGCATCTCCGTTATATCCTGCATCCTTCCCTTCATGCCACTTCTACCCCCTCCAAGTCTACCATATCGCCTTAACGCTTTAAACCACTTTCAACTAACACAACGACGCTATAGAGCCCGTCGTCGAGATATTTCTCCAGTCCTTCTGCAATCAACAAAAGAAGGACGAGCTTTCCTTTCTCTACGTAAGTCAGTCCCATCGGACTTAAGTAGTAAACCACCTAACAAGCAATGGCTGACAACGTTCAACAACAAAAGGACTTTTCTGCAGTAACAAACTTGAATGGTCGACTCTATCACGGCCGGAATATCAGGGACGCTTTGGCGCTCGAATGGCAGCCGCGGAAGGCTGAAGCAACCTCGACCAGCTTCCTGACGACTCAGGAGGAATGGGTGATTGTATTGCTCACTGGGTGCTTTAAGGTGAGACTGAGAGATCTATGTCATATTCCGTTACTGCTGCTAACCACGCATACGCATGGCTTGTAGACCGAGGGTGGTGAAAGCGCGGGGACATTCTCGACGGCTCTTTACCTCCACATCATACCCGCTGGAAAGTTTGGGATTGCTCGTCTGATCTAAAAGCGCTTGGAGTAGTCTATGGCACGATGCCAAGGTCACTAGGGGCTGCAGTGCATAAAAGGCTGGTTTATCTTGGACAGCTTAGAGATCTGCAGGTGGTAGTCATGTACCAGTTTTAGTCTTCTACTGGCGGCTCTCGTGCAGGTGACTGGAGCTTGGACATGTCAATATGCATTGTCAGATTGTTATCCTGCATTGTTTGGAGCAATCCAGGATGCTGTCGCCGACAGAGACCACAAGACTATGAAGTTAATCACAAATAATTAGCTCTCACCGTTGTATTCTTTGTTGACTTTGGGCATCATTGAGTGATGGGACTTTCTTTGTTCATACGCAGCTACACATCTCGATCCTTCTAGGAACCACCTGCAGCCATGGGGTCAGTATGCATACTATACCCCGTTTATCTATCCAATCTGCCGTCTACGAAGTTTACTATATATTGATGAATTGTGGGTCTGAACCCTAGTATGGTAGGACTCTCTGACATCACTGACATTCTGCTGCAACCAATTACATGTTTCGATTGTCTTTTGCACTTGTGCTGTGGTCGGAGGTTGAGTTATGCAGGCCGCCAATCCGGCGCCCTGTAACTGGACAGAGTAACTAAACGGAGTAAAGTGACCGAGTCTGATACCATACATAATCGACGACCTGACGCAACTTTATCGACTTAATGTCTTACCATTGAAAGATCCCGGGTATCATCTTACCTATTTCACAATTGACTACATAATAAGGATACAGTTTGGATCTTGCATGTATTGTCCCTGCAGCGCCAGCTTTATTGACGTAAAGACCCATGCCATTGGTATTATAGCATTCCTGGATGTACTTTGGCAGCATTGCCATCCTATGCGCAATGGCCAGAACAACTACGCAATACCATGCGGAGTACGCTCCTCCAGCACTGGCTACCCCGATGAGAATCTTAGTAGACCATAGCTGGGTAGCAAATAGAGATCCGAGATCCGGAGAGCTGGGCTGAATTTTACTGGCGTTGATTGGGATAGCGTGAACCCGGTGTGTCACAAGCAAGCCCGCAGGGTCGGGAGGAAACTTCATGCCGGGGAACGAAACTGGTAAGATTCATGCTCTCGGTGCCCTTCAAACAGAACCCCTATCCGTGCCTTCCAGCGCACCCAATCTCTACCCCTGCAAAAGGTCTTCTGCTAAATGGGAATACTCTCCAGGGATTCACTATAGCCGCCAGGTAACATACGAGCACCCATACGTGAGCATTAAAGGCTAATCGGGCTAAATCCTGGAGGGAAAAGAAATTGTAATGACGTACTCGAGTTGCTTACTTTTCTCAATCGAACCTGGATCTCCCTGCAGCTTTTACAAGTGGATTATGGTGTTGCGGGGTGCGTGGTTCTGATCCTGGCTACCCGTCCTATGGTACCATACCGAGGTGCTCAGCCTACTGGTAAAGCTGATAGGACAAGCTCGTGCATTCCGAACACTGGACGCTGGATCCCTGTCGTTGTATGGGAACAAGCAGACATCACATTGATCACCCATGTTTGAAGTTTATCTTAGCAGGGGCTGACTTGCTTGCACTGCACCCTGCTTAAAGCATGGGGAGGTAGTTCCGCGGCGCCTACAGTCGCCAAACCACTGGGCAATACATATGCGCATAAGTAAACGAGTGGCGAGTAAGATGGATTAAGCTTTTGTTGGGTACTGTGGTCAAGCTTCATTAGAACCCTATGGAAGTATGATATTGTGTATCCTGACAGGATCGGAGTGCTTTACCCATCCATGAACACGTCGCACAGACAGTGCTTACTCTACGTGATGTTAGATCTAATGATCATTTCGAGCGCGGACAAGGCAGCACTACCATCGTAATTGGCTGACATACCCAGAAAAGAGACAGCCTCATGCATGGTGATTGCGATAAGTCTTCCCTGGCAGGAGGGCTCCCTCCCTGCCGCCATTACGCGCACTTGCAGTCATGACGCCACCCTGCTGTGCATTGAGACCATCCGGGGTACGAGTTAGGAGTACAGTGTGTGTCTCAGGAGTCTGAACAGATGCAGGTTTTTATCCCCGCGGAGATTCTGCGGCGTACCTATAGTTTCAGGTTACACACTGCATCCCCTGCACTGCTAAGCTTCTTTATGTCTGGATATACCTAGGTAATCCAGGGCGTTATTGCATGGCAAAAGAAAAGAGGTGCAGATGTTGTCAGTTGTCAGGCGAGGGTGGGCTATATAACAGTCCTCCTTTCTCGTCAAACTACATGCTCTGTACCTACTGTAACATGATCACTTGAGAAGTTATTGAATCTACGGAAACACATACCATACTCTGAAGACTTAAATCACCACAACCACTACCGCGGCCATGTCTGGAAGTCTTGAAGAGCAAACCAGTACGCAACCCAGCCCGCCCTTCTATCTACCCACCATCCAACCCCCAGCGCTATCACTAGTGGAACCCATCATCCAGCCCCTGATATAAGCCCCGCTAACAAATTCATCGCCAGAGGCCCTTGTTGGTTACTTTGCGGAGGCCTTCTGCGAGCCTCAAGAACAGGAAAAAAAGCAGAGACTGATAGGCTTCGATGTACGTCACGTTACCGAACACCATCTACAGATCCTTCTTGATACACGGGCACAATTACCATGAGGTAGTACACAATTTGAGTGCCTATCCACTAATAGTGGACCGCTACAAAAGCGTGAGGGCGCGATAATCAACTGGAACGGCGATACTGGCCAAGGCAATGCGCCAGGGCTCGTTTACAGCAGAATGCCGCCGTGGAAGGTTGAGATCCTGTCCACCGACATTGTCGAGTCCTTTCCTGCCGACAGCCACGGCGCTATTGTGCTTGTCACTGGGACCTACGAGGTTTGGCTTCCCCTCCTCCCCTTTCAAGGTTCTTCCATCGCCTGTGTGCCTTCAAATATCGGATCATCTATTGCCTTCTTTCATTTCTTATATCACCTTATCGCTGTTCCATGACTAGAGAGTCCCTCAACACATTGGTGAGCTAATATGCGACGCGCGCATTCGTTAACCGCTCTTATTTACAGGAAAGCCATGGTTCAAACAAGGGCACCTTCTCAACCACCTTCTACCTTCAATGCTTTATATCTGGTGGTCCTTATCTCATTCTTCGTCAGGTCTTTAGGCAGGCATAGTCAACCGGATGCATGTTGGGGTCGACTGGCGCACGCTCCGCTTGGCTTCTGCGTCCGGGTTGGATAGCGGTCCGTTCTCCTGTACCTAGGAACCGAGGCCTCGTTGAGACTTGAGATTCTCATGGCCATGTTTGTAGTAGATTGCTATTATTAGTGGATCAATGGCAGATGGTGACTTTTACTCAATGCTACACGTAGGTTCGTATGCGGACAGTCCTCTAGTTACTTAAGGTATATGTCACGCTGGATTACATCCTGGCGGGATAAGTGTGTGGTATCTGTTGCCCAAGCACGGGAGACGTCCTTAAGACTGGGAGACATTGATGTGGGTACGGCCCACTCTGCTAGGAGATGCGGGAAAAGGAAGGAACCAGCAGGCTGGAAAGATACGGAAAGAATGAAAGGCTTCATGGCTGGAGGATGACGGAACCAGTGGTAAGAAAGGTGCGTGGAAGTGGTGGGTGCGGAGCGGAGGGGGAGATGGAGGATGAGGTAATGCAGGAGGGGGACGTGACCAGAAGATGATTAGATACGTGGGGAGGAAAGGGGGGATAAGGAGGATGCTGGAGGCGGACGTAACCGGCTGGAATGAGACGGGCATGGAAATGGTGAGCAGAAGAGGCAAGGTATTACAATGGCAGGAAGAGTAGGCCAGAAGGGACGGAACCGGCCGGAATTGGAATGATATCGGATTTTAGAGCAGGCTAGAAGAGAACGGAACCAGCAGGAACAATGTCTGAGAGAATTGAAGGAAATAGTGGACGGTGTCGAAACCAGCAGGAAAGGTGCTATCCGAGGAAGAGGAAGCTGGTGAGGGTCGGAACCAGCAGGAAAATCATCTGGAATGGGATCAAAAAACGCTGGAGGGGGTCGAAACCAGCAAAATGAGGTGCTTTCGGAAAGAAGGAAATGCTGGAGGTGGGTCGGAACCAGCAGTGTAAGGTGATATAGGAGGAAAGAAATAGCTGGAAGGGGACGGAACCAGCAAGAAAGAGGTGTTTCGTAGTATGTAGAAGAACTGGAGGGGGAAGGCACCAGTAGAAGACAAGGTGGTCGTGGTGATGAGGTGTACCCTGGAGGAGGATGAAACCAGGTATGACAATGAGGAGGTCGTGGAAGTGGTGAGACCCATGCCCGCCCAGCCACCCCACCGGGGCATGGAGGAGGAAAGAAGAAGGAGGGGAGGAAGGAGAGGATGAAAAGAAAGTATTTATAGGGGAACTAAAGCGTGAAGAGATGATTGCTTGGGGAGGATTGGTATAAGCGGATTGCTAATAGAAGATTACCAATAGAGAGCTGGTTAGAAGGCTCGAAAGATTTCTCAAGTAAACAGAATTCATAGAATACATTCCGCTGCTAAGAATATCAAAGAAGATAGCCCTTGTCTGGACGGTGGCCCGTCCCGAACCCCCCGGTAAAGCCCTAGATAACCACGAGCATTCCCGGGTGGTACCCTTGCCCGTGAGGTCCCGATGTCTCGCCCGCTTCTTGTCAAATCCCATCCGTATTCGCCCGTTAACGTCATTCCAAACACCATAAATGGAAGGCGCGGGGGGTCCAACTTTACCCGTGGACTGAGGAAGGAACAACCCGTTATGGATCCTTCCTCCCAGAAACATCCATCTCCCTCCTTAAGCAAAATGGGCTCAACACTTTATCTAACCATTGCCTCAGCAAGGCCCGTCTACGTCTCGTCAGCCAATTCCAGAGAGCGCGAATGATCGGGCTGCAGATGCGGGCGCCACCATTCAACCTCACAGCACGAGCCAACTCCTTCCACATCCATTTCCCTCCTTCAGCGTCCAGCGATGCGGCAGGGGCCTCGCGATGAACGATATCCTCTTCCAAACGATGACTAACGCCCTATGACTAACTATATCGTGGGCTGGATCAGCGCCTTGCAGTGGGAATGGCCGCCTAAATGGCCATGCTCGACAACAACCATGCCCTCTCCCCAAGCGTTGAGGCGACCACAACAGCTACCACGTCGGCGAGGTCGGAGACTATAAAGTCGTCATCTCTGCCTTATAACCGGTGTTTACTGGATTATGTCCGCTGCTATTGTCGCGAAGCACATGCTCGTCATCTTGCCATCCCGTCGATTGAAGTCGGGCCATAGTCGGAATCGGGGGATTAGCGCCGCGAGAGGGCGTTTTTATCAAACAAACTTCCGTATCAACTTCAAGGAACATTCCCCACTTTCCATCGTTCAGCCCTATGGACGATGAAGGTGGCAACTTCTCCAGGAGTGGAACCCTGAATGCTAGGCAGCAATACAGAGCCTCCAATCTCTGCCCACAACGCAGTGGCTTTAGAGCTTTGTCAAAGCTTGACCGCAACAAGAACTTTGATGCCTAGGTAATTTTGTCTTCCTTGGTCCACATACCCACTATACATCGGAGTTAATGTCATCATGGACGGCGAAGACGATGACAAGGTCCATTGTCTTGTTTCTTGATGCCTACCACAGTAACGCCAATGATCTCATCTGTGATTACCTGCTCATCAGTTCCTCGCGGTAACATCCTGATATCGGACATGGAAGACTAACACACCCAGTGCCCACACCCAGAGATCGTGGTGTTCCTTGAGTTTCCGATGACGCAGAATTACCTTGTCTATAGGGCAAGTTATGTCACGAACCCCCGTTTATAAGAAGGCGATCGACTACCCCTGGACCTGACACCCTTTTCTCCCTCCTGTACCATCTGGTTCTATTCCGCAAAACGAAGACCTCACGACCGTGACGCTTTACGAGTATCTATATCCGGCCGCCTCCCATCCAAATCAACCCTAAGAAGAAAGCGTGGAGCCACCTCACCAAAATGGTCTCTTTCAACCCTTTCAACCTTTTCAAGTTCTCCAGGGATACCTCTGCCCCCGAGCAAAACAATGTCAACCCCACCTTCGACCCCAACACACTCACAATGGTTCAGCCTGGTAGCCCCAATGCTCCCACAATGAACAGCGAGCGGGTCGTTTCTGAGCAGCCGGTGAGACACCCAGCTTCTTCGCCGGTTACAAAGGACGAGTCTTTGACTCCAGACCTAACCCCGGCCCCGCTGAGGATATAGCTGATGCGTTCTTATAGGGCCACCAGCAGGGGACGCAGACGCAGATGCAGCTACGTGGAGGTCATGGTGACGAGGGGTGCTGCTGTGGACTGTGAGTCTCCATCATAAATATTTTTTAAAGACCTCGGATTGTCGTGGTCGCGAGCTTGGTACCTTACCACTAACGCTTATCTATGTTAGTTGCGCTGGTTTTGCGTGCTTTGAGTGCTGCGAGCATTGCTGTTAGACGATTGCGCTACCTATACCTAATATGACTTGCCCAGGTGGAGGTTTGGAGATACCATACAATAAGTCAATGCAGATTTTGCCAAAGTGCGATTGTTAATGTTGTAATTCATGCGTCCTTCACCTCACGTCCATTATTGACAATGTACTTGAATTTCCCTATACATGGAACTCCGCATACAAATTTAATCTGATATAGAAGCACCATGGGCGGACAATGTAATGTTGCTGAGTAACGTCCATCACGCCTTCAAGAAAACCATAAAGTTACCCAGTAAGCCAGGTCAATTAGTTAGGATGTTCTACCTAAGATGTTGGTGCGGCCCTCGCAAAAGACGTATAGATCTTTGTAATTAGATCCGGCGACGGTGCCTTTCGCGGTCAGGAATTTATGTGCATATCTACCTGCACTTGGGATCAACGCGCCGTATCACAACAAGGTCATTCTAGCAGCATAACCGGACTAAGACAGAGCTTACTAGGTACCTAGGTAGGACAACAAGTGTGGCCGCACGGGCATGGGTACAATATCTCATCGTGACAGGGAAGTTGCGTTGATATCCGCGACTGCCACCCTGTGAATCAAAACTCTTTAACCAAGATAATGGTATTCGGCGCAGTTGGCACGGGCCCGGGGCGAGGGACTCTCTTGAACCTTTGCCGGACGATGGGCGCTCGACGGGCGGTTCCTGAAGCCTTCAGAAACCGCCCAATCTTTGCTACACTCATAGGTTGAAGGCTAGGAGGGCAACCTTCATGTTGAGACACTTACCTACTTAGGTTACGAGGGAGTTTGATGGTGAAGAACCGGTCAGAGACTTCTGTAGAAGACCATCCCGGTTGATGGTATACCTCCAATTTTTACATTGCTATTCTCATCCCCTAGCAGGGTTGGTAGCATGAGCGGCAGAGATTACATAGGGTGCTTAGGTTCGAGGCATGGCAGCAAAATATACATTTTTGTGTTTGGCCGGGTGTGCAGCGATTATCTGCATCATGTTTGGACCTTCCTCACAGTAGAGAAATCGCGACACTCGCAGAATATACACCTTAGTAGAGACAGCCGCTACGAATCTTATAAGCTTCCAGTTATGAGAGTTGATGTGATTTTTCCTGGGCCGTCCCTTGTGTCGTAACTCGTGAGGAGAGAGGCCGAAGACCGACCGAGGCAAGATCAGTAATCCAATCACCTCAACAATGGCATCCAAACATCCATCAACCTCGGCGTCTATACTCCATATATCATCTTCTACGTCCTTACCTACTTACTCTAACTCTACATCTATATCTACAACTTGGTAGTAAAATGTCGCTCAACCCAACATCCAAACCCGTCCTCGCCGTCATTGGCGTCGGCCCCGGGATCGGCGAAGCCGTCTCCCACCACTTCGCATCAAAGGGTTTCGCGGTGGCTCTAATCGCGCGAACAGAGTCAAAACTCGCCAAAATCCAGCAAATTATCAACGACGCCATCGGCCAGAATGCATCAAAGTACTACGTCGCCGACGCTCGCTCCGAACCTTCCCTGCAATCCGCCTTCGGCGCTATAAAAGCCGACCTGGGCCCCGTCTCCGTCCTTATCTACAACGCAGGCTCGCGCCGCTTCACCCCGCGAAATATCCTCGAAACCTCCAGCGAAGAATTCGAAAACTTCACGCGTATCAATCTCTTCGGCGCCTTCTATGCGGCGAAATGTGTCCTCCCTGATATGCTGGAACGATCTGCCGGAACGATCCTCTTCACGGGCGCGACGGGCTCGATTCGCGGGAACGCGGGGGTATCGTCGTTTTCGCCGGGGAAGTTTGGGCTTCGTTCACTGAGCCAAATCATTGCGCGCGAGTTTCAGGGACAGGGGATTCATGCCGCGCATGTTATTGTTGATGGGCCGGTTGAGAGTGATATTGTGGGCGGGGTTGTGCGGAGGCGTTGGGAGCGCGAGGGCGAGGACGGGCAAAAGAAACTTGAGGAGAAGGAGCTGTATCTTATGCAACCAAAGGACCTGGCGGAGATTTATTGGTGGCTGTATCAGCAGCCACGGAGTACGTGGACGCAGGAGTTGGATGTGAGGAGTATGAGGGAGGGGATGGTATCAAAGCTTTGAATTTCGGGGCGAAGATCTGCCGGGCGGAGAGGGGATTAGTCGTGCTGCTCGCTTACCAGCATGTTCACGTGACACTGAGTTGAGGCTGCCTTGGTTTCCACTAATCAGGTACAGCACATGTTGAACACGGTATGAAGTTAATTGCTCTTGGTAGTTTAATCAATCACTATATGTATCAAGTATGTTATGTATCAAACTCGAGTCGACGTATCTCGCTTACGCAGATTCAGGGGTCGCCAAGCCACCCGCATAGCGAGACAAGAGGGTCACGGGCGGAGGGCTAAGAGTAGCGGACCAGGCCGCCAAATTGACTGTTGGCTCGTTCGCCAACCATATCGTCCCCTGGCCCAGCGGGGCAATGAACAGTTCCCCCCTTTCCCTCTCACTGGTGTTCTTGCCCTTCGCCCCATAGGGCCAGCCTATCGCCGATCGCGTCATCCGCTAGCGCTCTTCCTGATGGCCGGCGGCGAGTCGGACTCGCTGGGACCCTGACCAGTGGCCTTGACTCCACGAAGTTGGCACTCCGCCATTCTGCCAGCGGCCCCGAATCCGATCTTGAATTTTCCCCTTCCAGCCCAGCTGGCATTTCCATGTCGCGCCGCCCCGTCCCTGTCGCCGACCTGTTCGCCCGTTTTATGACCGGTGTTGCACTGTGATAATGTGGTTTCGATATTTGTTTGCGGCGTTCTTCGCGTCGCTGGCTTCGGCCACAATCATGGAGAATGGCCAGCCGCGTCTTGATCCGTGGCCTGGGCAGCTGTCGACTATCGACCTCGATAGCAGCTGGCGGAGTTACGATGCCGATGCGCCTGAGATCTCGTATAAGGGCAGGTGGGATAGTAAACATATTTCTTGTACGACCCTCTTCCCTCCCTTGATTTGACTGGGGTCCGCTGACTGAATGTTTGTGTCTAGGGTGGTCGTGTGTCTCTCCCCCGTTCTCCAGCTCCTTGCGTCCTCCGCTTCGTCGTTCAATCACTAATTCTCTTCTAGAGCACCGGGGCTCAAACTACAATTCTCGGGGAAGAAGGTTCGCCATTACCCAACCCATTCGCTGTTCACGAAGTCGCTCGATAATAATGTTTCTGCCTGTCTAGCTTGCGCTGAGTTTTGGTGAACACACCAGCGAGGGAACCCTCGTCGCCTACCGGTGCGCTCTTAGATCAACGTCGATACAATTGGACTGGTAATAATTGGTCGCAGGATCGGGACGCTCGACTGGCTTTTTACCAATGTCACCGCGGACGCCACATACCAGTTTATCGGAGAGGGAACACACTACGAGGAGTTACCCGGCGATGGAGACCACATTTTTGAGATGAGAGGTATGCCAACTTTCATCAATTGCCAAATTCCGATGAAGCAAATAAACTGACAAATGCAGTCACAAACTGGGGCATAGGATAAGTACACCCGACCGCTGTCGCTCGACTCCGCTTACCCTCCGCACAGTCCAGATTGCCGGAGCATCCGTTGGCGTCGACGACCACCTCACGAAACCGCCGGCGTTTAAGAGAAAAGTGGAAATTATCGGAGGATCGTATGTTGGCCTGGATGATCCGTGCGAGTGGGAGCGCCGCTAATGGTTTCAGTTTGACGGGCGGTCAATATGCGACATACGAGACAATTTCGTCGTGGTCTTTTATCTATGCACAAGGGCTGGGGAATACTGAGTTTGGGATCACCGTTCGTCCGTCGGCTCGAGTTTGAGGTGGCAGTCGTTAATGTTGGGCAGGCATACCCTGGCGCATGTTTGGTGGACATGCAGTGCTATGGTGGAGGCGTTCACGGAATGGTATGACCTACCTGACCCAATTGGTTGCTAGATGGCACCTCTGATATGCGCTGGCAGATCTGGTACTGGCATCGCGCCTCCGATCCTGGATCCCGCGCGCGCGACATGTACGGCCACGAGCCTGAGGAATGGGACGTTACCGCTGAGCAACCTGCCGACCTCGTCATCATCCAGATGGGCGGCAACGACCACCGCCATCCGAACGAGATCCCCGGAGAGAACTTTTTCCAGGGCTACGTTGACCTTATCGAAAACATTCACAAGCATTGGCCGGACGCCTCTATTGTGATTATGGTGCGTAACCCATACTGCAAAACTACCTCGAACGCTGCTGATTATTCTGGCGACAGACGCAATGGGGCCTGTGGAACAAAGAGGACACCGAGTACGTCCAGACCGTGATCTACGAGGAAGAAATCCAGCGCGTCTACGAGCACTTCAAGGACCGCAAGTGGCGCTTCGTCTACCTGTTTCACACCGACGGCATTCTCGGTCACAACGATATCAACCCCAAAAACCACCCAACGGACGTCGGCCATATCAAGATAGCGAGCCATCTGTTGCAATGGACGAATCTGATGCTCGGCTGGGAGCTGAATCCCCGAGGCGAGATGCAGCACGGCACGCTGTACTGGAACGATATGGAGCAATATTGATTTTCTTCTCTTTTATTTGCTGCTCAGAACTTGCAGTGGACATATTCTTGCATATTGCATACCTGCATATTATTACCGTTGTATTTAGATTAGATCTCGATATCGTGAGATTTGGGGGAATGTACATTATGATCACCCGGCCCTTCATTTTCCCCCGTACCGACATCCTTTACCAAGGGATGATCGATCAAGCGCCCCGCGCCCCATCCGTCATATCATAATACCCCTCCAACTCCTCCTTCTCCTGAAGATGCGCCATCCTCAACCTCCTCGACCCAGTCCTCAACGCACCACCTCTTGCATCCACAACACCCCTCGCCCACTCCTTAACCTCGCCCTTCTCCCCCTCAACTGCAAAGAACGTATCCCCCATCCCCGTAACCCCGGCCTGCGCATAAATATTCTCCCACTTCCCCTTCGGCACCACATACGTCTCATGCCAGATCGCCAGATGCGGGTGGCGCTTCACAATCCCCGCCCACCACCTTACACTCTCCGCATGCATATGGTCCTGCGCAAACGCATGCAATCCCTCATAGTCGCGGAAGTACATCACGCTGAGCGTCTCATTCCCACTCGCCTCCGCGGCCCCCACGAACCGCGTCATCCCCAGGAGTCCGTATTTCAGCGGATTCAGGCGCAGACTCTCGTATAGTCGCTCCGCCCACTCGCCCAGCTCTTTGTACCCCGGCGCTAAGAGCCCAAGCGGGTGGTTGCATTTTGCGCCGAGGTGGAAGACGACTATTCCCCTTGAAGCGGGATCGCCATCGATTTGCCCCGTGCTGGGGTTTGTGGTGCTGGCGAATGCCCCGTCGCGCTCGGGGTACTGCGCGCTGTACTTGCGCATGACCACGTTGTCCATGTATTTGTTGCTTTTGAGGGAAAGTGTCATTAGCGCTGTGTCGAGGGCGCGGTAGGACAGGATTAAGGCCGCCGGTAAGAGCGACTTGTAGCCCATTGTGCGAATCGCGAGGCCTTGCAGCATGCCGCCGAGGAGGAGCCAGGTTGAGAGGGAGAGGCCGTCGCGGAGGATGACTGTTGGCGCAGGGGGGCGCATTGGGAGAGGCGCATTCTCGCGGGGTTCGTTTG
The DNA here is from genome assembly GCF_047715735.1 of Aspergillus multicolor. Lineage (NCBI taxonomy): Eukaryota > Fungi > Ascomycota > Eurotiomycetes > Eurotiales > Aspergillaceae > Aspergillus > Aspergillus multicolor. The sequence goes on from NW_027395956.1 coordinate 489,438, forward strand.
TAGAGGGTTTGCCTTTGGACGCTGACATTGTTGGCACTGGTGGTAAGAGGGGTTTGAAGGGGGCCATATTGGCTGCCGGATAGGATTGAGCTGGAGAGTTGGCAGGTTGCGGAGGTTGCGGAGGTTGCGATGCAGCTCAGAAAAAAAGCCAAGACGCTCGACTGGCGACAGCGCTATTTATATGCACTGGGCTTGATTGGAAACGTGGAGTGGGGAAGCGGCTGGGGTGGTGGTGTAGTAGCTTGCGGTATATCCACCTGCGTACGTATGGCTGGGGACGGTGGTGGTCTTTTTGATCGGCCGGGCCCCTATTCGTAGAATATCTACTAGATGTTCAAGGGTAGCTGGACATGGAGGTACGCCTTAAGACCTAAGTCATCATGCTTCTAGTCTTGGCTTACCTAGCCCTATATCAATATTCTGGCGGAGGACCGCTTCGGGGTACCTCCGTCGGTAGGGTAGACATGGGAGGAAGGCTCTCCGTAGGCTTATAGAATGTTAGCATTGAACTATACTACCAGGTTTTTTTTTGTCTTTAGCGCATTATTAATGACTACAACACGAGGAGGCCAATAGCATTGCGATCGTATGATATGGCCTGGCTCGGCTTCTGGCGGGGCTGGTCGCCTTGCTCACCTGTCGACGCATGCTCACGTTGCAGAAGCAGTCAGGATCCTGACAGGCTTCAGCTCTTACATCGACACAAGTTGTACCCAACCTGAATGCAACATCTGATGGTTTAATCAAACTCCCATAGATATGTTGGTACTGTATAGTCGGACATATCTATGGATCCGGCTGATAACCTTGAGTCCTAAAACAGCCTAGCGTACTGAAGCCAAGTGGGTCCAGCACATGGGGGCGCAAAAATACATTTCGGCCGGCATCGGCATCCCTTCCGGACTCCTGTTAATCATCAATCAACCTCCAATGGAAATCAAGATATAGACAAGCTCCTGCAATGTTCTCAAACCCTTTCTTCCGCTCTGCAAAGGCCGACGCTGCCTGGCACCGCGTTGGTCTGCTCTCCGAGTTCCCTGAGATCTCCCCGGACTCGGATTGCACGGTCACGGCATCGTGCAAGGCATTTCGCATTCCGGCGGGCACGGTGGATAAACCAGTGCAGGCGGATATTGAGGTGCCGGGGGATCTGAAAGATCAGGTTCTTGTGTTCAGGTATAAGGGAAATGTTCATGCTATCGACCACGTACGTTTCGCTCCTAATCTCTAGCTAGAAATAACCTCGGAAAGCACTGACATCGTTGCCTAGCAATGTCCTCATTCATCCTACCCTTTGTCCCAGGGTAGTTTGTTTGACATAGAAGACTTTGGCATCACGCTCAGTGCGGGGATTACCTGTCCCAAGCACAGCTGGGGATTTGATATCTTCTCCGGCAAGGCGGATCGGGGCAACTACAAGCTGAAAATTTGGGAGGTGCAGCTGAAGGATGTACCAGGGTCTGATGAGAAACAGGTCTTTGTGAGGAGGAAGCAACGCATTGGGTAGATGCGATATCGCCCATAAATTGAATCACCGAGCCTCACCGCGATGACTCCCAGGATGACTGCGCGAGGAAAGCGGATATCACCTCCAACTCCCAACAATCCCAGACGCATCTCACTTCAACCCTCAAATTGTCTCGGGTCAAGGCAAACCGACCAAGATTGGGCGCGGGCAACCTTACCTCCTATGCTATCTCAGTCTGAACCGACTCCGGTCTTTCGGTCGTTGCCTATCACGTTCTACGACACCGCGGATGAACTCTCTAGCCCGTGCGTAAGTTCGCCCAAGGCTTGATTCCACGAGGTTTTTCGCGCTGAATTATGTCTCAAGTATTGCCAGATCACGGCAGCAGAGCCTCATGGTGGGTTCGATTAAAGGAGAGCAAATCAGGCTGCAAAGAGAGGGTTGTATGCCATCTGTATAACACATGGATACGAACAGCGAATCACGGTTTCTTCTCACACTACCATTTGGTCTCATACCGCTGTAGTCATACTCTGCCCCCGCTGTTCCAATTCATATCTATTGATATGGTACCCGCCGGCTTACCTCAAGATGCACACTGGGCTTTCCGCTAATGTCTCCGCACCTTCTTCCCCTCCATCTCCCTCACATGCCCAAACCCAAGAACCTCATACTCCTCCGTCCCATAATAAATCGAGTTAACATCCCCCCATTTGACCCCTTCAACCGGGAGCACTGTCCCAAATTGCCATATAAAGTCCGCCGCCACCTTCGTCTCCTCCACAACCGTAATCTGCCACGGCCTCTCCAGCTGCGTATGATTCAGCGGCGTCCCATACTCCTCAAAGACAACGGGCTTATTGAACCGCTTCCCAATGGCATCGTGCTGCCGCACCCAGTCGCTGCCCCAAGCATACTCATACCCCCAGGACTCGGGGTACAGATGAAACGTTCCGTAATCCAGCGTCTCAATCTCAAGATTTTTCACGAAATCAACACCCTCCGAGCAATCGTACGCGTAGCTCCCATCCCCCTCGGGCGGACACAGCCAGCCCTCGTCGCCGAGCGTCACCATATGCTTCTTGTCAAGCCGCTTGATGTAAGAGCTAACGTCTTTCGCCCAGTTGTATATCACAGTCGAGTCGCATCCCTTACAGCGGGGCTCGTTGCCAAGTTCCCACGCGAAAATGGCGGGGGAGTCCTTGTACCGGTTCACGATGAACTTGACGTATTCCCTGTAGGCGTTCTGCGCCTTGGCATCCGTGTAGAAGGTCGTTGCGTTGCTGCCAAATGCAGCGCTGTAGATGTTTATCCCCCCGAAGTCATTCCAGTTGTTCATGAGGGCTAGCACGAGCTGCAGGTTGTATTTCTCGGCGAGGGAGACCACGACGTCGAGGCGGTGGATTCCTATGCCCCATAGTGAGTGATATAGACTGGTAGAAGAAGAGTAGGTAGGAAACGCACCATTTGCTCCGTAATTGATCCCCAACCCTCCTGTCTCGGGGTACAGCGTCTCGTTCAGGACCTGGAAGAATGTATTCTGTCCTGGGTTTGTCGGGTCATTCACGCCGAAGAAGCCCCAGGTTCGGACAACTTTGTAGCCGGTCTATGCCTCACAATCAACGCTCTTTTCTTTCTGCTAGGGCAATTGAGTAAGTATATGTGAACGGGCGAGAACATACATCAGCAATCTGAGAAATCGCAAGTTCCACCTCGAAATCGTTAAGCAGGTTCCCGAGCCACCAGCAGTTTGTGCCTGCAAAATACTGCACCCTCCCATCGATTTCAAAGTGTCGGCCTACGGGTTTGGAAATCTGGTTCTTCCCGTGGCCGGTGGGGGGCTTGTAAGGGGTAGCTGGTGCGGGGATAGCTGTGGCTATGCTGGACAGTGAGGTTGCCGCAAAGAGGAGGGCGCTGAGGAGTTTCATGTTGAAGAGAAGTGCTTCAATTGGGCATGGAGGTCCTCACCAAAGTCCAATTGTCATGCAGGTGCCTGTTTCGACTATGGGCAGTTGTCGTCTTAAGTATTGAAGCTTTCCCCTCATTTCCCCTCTATCCCCAGCCAAGAGGCAGACTGTAATTCCTCCGATATAAGACCACCAATTCGAGGCCCGGGAGCTATGGCCTTCATCTGGGCCCATCTTGCAAACAATGCCCTGGATCGGCGCTAGCTTGATCTGGAACGGTGTTTTCCCAATTGGGAGCGGAATGAGGCTATCCGGGATTTCGTCCCGAGAGCTAACATCTATATAGGCCAAAGAGGACTAGTGCCGATAAGTGGGATCTCAAGTAATGCCAGGTTTGATGAAGGAAGGCTGTTTTAATGTTAGAGTTCAGCGATATCGGATTTTGGGGCACTGCTGAAAGATGCCGAAATCTCACCATTGAGGTACGAGGTTGAAGAGGATAATTTCCTGAGCCGGTGCAGTGCTTTATGAGCAGTGAGACTGTAGATGTTTTCTGTTTCACTTACTGGGGTGCTTTGTTGTTGAGACCCCGTTCTCATTTCGGACATCCCATGGTCCGCCCCGCGGTTGCGTAAATATATATAATGGTACTTTGCCCTCCAGAATATGAAGACTGCAAGATCACGAGACTGTTTTAACTTGAGTAGGGATAGCGCACAAAATGTACTTAAAATCTGCAACAGAACGTTTATACTGTAATAGCTATGGAATGAACATCCTCTTCCTGCCCTGCTCATTGCCCTATTCCGTACGGTACTATGTAGTGTTGTCGACAAATCAAAAAGGCCACGAGCGTGCCTCGGCATGTCCCCGCATTTCCGCACCTGCCTACGGTGCCGGCACTGGCGTCAGCTAGAGACAGTTCTTGTTACCTAGATTTTGAAAATAATCACCAAAGAATATCTCGCTCTTCTCAACAATGATATCAACAACACAAAAAATGGGTGGCAAGAAGATTGAGTGCTATATTGACATCGGTGCGTCAACGCTCTTCCAGTACCCTTTCCTTCGGATGGCCATTGCTAAGGCTAAATAGTGTCGCCATATAGCTTCTACGCGTTTACATATCTCCAAAACAACAGAACTGCTCTTGAAGCGCTTGATGTTGAAGTAGAGTACGCCTTTCCCACCCCAGAATCCACGGATTACTACCATTTTCTGAACTCCGTACCAGATTCATCCCCGTCTTCCTCGGCGGCATCAATGTCGGTAGCGGTTAGTTTTCCTCATCGTCCCATAGTCATCTTATTATTACTCCACTGTTGCGATAAGAGGTCTGATGGATGTAACTCAGGAAATAAACCCCCCTGGACGCTCCCCGCCAAAGCTGCATACAGCCAGTACGACGGCAAACGAGCGCAGCGCTACTTCGGGCATGATTTCGAGATCCCGAGCTTCTTCCCTATCCTGTCGCTTCTGGTTCGTTTCTTGTTGCTGGCTAGCTTCTGACTCTCAGGTTCCGGTTGTTTCTGACATTGCGTAGCCCCAACGCGCCTTGACGTTCATCAAGCAAACCTGCCCAAAGGCGCAATTCGAAGCGTCATTCCGAGCCTGTTTCGAAAGCATGTGGTACAAGCACCTTGATATATCAGTGCCCGAGAACCTAACAATCGCACTGGATACCGTCTTCGATAAGACACAAGTTCAATACGTCTTAGTCGGCACTAGTAAGCCGGAAATCAAACAAGCGCTCACAGATACCACGGCCAAAGCTGTGAAGGAGCTGGGCGCGTTCGGATGCCCGTGGTTTTGGGTTCATGATGGGAAGGGCAATGCGGAGCCGTTCTTCGGCAGCGATCGGTTCCATTATATGTGGGATTATCTTGGTCTGCCGCATCGGGATTTGGAGTTGCTGCCGGGGGTAGATGGAGAGAAGGGGGTCAAGGGGAAGTTATAGGCAGGAGGAAAATAAGTAGTATGGGGACGGAAGGACGAAGAAGACGATAATTTGTATTCGGCAGTGATGTAAATTGTTTTGCCCTGTCCAATGTCTACCACACAGCTCAATTACTGCCAATCAGTCATCGGGCAACGGCTTAACCGCAAATATTCTGAGCAGCAGGGAGAACTTGATCTAATACATCACAGCGTAGTCAGCATCAAAATCTAACATATTCATCCTGTAAGTCAAAACATAGACGGAAGAGGATGAACTTACTCAGCGCAGTCTCACTTCCACAAGCATTGAGAACACAGCCTGTCGCCGCGCCTTGCACCTTGCTGAAGTTGTCGCCGCTGCAGACGCAGTTTGTGTCCGTGGGGGCGCAGTTGGTCTGGCTCTTGACGGCCTTCTCGAGACAAGGGCGCGCGCATGGTGGGATGTCGTTTATTGATGCGGCGGCCGTGAGAGTGGCCAAAGAGGCTAGGAGAAGGGCTGAGATAGAGAGCTTCATTGTTGTGGTTTAAAGTGGTAAATGATGACTTTGGGAAGGCAATGACAATTGGTAAGAGAGGGTGCGAGCTGCTTCATTTCTCTCAAGACTTTTATATTTACTCCATGGCCATGTGAGTGAAGGACCGATGACGCGTTTGTATTTTGATCATCGGAGCTCTGAGCTTCCTGGATGATCGGATCTGCATTGCTATCGAAGCTTCCTAGAAGGGTTATGGAGCTCAAGGCGATATATCGTGGAGTGAATAGGAACTACGGTCCACAAAAGCTCTAGGAATAAGGTTGCATATGGGGGGCCTACGCATGTCCGTTCACGATCATCGCAATCTCCAGCTGCTGCAACGGCGATCCTCCGCATATCAATCGCGGCGATGTCGAATTTTTAGGATTGCAGCTAGCAACCGAACAGAGTGACTTGACACATAATCTTCTAGAGGCACAGTTATTTTTGACTGATATTCTGCGTTGTATACCCCATTCCGAGAGCTGAGCGAGTTTACCCGTTTCAGAAGAAACTATAGCAATGCCATTCGTCTCATCTATTCGTAAGGCCGATCTGAGACCGCTCAATTAACGGGCTACCTCACCTCCTATCCAGGCAGATAGCTTACTTCTGCGCAAGCGCCTTGAGCTTCTTCGCCGTCCTCGTCCCAACCTTTTCCTCATCCCAGATAAAGTTCACGCTCTCCTGCTTGACAACCTCATTCGCCCACTTCCAGAACTTCGGCGTGCGCTTCTCCAGCAACCCTGGCAGCTCCTGCGATAACAAGCCATACTTATGCAGCGACAGCAACCTCAGCAAGAAGCTCCCCGTCAGAACCTCAACCTGCGTCAATTTCTCCGCGCCACGGAAGAACGGGCCTGAACCTGCATCCTTGGGATAAAGCAATCCCTCAACGTTATTCTTCTCGATCGCCGCAACGAGAGCCTCGGATGCAGAGGCGCGCTCTTCTTCAGAGGCTGCCTTTTGCGCCGCGAAAGCTTGCGGCCACACCTTTGTGAAGAAGGTGTCGACGAAGAAGGAGATGTGGGCGCGTTGGATGGCGCCGGCTTCGGTGTTTGAGGGGGGCACGAGGTGCGACGGATGTGCGTCAGCTAGGAGCTGCGCGACGATGCCTGATTCCGGGATGATCGTGCCGTTGTAGGAGATTGTGGGGACGAGGCCGCGCTGCTCGCATTGTTAGCATCTCGTCATTCTATTCTGCTAAGCATTTTGGAAGGGAAATAGGCGTACCGGGTTAACCTCCAAATACCAAGGCTCACGGGGCGTGTCAAGATCGATTATGACCTCCTCGTACTCGAGGCCGAGCTCCTTGAGGGCAATGTGGGCGCGGTGGGCCCAAGGGCAGATGTGGTTTGTGTAGAGGATGATCTTGGGGGCCATTATGGTGTTGGTGGTGTCCAGGTAAGTGCTGGGGTTGGGAGCAAGGCGGGGATGGGCAGCGGGAATATATAGACCACACCACCGGTGGATTTCTAATCTGGTTGTGTCAAGTTGGACGAGAATGATGACATATGGGGTGCTGGGGATGCTTTGAAATGCAGAAGCCCCCCACAAAGAGGGGAAGTGGGGGGAGTCCGGCTCTTATTTTCGGCTTCAGGCTTGGCTGGCTTATCGATAGGTTGGGTATCGATACACGATAAGATAAGAGATAACCGAGGATAAATAGTGGCCTGGGACTACCAGCATTCGATCTTGGGTACCTACCTACCTAGAACTGTTGACAGAAGTTCGTTTTCGGCATCCCAGAGTGGCAGTGCAAGAGCGACCGCGTCATTGGCACAAAGACCATTGTTGCACAACATATCTCAGCATCTGTCGCTCCTACCCAGTCAATCGATCATTTCCTGCCTCGAATCAGTGCATTAGACCGTCATCTTTCAATCATCGAGCATCGATGACTTGCAAAAACAAAGGACGCCTATGCAGTCAGATCCAAGTCGCAAGATGAGGCTGCAAGGCTGCGGTTGAGATACAGCCTTACCAGCCACGGCGGCAAGCGCATCCCATCGAACTTGTTCAAATACGAGCCGCTTGCCGGCTGGAGAGCGAATGTTTGTTGATTCCAATTTATACACATTCCAGACATTTGTTGCACTCTACCTGAATGGCGATACTCAATCACCGCGATGATTCAATTCCCATGGTTGAAAACGCGACTGAGCAAGGCGTCTCGTCCGAAATCGAGTGGCCCACCCTCTTCTTCTGGATGCTCTGTTTTGCTGTGAACGCATGGGCACAACCAACAGGTAAATTGATAGGACTGAGTTATCCATATCCAGCTCTTCTGCGGAGCTCACAAATCCTTTCCGCTTGTGATGCGCTCGGTGTCATGGTGAACATGGTTTGCACAGCTGCGCATTCATTTTCAGATATACAAAAGAAAGCCGCTCACATCCTCGCCCAGCGAGTTGTCGATAAAGACGACCTGCCTGATATAAGAGCAATACAAGACTTGAAACGCCAGGCAAAGAGTCGATGGGCAGGCTTTATTCTAGGTGCCCTTCCGCAATTTATCAAACTATTTGCTTGCAGAGGAATCGCGGTCTCGCAGGGCCTGGGAGCAATGTATCTTTCATCATGGCTGTTTTTTGAGCTTCTCATTGCGATCAGCAAGATCGACGAGGACTTGCAGTCTACCGCAACGCCAGCTGAGGGTCGCAGATGTACAAAGCGCCTCGTCAAGTCATGGACCTTGTTTGCTCTAGCCCTCGATATGGTCATCTGGTCTCTACCTACTTGGTTGATGTGGACAAAGGCCCCGGCCAACTTCAATCCGCCATCCTCATCAGCCGGTGTCGCACGCGCCATCAAAAGAGAAATGGTCCGCACCGACTGGCTCTCTGCCTCACTATGTGCACTGGCCTGGCCCATCTGGATTGAAATACGTCCTATCCTCGGCGACCTCGGTCTTCTCACCGCGTTGACATCGCCCGGACCGAACCGGTTCACTGCGGTAGCGTTGTTTGCGGCGATGGCTATGGTGTTCGACATCAATACGATGGCGCTCTCCCTTGAGTGGAGAGATACACCACCTGTGACAGAGCTTGTACTCTCAAGCACTTTAGTACCGCTGTATATTTGCACTCCGCTTGTTGCAGGGATTCTGATAGACTTCATCGACACGGATAAGGCAAGGAGCTTTCTGGGTGCCTTGCCCAGGATCTCGACGCTGCTTGCCCAATCGTTTATTTTTTATGTGTTGGTTTACAACCCAGAGGGGACAGTGCATCCAGAGTGGTTGAAGTGGCTTGGATAGATACTTGGACATGGAGCACTAGGAAGCTGCTAACTTGATCTGTTGTTCTATGGCTCGTCCTGAAGTCGAAACTTCACTACGTTGGTAATCCATTTCTTTTAACTATACTCAGCTACCAATTGGGAAATCAATCCCATCGAACAATGTCTCTCATCCCTTCCACTGATGGCATACCCAATGAATAGCCCTCCCACCCTCCGGAAAGAACGCTGCCCTTTCCCAGTCAATGACTCCCGCAATAGAATCCAGGTTCGGATGCAATACAATATTTGACAGGTCCCAATCCATATGCGAGAGGACTGGGGGGCTAGCTGGGCTTATCTCGTGCATGAATGGTACATCGTCGTCCTTGTACGCGCTGAGGAAAGGCCGGGTTGAGTTGAACGGGCCCCGGTGCGGAAGCTGATTGTGGACAATCTCGCCGGAGTCAGAAAGTGAGCGGACACTACCCGAGGGATTGTGGATGCTAGCGAGCTGCTTGATGTAATCTTGGACTTGAAGTTTGATGCCCTCTTGCTGTCGGGATGGGACGTTGTCCCATATGGAGCCTTCGAAGATCGATATGCCGCGAATCCGCTCGAAGACGTTAAACCTGCGCCATTATCAGTTCACGCTCAAAAAATCCATCTATTAGAAGATTGATTATAATTACTTACCCGTCTCCCTGATAAACCACCTTAGGAACTGGTGTTGCCGTATACTCCCAAACAAGCTCCATCGCGCGTAATTCGTTGACATCCCGCTGCGCAACAGTGGCGGTATCAAGAATATATCCGTCAAATCCAAAGCTCACCGGGCCTCAGAGCTTTCTTAACGACATGGCCCTTGAGGATGTAGACGTATCGGTTAAAGGGCGGAACTGGGAGTGCTTCGGGCTTGCACTTCAGCCATTGTTTGTTAGGCGTGAAAGACATGTTCCAGGGCTTCTCACGGTGATTGGGTTGCGTTGGACGGCAGAAACAAGTTAAACAGTGAGATTGAAATGTTTTCCAATGGGCTGGAAGGTGGCCACTGCAGGTGCCCCTCATGTCATGTGCTGTCTAAGCGAACACGGGGTGGTTGGTATCTCTGCAGGGTGCCCAGTGCGGGTGCCAGGCAGGGTGAACACTTGTCCAGACCGACCTCTTTCTTTCAAGCAAAGTGACACAGGATGCTACGCTTTCCTTGCGGTGTAGATGCATGTCATTCTTCAGGGTGTCAACCTGGGCAGTGTCACATGGCCTCCCGTACTGTTCCTATTGACTACTTATCTCGCTATCCCATTACGATGAGGTACTACTGTATCATCTACTGACATGGGGATGGTTGGACTTTAACCAGCAAAGCAAACTACTTGGTCACTTGATCGCTGAGCGTGAGTGACAAGGGTGAAGACCCCTTACGTACGCTACTCTGGTACATTCCAGCCGCATATGGAATGATGCCCATGGCTTGTTTGTTTATTCAGCATTTAACCCCAGCCTAGCATTGCTTAAATACCTGGTGAAAGGCCATAGCTTTGCTAGTCCGTCGTACTAAATCTCCTCCCATATTCCATCCATGCTCAGCCCAAAAGAAAATCGACTACTCACCAAGCTCTCATCCCGCCGGTGCTCGATCCCTTTATACTTCTTCGCGCCATGGCCTGGAAATGTGGCTGCTGCGGCAAATGGAATAGCACTCGAGTTCAGTCATAGCCTCGGGCTAAGTTTGAGACGTCAAAGGCGCCTCAGCAGCTTTATTCCCAGCGAGCACCCGGTCCAGTATGTCTCCCGATTGCCCGATGCTACAATGATTACCCATTCGTCGGCTAATATCTCTAGGATAGTCCTGTTCACAACTAGTACGATAGTAGGAGGTGCAGGCGTCAGGTAGGTACCTGTGCACGGGAACTGGCATGGAGGCTCGAGCGAACAGGATGGTGCTGTTTATGAACATTCTTTTGATATTGCGGGTTATCAGTCACTCGTTTCCTCACATCCATACATCAATATACGTATTCTACTTGCAGGAACTGACCTAGTGTCCTGAAACTAATTTCGAGCGTCCCGACTCTAGACGAGGACTCGATAGAACTCCGCATTAGGGCAAGGTTTGTCGAGAAGCAAATTTGCTAGTATTTATCGCTGACTTGTGCTGGGCTACGCTGATCACGGCGGATCCAGCCAGCATGATCTGCGCTTCTAGGATCCTCAAAAGAGTATAAAAAGTGATATGGGGGAGCATAATACAAAGAGAGTCTCGGTATATGTGTCAAGATATGAATTGTACTAAAGACTGATGCAAGAGCGAAACGATTGTAAGAAGGGAATAAAGCAACGTCGAGGCTGAGTATTTGCAGTACTGGGGCAATACCCTCAAAGCTTAGACGCACTACGTCCCAAACTGGATTTAGTTGCGCAGGGTAACAGGCACTCGGGGTGCTTTAGCCAGCTCGTCTGCATCCGTAAGATTGAGTAAGAACCGAGCGTAGCAAGCCGCAGCCGGACCAGCGTAGCCCTCCCAATGCTCGTTCCAATGCGTATCGCCGTAATTCGCTATCCCCGGGATCGCGAGCATGGGGTAGTGGGATAGAAACAATTCCGCCTCGTGGTCGTAAAAAATGCCGCCATAGGTGGCCTTGATCTCGTCTCGGGTGGTCTTCATACAGAACGTTGAGGAGATAATAGTCCCGTAGTGGATGGCAGGCTAGCCATTGTCTCTCTTGGACCTGGGTAGCATCGCTGGACTTAAAGAGCTGATCCGTTGAAGAATCAAGACGGCCAAAGTTGTTGCGGAACGTGGGACTTTTCCCCTCTATGGCTTCGTCCAGGGTCGCGGCGACGCTGAGAGCAGTTACCTCAGGCACAGCCGGTCAAGGGCGGCGCGCAGCGCGGTAGGGACACTGTCAGCCGTTCGCTGCAGCTCAAGGCCCTGGGCACCTTCCTTGTAGATGCAGACGCCTCCATCGGAACCGTTGGATGCGGCTCCAACCACGACATCGCCGAGACGGACATCCTGGACGGGGTTGGACTCGTAGTCTGGCATGCCTGCACCAATACCGACCATGACGAGGACACGAATATTCGGGAATGTGTTGAGGAGGTCCCAAATGACGAGGTTTGCGTCGCCAGCTGCCGACTGGTTCTGACAACGCACGCTGGCAACTGCGACTTTGTGGTCTCCGATGGTGCCTAGGATGTGAGAAACTGATGATGTACCGGCTGAGTAAGACTGAGGAAAAATCCACTTCCCGCGCAACATTGTCTTCGCGACCGCAGATGCATGGGTTGAATTGCAGATCCAGCAATGGTGTAGTCCTCGTTAGGGAAGGGAGAAGTCTTGGTCCCAGACATGATGACAGTAGTTCAATCGATTGGTGACCTTTGGTTTTGACCGACCGGGCGTCTTCAGAAGGAGAAAAGGAGTCAAATGGGTGGAGTGTGAGGTAGAGAGAGAGAGTTAAGGAACGATTAAACGAACAAGTATTTATAGAAAGAGGGAAGGAAAGAGGAAGCCCACCCAGTACCTATTGGCTTCTGTGCTGTCATTCAGCGTCCCCTTCACAAGGAAAGTGAACCTTGGAAGCTCAGCTGTTTCTTTATTGTGTCTGGACACCTGTGAAAGCCATCCTGATTATCCTTGCCATTATATCTAACCTTGGCGTTCTTTGACAGCCCTCGCCACACTGACTGGTTCTTTGAATTTGAAACCGCGGAGAAAGAGCGTGGAAGAAGGTCCACTTGTCAGCCTTTGTCTCGGACATATACTAGGTAGGTAATTCTACCGTGCAAAAAACTACGAGCACCTCCTTCCTGCCTGATCCGGACGTTGCTGCTTTAACAGGGTGAGCCCGGTGAGTCAGGTGATCCGCTCACCGTTAAAGGTGATTTGCTCACCCCTTAAGATAATTTGCTTACCTATTTAAGGTGATTTGCCCACCCTTTAATACCTATAATCACCCTACGCTCACCTTGTCCCCTTTTTATGTTCATATTATCTCTTTAGCTACTTTACCAAGAAAGTTAAGATACCATGTTAAGAAATAAAAATAGGCCTAGCTATTAAAGCCTAATTTATTACTATGCCTAATAAAATAGTGCTAGGAAGTCCTTTTTTTCTTATTTTTTTACTTTTTAAATTTTTAAGTGTCGTGCAAAGTATACTTATTATAAATTTATTATTTTTAACTTTAGTTATTTTTTTTTTACCTATTTTATAAGTTTATAGTATCTTTAGGACAAGTAACTTAATCTTAATTTTATTATAATAATATTTAAAGGAAAAGGAAGGTAAAAGGTTAATAAAATAATTATTATAATAATAAATAGCTATACTTATAAAATACACTATAAATAAGATTAGGAATATTATAAAATAATTTATTTTAATAACTTTATTACTTTGCAAGACAGGGTTATATTAGCCTATATTAAGTAAGTATTTTTTATAACTTTTTATTTATTAATAATTAATTACCTTATTAATCTCTTACTTGTCTTGCGTTTTAGCTAGGTATTAAAAAAATAAGAAAATTTAAAATAAGGGTGTTTAAAATAAATATCCTGCGCCTAATCTTGTTATAATTAAAGATTTTATATATTTTTATATATTTTTTACTAATAAAATCCTCTTACTGCGTCCTACAAAGCTTTTTATAATAAATTTTGCGGAGCGGTTCTTTACCAGATTTACATGTATTATTAAGTTAACTTTTAATAAAAAGGATACTTAAAATATATAGATAGTTAATACTTATTTTATTAAGAATTTATCCTATATGCTAACCGTGGTAGTTTATTAAAAAAAAACTTGTTAAGGAGGAAAAAATTATTAAAAATATTAAAAAAGTAAAGCATATATTTATATATTATAATTTTATAAATATTCTTATCTTACTATAAAATAATAATAATCCTGTTTTCATCCACCCAAGGTATAGAGTATAAATAACATTTATTATTTAAATATATTATTACTTAGGCGCTTGGATTGGCATATTTATACCAGATATATTAAAAGTAAACAAGCATAAACTATAATATAAAGTATATTACCTAAACCTCCTTACTATTATTATCTAAATTTAAGCTAACCTGGAAATAGGATATTAAGCTCTATATTTATTATAAACTAGATAATAAAATAAAGCTGTTTTTCCGCCTTAGTAAGATTTAGGTTAAGAATAATAATAATTTAAAGAATATAGTATATTTCTAGCCTTAAGGACCTTAAGTTCACACTGCTAATAGTATTTAATTAGCTTTTATCTTAATAAGAAAGTATAAAAAGCTTTAATTTAACCCCGTTGCCTTTTTATTAAAAATAGCTTTTTAAAATAGCATGTTTTTACACATAAACTCCTGGGAGTCTTTAAAAAGATAGGATCCTAATTATAATAATTTAGTACCCCTTTTTTAAAAACTATCTGTGGCTAGAAAGCCTGTTTTATAAACTATAACAAGAGCTAATAAAATAATTAAGCGCCTGTGGACTCAGGAGAGTTTCTGTAATTTATTCAGGGTAGTTATTATTAATATAAGATATTTTAAAATTATAATAATTTATACCCTTAAATAGGGATTAGATAATATACTTAATAATAAGTTTAAATCAGCTTTATATTTAAATACCTATTAATTTAATATTTAGCTATAAAAGTAATAACTAAGGCTAAAAAAATCCAGGTTCTTACATAAAAAAATTTAAATATTTTTAAAAAAAGCTATATAAACAGTACCTTAGTATTAAGCACTATAAATATAGTTTTTAGAAAGAAAATACGCCTTGATTATATTAAATACCTTGAAGGGGTGGGTAAATACCGTGTGCTTGAATATTTAAGGCATTTACCGGCAGAGCATTAGCATGCTATGTAACGGCCTAGGATATAGAGCCAGGTACGAAGCAGAACACTAAGGAAAAGGGGGTGGAACAGTGGTTAATCTCTAGGTTATATATCACAAAGACTAACTCTTGGCTAACTAAGCTATGCTAAGGGTTAGCCTTAAATATATAAGGAGAATTAGTTATAATATTACCATGTTTTATTTTTTTATATTATTAAACCTTTTTTATTATTTAAGGCTAATAATTCTGCCTGCTCCTAAAAAAATTAACCTTAATTTATAAATAATATTAAGGATTTTATATTAGGTTTTTTTATATTTCTTAATAACTTTATTTTACTTTCTTTTTAGTATTTTATAGTTTTATACTTAAGATTAAGGTATTTATAGTAACTTTTATTTACAGGGGATTTATATAGTGTAACCTTGTTAATATTTAAGTTTTATATTAAGATTATTTAAATAGTATTATATATTATTATTTTAATTATAAGTAATATAAAGGGATAATTTAAATATAATCTAGCTAAGGATTATTATTATCTTAATTAGGTTATATTTAAGTTTAAGAATTATTATTATAATAATAATTTTTATGCAGGTAGCTAAACATAAAATAATAATTTTTTAGCCCCTTTTTTTTCTTTTTTATATTCTTTTTAAAATAAATATATCCTATTTTTATTTACTTTGCAAGTATTTTTATCTTAATTTTATTATTAATTTTCTTTATTTTATTATTATTATGGCCCTAAAGCACAAGAAAGATATTATTAAGACTTTAATTATTTTAAAAGTTTACTAATGCCTTTATTATTTTTATACTGCTTTAGTAGTAATAAACCCTAAAAATACCTTTAAACCCTTCTTAATTAACTATATTATAAACATAGTTTTTTTATTTTATGCCACTAGTGCTACAAGAGAAATAATACCTGTAAGCTAGTAAGTACCCCCCTATTTTATATTATTTAGGTACTAATACGCAAGGTCTTAGACTAAATTAATAATAATAGATAATGCTACTAATTTAGCCAGCCTTTTAACCTGGTACCACAGGTTTTGGCCCTGACCTAATGGTGAAGAGGCTAAGAAGGATAAGATAACTTGGAATAATAAGTTATTATTTAATATTTATTAAGTAATATTTCACCTTCTTAAAGCCTTTAAATTTACTAAAAAGGTATATAAAAAAAGTTTAGTATAGTAATAAAGACTAAAAAAAATCTTAGTAAAAATATTATATAATACTATAAAAAAACTTTATTATATTATGCCCTTTTTTATTATATTCTAGCTCTAGATTACTTAGCCTTTAGAAAGAAAAACACTGCTTGTATTATTAATACTTATTTTTATTTTATTAAGGGTAATAATAGTTTTGCCTAGTAAATTGTAATAAAAGGGCGCTTTTTTATAAGGTTATTAAGATTATTTATAACTCTTATTTTAAGAAGGAGGACATTATAATTTATATTAAGAAGGTAAAGGTCTTATTTCTGTCAGATAAAGCCTGCCAATCCGTCTTAAACTGGTGGGATTTAAGGATATTCTGTGCGTAAGAGTAGAAGGTATAAGTCTTAAGGTTAAAGAGCTTATATAAAAGACTAAATAAAGTTAAAAAACAAAATAGCTTAATTTCTAAAAATAATAAATAATAACTAAAACTATTTAATATTATAAAAACAGTCCTTTGAATATATAATACTTAATAAATTAATTATAGTATTCTGCTTTAATAAGTATATCTGGTTAAATTTATTATATTACTTTGCTTTAACTAATATAACAGCCAAGAAGTTATTATATTAATACTACTATATTACTATAATTAGTTCGGATAATTAATAGCTCCGGTTCCTAACGTGACAGCCCGTCACATTATATTAGTAAGGCAGATCTATTGGCTGACAGCAGTCCGCGCTGGCCGCGTTCCCTGACAGGTGCCATGCTTGTCTTGGACATATTTAACTAAATTAATTAAGTAATGGGTCCTAAGGCTATAATACTTCTTGCCTATAGAATCCTGCTAGTATTATTTGCCCAAGTCGCATGGTTTTTTAGGGTAATATATTAGTTTATAAACATGGTCCTAAACCAGAGCTTGCCCTGCAGTACTTTTAGCATTAATCTAAGCATCATGGTTAGCAAGTATTTTCCAGGTTATAGATCTGGTTCCCCTCTTGTTATTGCCGGACGCGGTTAAATATTTATTATTTATATAGTTAAATAAGATACCTAAGGTGAGTTTCTTGCCTATATAAAATAAGTTGCTTTATTTAAGAAGCTGCTGCTCCACAGCTGACTATTTAATGCTAGTCTTCTTAAACCATTTATTTAGATTATGTTAAAAGTGATTATTTACTAACACTATTACTGCTATGTCTTTGGACCTAATATGTTTGCTACACTAAGTCTTGGTTTTTACCCGACTCTTAAGCTTTTGCCTTAAAACCTTAGCCCAGTAAGCACTAGGAGCTAAAACTAGGTCTGGTTTAGTATTTTTTACCACTACTTAGTCATTTACAGTAACCTTTTACTTAATTAAGTAGTGAAGGTTAATAGGTAGGTTTTTATTATAAGGTCTTCCCTCCTTTTAATTAGATAGTTAGACTAACTTAAGCTTATTAGACTGCGGTTAATGCACAGGAGAGGAAGGACTATATATAAATAATACAGGGGAACAGCCAAAGTTACCTAAAGCTAGGGTATACTATGGGGTTGCTTCCTAATAGCTGAAAAGTTAAGAAGGATGCGTGTCTTAACTACTGCAGGGAGTGCCCATAGCTCCCTGGAGGAGGATTGCTGCTGTCACACTATTGAGTTATTAGTACCTTGGGATGACCGCATCTGGGTAGCTAATACTTCTTCGTAATGGAACCGGGCTACCATGGGCGGTTGCAATGAGCAACAGATATGGGTGTATGACTCGCGGTTGCTATCAATTTGTCATATCTGGCCTTCTCCTCAGCCTTGAACTGTACCTTCTCGTCTTCTACCTGTTTTCTTTCTTTCTCCAGGTTTTGATGAGCAAGTTTAAGCGATCAGGTGTTATATAGCTGGAACTTCTGCAGGCAAGATAGTATAACGGCAAAATTAATCAGATAGACTCTTACAAGTAAGGGCTTATATAGCTAGCTAGTCGCTTCTTACATAACAGGTAAAAAGGTCTTTTCTAGATCTGCTGGTGCTACCAAGTGTCTTCATTTTATAATAAAGAAATATAAAGTTAATATATGGCTTTACTATTTAAATGCCACAAGGACATCGCCCCTACTGGCTAACTAATCTTTAAAACAGCACCTTTTATATTTTAGTATTCCTTAGCCTATTATCCGCTTGATTAGACCTTGATATAGACATCCGTGTTGTAGTAGATAATTTTTAATACTCGCGTAAAGAAGGTGTTCAAAGTAGAATCTCAACAGGGACACAGTCTTTAAAATAACCATGTAATCTTTACCTAAGAATATAATCAAGCCTTGCACTATGTATGCTGCAGGGTAATTACCTGCCATGCGCAGTGGTACCTGCCAGCAGGATTTCTCTAATATAGAAAAATACTCTTTCACCCTTAGTGCTGCAAAACAGCCAGATACACTGGCCCTACTTTCCAGAAGCCTTACCGCCATCTAACATAAATCCAAGCTTTCTGCCAATTTAAGGTAAATTTCTCAAATACTCGCGTAGAGAAGGCTATAACTATCTTGAAATCTAGGGATTTGGCGATTAAATATAAAATTTCGACGGGGAGGTATCCTAGCGTCATGACCGTATATCTAAAGATCGGATCTCATGACGTAGCATGAAGTGGTAGACAGGATCAAAAACGATTGTAGGCCACTCGTTAAGGTTAACCCCGCAAAAATATCGAGAACCAAGATGCATGCAATGACCAGGTTCCTGCAGCTGGAGGGTAAGCCGGGGTGCGCTCAGACTTCCCCCACACTTGAACAACGCCAAATGAGGGGTCCGTCAAGAGCGGTGGCCCGGTCTTTGTTCGCAAAACGGCAACGCTGGCAAGAGGTGCAGGATAGCTCAAAGGTTCCTGCGTGGCAGCAGTCGGCTACTTGTTATCTGGGCTGGAGGCGAACTCTTTGCCTCTGGGTCGGTCATCCCAGGGGCTCACTCAATGCGTTTTGTCTATGGAGGTAGGTAGGTATTTCTAGTATCCCCAAAACTACGAGCACCTCCTTCCTGCCTGATCCGGACATTGCTGCTTTAACAGGGTAAGCGCGGTAAGTTAAAGTAATTTACTCACTTAATTTACTCACTATTAAAGGTAAATTACTTACCCTTTGAAGTAATTCAATTACCCCTCAAGATAATTGACTTACCTGCTAAGGTACTCTGCCTACCTCATGTTTCTTCAAAGTACATAGCTCTGCTTTTCGAATTCTCTGAATATTTTTTGAATAACAAAACTAACTAATATTTCCTAGCGAGTTTGGATTGATATCTCTTTTTAAACCGCTGCAGAGGATTTTCTTTACGAAGTGTCGTGGACCAGACAATTTCGCACCTGCTGAAGGATAGACGAAAGTGGAACCAGTAAGAAGCAAATATCGTGGCTTTAGTCTTCATCACTGGAGTCTGGGGGCATTTCGTCGATTTCACTGTCCTCCTCCTCATCAGCCGCATTAGCTGGGTCCAGCTTGCGCTGTATCGCCTCCGCAGCCTTTATGGCGAAACACATGGCAGTAAGAGTTGGGTTGGATGCATTGGACGCACTGGGGGCTTTGGGGTTTGTGGACTTGGGGGGCCCTGGGATGACATTGAGGCCACCAAGGTAAAGATTGTCCACGCCCCATACCTTAGAATTCTCATCGCAGCACGATGTCTGTTTCTGCTCTGCTTCTGTCTTTTTCGGGTCTCGGCGCTGAGCGACGGTCGTGCCACATACGTGCAGTGCTAGGCCAGGGGCGAGAAACTGTGGCTCCGAGCCCGGGAGATAGCCTCCCAGTTCTGCGGCAACCTTTTCCATGTCCTTCATCATTTCATGTGACTGGATACGATCCTTTTTGCTCAGTTTGAAATCGAATGTTGGTTGCGGCAGGCCATATGCATCCGTGAGTTTGCTGGAGAATTTGATGCGGTTCCTCCATCTGGGCTCCACCCCGCCGAAATAACGAAGGTCGACAATGGTACGTTTGTCAATGGCAGGTGGCAGTGCTCCGTAGGAAAATGCGTCCCGGTGGATCTGGGTGTGCCATGGGGTGGCGTTGGTAAAGGGCAGGGTGACTTGGGGGTCCAGGTCATCGAAGGGTATCTGGACGGGGTCTGCGGTCTCGTCGTACTTCTTCCGATGTTTTCTGCATGCCTCGGACCAGTCTTTTGTCTTTAGGATCTCAACCCACTTGTCCTTTAGGACAATTTGACAGAAGCACATCGTTTGCTCTGTTAGATTCCGGCCCTGTGGGGACAAATCAGCAAGTGTTTCACCCCTATGCCGCTCTTGCTTGACTGGGAAACAAGTGTGGAGGCCGTACCAGCGCCGGGAGGTAGAATGGCGATTGAGCTCCCGCATTATATCCAGCATCATCATCGTCGTCGTTGTTGTCGTCGTAGGCGTAGTCGTTGTCGTCGTAGCGAAATCCAGAATTGTACAGAAGCTGTGGCGTGAGGATTGGGCCCCCGCAGATAACCACATATTTTGGGCGTATTCTGATTCTATCGGTGTGCTTTGCCTTATGAGTACCATGTGCCGATATGGGATGTGCGAGTTTCTTGACAATTGCCGATTTGACGTTGCGTCCACTGCTGTCGAGTTCTAGTCTTTCACAGATGTGCTCCTCCCGCAAGTCCAGTTTGTGGTCAGGTATAAGGTGTTTGAATACTGTAGCCGAGGAGGACCAGGTAATCAAGTTCTTCCCTTCCACTTTTTTCGCAGCTAGTGGGAGGTCTGTGACTCCACGGGTTGGGAATTTGGGTTTCAGGATAATGTCCCGGACCAGCTGTTGCCGGATCGAATCCTTGAGGACGTCCGTCCGAGTGCCGATTAGCTTTTCGGCTCTTGCATACAGCGTATTCCAGGTGGCGTCATCGAAAATGTCAGACCTCTCCAGCTTGTGCTGTCTGGGCGTGGCGCAGGTCCAGCTGGTTTTTTGTTAGTGGAAGCCCAATGCCGTTGCGTAATGGAAGCTGCCATGCTCACTGGGTTGACATCCCGCCGACATTGCGTGACACACCATTAGCGTCCAGATTCGTGTAGATGCTCTGATCTTGGTTCTGTCCGTTGAAGTTTTGTTTACCCCTTTTGTGGTTGTCAGCTCATCTCATGGTACGCACGTAAGGTATGGTCGCAAATGAAGCTCACCGGGGGGACCAGGAGACAGGGGGCAATTTGAGGTTTGCATCGACTCGTGTTGGTACCGAGCTGGCAAACAAACTTCCCTGCAAGCATTGCATTAGGATATTGTTTTCTGGCGCAATACAGATAGTCGCTGGTTACCTGTATGACACTAGAAATTTGTAAGTATGCGAGTATTACTGGGTAAGAGACGTTAGACACATACTTGACAAAAGAATCGATGTGTTTCTGGTATACAACAGCATTCTTCTTGTGCTGTCCAGGTATCTTAGACTCTCTAGTCCAAGAAAAAGCTGAAATTAATCATCTATGACTCCGGTCCAAATTAAGACTTCTGGAAAGCTGACGTACTGTGCTCCAGCCTCCACCATAATGACCTTTGGAGACTTCGGTAAAGTACCGGACTTGGGATTGAGAATCTCCCTTGCAACCGTCGCACCAATAGGGCCGGAGCCGATGACTATGAGAAGGATTAATTTAGTAGCCCAAAGTATGAGGATAGGTGTCACCCTGTACTTAGAACATCGCAGGGTTCATCAGGCAAAGTCATTCTGCTAGGTTCCGTTGACATTTCGCTTCACGTTTGTAGTAATGTTTTTCTGTAAGAGAAGGTTGTTGGAATCAAAAACAGGACTGATCATGATCGGGTTTTTATAGGGCAAGGCTTGCTGTTCTCTTGTCATGATGGAAGAGACTAATAATGATGCCGACAGTATTGCAATCCTCGAGGTGGAGAGATGACCAGAGGACTAAGATTCGAAGCGTCATTAACTTCTCTTGCCACAATGGAAGAGACTTTTAACGATGCCAACAGTGTTGCAAACACTTAAGGTAAGGAAATGACCAAGGGACTACAACTGATTGAGTGTCATTGACTTCTAATCTCACCTGTTTGCATGCATCCTGGGAGCATTTTCAAGGGTGTGCTTGCTAGAACGAGGTCAATTGGCCGATATCTTGTGAAATTAACTTTAGTCAACATTGAATTATAGCGCATCATGACATCCATTCAGATTGTATTGGTCTGGATTAGAACCCGCCAGCACCATAATCAACAATTGCAGAGTCTTGCAGCATTAACCGCATCCAGCCATCATGGAGTAGACCAAATCACAGATTATGGTTGCACTAGGTAGCGGAAATCAATTCCAGAAGCAATTGCTGGGGCCCATTATCGGAAATAATTTCCAAAAAAAAAACCAGGAAGTACATTGCACAAGAGTAGTTAGTTCAAACGGTATCATGGTAATATGATTAAGTAGAAATAAAAATTGAATGGGATTTTTTGTTGCGGTGCTAACTTGCAATGGTTCGAGTACTGATGAATTGAAGTATGCATGTTCATTAGACTGGAAGAAAGGGAAGGACTGAGAAGCCCTACATGCTTGTACTACCGTGTAGATTCCGAAACTGTGACACAAAACTGTGGGTGCCCAGTCCAACCAATCAGTGCTGGCTCCTGCTACTTGCATCAAATATGCGTAATTGACTGGAAAGTAAGCTGCCATTTTCAAATATCCTTCCCATACGTGGTCTTCTTTACACATGCAGCATAACCAATATTGGGGGCGAACTCTGTTCAAGGCGACGGAAATCTAGAACTGAAATCCTGCACATCATGACTTTGATTTCCAGTACGCTGAATCGGCAGTACAGGCAACCAAAAAGAGGACTGGCTTTTAAAAATGGCCATGAGGGTCAGAGATAGATAGATGCCTTTAGTTTCAATATTGTTTCAGTGGTCTTCCAACTGATATTCCATTGCACTTTGTTCTGTTTGACTAGATTTCACCAACAAGAGAGCAAGATGTCTAAGTCTAAGGTTCACGCACCTGATTTTACACACCAAATTATTCACCATCGAAAGGATGGCTATTGGATTGACAAGTTCTATTACCACAAAGATGACAAAGCCCCTGGGCTAATTGTGTACGACCGCTCTGCCTTCTTTGCCCCTTTTATAGGCCCATCTCCCTACCAGTATTGATACTGTTGATTAGGTCCGGTCTGGAAGGAGAGATAGAATATATTGAAAATCCTAAAAGGGAAGGTCCTGATACCATTGCAAACGATCCCAACTGGGTCCATGTGCGGGAAGGGGTAGAAACCAATGATAGGTCCTCCTTTCCGACTAGTGGGGCACTTGGTGAGTTTTGAGTTCCATCCGGCATGAGGCAGTCTGAGGCTAAAGTGGAGCGACATTTGGTAGACTTTGTGTACGATCCACCATCTGGTGAGTAGATTGATATCTGGAGCCAACTTGAGGTATACATGGTTACTGATTGGGAACTTAGAATGGACCTCGCACAAGATTTGTGAACTCCCTACTCCTGTCCCGACGGCCTCCCTGGATATGACGGGCAATGGATTTAATGATGTAATCGTGGGTTATAATTACGGCGACACCATGATTAATTCTGATCCCAAGGGCGGGGATATAATATGGCTGGAAAACCCAGGCCTCAATACCAAAGCGCCATGGAAGCGTCATTTCATTGGACGGTGGCCGACAGTTCACCGACTTGCAGTTGGTTATTTTACGCAGAGAACGTTCCCCGAGATCATTGCCGCCCCAGTCGTCCATGGGCCATTTGACAAGGTAAGCGTTGAACAACTGGGATTGGATCCCACTGGGTGTCTACTAACGATCATACAGGATACCCCTGTGCCCCTGATCTGTTTCCAGAAGCCGGACGATAAGGTTGTCAAAGACGTGTATGTTGCTGGTCAAGCCCTTCTTTGTTATTCAGTAGCCTAAATTCGTTTGTCTCCAATTGCAGAGTTGAATGGAGGAAAGACATCGTCGACGACGGCCACTTCCGGGTCATTCACGAGATCTACAAGAAAAGGTACGCTATGTTGGATGACCGTTCTCATGTACGTTCTCGTATTGACTATGGTAGTTTGGATGGGCCCCGAGGTCTTGACTCATTGCTCGTCGCATCAATGGATGGCGTCTCCCGACTGTACTACCAGGGTGGTCAATGGAGACGAGAGCTCATCGGCCAAGGAAAAGCACGGATGCCCGGACAGCGTGAAAATAACTTCTTTCCTGCAGCCGGCGATTTATGGGGAGCCGGGACTGCAGATGCGGGACGGATGGGGAGCGACCCTTTTGCCTATGTCGCTGTCAATGAACCATTCCATGGCCCGTACATCAGCCTCTATACGAAAAAAGGCCGCGGTCAGCCGGGAAATCCCTGGAAACGTCATATTTTGGACGTTTATGGAACGCCCACTCAGAAACAATGCTGGGGTGACGGGCCTGTTCATAATATTGTTTGTGCGGACATTGATGGTGATAGACCTCCTACAACTGTCACACGATACACTATACTAACATCTTTATGCAGGTGATGGGGAGGATGAGTTCCTGGTGTCAATGTTCGGACCAGTGGATCGCGATGCTCAGGGCAATACTCCGGTCAGTATAATAGCGGATGGAGGTGGCCTCAAACTGACAGCCGCCTGATTGTAGGACGTGGATGTGACTGGAGTGTCCCCAAATAAGGTGCGTATGCGAAACCTGCAATGCTTATATACCATAAACAAACAGTAGTACTGACTTCAACTGCCTAGGGGATCTGGTGCTATAAGGTGATAGACCTTGACAAGGGGATTGTTGCCAAATGGCACCTTGCAAAAGGATCTTCCGCTCGATGTACAGTTGGAGCCTTTTCTGGAGAAGGAACGGTTGATCTGGCCTCTCTGAGCTACCATGTGAAGAAGTACTACCGAGAGCGGGATCCTGTGGTGACGCTCCACCGCAATCGACGCAGATTCCCGGTCGCTGATCCTCAAATACTTGGCACCCTCTGGGATAAGGAGGGAATGGTCTATTTGCCTCGGCCGGAACACGTCAAAAAATACTTGACCAAGCCGCTGATTGACATTGCTAATTACTCGATCCGCGTCGAGGTTTTCCCACCAGGCGATAAGCTGAGCCTGGACAGAGAAGACGGGATCAAGGTTATCTTTGGGTCTGTAAAAGAGATCATCAACGAAACGCAAGTCCTTCGAGTGCGTCGGCCTCTAGGAGGTGCACCGTTCCCTGCAAAGGCTACCCTAAGGCATCATGGCAACAGTGTGCTAAAAGCGGATGATCGGTTGGGAGCCATCATTCTTCACTTAGTACAGAGGCGGGCCCCAGGCCGATGGAGCAAAGCGTCGGCCGTGCCAGTGACAACGACATTCGACCTTAGCGATCAAGGAATTCGATTTCCTGATCTCGCATTCGTCAAGGTGCAGGATCTGTGGTGGGGTGGTAATTTCAAGGGGTACGACTTTTATAACTTGACTGGCTTTCATTTTCGCCTGCAAGATAATAAGCAAAACCTGTGCCACATGCAGTTCTGGACCGCAGGTGAGAGAAGACACATTGTATAGGTATATGAGGAATCCGCTGACACGGCCTTACACTAGGTCCAAACGTCCACGCTGAATACCACAACCACAGTGACAACGCCTTCAAAGAGCTCCACACCTGTCTTTCTCAGGGGACACCTAACAATGGAGACAAGAAGATTGGTGGCATGTGGTCGTCGCGACCATCGACCTGCGACTCCATCATTCCCGTCGCAGCACTATCGCTTGACGAGAACGCATTTCCAAAGCCGCCGAAAAATCCACTATATTGTGGATTGAAACCTCTGGAGGAACACGGCCGAATATGGCACGAGGATGCCACCAGAAACGCGGTCTACCGGAAAAATAACACGGTCTCCTACCCGCGCCATGAGTGGGCCGCTGGCGACGGAGGTAATATGGGAGCGATTGATGTGTGGATGGCTCTGGAATTCGATGCCTGGCTGGATTTTGATATCTAGATTTTATCTTTGGCTAGCCCACTGAGCGCTACTTCGATTCTATGGGGATCAAACCAACCTCTGACCCAGATCCCACAACTACAAAATCTTTATGAAGTGAATCCCTGTTTCTAGTTATCTTTCTACTATCTACTAGCGTACTTGTGTATGGTCAAAAGAAACAGAAGTAAAACATTTTGCGTGATTCTAATATCCTGTATCTTGCATAGATGAGGGGCAAGTAAATTTCTAGATTCGAACTGGTTCCTGTGTATCTCTTGATTTCATATAACATCAGCAAGCAAGTACTATCATGCTCTACCTCCCTTGAGTCTTAAGTGCAACCAATACTTTGAAGCAATGCCGAGTTAGGCATTTCACAGTTGAAAGTCTGCCCTGTTACCCTGCCAAGTTCTACTATTCTTGTCATTTATGGAAACGCCTATGTTTATACTAATATATTTGGAATGTACAGCACTAATTAGATTCCAACAATAACTAACTTTTCTGACTAGTAGGACTCCGCACCTCAGAAGTATTATGCTGCAGTGGAAGACATAAACCAAGTTTTCAAGTAACCTCCGCTTGAGGTAATATAGAAAGTAAGAACCCTGTCCATCAATGTGCAATTTGAACGGACTCATAGAGTTCCTCATCGTAAATATCGCCATCTTCTTCATTGGGTGCCCACTGCCCGGTCTCAGAGTTGAATGTTTGGGAACACGCCTTTTGCAAGTAACCTGCATCTCGTAGCAAGGAGATATTGCCAGGGACGAAATACTGGGTTCCGCCCCCAGACTGGCCGAACCAGGGCGCCACCTTCCCCGTATATGCCGGAAAATCCTTCTTGACCACATATGCGTAATAGCTGAGAGGGGCAGCGTTAGGTCTGGTTTGAAGATTACCCGGCGGTGCAGCCCTGCGAGAGTAAGGGTCGCCACGAGGTGACAGGTAACTTCCATTTGGATGGCCAAATCGATCCAAAATCGTGTTGACTTTAACAATAACAGGCTTCGCTTGGCCGTCGAATCCGTCGCTTGTTGGATATATATACTGCTTTGCACCATTTGCACAGTTTGCTTTTGTAAACTGTTTTAAGAAGTCGCTGATGCAAAGGTTGCCCCGGAGATCGTACCCCTGGAAGACCGACTTCATGTTTGTGCCGCAGACGGTGGCGTTACGGTCGATCCTTATGGGTCCTAGGAATTTGTTCTGGCAGAGGCACTCTTTGCAACCCGTAGCGAGCTTCTCGCAGGATTCGTTGGGGCACTGGTGGTTGGCGGGTTAGCGAGTTGGGTCTGGAGAATCAGCATGCACACTTACCTCAAGTGCGGCAATTGCCTTGATGAGTATGAGCAGGACTAAAGTCACAGTATATAGTAGTCGAGGCATGGTAAAGCTTGTATGCAAGAGGTTCAAGAGGAACAAAAGGTCACTTTGAATTGTCAATAAGGATACATGTCAATAGGGGCGA
Organism: Aspergillus multicolor; assembly: GCF_047715735.1. NCBI lineage: Eukaryota > Fungi > Ascomycota > Eurotiomycetes > Eurotiales > Aspergillaceae > Aspergillus > Aspergillus multicolor. Next base: position 516,921 of record NW_027395956.1, read on the forward strand.
CAGAGGCTTGATATAAGCTGTTTAATTCAACATATCCATGACCGCTACATGTGGTATTACACACACATGTTGTCTTTTAGTTCACCCAAATGCAGATCTACACTTAATGGTTGATGTCATGTTGGGAGTAGGCCAGATCCAGACACACAGGTCGTAATCCAGATTAAATGTGGAGTCATCTACAGTTCCCCTCCGGCAAACCCAGTAGGATTGTTTAGGTTGGGGCAGAGCTGCGGAGAATAAACCGTACAGCGTAGATCTGACGCTGCTGCCAACAAGAAGTCTTGAAGAGAGTATGACGGCTGCCAAGCGTTACAGTATGAGATGTTACAGATGTTGTTAATGGCATGATAACACAAAAGCCAGCAGCGTGAGCTTTAGGTTACATGATGCTTTTTTTCAAGTCATTCTAAACATGGATCCTTGTTGTAACTATCCTTAGAAGCGATAAAACCATGCTCCGATGTATAGCCAAACTAGGAATTTACTCATGGGAAGCTGCAAACTACAAAGCTCGTCAGATGTTTGGCCTTACAAGTTCGTAATTTATCATGTCATGGCAATGAGCATCACTTAGATTCCAATCTTAGCAAGCAACTAAAGAAAGCAAATGCCGTGCATAGCGTCATTGAGTTGACGTATCCTTGGAACTGGACGGCTGGTAGCATTCTAAAGGTAGCAATGGTGTTCTGGGGTTTCAATTGCCCTTGGGTCACAGTGTCTCGGAATGGAGATAAGTTCCCTACATATAGACTGGACTATTTTTCCGTCGGGATGGTCGGAAGGGCTGTGTTTGCCTACCATTGATGACTACACGAGTGTGACCCAGCAAAATCAGTAGTCTTATGAGACGGAAATCTAATTGCTACCAAGTTAAGGGCAAAGGTGATTGCTTCGTTGTTATAACCTGAAGTTGAAACAACAGGGTCATTAAATGTTTTCCTGCGGTTCACACTGACCTAGTACCGCATATACTTATGCTAAAAGAGATTTAGATACCACCTTAGATTTTTATTTTTTAGTTTATAACCTAATATACTCACAGCAATGCAAACCACTTTCAAAATAGTATAAATTATGTGTGCCTGTAATAGCCCAACCGGTAACAGTTCATCAAGAACCAGTCATTATATTTACACAGACAAAGCACAATTTGATTTCAGAGTTAAGGTTCTATATTGGCATTTAAGCCAACTTCTAGGTGCGAACTACTAAGAATAATTCTCAAAAAGAAGTCTTAGTATAACTAAACTAAACTAAACTAGCTTAATTAACTAAGTAGTTACTCGGGCCCCAAGATCCTACTCAGCCGGACTCCGCTTCAAGCAAGGCATTCTTGCCTGACCATCTACGGTAGGCCACCATGCAACCAGGCGCTGCTTTTATTTGCAGTGTTGCTGTTCAAGGGAAGACTCCGCAACGCCATGACCCGATGGTAAGCGGGCTTCAGGGGTCCTTTACCTAGCGAAGCAGCTGGACAAGGAGGCCAAGCGACCAGTTTTGAAGTCTCGTGTTGAATCTGGGGCAATAGGAGGGGGTGCTAGCCGGCGGCATTCAGCGACCCAAGCATACCAAGGAGACCCCGGGCGCGGTGCTGAAAGACCGCAGTATGTTTCCTTAAAAAGGCGTCCACGAAAGTTTTCCGCTCCAATTCGTTATTCCAGCGCCAGCCGGCATTGTCGCAATGTCAGCTCCGCTCGACTGCTCGAAGCAGACTGCCCCAGCAGCCCTCGAGCATTTCATTGCCCGTCGCTTGATCTGACTTGGAATGCCGCGGCGCTTTCTCATCAGAGGCAGTCGACATAGCTCGTTCAGCGGACTTGATATGGCTTGGAAGACCCTTCTAAACCTATGTGAGGTGAGCCGGCTCCAGGGGACTCGCTTCCCCGCCCGAGGAACGCTGCTCATATAATGAGACTCGCAGCGAGTCGCGCCCAGATCAGGCGTCCATGCGCATGGAGGGAACAGAGCTGGCTTGGCGGAGATAACACGGCTTAAAGATACTCTGGTGGTCATGTGCGTCTTCGCTATCGGGCGGAGGGTGTGGTTTTCTTCGTTCGAGGTTGTGGAGCAAAGCTCGTGGATGTCCCCGACGATGGAGTGGGAGCGCCGAGTCTACGCTATATCTGCTGCTTCTGCCCCTGTCTTTGGACTTTTGCGGTCCAGACATATTGTGTGCGGTCTCCATATCCACCAGCCTCTTCATACGCTTGTTGTCCACGCGATATTCTAGCCACCTCACCTCACCCACCATGCCTTTCTACGCTTACGCCATAGCCGACAATCTACGTAATTTCGCAGTGATATGATGGTGTGTTGAGCTAATGTTTGTCCTCAAAAAAGCGCCCTCATGGCCGGATCCTGGTCTCTGCTGCGACCCAGGAGGCCATCAAACAATGGGTTAAGAATGTTGAGGCTGTAACTGAATCGAAGGACCCTCTTGTAAGGCACACCGAGGACTGGGACTGGTTTACCTATAAAGTGAACGCGCAAGCGCTCTCCCAGGCGGCAATACAAACTGGTGGGCTGGTTGTAATGTTGAATCTGCCAAGATGGGACCCTGGCCTTCCAGATGGACCTGGATGGGCAGTCTTTAACAACCAGGCAGTCTCTAACAGCGACTGGGGCACTCAAACAGTCAGTCCACCTGCTGACCGGGAGAGCTCGCGAGCCAGAAATGACAGAATGGAGCCTACTACCGTCGCTTTTTCTTTTTCTTTTCTTTTTCATGTTTGGCTTTGCGGCAGATAGTTAAAAGACACATTGGAACTCTTGGAGATGTGGGCTTGCCTCTGTTGGGGTTGTCTGTTGCTCTTTCTGCTTTTTATTTATACTGGACGTGCCTGTTTGATTGCGTCTGGGTATTAAGAGTCAGTTGCCTAACTGTACTTATGCTGCCCAGGTGGGCTGATAGTGCAATCGAGATGCTTTATAAAGAATAAACCTGCTTCAATGAGCTCTTCATCATCTTCATCACCGTTCTCATCGCCGTTCTCACTGCCGCCCTTCTCTCCGCCCCCATCAGGCCGCCTCATATCCCCACCTGGAACAAAGCATCAGGTAGTTCTAATCAAACGCCAAAACAAAACCACACACGAAGATGGACTTCCGCGAAGACATCGCAATCGGAGTCAATGTACGTACCCTATCCACGGTCAAGCGTCCTTCCCTAGCCGAACACTCTAACACCTACAGACAGGCCAACGGAGGAAACCGGCTTCAACCGCTACGGGTTCGGATACAGCCATAAGCCCGCGACGAACTCACGGTGACGGAGTGGTATACGGTGGTGACGGAAACTCTTCTCAGGGAGCCTCCGCACATAGGACCGTGCTCCTTCACCTTCAATAAAGAGGACTTCAAGATAGAATAGAAGATTCGAAATCTGGACGAGACCATGTGCACCTTTCGTGGCTGTATTATCTTTTTTGTGCTGCTTGATTGCCCAACGGGGCGCTAGTTACCTTATGAGCGTCAGGATGACAGGACCGAATTGCTGTGGTTTTTGGAGCTGGGCGCAGGTTTAAACAAGGGATGGGGCATTTGCGCATATATTGAGTAGATGGAACTATATGTTTGGGCCGGCTTTTGTAGTAGTCGGCAGAGGCCTGAGAGGTCTTATGAAGATTAGGTGCTGGATCTTTAGTGGTGTTGTGAGGAATATACGTTGCTGCTAAACCAAGGCTTGGGTCATCACGTTAAGATACTCTTTTTATAAGACGCGTTAAATGGGGTTGTAGCCTGGTTAAAATTATCTTAACGCATGCGCTTGCGACTCCGACAAGTTATTTTCATAAAGAAGCCTTGCTAAAACAGCCTTTAAAGCTAGTAAGCAGGTTTGTTCTGTTACTTGTAATTTAATTAGGTGTGTTTAGGAGTATCTTAATAAATAAATTTTATAAGCATATATATATCACGTCACAGTGCCTAGGATTTTGCCGCGAAACTAGTCTTAAGTACTATAAGGCCCATGACATTGTACATAGCCCTTCTACAAGAACTTAAAGATATCCGCGGAGGATCCTCCGCGGATAGGCTAAGTTAGTACCTATGCTAACTTAGCACGCATAAAGGATACCTGTCCTCTGTAAGGGGAGAGTTTTAATCCCTAGTATTGATTTTATAATAAAGCTAGTTTCTAAAGAAAGGCTCTTAAACCCTTTTATTCTTATTTTTTTAGGTATATTATACCCTTTTATATTATTTATAAACCCCTTCTAAGGCCAAGGACCTTATAATTTTAATACTTATTAATATATTTAGTTTATAAGGGGTAATTTACACCTATACCGCGAACCTGGTTATCCTCGCGGTAATTAAAAAATAATTTCTTATAAGACTATCTAGGGAGCACCTGTTTACCCCTTATAAGAAGATTTATTTATAGCTATTTATAAAGGCTTAATAAAATCTAACTTTAAAATTATTATATTTTTATATAAGGGGGAGCTATCCCTCTTATAGCCACTTAAGAAACTATCTCTAGAAAAACTTTGCAAGTAAATAAGGTTATAAAAAAAAAAACTAAAATAAGTAAAGCTAATTTAATAACTTTATAAAAAATATATTATAAATAAGATTACTTGCAGGCTTGTGCAAGAAGGGTTAGACTCTTTTTTTATACTTTTAAAAAAAAAACTTTTATCTCGTGATTACCTAGTAAAAAGAATTAATATAGTAATAAAAGCTATGTAAATTATTATACCTTTATAAAAAAAGTTTAGGTCTTTAAAAAAACTAATAGTTTCTTATTAAAAAAGGTTTTAAACTTTATAGTACTTTATTTTAATTTAATACTGCAAGATTTATAAAGCATAAAGTTTAAAATATTAAAAAACTTAATATAAACAGACCTCCGCAAGTTTCTTCTTAAATAGTTAGGAGATCCCGCGGATAAATTATATATTATATAAAGTAAGGCTTTACGCATAAAACTAGCTAAGAATAAATTAAACTATATATACCTATAATACTGGAGGGAATAATAGTTAAAGCTAAAAAAATAGGGAAATTAAACTAATATTATTTTTTTATAAATCTTTTTTAAATTATACTTACCTATAATAAAGTAAAAGGTCCGCGAATAGCTATACTTCTTAAAAATACTTATAAAATTAATATCCCTTGTTACTAAGCTTTAACCAAGCCTTTTTTTTATATCATAAAATTTAACTAGTACTAATCCAAAACCTGTAAATATAAATTTTAAACTAAATAACTTTTTACAGGGCAAGAACAAGGGATCTTCACGGAAAATAGGTAATTATAAGGTTAAAAAGCCTACTTTTATAAAAAAAAAAAAAAAAAAAAAAGAGCCTTAGTATTACTATTATAAGAAGATTAGGTATATTAAACTAGATTATTTATATTTTAAAAAAAAAAAAAAAAAAAAAAGCCTTAGTGTTACTACTTGTCAGGGAACGCGGCCAGCGCGGACTGATGACAGCCAATAGATTTGTTACAATGATACGGTGTGACTGGTTATCACGTCAGGAACCGGAGCCATTAATTATCCGCACTAATTATAGTAATACAGCAGTATTAATATAATAACTTCTTGGCTATTATATTAGTTAAAGCAAAGTAATATAATAGGTTTAACTAGATATACTAATTAAAGCAGAACACTATAATTAATTTATTAAATATTATATATTTAAAGGATTATTTTTATAGTATTAAATAGTTTTAATTATTATTTATTATCTTTAAAAACCAAGCTATTCTATCTTTTAGTTTTTATTTAGTCTTTTATATAAGCTCTTTAACCTTAAGACTTGTATCTTCTACTCTTGCGCATAAAATATTCTTAAATCCCACCAGTTTAAGACAGATTAGCAGGCTTTATTTAATAATAATAAACCCTTAGCATAAAAGATTTAAAAATATTATTATTATTATAAATACTTAAACTTCTTAGGTATAGGAGGCTACTGCAGCCTGCCCTATCCCTACTTAGGAGCTAGAATATATAAAGGGAGTAATTATTATAATAGCTAATAAGATCCATGTGTTAAAAAGTTTTAAAGGACTTAAAGTTAATTAGGCAGAACCCTTTAAAGGTAAGAAATTATCCCTGCAGAGTTATTTAATATTAATAAATATACATATTTATATTAACAACCTTAGTAAAGCTGATAAATATAATAAAGTTATGTTTACAGGCATGTACCTTAAAGGACCTGTATTTAATTAATTTAAACTATACATGCGTGACTTTTAGGAGCAGGTTATAAAGAACAGGAAACTAATAACTAAAAAGATCTTTAGGGACTATAAAAAGTTTAAAGCCTAAATTTTTAAGGTATTTAGTAATTTAAACCTTAAATAAACCGCCTAAAGCAAAATAAACATGTTATACTAAGGTAAATAACCTATTAGTAAATACACCGCAAAGTTCCACTAGATTGCCTTAAACTTAACCTGGAATAAGTTAGCTCTTATATTAAAATATTATAAAGAATTTAAAAGCAGAACTAAGGATTAACTAGCTATGCTTAATAATTTACTAAAAACTTTTAATAAGCTTATTAAAGTGGCATTATAAATAAAAACACGACAGGATGAATATTGGTATAAGAAATAGTAAAATAATATACATAAAATAGGATAAAATAAATAAAACCCATGACATAATAAGAATAAAGATATAAAAATAAATGCTGTTATTACCACTGGAGAACAGAAGAATGGCAAGGAGAAAAAGTAGTTTAAAGGGAAATGCTTTAAATATAAAAAGATTAAATATATTAAGAAATATTATTAAATAAAGCGCTAAAATCATGGACCGGCCACCCATAATTTATAAATATATATTACTTATGTAATAACTAAACCTGATTTCCTGGATATCATAAAGGAAGATATCCTTAAGAATATTATAAAGTAACAGAAGGAATTAGTATAATTTATAAATAAATTAACTAAATAAATTAGCTAAGTATAAAAGAAGGTCCAGCAGAATATAAAAAATCTTAAGAAAATTAATAAAGGAATACTTAAGAGTATTAATATTAATATATAAGAACTTAAAATTAAAGAAAATAAAAAAGTTAATATTATTATTAATAATAAGTTAAAAAAAATAAGCAGGACGCTGCACGGGCCTTAAAGGGAGGCTAAGTATAATATTAAGTAAATATAAATTACCTAAGGACAAGCCTTTTAAGAATTAAAGAGAAGATTATTTATAAAAAAGTAATAAGATCCCTTTAAATTTAGAGGAAGAGTTTTATATACCTTTAATAGTTTTAATTAATAATAAAATAGTTATAAATTACTATAAGACTTAAGAAACATAAACATAAACCCTGTTTAGTAATAATACTAGAGAAGATAAACCTTGTAACTATAAATTAACACAAGCAGTTTATTAGGAAGAATCTACCTATACATGGCAGGATTATATATTAAAGTATAATAAATATAAAGAATAAATATTCTTAAAATGCCCTGCTTATGGGCATGTTAATATTAAATTCGCGGAAGAATATAAGCAAGTATCAAATAAATAAGAAATAAGCCTATGTAATAAAGTCTTAGGTTATATAAAAGATTACTCTTATAAATATTATCCTAAGTTAAGCAAGAAGGCATACTAAAATATTAAATGGATAAAATATTATAATAATAAGTATTTATAGTAATAGAAAATTAAGAAATTATGTTACTGGAAACCGCAAGTATTAAGAATTATTATATAATTAAACTATAATTACCCCCTAGGTAACACTAAATATGGTTATGCAGAAATAAAAGCAGGACACCCGAACCATGTAAAACTTAATTACTATAATTATAATATTTTATATTATATATTTCACTAAAATACAGGCCAGTTCCAATTAACAAGATAGGCTAAAGTGTAATAATAATATTATGATTAGCACCAGAAAAAAGTAACACTCTTTATAATTAAAAATAACATATTAATTATTATTATAGCATAGTTAAATAAGAAGCATGTAAAAATCTTACTAAACTTAGGGTGCTTTAAGCAGTATATTAGTAAAAGATTTATTAAAATATAATAGTTAGTAACTAAGCTTACAGGGGAATACTAAAGAATCTTTAAATTTAAAGGTGATATAATATATTAAGAACCTAAGCTTATAACTAATGGCATGTTAATAAAAAATGGCAAATATATTAAAAATATTATGTTTAAAGTTATGCTAACCATACCCCAGGGATTTTATAATATAGTTATTAGGATAACATGGCTTGCCTAATAAAACCTGGATATTAACTAGATAACTAGAAAAGTGCTAGTTAATAGCACTTAATTAAGAATATAAAAAGAATAATAACAAAGAGCACAAATCCAAGTTACTAAAGAAGTATTAGGGAAAGCTCTAAAAAAGTAAGATAAAGATAAGTAGCAGAAGGTAACACATAACTTAGGATTAATAAAAAGTAAAATATAATAAGAGGCTGTATAATTAAAGCCTAGAGAAGAATATAAAAAAGAACTTACTAAAGTGCTTAAAAAACTCCTAAAGAAATACCATGGATATATTAAATTATTTATAAAACCTGATTACTAATATTATAATTTACTTTAAGACCAAGGAAGAACATAACACCTATATAAAAAAAGTTATGCAGGTATTAATAAAGGCAGGACTTATAATAAGTATTAATAAATATATATTTAATATAAATAAAATTAAATACCTGGGTATGAAATATACGCTAGAAGAATAAAAAATTAAGTAAAAAATAATAAAAAAATGCTAAGTTACCTAATATTAATAAATAAAAAAGGAGTTAAAGGATTTTTAGAACTTTTAAAATATATATAAAAATACTTATTTACCTACACGCGTGATACATAACTACTTACCAGACTATTACAAGATAATAAATCCTTTATATAAGGATAAAAGCAGGAAAAAGTAGTACAGAATATTAAAAAAAAAGTTAAGAAAGTGCTTATATTATAATTTTATAACCTGGAACTGTAATATTATATAAAAATAAATATATTTAAAGGAGCCATAGGGATGGTTCTTAAGTAAATAAATAAAAATAGGAAGTTATGACCAGTTATATTTTTTTTATAATAAATAATAGATATTAATTAAAGGTATAACACTTATAATTAAAAAGTGTTAGTAATTATAAAGGGATTTAAAAAATAAAGATATTACCTTTAAGAAGTAAAGCATAAAGTTATTATTTAAATTAACTATAAAAACTTAACATACTTTATAATAATAAAAAAACTTAATAAATAATAAATTTAATGGGCTTAACAGCTGTCACGATATAACTTTTAAGTTAAGCATATTAATAAAAAAAGAATATTACCATGGATGCGCTAAGCCAAAGACTAGATTATATAGTTAAAGTTAAAACCCCAAGATAAATATCTTTTACAAGGACAGAGATATTCTTAGATTTAATTAAAATACTAAGCTAGTTATTATATATATAATTAATAACTATAAGTTCCTGGTATAACTTAAGAAGAAATAATAAAATAATAAATAACTTTAAGCATGGAGCTAGGGAGCCTAATTTAAAAAAAAAGTAATAGGATACTTCTCTGGAATAGATTAATTATAATACCTTAAAGTATGGTTTAGAAAGTAATTAAATTATACCATAACCTATTATTAAAAGAACACCAAGGAATCAAGAAAATAATAAAAAAAATTTAACAAGTATATTTCTTTTTAAGAATGCACTAACAGGTTTAAGATTATATTATAAAATATAATAAGTATAATTAAAACAAGCTATTTTAATACTAGCTATATAAAAAAATATAAATACTAAATATCCCTGTAAGACCTTAGGAAAGTATTACTGTTAATTTTATTATAAGGCTATTAGTATTTAAGAATCCTATTACAGGACTTACCTATACTAATATAGTTATTATTATATATAAACTTATAAAATATATAATTATTAAACTAGTTATAAAAAATCTTACTACAAAGAAACTAGCATTATTAATACTGCAAGAAGTATTTATTTAGACTGGACTACTAAAAAGATTTATATTTAATAAAGATAAACTATTTATATCCAAGTTTTAGAAAATAATTATGGAAGCATGCGGAACAAGTTAAGACATGTTAATTATAAACCATTAATAAACAGACAGATAAATAAAAAGAATAATATAGTTAATTAAGTAATACTTATAACACTACCTTAACTAGAACTAAGATAATTAGGTTAAAATACTACTAATGGCATAGTTTACTATTAATAATGCAAAGAATACCATGATAAATATCTTGCCTTATTATGTGAATTTAGGAAGAAACCCAAGAATAACATGAATATTATTACTAGCTAAAAAAAATTAAAATTAGCCTTAATGCAAGTTAAGCACTTAAATATATTATATAAATTACTTATACAAGATATTAGGTGGATTAAAAAAAAATAAAATTTTATTATAATAAAAAGTATAAAAATATACTACTTTTAAGAAAGGGAGAGAGAGTTTATTTCCTATAATAAATAATAGGAAAGAAGAATTTTAATATTAAAAGTAAATAACTAAGTAATAAACTTAATATAGTAAAATATAGGCTATTTAAAATTAAAAAAAAACTTATTAATAATAACTATTACTTATTATTACTGGCATAAATATAAGTATACCTAGTATTTCATGTCTTATTACTTAAACTAACGCTAAATCCAGAAAATAATCATAATAAAGCAACTAACACCAATAAAAAATATAAAATTAAATAGATCTTAAACTAATAAATATATAAGGGTTAGATTTAGTACTTTATTACTAAAAGGGCTACTTACTAAAAAATAATTTATAAAAACTAGTTAGGTATCTTAATTACCCTAAGAAGATTTAGGAATTTTAGCAAGGAAATAATTAAAAAAAAAGTTATTAAATAAAGGCATAAAAAAAGCCTCCGCAGTGTGGATATTATTAAGGAAATTTTATATAAAAAGCCCCTATTACTTACTATAGTAGCTAATTAACTTTGTTCTGCTGCCTTTTTAATTTTCTTTTATTTTTACTCCTTTTTTTTAAGCCTCTTAAGTTCTTTTATTTCTTTTATATTATAAATAATAAAGTCGCCAGCACGCTTGCGCAAGAAATTATCTTATTTTTAAAAATAATTTATTTAGGTATTTAATTCTGCTAGCTTTATTATTATTATTATACTTTTTAAATATTCTTTTTATTCTTAAAGTCTTATTTTATTTTATATTATAACTAAATAATACTAGTTTATATTTAAGAATATTAGCTCTGCTATAATATATTCTTAGCAAGTATTAATATACTTCTTATAATAACTTAATTTATCTGCTTTTATATAAGCTTTATTTAGCTTAATACATTACTTGCAAGGGAAAACTATTTTAAAACCCTTTTTATAACATAATTATAAAGTTTTTATTTTTTATTTATTAACAAGAAAGGCATCGCGAGTTAATACTAAAATATAAAAAAAGGATTTAAATAATATGTAAAACTTACCTACAGGCATTAAGCTACTTAAAGGATCTTTAGGGATAAAGAACCTAAGAAAGGGGGATTATTAGGAAATATAGCTAGCGTGGATTAATAATAGCTAATAAATTTATTATAATAATATAATATAACTAGTTATCATGTTAGGAACTAGAGCCATTAATTATTTATATTAATTATAATAATATAGCAGTATTAATATAATAACTTCTTGGCTATTATATTAGTTAAAGCAAAGTAATATAATAGGTTTAACTAGATATACTTATTAAAGTAAAATATTATAATTAATTTATTAAATATTATATATTCAAAGGACTGTCTTTATAATATTAAATAGTTTTAGTTATTATTTATTATTTTTAAAAACCAAGCTACCCTACCTTTTAGTTTTTATTTAATTTTTTATATAAGCTCTTTAACCTTAAGACTTGTACCTTCTACTCTTGTGCACAGAATATCCTTAAATCCCACCAGTTTAAGACGGATTGGCAGGCTTTATCTGACACTACTATAAGAAAATTAGGTATATTAAATTAAATTATTTATATCTTAAAAAAAAGATAAAGAATAAAAAATAATATAAGGACCTTATAATAATAACTATAGTTACTAGTAAATAATCTTAACTAAAAATAAATTAGGTTTTTATAAGGTAAATATTCTTACCTGTAAAGATTACCTTACCTAGCAGGGTAGTTATAAATTATAAGATATTTATAAATTATAAAAGTAAAGTAAATATAGTTCCTTTTTTTTTTATAAAGCAGGCAGGATAAAAGATCATGCTATATTAAATATTCACGCGTGCTATTAATAAAGGGCGAGTGCGGAATAAGAGTATTACAGAGGTAGATATAAACCTCCAGGACTTGCACAGGAACTAAAAAAAGTTTAAAATACTTATAATAATTTCCCTAAATATAAATAAATAATACTACAAATGCCGTGGTTAGAAATTTATAATTTATAAATTATCTAGGTTATAAAGGAATTAACCTTTATAAAGCAAGATTATTAGGTTAAAGGGTATCCATAAAAAAGTTTATAAAAAGAGTTTACAAGGACTAGTTATAACCCTTTTAAATTAATATAATAAAAATTAAATAAATTATATTAGGTAATAAGCTACCAGATTAATACAGGGATTTTATAATTATTTTTTAAAAAAAAATCCTAATAACTTCCACCCTATTATAAAGGGGTTAATCTTAAGATTAAGATTAAGAAAGGCAAGGAGCTGCTATTTAGGCCCTTATATTATTATTTTTTGCAGGAAACTATAATTATTTATAAGTATATATAAATTATACTTATAAAGGGATAAATTTATTTATTTAAAATTTTAGCTAGGGCACTGCTATTATATACACCTAAAAAAAATAATAAAGTTTATATATACATGAACTTCCGCGGGCTAAATATTATATTTATAAAGAATTATTATTTACTTTCTTTTATTAATAAGATAATTATAAGATTAAGTAATATAAGGATTTATACATAGTTAAATCTTTAAAATGCCTATAATTAGATTTAGATTATAAAAGGGAATAAGTAAAAAACAGCCTTTTATATAAAATATAAATTATTTAAGTACTTAATAATACTATTTAGGCTTATAAACACCCCTGTAATATTTTAAGGATTTATAAACTAAATCTTTTAAGATTTACTGGATATTATAGTGGTTATATATATTAATAATATTATTATATTTTTATAAAATATAAATAGTTATAAGAAGCATGTCTGCAAGGTGCTTAAAAGGCTTTACAGGGCAGGGCTATACTATAAGTAAAGTAAATATAACTTTACTATATAAAAAATTAACTTTTTAAGGTATATTATCACACCTAATAAAGTTAAGATAAAAAAATTATAAATAGCCATAATTTAGGAGTGGCCTATGCTAGAGATAGTATGTAATATTTTTATATTTTTTAGGTTTATTAATTAATACTATAGGTTTATTTATACTTATATAATAGTAATAGCAGTCCTTATAAATCTTCTTAAAAAGCCTAAGAATAGTCCCGCAAGAATAGCCAAGAATAGCCAAGAATAAGGGGTTAGTAATAACCCTAGCAGCCCGTGAGGTAGTAAACTTCCTTAAGAAGAAGTTTAAAAAAATAGTAAGATTAAATTATTTTATAAAAAAGTTACTCACGCGGGTAAAGATAAATACCTTAAAAATGGTTTTTATAAAGTATTAACTTAGTTATATTTAAATAAGATATAAAAACCAGTGGCTTTTTTCTTACAGAAACTTATTATATTAAAGTATAATTATATAATAAGAGAGCAAGAGCTCCTAGTTATTATAAAGTTCTTTTATAAGTAAAGGCACTATTTTTAAGGTATATTATAAAAGGTTAAGGTAATTATAAACCATAAGGCGCTGGCTATGTTCCAGTTATTAATAAAAATACTCTCGCGGATACAGATTTATTAGTTTTAGTTTTTAGCTAGGTTCTAGTTTTAAATTACTTATTATACAGGGAAATTAAACCCTGCGGATAAACCCTTATAAAGGATTAACTATATATAAAATAGTTAATATAAAAAAGACTAAGAAGGTTATATAAAGCAAGTAAAATAAAAGCTACTTTAATAATTAGGTATTATAAACATGTAAGATACCTAGGAGGATATATTCTTGAGTATAATTATAAAAAATATTATAATACAGGCTTTATAAAAAAAACTAAAAAGGGACTAGTTTATAACTTATATAAATAAGTTAGGTCCCTGGCAGCTCAGGCAAGTATAGCTTGCAGCTATAATTATTAATAATAATAATTCTTTATTAAAAATAAAGGTTCCTTATAAGGAGGTAAAAAGGATTTATAAAAAAAAGGGGCTATTTAGGCTAGATTTTTTATAAAAAATCCTGGAGAGTTTACTAGCTTTTTTAAAGCAGGACCCCTTAGCAAGGAAGGTCCTGGGTATAATTTATAAATATAAATTATAGGGAAGGAACCCTAAGGTGCATAAAAGTACTCCGCGGCTATAAAAATAATAGCGCGTGTAATAGGGCCTTTTATATAACCAGGAAAGATTATATATTCTGGATTATTATTAGTTATAAATAAGAATTCTTGTAAAGTTATATAATAACTTATTTATAAGGCACTTTGTGGAAAAAAGAATCTTAAAGCTAGTTAAGTAAAGGTTTTTTTAGCTAAAGATGCGTGACTTTATTAGGAAGTATTATAAGTTATGTAGTATTTACTAGGGTTTAAGAATAATTTATAATAAGTAACCAGGCTTACTTTAGCCTTTGCTAGTACCCGCGGAGCCCTAGGAATAAATTAGCATGGATTTTATTATAAACCTGCCTGTAAGTATTAAAATAAAAGATCTTAATAGCTCGCGGGAGATATATAATGCTATTTTAATAATAATAAATTAAATAAGTAAGATAGCTTACTTTATCCCTATAAAAAAGTTAATTAAGGGCCATAAACTAGCTTACCTAGTAATTTATAAGGTATTTTAGTTACATGGCATTCTTATAAATATTATAATAAACCATGGGAGTGTTTTTATAAAGGGGTTTTAGTTAAACTTTATATACTATATTTTAGTAAAGCACTTAATAAGTACTGCATATTATTTATAAATAAATAAATAAATAAAATACTTAAATAGTATTTTAAAATAATTTTTATAAGGATATATTAACTTTTTATAGGATAATTAGGTTAATTATCTGCCTTTTATAAAGTTTATATATAATAACTCGCGGTGGGCATTTATTTAAAATATATTATTTTATATAGTATATAAAATAAATCCTAGAGTTATTATACTAAACTTGGAACTAGGGGATAAGGTATTTTATAAAATATTTAACTAAATAAAATACCTTTAGGAGATTTATAAAAAGGCTAGGAAGGATATTAAAGTTACTTAGGTCTTATAAATAAAATATTATAATATAAAAAGGGTTACAAGAACCTTTTAAGTTAGTAATTATATTTAAATTAATAATATAAATTAATCACGGATAAGGCTAAACTAGAAGTTAAATTAGCTCCGGTCTAGTCCACGAAGGGTAGTAAAGTAAATAAAATAAAATATTTATTATATAGCTTTACTAACTAGTCTTTATATATATAATATATTTCATGTGTTCATGCTCCGTGAATATAAGGAAATAAAGAAAGTGAATACTTGTAAGTATTATAAAACCAGGTTCACGAATAAGAATAAAAAAAAGTATTATATAAAGAATATTCTAGGTCCAGGTATTAAGAATCCTAAGTAGCTTTAAGTAAAATAATTAAAATATAAAAAGGTTATAAAAAAGCTAGTTAAAAACTTAAAGTACTTATAGGTGTTCAAGGAGTATATAATAAAAAGGGAAAAAAACCTTATTTAAAATAAAAAAAATAAAAATAAGGTAAAAATATTTTTTATAAACTTAATTAATAGTATCCTCCCCTTTTAAACTAATACCTAATTATTTTTTATAAGAATTACTATTATACGCGTATGCCTTATAGGCACAGGGAATAAAGCTTATTATCCTTACAGGAAAAGGCTTTGCGGGCGAATTAATTAATAATTATTTACTAAAACTTAAGCTTATAGTGCCTAAATAGACTACCTAATTTTATGTAAAGAATAAGGAGTTAAGTAATATAAGTAATTATTATACTTTTTACTAATCCCCTTAAAAATATATTTTATAAATACAGGTTAGCCTTTATTAATCCTAGTAAATAAGTAATAGCACTTAATATACTTATAGTTATAAAAAGGTTTATTTCTAGTATATATTATAAAAATAGCCTTGTAAGTTTATACATAGTTTATAATCTAGATTTTACTAGCATAGCCGTATTAATATATATGCCTATATACTAGGGCAAAAATTTATTATTTTTCTTAGCTAGATAGGGGCTTAGTGCTGTCCCAGGGTGTAAGGCTAGGTAGGATTAAAGGGTTATTTATAAAGAAGATTTCCTAATAAAATAATATATTTTTTAAATAATTAATAAACTAAGCTATAACCTAGTTATTAATTATTACCATGCCTGGAGGTAAAGTATCCCAGGCCTTTTTAAAGAGTAGCCTACCTTAAGCAGGGGGTGTGTTAACCATAAGGTAGCTAGGTAATTATAAGATATTAATATATATATATAAAAAAGTATAGGAAATACTTATAGTAGCTAGCAGTTATATAATAATATTAAATAATATTATAATTATATTTCCCTGGGTAATTATATAAAAAAAAAGGTATTTATTAAATTTAGCTAGAGGTTAAGACACTACTAGTTATTAGCACCCAGGCCAGCCTAAAGATTAAGGCCGTGAGTAGCCGCGGGCAGGGGTATAAAAAAGGCTAGAAACAGGAAAGTAATAATAACAGGAGGTATTTTTAATAACTTAAAAATTTATATATAAGTTAATAATTACCTGCTTATAAGGGTTATAAAAATAAAGTAAGAAAGTATAATACTAGAGTATGTTACTTAAAAATACTTATAAAATCTTACTTGCTAAAGCTAACAGGTGGCTAAGAGCCAGGAGAACCTTGTATAGTAATTTTAAAGTAAAAAATATATAATAAAAAATAAGAAAAATATAAGAATAAAGGTACTAAAGCATGTTACTTATAGGTGCCTGGAAAACCTTATAAGCCATGGTTTTAAAAAGGCTAAGAACCAGGAGGACCTTTTAAAAATAACCTAAAAATAACATGGATTAAATAGTAATAAAAAATCCGCGAAGGAATGGCCATACTTATAAAGTTTTTAAAGTATGTTATTAAAAAGAAAGAAGGAAAAGAGAAGAAAGAGAATAAAAGGTTATTTTAATATTAAGAACTAATATAAAAAAAATAACCCGGAATAATATTTCTTCTACAGGTAATAACAAGTATAGCTAGCAGGTGCTATTATAAAAGTTATAGCCTTTTAATTTTCTCGCGGAACTTTTTAAATAATATATAAAGCAGGAAAGAGGCTAGAAGTACAGGATACTTAATAGGATTTTTATAAAATTTATAATATTAAAATAGCCTTTATCCTGCAGAGACCATGCTCGCGGAAGTATTATATTTAAAATATAAGAAAGTATATAAAAATAGTTAAATATATTAAGGAACCTATAATAATAATATATATTTATAATTTATAAAAAACCTTAATATATAAGAAAATAAATAATTTCACAGGGCAAGGCCTAATACCTTAAAAAAGGGTATTTATAAAAACTTAATATAATTAAAAAGAGCTTTTAAGGCCGTGTATAAAGGGTTATAAGGGTAGTAATATATTGAAAAGTATACCTTTTTTATCACGCAGTAAGAATTCTTTTTTCCCTCGCGAAGGGTTTTTTTTTTTTTTTAGGCTACCGCGGAGGTTTTTTAAGGGTGCTTTAGAATATCTAAGCTAGTTATAAAAACTGCAAGAATATAAGCCTTAAGGGACCAAGGCTATAAAGGGGGGGGGGGTAGTTATAAGGCCTATAATATTATACATAGCCCTTTTATAAGAACTTAAAGATATCCGCGGAGGATTTCTTATAAATAAGCTAAGTTAGCACCCATGCTAACTTAGTGTGTATAAAAAATACCTGTTCTCCGCGAGGGGAGAGTTTTAATCCCCAGTATTAATCTTATAATAAAGCCAGTTTTTAAAAAAAGGCTTTTAAACCCTTTTATTCTTATCCTTTTAGGTATATTACACCCTTTCACACTATTTGCAAACCCCTTCTAAGGCCAAGGACCTTATAAGTACTTACACCTTAATCTTTTAATTCTCCGCTCTAATCACTGTCGTCCTAAAAGAAACAATCAGCTAACAAGCTATAATAAAATAAGATTATTAAAAATAACCCTAATTAATTACCCGGTAGACATGTTATATAACAAGCAATAGGCACGACAGATAAAGGTTTAAATACCACACGCTAATATAAGAGGTGCACTAATATATAGTGGCTAAGTTAAAGCCACAGCTGCGCCTTAAATTATGGCTATGGTTATTCTTAAAGAGGCGATAAAAAAAATTAGCTTGTTATTATAGCTAATTATAGTTACCTATTTATCCTACTAATAAAGATAGCGCATTTAACACACAGTGGAAATTTAGAGACTAGTCCCAGCGTGAAGGATAAACAGCGCCTTAGCTAATCACCCCAATTACCTAATCATGCGAGATTAGGGTAAGCATCGCGCGACCCTTACCCTCCCCACTCACCGTGGGTATAGCTTACCTGAGCGTTTTTTTGGCTCAGGTGAGTATTACCCCCTGCACGTGATGCCAAGCCAGGAGCCATAAACACTTATGTAAGTATTAAAATATTAGCTAACCTTATATAAATATTATAATTAAACTTACCTTTTTAAATAATCTTATTATTAAAAAAGCCTATATTACTTACTACTTACTAACTGCTTGCCTAGTGCTATATTTACTTAATTAGCTATAAAAAGCCTTTCTTTTAATATTATAATAAATTACTTACTACCGCGTGGTTTTAAAGAAGCTAATAATAATATAATAATTATTAAGGTTAGTTAGCAAGC
Source organism: Aspergillus multicolor (assembly GCF_047715735.1). Lineage (NCBI taxonomy): Eukaryota > Fungi > Ascomycota > Eurotiomycetes > Eurotiales > Aspergillaceae > Aspergillus > Aspergillus multicolor. Next base: position 535,937 of record NW_027395956.1, read on the forward strand.
ACTTAATAAGTAATTATTAAGCGCTTGCTAATTAGCAGGGTATAAGAATAACTATATATACCTTATAAATACTAGGAAAGAGGGTCGGGCGCTTAAGTTATTAAAGATTAAGTATAATAATAACCTACCAGAGTACCTATAATTATATATCTATAAATATGCCTATATTATGCCTGCCGGGGGCCAGTTAATAATAAAGTTAAAAGCCTTAGTTAAAGGCATATATAATTACCTATTACTCTTTAAGTGCTTGTCTAGCAGTACCTGACTAATAGCTTTAAATTTAATATAAAAAGTATTAATAAGGGGGAAAAAGGCCTGGCATTATAGTTTTTTATCCCTTTTTTAATATATACTATATAAAATAAGCTTATAATTACTCTAGGGTTAATACTTGCAAGTATTTAAGCCCTAGGCTATATTAATATTATTATACCTATATTACTAATATAATTTAGGAGGAACTTGCCTAGTATAGGAATTTTATTTTTAGTATAAAGAAGAATTTAAAGTGTTAGAATATAGCAAGGTAAGTAACTAGTTAGTAAGTACTTATTTAGCGCTTGTTTAATACTTATTAACTTATACTAGCTACTTTTATTTTAAAGCTTAATACTTTTATTTAAGTAATACATGTCTTAATCCCCTTTTAAGCTGCAAGCCAGTTTCCTAACAAAGACAGTGTATAATAAGTACTTATTTATTACTTATTAAGCACTTGCTAACTTAATAAAATATTAATAAAAGCTATTCCCCTTAATATACCTGTATAAATAACACAGGTGCCTTTTAAACAAGGTATTATAAATAGCTTATTAATATAAAAAATCTTAATTCTAAGCTTTTAAAAAAGTTATTTAATAGGGAAGGGGAGCCTATTAGGAAGGAATATGGTATTATTAAGCCTTTATAATCTTAAAGAAAATAATATAATATATATTAACTATTACTTAGGTACTACTTGTTAAGCACTTGCTAACTACTAGCAGGCAAGGATTATTCACAGGGTCCTGGGAAGATATAATATATACTATATAATATATAGTTTTTTACCCTTATCCTAGTTAATCTTAAGTAATATTTATTTATAGTATTTAGCTCCCATGGTGTATATTAACATCCACCCCCTGCGCTAGCTAAAACACCAGCGGAGATTATTAGGGATTTAAATAACCTAGCAGCAAGGATTAATAATTTAGTATAAATAACTAGTAAGTACTTTTTAAGGGCTTGTTAAGTGCCTATTAATTAATTAGGCTAATTTCTTTATAACCCTTAACTTAAGGCTTATTGCGGGGGCCATGGGATAATTATACTTTTAAAACTTTACCTAAGCCTAAGTAATAAAAATAAAATTACTGTGATTTTTTAAAAATACTGTTTAATATTATACCCACAGGGATAAAATATTAATAGCCTAATTTATTTATATGAATAAAATAAAAAAGTTAATATAAGTACTTGCTAGCTACTAAATAAGCGCTTGCTAACTACTTAGGATTATATTTAAGAATACTTTATAATACTTAAGGTACCATGGTATTCTGCGGGTATTTAAATAGTATATACATGCTTTTTAAGCTTTATTTCTTTAAGGTTAACATGTTTTATAAGCAGATTTATAGTAAGAATATAAACAAGGTTTTATTTACTATATTTTTTTAAGATTAGTGCAAGAGTAAGTACTTAACCAGCACTTACTAATTACTTACTTATTATTACCTTAGTTATTATCTTACTACGTGTTTTTACTAGTCTAGAAATTATAAAAGAATATTACCTGTTATTTAAGCAGGCCTTTAACCTAATTTAAAAAATATCAGGCAGGCTAGTCCTTTTTAACCACCTTTATGGCTCGGGTATTTATAGTCTTATAATGGATATAAATAGTAAGTAATACATAAGTATAAATAAAATAATACTTGCCAAGCGCTTACTAAGCACCTGCTAACTACTTAGGCCTTGGCTAATATCTTTATAAGATTAATCCTAAGCGGCATAATATTATATAGCAGCTAAAATAAATTATTACTTTTTACCATGTTTACTTCCAGCATAATATCCTTAAGGCTATTAATACTTAAGCCCATGGGGGTAATATATAAAGTTAAATAATAAGTTTATTAAACTATAAAATAAAAAAGGACTATAATGCCTTAATTAAATATTTAATTAGTATATTTACTAATTATTAAGCGCTTAAAAAGCGCTCAGGAAGCAATAGCTAATACTAGTTTTAGTATATAAAAATAAAGCTATTAATAACTAGGTTATTTAAAAAAAAGGGCCAGTTATTAAGGCAGGCCTTAACAAGGCCTGCTCCAGGATTAAGCCAGCTTATTTTAACATGCTTTATACTTATACTAACATGGTTAAGCAGTCTTATTAAAAGTCTTACTTATTAGGCAAGTGCCTTAGCCTTATGCAAGTAATAAAAAAGTAAGTACTTATTAACTACTAGGTTTATTTTAATAATTTAGTTAAGCTTAATAAAAATAATATTATTTAGTATAAGAATTTTATCTAGTATAGGCTTTATTATGGCTATAAAGTAGTAAGTATTAAAAATAACTATTTTAAATATATAAAAAAGGTTAAGCCTGTAGGTATAGCTTTTAAGACTTAGCAAGCACTTGCTAATTACTAGGCAGGTGCTTTTTAAAAGTATTAATACTAGTATAATAAAGCCTTAAATACTTTATTAGCACAGAGCACCTTTAAAAAAGGTGTATTAAAGGCCTTTATAAACTAAAGGGTGTCTGCAAAGCGGGCAAGGATTATTAATTTAGTGCCTACTTTGTTTACTTAAAATATTAAGAATAATAAGTATATTTTTATTACTTAACTACTTAACTAGTGCTTACCAAGCACTAAATCTTTTTTAATAATTATGCTAATTATCTAGCCCTTTTAAAATCTTGCTACTAAAAGGCAGGAACTTAAGCTATAATAGCTTAAAGTATAAATTAAAGCTTAAGAAAAAGAGACACAGGTAAAATAACTAATAAATAAGAAGGCTAAGCTTAAGCTTATAATAACTTATAAATAAATTTAAAAATAAAATTATAAATACTTAACTAGTACTTAGCTAGTGCTAATCTCCTTACTTGTATAAACCTAACCCTAGTATAATATAAAATTATATATATTATATATATAGTAAAGTATACTAATATTTTAAAGTAGTATATCTTTCCTATAAGTATTTTTTAAGGTAATATAGTTTATAAAATACTTAAAACTCTTAAGGCTATTTTATTATATATATTTAATAAGATATTTATATAAAAGTCCCTTAAAACACCTAGTAGTTAGCAAGCACTTAATAAGCACTTTTTATACTTATACCATGTACTTAAAATTTATATTAAATAAGTTTACTATATTTTATAAAGGTTTTTAGAATACTATAATAACACGCTTGTTTAGTACTTTATAAGCACTTACCCAAGAATTTATACTATATTAAAGCCTAAACTGGCCAATTACTTAAAATTTATAGTGGGCCTTGGAAAAAATAAAGAAATTATAAAGACAGGAGGTTATTAAGCAGTTACTAAGCAGTTATTAAGCGCTTGTTAAGTACTTAACTCTTATTTAATACCCTAAAAATAATACTTAACTAGTAATTAGCAATTAATTCCCTTTATTATCTTTTTTATTATTATTACTATCCTCCTTGGCCTCCTGCTCCTAAGTTAGCAAGCGCTTGGCAAGCACTTAATAAGTACTTATATTATTTAAGCTATTACTACTACTTTTATAAGCCTTGCTGCCCTTAGTCTCCTGCTCTAAAGTTAGCAAGCGCTTAGCAAGCACTTAACAAGCACTTAACAAGCACTTATATTATTTTAAGTTATTATTATTATTTTTATAACCCTTAATACCCTTGGCCTTTTACTTTTATGTTAGCAAGTGCTTGGCAAGCACTTAATAAGTATTTATATTATTTAAGTTATTATTATTTTTATTAGCCTTACTGCCCTTAGCCTCCTGCCTTTATATTAGCAAGTGTTAAGCAAGTACTTAATAAGTATTTATATTATTACTTAAGTTATTTAAGATCTTAATAGGCGTAATTTTCTTTTTTTATATAATATTAATAATTATTTAATACTTAACTAGCACTTAAGGTTACCTACTTTATTAATAATTTTTATTTAGGCATACTTGCGCAGGGTAGGAGATTTTTTATAATTATTTAAATAATTATTTTAGTAATGGTTAGCTGATACTTAGCAAGTACTTAAAAAGTACTTATTTTTTTTATTTTACTTTTAACAAAGGCATATTACTACTAGTAATATAAATAATTAAGCAGTGGCTAAGTACTTAGCAAGTACTTATATAAAAAGCTAAGTTTTTATAATTAAAGTAACTAAAATTATTACAGGGGCCCTTAGGGTTATAGCAGTATAGCTTTTTTATATTATATATTATATAAGGTATTTTAATATTTATTTTTTTATATTTTATTATTATATTAATAATATACACCTAGTAGCAGTTAGCAAGCGCTTGGCTAGTATTTAATAAATACTTATGATTTTTTTAGTATTTAAAAAAAAGGGGGAGTTTTAGGAGTCTTTTACTAGTTATAGGTAATTATTTTTTAAGTAATTAAAAAGTACTTAAGACAGCAGCAGGGGCGGATTTAGGGGCAGGAGCAGGGGTATTATTAATAAAAAAAGCCTTATAAAATATTATAAAAAATATTAATAATTAATAAGCACTTATTTAATAATTATTAAGTACTTATATATTATATTATTTACTAGTTTATTTAACTAATAGGCACCCTTTGTCTTGTGGACTTTAATTTTATAGAAGTAAATATGCATGTGTAAATTATAATTATCTTTTTTTTTAAATAAAGTAGTTAAAAAGCAGTTATATAATAGTTAGCAAGTACTTATAATAGCCTTTAAGTAATTAGGCAAGTAATAAAATACCTTGCTATAATAAATAATAGTAAAGCTATTCTTATCCTGTAAGTAGTTAATAAGCACTTAGCTAGTAATAATTAAGTACTTAAAAAAATTAAAATAATTAAGTTACTAAATAAGCACTAAACAAGTGCTTGTATAGTGCTTGCCAAGTACTTATTTAAGCTAAAACTTAAGTTAAGTAAGAGATAGGGAAGGCCTTAGAAAAGTAATTTTTTAATAAGGTAAAAAAAAGTTAGGCTAGCAAGCGCTTGACAGGCACTTATATAATAATTTAGGGAAGAAAAGTAAGCTTATTTTTTTTATAAAAAAAGAGCTTAAGTTTACCCTTAAAGCCTTATTTAAGGTACTAGTTATATTATTTTTAAAGTAATTATAAAGTAATTAAAATAAAATAAAAAGTAACTTAAATATTTAAATAATACTTGCTAAGTACTTATATATATATTCTTGCTAAGTTAGGCTATAATAGGCAAATATGGGTGTTCCTTAAAATAACTAAAACAGTGTATTAGAATAAAAGAATTAATAGGGCGTGTAAAAATTTTTTAGTAGGGTATGGGTCACGTGATTACCAAGACTGGTAATTATATAATAAACACTCAGGTAAGCGTTTGGAACACCTCAGCTCACCTGCCCCCTCCCACTCACCTCGTTCACCCGGGCCGCGCGATTTTAAAGCGGCATTGCTCACCTACTAGAACAAGAAGGGTAATGGTCTTGGCGCTCGTAGTTTTTTGCTCGGTAGGTAGATTTCGCGCCGCCGCTTTGTAACTGGATTGATCTATCCAACATGGCACTGCCGCTGCCGTATTCCATAACAAACAATGCATTGCAATTTCGGCTCTATATAGAAGCTTCTGGCATAGTTTACTATAGCCAGGTTCTACCGTAGTCGCATCTTGAAATGGCCTTCCTTGACATATCCCGACATGGTCGGGTGATCAAGGGCAATGGGCGGTAATAATGGGACCCTTACAAAGGGCCTTTAACAAGGTAGTATTAGCAGAAACATGTAGAGAGACAACTTTTAAAAATTACATCATGGAAAATGTCGGAGGGCAAAGCATATGGTAGTAGGTTGCTCGAATGTCGCTCATTCCTGTTCTCGTGTGCTCACTACCTAGCTATTCCTTTCCCTGAGAGTCACCTACTGGACGGGAATGGGATCTCTCTGGGAATGCCAAATTTACTATAGACTGTACAGGAAAGATATGATATGCTTGGCCCTTGAATACGGCGTGTAATATGAATTTACTTTTTCAAGGTAATGTACCTCTTACCTACCATGTTGATAGAACAGCTTCTGGGAATTGGATTGTATTAGGAAGTTTTGACATCAGAAAAAAACGCCTAGTCATTTCCAATACTATTGATACAAAAGAGTGACCTGAGTTGGTCTTTTTTGGTTTTTTTTCTTTGGTTTTTGTTTTCGAATGACATTCAAAACCAGTCTATTGTTCTGGAGGTCTCCCTGAAATATGCTACCAATAATGTACTTGGGGTGTATGTTGATTGCTCCAAAGATGAGGGTGCAATTCGACTCTAGTCGCGAAGAGCATCACTGGCGAGAGGGGCCTTCGCTAGCTCCCTGGCAGAGGTAGCCAACAGAAGCTCCTGGGCATAGGCAGCTGCCGCGATAGCAGCGTAGCCCTCCCAGGTCTTATTCGCATGGCTATCGCCGTAGTTAGTTATACCGCGGATAACAAGCATGGGGAGCCTGTAATTGAACGAGATTGCCTCGCTGTCGTAGCATATGGCGTCTTGGGTAGGTTCGAGATCCTGTTTGGTAGAGTAAACCTGATAGATTGCAGACAGAATGGTGCCATAGTGAACAATAGGGTGACCACCCTCTCGCTTGCTATTATCACTAGGGATAATCTTTGTAGCATCGCACTTCGTGCAGGGTTCGTTCCTGTTGGCATGCTTGTACTCCTGTTGGAACAGCCGATCGGTCGAGGGAGCAGGCCGGCTATACTTAGAGCTTAGAGCAGGGTTGCGCTTGACGGCCTCGTCAATTGTCGTAGAGACACAGGAACCTATTGAGAGGTCGCCTTTGCCCTGAATTCGATAGAGAGCGTCGCGCAATGCGGTCGGCACGTTGCCCAGTTTGCGCTTCAGCTTGCGCCCACGGCGATCGCAGTGACCGTGGTAGACGACCACGCCTCCGGGGGTGTCATTGCTAGGTGTACCAACCACCACGTCTCCAAGTCGGACGTCCTGAATGGGCTCGGAATTGAATGGCATTCCAGCCGCAACGCCGACCATGAGGAGAAGGCAGATGTTGGGGAACGTGTTGAGCAGGCCTGATATCACACCCGAGGGGTGATTAGTGCCATAATTGTGGCACTGTGCAATAGTAGCTGCTACCTTGTGTCGCCCTATTGTTCCCACTTTTAAGATTCTGGGTTCATCCACCGGGAAGGTGCGTGGGAAATCCCAGCTCTCTGTCATTATTCTGCCAACAGCTGTGAGGGATTCGCTGGAGTTGCAGATCCAACCCACAGTGTAATCCTCGTTGAAGTAAGGAGACCGCTTGTCGGGGTCCACACCGAAGAACTGGAATGCCATGGTGATCAATAAGGTTAAGGTGAGTTGATGAGGTCTGAAAGGTGTTCTGATGGATCTAACTTTGGTTGGAGAAGATGAGAAGGTAACGAGTTACAAGAGAAGAAGAAAGTACTTATAGACGATATAGAGGAGGTGAGAAGCCAGTTTCTAGTGGACTAAGGCTACTAAGTCTTTCACCATCCCATTCACAAACCAAGTACAATTTCCCTGTCTCTGACAGTGAGTGAAAGAGACCCTCGAGCACCCTGGCATTGTATCTAGACTTGGCGTTCTTTGACAGGTCTCACCACGCTCACTAGCTCCTTGTTCCCTTATCAATTCATGGTAGCCAAAGACAATAAAACGTAATATGGGGATCACTACTCACAAACTAGGGCAAGAACCAGCTATGCCTATCTGAAGTTTTAGTAGGGCCTAGCCAGCACTTACGGAACTTGATCGTGTTTTGAGGCTCTTTGTCACTTCCTAGCGGTTATAGAGAGGCGAAAGATGATGGACATGGTAACCATGACCTGTTGACGAGTGATATGTGCTCCGAAGGGACATACTGGTCGCCATGCAACCCTCTCCTGCGTTCTCGTACGCTTACGTTCTGCGTTTGCCCGCGGACCATTTACCATACCTTTTACTAAAGTACCTGCCGCTGTAATTGGCCATTGATATTCTGCTCTTCGAATGAGAACGTGGAAATTACCGGTTGAATCAATTATTATCACTGTCGTTGAACGTAGGGTGACTCCACGAAAGTGTGAAGTTGCCTGTCTTCCACTTCCAGCTACGATCTAGAAACGGAAGGAAGCATTCCAAGTGAGCACTTGGGGCAACACGCATGGCTTCGTTTCCTGATCTGATGCAAACTATGGTATGGTGTCAATGGTATGGTATACCACAGAGGCTGGCTTTTCCCGTACCTGCCGTGGTTCCCATAGTCCCCGTAGGCTTGTAATCGCAGCTTCCGTCTATATACATCCGAGCTTCATGATCTCCAGGGCTCATGGAAAGCTCGAGTCAGAATCTGGGTGTTTTCAACGACTTCCAGGAGACAATCTTCAAAATGGCATGGAGTGGCCTGCTCTTCGAACTGCAAGTCATCTGTTTCTCGGGTCTTGTGCACATTGATCTGGAGATTGAGAAAGTCCATCCGGGGACCGAGAGCGAATCACGGGCAGCGATGATATTGCACAAGAAACTGTGGAGCGAAACCGTCGCATTATGTCCGTTTGTCGTAAGTGCTAACTGCCCGATATCATGACAGTAACCCAACTGTTAACGCCGAGCGTTAGGATCATGGCGACTGAATTACCGGTGGACTCTAGTCAGGTGAATGTGTGTCGATACCCTGCTATACCTTGGTCCTGAAGACCTGGCTGTGCAGGCACTGGAACTTCTTTACGACCTCGAGAAAGAGAATACACCCTTGGACATGAGAGAGTTACTGGGATCTTTCTGCTGAGGATGAGGTGTATAATGATGTTCTGACTTTCCAATATGCCTGTTTTAAGACATGTACTTCTTTAGGTACCCCGCTTTTTATTAGCAAGCGCACTGGGGGTTGGCCTGGGATTGATGCGCCTGAAATTCCTGTCAGCTTCAGTTTATGGCGCTCTCCTTGCATACCCTTCATGAGGTAGAACTACCATTAAAACTGGGGACATTAGTCCAATCAACATACCGGGGATAGGTTACCGAATCACCTCTCAGAACTTATTTGCTCTCACCTTACATGCCTCGACACGAAGTCTTGCATTTAATGATTCCCAAATCAAGGATTCAGCGCAGCCTACCCCGAGAAGCATCCCCAAATGGACCTCACATTCCATCATCGTCGACAAGCAGCATTGATTGAGTCTGTATACAGGGGCATCCTGACACCTCAGGCATTAAAGAGCCCAAAAGAGCTAGCCTTGCAATTAGTCACGTGCATGACGATCGTCCAGCCAGAGGCGCCGAAAAGTTGCAACCATCAATCACGAAAGTCATCTCTTTCCGTCAAAAATGACCGCTTGATCATCAATTGGACCCTCATGCAATGCAGGAAGCGTGCTATACCTGTCGCCGACGACATGTCCAATGCGATCGGACCGGAACCCTGTGTCGGAAATGTGAAAAGGCGGGGCTGAAATGCCTCGACAAGCGGCCTATCCGATGGGTGCAGGGCGTCGCCATCAGAGGGGGTATGAGAGGTCGATCGCATCAAAACGACCTGGTCTCTGCGAGCCCTGTTTCAACTCTCGATTTCCGCTCGGAGGCATCGGGCAAGCTTCTAGAACGTCTCACGGAGAGCGCCTCTAGCGAGCTGGTCCCCACATTTCCGCCAGGAGGCATATCGGTCCCCTTGAAGGATGAGCCAAATAGCAAATTAGATCCGTCCGCTCAGTATTATCTCAACTATTGTACGCTCACTTTTTCCTTGCGGGGAATCGCATACCCTGACATACTGCAGACAATGACCGTATATGCCAGCTCTTCATCGTATACGATAGCGAGAACAATCCGTTTCGCAGTCTTATTCCGCTGGCCCTGAGCGACTCGGTCCTTCTTGATGCCGTTCTAGCTCTGGCTGCTCGCCACAGGGCAAACTTTGAGCAACCGTTCTCAACGAGTGGCACCATTGTTTCGGCGGTTTCACCAGACGCTAACCGAGAGGCTCTTCGCTTCAAGCACCGTGCCATCCAGGGCTTGTCGAAATCTATCGGCGCTGGAAGCTCATACCGCGATACTACAGTAGCCAGCGTATTCCTCCTAGTATTTCTTGACCTGCTAGAGTCCGGCTGTGATCGCTGGAACTATCACCTGGAAGGGGCGAAAACTTTGATGGCTCTGACGCCGCACCACGACCCTGGCCGCACTGTCGAGCGGATACGAAGATTTATCATCAAGCAAATCCATCTGTAATGACATCTCCTACTTGGACTTTTTCTCGCGATCACTGACCTTGGTTCCAGGATTGAGGCGCTTGGCGCAACCTTTGTTCGACCAGATCTCCTGTCGAAATCATCCTCTGTCGAAGAGTCCTCCAATCTACTGGAAGATGTCGTCGAGGAGTCATTCCTCGGATGCCCGGAGTTCATCCTAACTGCAGTTCAATATTTCTCCCTGCAACGTGACCTAATCGCCAGTAATGATAGTGCTAGTCAGTCTTCGGTTCAAGACATCGCTTCTGTCCTCGATGCCATCAGAGATTTCGACTGCCGCACCTGGGCTTCCGCACTGCCACAAGAATCTGTTGCTCATGACGTTGATGATTTGACAAGGTTGGCCAGAGCGTATCAACTTGGTGGCATACTCTACGGTCAACGAGTCGTTGACGCCGCCGAGGAAGGCAAGACTAATCAAGAAACTGCGACATCTGAACTCATCAATGTCATCAACTCGTTACAGGACACCAACCTTCTTAAGTGCACACTCTGGCCGATCACTGTCGCAGGCCTAGAATGCCAAGCACAGCCCCAACGAGAGTTGCTTATACAAGCTCTAGAGAAGTTTTGGCAGGACACCAAGTGTTTGAACGTCACGAACGCCGCCAACATCCTGCAAGACTACTGGAGGAAAGTCGATGGCAATCCCAACGTGGCGAACGATTGGATCTTCGAGATTGGCCGGTCGAGTCATGACTGGCTGCTGATATAGCAAGGCGCCCCACTCCCCTGAGCTTCCTAAAACGGCTTACGGGAAACGACGTCAGCGTCCAGAATCCGGGTCTTCCCCACCGCAGCCTTTGCTCGAAGCCCCAAGGTTCTGATATCGCCGCGTGGTCCGAAGCCAAGCCTGGAGCCAGTCTTGGGACCCTTCGCTCAACTACTCGAAATAGAAGGTCTGGGGAGAATGCCGTTTTCATTACGAAACCTAAACTCGACTTCACGCCATTCCGGACTATATAAACCGGCGAGGCTCCCGGTCTGCGAACAACGCATTAACGCTTACTATGGATCGTTACGTGCACTCACCGGCGCCGACATATATTAGACGATGACGGTTTGTCAAAAATCCGAGCACAGCTCGACACCGCAGGAGAATGGCGGAGGTTTCGACGAAATCTCGCTGGAGAGGCTTGGGCGTGAGCGACCGCCATCATTCTCGGGGGCATGGTCGGAAGTCGTTTTTTGCTTCTCCATTATCATGTCGCAAATTCTTGCGGTATGATCTGCTCAAATTAGTATGGTCGGACAATGCTGATTTCACTTAGGAATACTACATATCCGGCTCCAATGTCCTCCTCCCGACATTGATTAAAGAACTTGACTTTCCTGTTGCATCTGCGATCTGGCCCTCTACATCGTTATCTCTAGCTGTGACATCAACCCTACTCATCTTTGGCCGACTGACTGACATGTTCGGCGGCTATGCGATCTACATCGCAGGGGCTGGATGGCTCACGATATCTTCCATTCTATGCGGCGTCTCGCAATCATGGCTCATGTTAGTCATTTGTCGAGCGCTTCAAGGCCTCGGTCTCGCCGCATTTCTCCCCTCCGGTGTGATGATCTTGGGCAAAACGTATCGACCGGGTCCGCGAAAGAACTTCGTTTTCAGTCTTTACGGCGCCTGTGCCGCTCTCGGCTTCTTTGTCGGTATTTTCTTCTCCGGTCTTTGTAGCCAGTACCTCACCTGGCGGTGGTATTTCTTCATCGGCGCCATACTCTCCGCCTTAACGACGTTGTCTTCAATCTTCTACATTCCGCGGGACCTGAAGGAGACGAGAGGGAATGGCGCTACCATGGACTGGGCTGGGTGTGCATTGTCGGTCGCAGGATCTGTTCTATTTGTCTTCGCGATCGCGCACAGCTCCTATGCTCCGCAGCAATGGCGAACACCATATGTCCCCGTCTGCTTCGTGCTCGGCTTTCTATTCCTAGCCGCTTTTACCTACGTCGAAGGATGGGTTGTCAAGAATCCTCTTCTTCCTGGTGATATTTTCGCCGTCGAGTATATGAAGCCGCTAGCCATCGCCTTGCTCTTTCTCTACGGAAGTCTTGGCGTATTCCTTCTCTACGCCGTCCTATAGTACGCCTCCTATCTACTTGAAATTATTTCTCGCTAACTGTTGCACAGCATGTCAGAATACATGGGGGCAACTCCCTTCCAAATGGTCGCGTGGACCGTCCCAATGGCTGTCGGCGGTCTGATCCTCTCCTGCGTCGGCGGCTTGATTTTCCACCGCATCTCCGGCACAATCCTCCTCATGATCTCGTGTCTGGGGTACCTCGGTTCAGGCCTCTTCTTTGCCGTCGTCCCCCTGGGCGGCAACTACTGGGCTTTCGTCTTCCCCGCCATGATCTGCGGCACGATCGGAATTGACATCTCCTTCAACCTAGCCAACATCTTCATCACGACGAACATCGCCAAGGCGAAGCAGGGAATTGCGGGGGCCCTGATTAATTGTACGCTGCATATGGGTATCGCGGTCATGCTGGGTTTCGCGGACATCGTGCACACTGAGACGGATCACCTGGGCGCGAGGAAGAGCTATAAAGCTGTATTCTGGTTTGAGGTTGGGCTTGCGGCTTGTGGGTTGGTGCTTGTTGCGCTCTTTGTTAGGATTAAGGAGGCGAAGAGTGAGTTGACGATTGAGGAGAGGGAGGCGCTTGCTGCTGAGTCACGGGGGGAGACTTCAGTTCCAGGTGGTGTTTGACGGGTAGGTAGAGATTTGATCATGTTCAGGGTTCAAACGCTCATCCCCGCGAAATATCGATGCGTTACTCTCCACGGTTATCCGGATAGAACGATACCCACGTCTATACATAGTCTTATTATTGCTGTTAAAGCCAATCTACCTGTCCATTTGCAACGCTGTCATCAATGACATTTCTTTGCATCTGTCTTAGCTATCATACCTATCACTGCCTAAGTCTACAGTAACACCACGCCTACAGCAGAGATTGGTTATATTGACTTTGATTTAGTTAAGCTGTATTTGACTGATTTGACGTTGAAAATTGAGCTGAAATTAAACCTGAACCGGAAAATTGTAGTTAAAGATAAAAACGCTGTACACCATATGCTAGCCGCGTGACTTTAATGTCAACTGCAGCCCAAACCCAACCACCATATCACAGACAATTTATGTGATAAATTGATGTTAATGCCGCTGCGTATCATGCCAGATCATGTCATATCATGTCATCGTGTACACCGTAAAACCCCTGAAATGAAATCCAAACGGCCATCCCAAACAAACAAAACCAAAAACCCCTTGTACCACGGCAGTTAGTTCACATCCTCAAACTCAACCTCATCCTCATCCTCAGAACCAGCACCATCATCATTCTCCCTATCCTCCACATCCTGCACATCCCCATCACTACCCACAAACATCCCCAGCATAAGCCGACAGAGCCCCCTTAGTTCCGGCAAATCTAAATTCTCCGGCTCCGCCGTATCCCACAGATTAAACAGCTCCTCACGCGCCTGCGGCCTAGTCCCAAGAATCTCAATGTCGATTTCACCGGTGTACATCCACCCCATCAGCAGACGCATGATGTTATCGTCTACATTCTCCGGCGTCACCAGCGGCGCACCCGCGATCTGACTCGTGGCCTCGAAGTATCGGCTGTGGAAGACGAGGACGTCCCAGTGTACGGGGTACGAGCGGACACCCTCTGCATTTGGGGGGCCGGTGAGGATCTCGGAGAAGCGGGGTGTGTGCTCGTCGAGGGTTAAGGAGATTGCGCAGTGTAGGAGGTGAGGGAGGCGCGGCTCGATCAGGAGTGAGAGGCGTTGTTTGCGGGTGAAGGTTTTGAAGTAGGTTTGTTTCGCGAGGGAGGTCAGGACGGCCACTGCGTCTGTGCCGGTTGTGGCTTGGTGGGCGAGAACGCGGATGGGTTCGAAGAGAAGGCGCCGGACCGTGTTGTAGTTCTTTTGCGAGGCGTGCTCGAAGGAATGTGCTACCAGGCACGCGCGGTGTAGGGCGAGCTGCGCGGTGATTTGGGCATCCTCTGCGAGGGCGCGGAAGGAGTTGGGCTTGTCTGGGCTGTTTGTGCAGAGGTTGTGTATGGTTATCTCGGCTCCATCGCGGGTGTGCATGAGGCGGGGCACGTGCATGCCGACGATCTCGTGGTTTGCGTTGGTTGTTGCGGTATATATTGGCATTTCAAGGAAGTTGACGCCGTCGTTTGTCTCGAGGGAGAGGATGAACTGGATGAAGATGGCGTCGTTAAGCTGCGCTGCGGCGAGCAGGGCGGCGTTGAGGATGATATTCGCGTGGCCTTTGCTGCGCATCATGCTTGCTTCTGTGATCAGGGTGCGCGCGTACCGGAATTGCTTGGAGAGGATTGCAGTTGAGATGATTGCAGTTAGGTCTTCCAGCCCTCGGGTCTCGGTGGGGGATGTCACGGCTCCTGGGGCGGTTATGTTGTATGAGAGCAGGCTGGAGGGCTTGAAGATGTTGCTCCTGTGCTTGCTATTAGGGCCTCGTAGGGTTAGGCGTCTGAAGGAAGTGTGGACTTGCAGTGGTCTAGGGATGGGGATGCCGGCCTCATCTGTGTCTTCCTCGGTGTCGCTGCCCTCGTTCTCGAGCCAGTGGCTGTTCAGGCTTGCTTCGCCGTCGCCGGGCTCCTCGCCATCCTCGTTGATGGTGTCTTCGTAGAGGGAGAAGTCATTGGCTCGCTTGTTGTCACGTTGATTTGGGTTTCCGTGTTTCTTCATGGACTTCTTGATGCTTTGCTGCATAGTTGTTATGTAACCTGCCTCCCTGGCTTTCTGAATGCGGTCCGCCACGGTTTTGTGAATGCGGTCTCTGTAAAACCGTTTGAGATTGAGATCGTCTGACATGGCGGAACAATTCGGTGGTCACTTTCTTGGATATGTGAGCACTTGATAACTGTGTGGAGTAGATAGTGATATAAATAGAGAAGAGAAGGTGGTCATGGAAAGAAGAGAGTTACTTCTCAGCTCCAAGAGCAGAGAGATATTTATACGTTCATCATTGCCGCCTTGGGACGGTGGGAAATGCTCGGCCGCTGGTATTTTCATTCACTTGAGCATGAGGCTTGTGTTGTTTCTGCTCCAGAACTCCTGATGTGTTTACATCATGGAGTAAAAAAATGCAGTGTTTGCACATGGGTACCCTGACTCAAAGGGGCCTATACACCCCCAGCTCTGAAAGAGGCCCCACCCACAAGTAAGGGGTGAGGCTAGTGCATCTCTCAGTGAATGGGGAGTGAAAGGGCAAGATTAGGAGCCAATAAGAGTGCGTTGTAATTAAGATTTACAAATTTATCGGAGATATCCAGGCACCTGTACTTGGTTGGTGTTGG
Organism: Aspergillus multicolor; assembly: GCF_047715735.1. Classification (NCBI taxonomy): domain Eukaryota; kingdom Fungi; phylum Ascomycota; class Eurotiomycetes; order Eurotiales; family Aspergillaceae; genus Aspergillus; species Aspergillus multicolor. The sequence continues at coordinate 551,709 of NW_027395956.1, forward strand.
GGAGAAAATGGCTGCCTAGTGGGGTTTGTCATTGAGATTGCCAGTGGATGCCTAACCTCCATGTCCAATAAGAGACATCTTCAGCAACTTTGGACGCGACCAGTAGTATCGTCTCGCCTACCCTGGAGACGCCTGCGCAGGAAAACTTGGCGCCTCCGCTCCGCTGGCGGCCTGGGGTATCATCACGACCCCGGGAGCAAAGGGATCGAGCCGCGACAGCCTTGGTGACTACCACGTATTCAGAATCAGGTAGGAGATCCGCGTACCTCTCTAGTTGTCCCCGGGAAACATGCCCTTGATACGGCTTCTATGTTCTTTTTTGGTCTGAGCCTCACTCTGTTCAACCCAAACCTACCTATTGATGCATGGTGTGCAAATGCCAAGATATATATTTCACAGCTGCCGCGAAGCTTACTACGTTGTACTCACAACCAACATTATTCTCCTTAACTTATCAAAGCGGAATAAACTTTGAAAGATGCTCATCTATATCAATTACGCTAATAACAACCATGAACAGAAGAACGCAGATACCAGCAATAATGAGAAAAGTCTACCTACCTAATAGGTCGACTGGCCGCCGATCCAGTGGAGCGCAGAGGAATTTAGGGCTCCCGGCTCGCCACTCTATCGGGGAACTCGCTCGTATTCGTGACTCTAAGCAGTCTGATTTGTTAACAGGCAAAGAGGCCCACAGTTTGATACTGGTTCCTGGATAAGACTATGCTATAAATACCTATGTGAGCGGCGTGGGTCGTTTCCTCTAGGTATATATGCTGCTGGTTTTCTAGAGATTTCCGATGCCGAAGATCCAACCCTTCGACACTCTCTTCGTTTCTTGATACCATAGTAGTAGTCACCGACCAGTGCATTTGAGACCTTCAAGGAGATAACAACGCCCACAGCCCAGAGTCCCAGGTCTCGACGATATTCCACAATGCCACTAACAATCCACATCGACGCCAAAAAACCATGCTACTTCGGCAGCGAAACCATCCGCGGGCGGATTATCTTCGAAGCAACAACTCTAACACGTCTTCACGACATCCGGGTAACATTTACCGGTCGTTCAAAAGCGAAAATCCAGAAAGTCAAGGGCGCGGGCGCCCCAGCGGGGAATTACCGCAGTCGATGCGTTCTGTTCGAGAAGGAGAAGATTCTGTTTCTGAAGAACGGTGAGGCACTCGTGCCAGGAAAGTACGATTGGCCTTTTGAGTTTGTGTTTCCGACAGTCGTGGAATCATCGATGAAATGGCCGGTGAAGAGTCCGTATCGGAGTGATGAGAGTTATCCGCTACCGCCGACGTTTGCTATACAGGCGGACGATGAAGAAAGAAGGATTTCTTGTGCTATTGATTACAAGATCGGGGCGAAGGTTACAAGTCCGCAGCGAGGCCTCTTTCCGAGCAAGACGCCGCTCTTCTCGGAGGAGGTACGGCTGAATTTCATGCCTGACTTTGCGGTATCGGATGATCGCGAGCAAGGTCAAGCTGCTGAACTATATCGGCAGCAAAAGGAGCAACTGTTCAATATTCGCAGCATATTGCTGTTACCGGACAATAGAGGACGAAGATTAAGCATTGGTGAAAAGATCCAGAGTTGGTTTGCGCCAGGCCAACTGCCCAAATTCAGTTTTACCGCATCTTTATCATACTCAACTCGAGTGGTTCAGTCTACGCCTCTACAATGTTCCCTGGAAATAACGCCGCATATGGAAGCTTCGTCGGTCACGTCAGGTCCGGAGATATTTATCAAGTCGATATCAATGATAGCAATCAGTCAGACGGCAGCACGAGCCGCGCCATCAATAAAGGGCGCTATATCGGCAGAGTTGGATGACAAGATTGAGATATTATCGCGAACGTCACTGCATATACCGGTCGCTGCAAGCGTCGATATAGGCGAAGTTTGCGGGCCCCTGGTGCTGCGACATACGGATGTCTCATTCCGGACGTTTAATATTTGCAGAACTTACCGACTCTGCACGTCTATTGTATTTGAGTGCGCAGGGAAGACAAATGAATTCAGACTTGTGGATCTACCGTTTGAGGTCGTTGCGAAAGTTGAAGGGCCAGAGAAGAAGGAGTTGGCATATCAGTTTCCTGAGCCCGTTGAAGATGCGCCGCCCGCGTATGCGTCTTCGTCTGCTGGCTCTGTGCGTTCGATGTAGGAGGTCTGAAGAAGGCTGCAGATTTCAGCGAGCGTTTCGGTCCAATAGTTCAGCGCTACATCTCCATCAGCGCCCAAAGGAAATATTGGTCGATGACCGGTCAACTGAAGGGAAAAAATAATTGGCTTCTGGAAGCCTATGGTACCCTTGGACGCTGCCCGCATTAATTGAACCGCAACAGGAGATATGGGAATACTGATAATTCATATTGCCAAGAGGCAACAGATCTTCAATAATTGAAAAAAAGAAGCTGGCCAGCATGATCCAAATTGAATATCGTGATAAACTTCTGCGTATGTGAAGACAACGATACTGGGCCCCAAATGCACCGGCCATTCCCCCAAACGTCTGAGCTCTACAGGACATGTGCCACCTTTAGCAAATATTGCAAGCCCCGCTAACTAATTGCGCCTTCCCGGAACACTGCTGGATTGCATTGTCAGCCATGCCAATATAAGCTCATGCATTCTTTTGGGGATCATTGAAATGAATCATGCTCATCAATGTTTCCCCTGACCCAACAGAGACTACCGTGAAGTAGAGACGTGCTGCAATTGTAGGGGGACATAATGATGGTACCCATGGTACTGGTAGAGCACCACGGGCATTCGCACGAACGGCAAGTGTGCATAAGGTCTTAGACAGGAGACCGCTCACTTGTAAAGCTCTGGCTTCTGCAACTATTCAACCGCGTGTAGGAAACCATATTCTTACCTCTAACCGAGAGTGTCGAGAATGCCCGCAAGCAAACATAAAGGTGGGCAGATGGTGCTCACTAACCAGTTCAATCTACGGACCCCTGGGGTCCTTACATATGCAACCTCAGAAGCCGCTCTCATCCACCATTTCCGATTCGCGCTGCATATTGACTGCCGGCAACTTTCGCCCTTGCGCGTGATAACCCTTGCCGTTAAACGCGGTTGTCCATCCGAGGACCGCCAGCCGCGGAGCCGTTGCCGACCGAGACACCTTTGAATCCTCCGGAAGAGCCCCTAAGCGAACATGTATCTTTGCATTACATCTTAGATAGAGGGTTACCCGGCGGATATATTTATGTCGACTATTATGCCTCCTGAATGCTGGAATTATGCAGCTATGTGGCACCCCGCGGGGTAGGTTCATGGTACATGCATGTGGCTGAAGGACATTGTCATGTAGAAAAGTGCATATAAAGACATCCTGAATACACATTGTTGCGGGATAGAGATACATTGTTCCTGGTGCAGTCTATCAACTCTACCCTATAACTATCAACTTCCTACACAACCACCCGTCCATACAATGTCCCTCTCACCATCCACCTCACCCCCAAAACCCATCGAAATCGACCTCGAAAAACAACACAGAACTCAGCATGACGAAACTCGTCTAGAACTCCCCCTCATCCTCAAAGAGTCCATAACCGGCCTCGGCGGCTTCGGCGCCCTCCTCCTGCAAATCGCGCACCCGGGCGTCGCCCGCGGCGTCAACAACCACAGCGAGTTCGCGACGCGGCAGCTTGACCGCGCCGAGAAGACGGCCATCTATGTATACATGATGGTTTACGGAAATGATGAAGAAAAAGCCCTGATCCGCGAGTGGGTGGACAAGATGCACTCGCGGGTTAAGGGCGGAGAGGGGGATACAAAATACCACGCGCAAGACCCTGAGTTGCAGCTTTGGGTTGCGGCGACGCTGTACGTTGGTTGGGTGAAGGCGTATGAGATGGCGTTTGGCGAGATACAGGGGGACAAGGCGGAACGGGTGTATCAGGAGTTTGCGGTTTTTGGGACGAGCTTGCAAGTGTCGAGGGAAATGTGGCCGAAAGACCGGAAAGCGTTTTGGGGGTACTATGACCATGTTGTGCAGAATGAGTTGAAGCTTGTTGAGGAGGGCGACCAGGTGTATGCTCATATCATGCGGCCGAATTTGCCGTGGGCGTTTCGGCCGTTTATCCCGCTTACGATGTATGTGATGCGGGTTTTGTCGGTGGACTATCTGCCACCGGAGGTGAGACTGGCGTATGGGCTCAAGGCGCTGAATGGGTTCGATCGGGTGATGAAGAAGATGTTTGTCCTGCAGTATCGGCTTATGCCGGGGTTTGTGAGATCGCTGCCGAAGACTTACTATATGAAGAGGGGGAGGGTGATGGTGAAGAAGCTAAAGGAGAGGGGGTTTACGGGGGAGATGAGGATGAGGAAGGACTGAGCAAGGCATTCTGTATTGATATGTGCTCTAGTCTGCCAGTTGCTGTTCAGTGCTTCCATCGGCGATTATAAGTGAACCATACCATAATGGTAGTTATCAGGTTGTTATGTTGGGATAGTGCAGCCAAAATGTTGTTTACTATTGAACCTCTTGAAGGAGCATTCAGTGCCAAAACCTCAGTTGAGTCCTCTATGTATCGGCGCCGAGAGAATGCTATTGACTTCGTCAAGGTATCATCATTGTGCCGGGGCGCTTGGTAAATTAGCACCAGTAGGATCACAACAGTATCATGGCAGCAGGTAACAAGTTTGGCTTTGTCATTGAGGCCCTTTGTATCACTCATCCAGCATCGGCCAGAGAGGCGCCATCCATAGTTATCCTGAGGACCATGAGGCCCAATCTATGTCGGCGGTAAACCGTCTATTTGAATTCCGCGTCATGCCTAGATAACGCGAATATCGTCAGACTGTAAAGCACAGGGCTGATTGGAAGGTTGCTAGAGTTAGTCGTTCCGTACGATAATTGCAATATCTACCAGTATCAATGCGTTAAACCGGATTGCACATGATATGAAGAGGTAAGAATGGCCCGTTTCCGGCGTAATAGCACCACCTGCAACTCTTTGGCTTCTGTACATGCATAAATTACACGAACAAAATATAAGTCTATCCAGAGGATTTCCAGCGGCGTAGACATTATACAAGCCGTAAATCTAACCCTAACCCTGGCTTAACCTCATCCGATTCTTCTGGTCTTCTAAGGTTTGTGCTCGAATAAGGTGTGGCACTGACTACCATAGTATTGGGCCTCGCGTGTCAATTTCCAGCTCGAGGTCAGGTAGTCGAAGACATCTCTGGTGGTGCTGACATCAGTGATTTTGTATCGCATCGTTGTGTCATCCAAACTCCTCACTAGTCCAGCAAAAACATCTTCCTCTGCATCTGCTCCGAGACCATCTATGCCAAACACACTTCATTAGCCCCTACCCCTACCATAGGATCAAGATCTAACCAAAAGCAAGGCGAACATACCATATGATAATCCAAATGACTAACCCCCTTCACATACTCCACAGAATGATTCTCCGGGTACCCACCGGGCAACTCCTTCAGCGCATCCATAAAGTTCTGCCCACGCTCAAGGTGCGTAGCCCCCTGCAACTGCGCCTCGCAGTGCGTATCCCCCTTCCCGTGGTCCTCGAGCCCAAAGCCATAGAACACGTGCCGGAACGCGTACCGCTCCTGCACGAACCCGCGGTTCTCGAGCACCTCGTCGCGCACGTACTTGGGGATCCGCGTCGGCTTTCCGGACCCGATGCCGTAGTGCCAGGCGTCGTAGATTGAGGGGTCCGAGCAGCTGGGTTGCGTACTTGGGGACACTGGCCGGGATTCGATGGGCCAGGCGAAGGAGCCGGGGTTCATGATGCCGTAGGTTATGAGGTTGTCGTTGGGTTGGGAAGGGCGGAGCATTGCGTCTGGTTGATCCATTAGCAATAGGTTCTGCGGACGCTGAGGGTGCGAGGTATGGGTGCTTCTTACATCGTTGAACAGTCTGGGCACCGAGAGCTGTGAAGGGCGTTAGTATTCGCTCCAATCTGGAGGCAGTGATAATGATTAAAAGAGGTGTGCCATACAATGACTCGCAAAAACAATCGTCTCCAGCGCCGGATAAATATCCTTATCCCAGAACATCGCGATCAACTTATCCAGGCTGTATAGCCGTATATCAGCACGGACTCCCAGCTAAGTCAGTCCGGGTAAAGGGTCTACGGACGCTTCAAAACTCGAAATCCGCACATCTCCAGGCCCAACAGCAGGTGCACCGCGCTGGTACGTGTTCTTGTGGTAGTAGATATCATCGGGCTGCGCGGCGCCCATGGCAACGTCTTCCTTGTTCAGCCACTGTGGCGCGGCGACGAGAATCTTGGACATGTCGGCATTTACGCTCTCGCGGCCGGCGGCGCAGATGAGGGCGTTGCGGATGTCTAAACTATGAGTTAGTATAGATATCTGGGCGGTTGGACAGGTCTTAGGAAGCTCTACTGTTGGCGTATTTCCAGCCGCTGGAGGATATGGTGTTAGCAAGGAACTGAGGAGAGGTGGTAGGAGGGGAGGACGTACTTCCTCCATATCCCAGCCGTAGTGAGCACGACGCGCTTGATTTGCGTGAGGTCTTTGGTGTTTTCGACATAGTATGGCTAACGCAATCGTCAGCACTGCTGGTCTCTGGCCTGGCAAAGGTATAACTAATAGATCGTTCACGTACCAGAGTGGCATTCGTATCCTCGTCAACAACAAGCCTATTCAGATCGAAGCCCGCAACAGTCGGTCTAGTGAACTTCGTTAGCTGCAGTCTCTTCTCACTCGTCAATCCCGTGCGACGCCTACATCTCCGTCCACCCATTGATATGATCTCCGCCCGGCGTGGCCGTGCTGATCATGATAGTCGGGCAGTCCGCTGGTTGTGTCTCGCCGACTGCATCGGGCTGTCCACTGAGGCGGATGGTCTGGACATTGTCGACGGCCCCGAATGGAGGCGGGTCGCCTTTCTGGTGGTTTGCTTGCAGGTATTCTGGTGGAACGGTTGCTTTGACCATGCTAGCTAGCGAGAGCGCTAGTGTGAGGAGTTGGAAGCGCATGCTAGCTGTCTTGAGTTTGTTGATGTGTGCGTGGGCGCAGGAAAGGGTGTGATTGTGATCCCGGTCCCAGGTGCGGGATCTGGAGGGTCAAATAAGCCCTTTTGCTAAGATCTGGAGCCACGGGTACCTGAGTGAAGTGCAAAGTGGGAGGTGGGAGACGGATTGTGAATTCAGCCAGGCTCAGGTGCAGCGGTTTGCCAGCTGCAACCAGTAAAAATAGTATTCAAGCAAGGGTGTCAAGTATTGGGGCGATATGGTCATGACATGCAGGCGTGCAGCCAATAATGCAAGTGATGTTTGCTCTGCGTCGCACATTCACCTGCAGGAGATCACCTTGGCAGGAGGAGGGGTTTTCAAGACGGAATCTCCCAAGATTTTCCTCGCGTAGGGCTGTCTTCCTTCGCCTGTCGATCCGAACCCCCTTTGCATTGCCGCCTGATCCAGATCTTGTTTGCACTGACGATCGTGCATAGACTGTGGGTCGGGCCCAATACACCACCAATCATGCATCCAAATGATAAGAAACTATTGAATGCTTGACCGGGGCTAATAGATAAGGGTGGGGAGAGGGTGCCGAATTATCCATGCCATGGTCCATGGATGACGTCCCTCCAAGCAAACAGCCCATAAAGTCGAAAGGAATACAGCTTGGAAGCAAGCAGCGCTTAAATCCACCTCGGATAATCCTCCTCCTCAACCCTGAACTCACCAAGTGTTTTCCCTTGCGCATCCTCGAATCGAAAGAGGCGGAGGTGCGCATCGATCCGACGGCCCGTGGAATACTGGCTGTACAGCCTGTTTCCCCTCATGTCGACAGTGCGAGAGAGCGAGTCGAGGACTTCAAGCTTCCAGTGCATCTTTATCCCAAGTTCCTGCGCGAGCATGTTATAGCGCACGATAATTCCCCAGCAGGAGGCCAGGTACGTGGTGAGTTCATCGCGATTGTCGGGGTGGAAGGGGTCATGTGGGACGGGGAGGCATCGCTGCGGAGTATCGTAGTCGGCCATTGCCATTATAGGCTGGATCAGTTCGGGCGGCAGGCCCTTTTTATATAGAATCTCAGAGACCTGCTGGATATCGTGTGCCGAGGGGAGATGCGGCACTGGCGTGGTCGAGTTCAAAAAGACATCATACGGCACTTGGCCAACGGGGAACTTGCCCCTGGCCGCGCGCACACGCTGACTTTTCTCCTTCTCCAGCTTCTTCTTCTCTGCCTTCTGCTCGTCGCCGAACGCTACCAGTCCAGGCGACCGCAGCTTCTCCATCTTCTCCTCTTCCTGTCTCTGTCTCTGTCTCTCCTTCTCAGCAACAAGCCTAAGCGCAGGCCACTCCCTAGCTAGCGCGCCATCAAACTCGAAATAAGCATTCCGGGGATGCCTCTCCGGGATCCCAAAGAAGTCGAGATGCGGATACGTTGGCACAATAGACTCGCCGGGCCACGTGCATCTCTGAACCAAGCGCTGATAGAGCGCCGTGTTGCGGTACTCGTCTTCCATGAGCGTTCCCCAGGATCCACCCATCTCTCCATTTTCTTTCATGCACTCGGAGTCCCAGAGCTCTGGGAAGCACGCGATGATGTTGAGGGTTAGAAACGCGTCCAACGCGCTTCTGTACAGCGCTTCCCAGCCTAGCTTCTCGGGTTTACAGTGGCACTCCGTCACGCCAACCCAGGATGCATAGTCGTTTTGCGGATGAGAAGCGGTACGCAAAAGAGGCTCCATCTTGCCGTGGATAATCAGTGTCTTGGCGACCTCGATGTTCACGAAGGCGTTTTGGTTTACCTCGTAGAAGCGGTGGCAGTCGTTTCCGCGGTAGCGGCGGATGAAGGCGGATACTTTGCATTCGGCTACGGGGAGAGGGCACGAGCAGGTTGATATTGGACTCGGGCTTATGTATGCAGATGTTTCGCTGTCGGGGGGTGTGTCGCGGGCTTCGGGGGTATGCGGACACAGCGCGTTCGCCCCATTCCATTGCACGGACGGGTCGTCGTGGACGAGCCAGTTCTCGGACATGGCCTTGCGCCATCTGTAGACTGTGCCGTTGATCTTTTTGGCGGTGGCGTCGTCGATCAGGGTATCGTTGGGGTTTGGGGTATCGTATGTGGCTGGGAATTTAGCGCGTTCTGTTACGGTATCCTCGTGCAGGTAGCGGACGAAAGTCTCAGCGAACTGTTCGATGTCCCTTGCGTGTGTTTGAGTGTAGCGCCAGACGAAATCAGCGGGTTGTTGTTGGTAAGGGTGGTAGCGGAGATTGGCTGCAAGCACTTGCCAGGGGATATTGTCGGCTTGGTGCGCCATGGTGCGTCATGCCCTATTGAAGAGATTATTGAGAAGTCTCTGCGGGTCGAAACTCTGGCTTTAAATAGGAAACGACGACTTTTAGAGGACTCCGTTGGCGGCTGGTTCTGAATGGCGCGCCAACACAGCCCAGAGGACCGTGCATAGCCCTGAGTCATTGGCGCTATGCCCGCAAGCCTCAGTGACTCAACCAGCTCTGATAAGCCCGTTACAACATATGATCCTTGCAGCCAACAGCCGCCATATGTCGTATAATCCACCAATGGAAGGTGCCATGAGCGGCTCTATTGAGCCAAGTTACCAGCGGTCGGCATCCACACACATTGCCCTACCAATCACGGTGTATACACGCTACATGCGTCGTCTGCCCCTTACTATCCAGGAAAAGATACTCTTCGCGCTTGGGGTCCCTGCAATACCTGGTTCGATAGAGGTCCCAGCGAGGTGGCGTGCCGACATATCGCCAAAGGGCATGGAATATGAGGCCTTTCCAGTCGATGTTCACCCCTACTTCTTGTGCGAATAGGTTGTACCGCACGAGGAGAGACCAACATAGTTCCATGTACCTGTTTAGTTGGTCGCGGTTCTGGGCATGAAACGGGTCGTGAGCGATGAGTAATCTTCGCCGTGGTGTGTCGTAGTTCGCCATTTTCAGGATGGGCATCACCAGCTCTGTAGGCAAACGCTTGGAATACAACATCCTAGAGACGCGCGCAATGTCATCCGCCGACGAGAGACGTGGAACCGTCTCCTCAAAATTCAAAAACCGAGTAAAGGGCAAATGCCCGTACGGGAAGTCGCGTGCCTCGACAAAGCCGCGCTTGTCTATCTCGCGATATGGATTGTCGGAACAGTCAACAAATTTCCTGAACACGGGATACTTGAGCGCAACCTCCTCCTGGAACCAACAGCATTCCGAAAAGTGGCCGTCGGGGATCCCAAAGAAGTCCAGGTGCGGGAGGACCGTCGCCGGCGTGCTTTCGTCCCTCGCGACCAGTCCCAGCATGCGCTGATACATGGCTGTATTACGGTAATCATTCTCTCTCAGCCCGCCAGGAGTGGCGTTCTTCTTCTGTTTCCGGGGACCACAATCCCAGACTTCCGGCATGCAGTTGATGATATTGAGCACGAGATACGCGTCCAGTGCAAGGTCGTAGGCCATATCCCAACCGAGCGTGGCGGCAACGCAACTGCACTGGCCCTCTGAGTGCCAATACCTGTACCGAAGATTTATCTTGGGGTCAGCGCAAGCGCGCAAGATCGAGTCGAGCTCGCCGTGCAGAAGCAGGGTCTTGACAACCTCGATGTGCAGGAATGCACCCCTGTTGGCTTGGAAGAAGTCGTAGCAGCCGCAGTGGTTTCGCTTGCGCATGAATGCAGCTCCTCTCCGTTCCTTGAATGGCAGTGGGCACGAGCAGCTGAAGCTGTACCCGTCGTCTTCTTCTTCGTCTTGCTCTTCGTCACACTTTAAACCTATTGGTTGCTGGGGCTCGCTGATATTGCTGGTGTGGGTGCAAGTAGCCTGATTGCTTGACCAATAAACGTCTCCTGGTATTCTGAGTCCTTTATCCAGCATTGGGGATGTGCGCCATTTGTGTACACTCCGGCTGATCCTTTTGGCTGCTTCATCGTTGATGAGAATATCTTCTGCTTCTGGTGGCATGTATTTCGCTGGGTACTTCGCACGCTCGGCTTTGGTCTGCTCCTCGAGTGCCTGCACGAATGACTCGGCGAACGTGTCAATATCTTTTCCCTGGCTCGGCTTGAAGCAAAAGACGATGTCGCAGGGCCTAGGCATGTTACCCGCTTGGTAGCGCATGTTGGCAGCCAAAATATCCCAACGGATTCCTTCCACTTGATGCGCCATATTTACCGATGGGATCAGAACCGTTGATTTAGGGGTTTTTACAAGAACAAGAGATCCCATTAAGACGCCAATGAAGGCTTTTAGTGACTTATACTTTTGCGCTAGTCCTGATTGGCTCGCCGACAGAGAAGTCACGTGTCTTTATGATGCTGGTCTTGGCAGCACTGCGTGAGTCACGATTCTCCAAGCAGCCCAGAGGCCTTTAATTGATCTGAGAGAGTTCTCATGGGCAGATGGTTGCAATAACGTCAAAGGTTGCTTGATCAAGAGTTATGTCGTAATGCCGTTGGTGAAGGATCTTTCTGCTTAGCCGAAGTCAGATATATATTTTTCTCTCCCATTCTAGCCCGTATGGTCCCTGGTCGTAGATCAGCCACAGCTCAGTGAGTGTATGAGACTATCGGTAGAGTGTCCTTGCATCGAGACCAGATCAATCTTATCGGATTGAAGTTCTAGGAGATGTCTATAGCTAGCTACTTACACATTACACATTACACACCCACCCTAGCCGTTGCCCTCTACTTCCCATCCAAACCACCATCTTGGCCATTACACCTTCTCCCCACCCTCCCCACTCTCATTCCTCTCCTTCCTTAATCCCTGCGTACTCTCCAGCGCCCGATTCAAATCATAGCTCTGCGTCCCAGCACTAAGAGCCAGCGCAACACCACAAACCCCACAACAAACCGCATACACAATCCTCAGGGAATCCGTATACGCCGTCTGCAGCGCAAGCTTCTCCGCCCCATCCGCCATACCCTTGATAACCTCAACCAGTCCCGCTGCGTCTTGGGAGTACTCTGACGCTCTCGCTGCAAGATCAGGGATAGCCGAGTCAACCAAGTTCGCAAACATCCTGTTCTGGAAGACCACGCCACCGATGGCCACGCCGACTGCTTGACCCATCGCCCGGAAGAAGGAGAACATGCCGACTGCGATTGCGAGAGTGTCATTTGTAGCCGAGGCTTGAATTGCGAACCCGATAGATGGAAAGAGCAGACCGAGTCCAATTCCCGGAACAATGTTAATAAAGATGAATGCCGGGATACTGGTGTCAACGTCCATATAACAGAGTAATCCCAGGCCGAAAGTACTCAGGATCCAGCCGGCCCAGATAGCCCAGCGGTAGTGCCCGAATTTGGTCACCAGGATGCCGACCACCGCTGCTGAGGGTGCGACTGTGAATGTAGCCGGGAATAAAGCCACGCCGGCCATGATGGGAGTGTACCCCTTGACGGCCTCATAGTATAGCGGCTGGTAGTAGAGTAGACACCATAGCACGAGACCTTGCAGAAACGAGCCGGCAAAGGAGACGGAGGCGGTGCGGTTCTGGAAGATTTTAGGTGGGATAATAGGGTCTGTTGCAAAGCGGTATTCATAGAAGCTGAAAACAGCGAGTCCCACAATGCCAATGATAAGGGGCACCAGGGTCCGCCAGGAGTCCCAGTCGTAGAGGATGCCGCCCCAGCTAAGTGGAATTAGGAAGGAGGACAGGCTGCCGACAAAGATAACGGTCCCGATGTAGTCGACTTGGCGGAGTTTCTCAGCCAGTGAGGTGGGGATTATATTAAGCTTTAGAAAGAGGAGGATTGTGATGAGGCCTATCCCGATAAAGGGGAAGTTGATGTAGAATATCCAGCGCTGGCCGTGTCAGCTCCTGCTGCACCATACCCGGAGAGGGGATGGAGAGATACGTACCCACGTAACATCCTGACTAAACCCACCACCTAGAATTGGGCCTGTCACGGATCCAACACTCCACATGGCGGACAGGATACCAAAGTACTGTCCACGTAGCCGCAGGGGGACAAGGTCGGTCACGATCACTTCGCTCAGGGCAATCAAGCCACCGCCACCAACACCCTGCACTGTTCGGCCCACAAGCAGGTATGTAAAGTCCTTGGCGACGGAGCAGACGACCGTCCCGATAAAGAAGAGCGTCAGTGCAATGAGAATAAGTGGTCGTCGGCCGAAGATGCTGGAGAGAGAGGCGAAGTTTGGTTGGAAGACTGTCGAGGCGAGGAGGAAGGACGTTCCGCTCCAAAATGCCTCGATGGCTGTTCCTTTGAGTTCTCGCGTGATGATCTAGAACTGTTAGCTTAGAGTGCATAATGGAAAGGAGACAGGATAGAGCTCACTGGCAACGCAACAGATATACTCGTTCCATCCAGGGCAACCATAAGTGTTAACACGGACAGCGTGAAGAACGCCATGATACCCCTGCGTCCAAGCACGAATTCATCTTTCTCTTCCAAGTCAAGACTCTCTGACTTGGACTCAGAAGGTCGAGGGGGAGGTGTAGGGCTGACATGCTCTGAGTCGGCCAGGACAGCGTTTTGATTGGCCATCGTTCTAACAAGGAGTCAAGCTTTGCTTGGCCTTATCGAGGTGAAAAAAGAGAATGGAAGCAAAGCAGACAATACTGATGATTCTGAGTCTCACGTCTTGAGACGCAAGGGAGATATATACGTCAATATGGTGTTGAAGATCATCCATCGCGGCGATTGATTCCCCCAGCGGATAGATTCAATCCGCGGGAGAACAAGCCATTCTGACAGCTGGACAAGCTCTTAACCAACGCAGGGCGATAACGGTGGTGAACTGGGGCTGAGGGCTGATCCTCCCGAGTCGGTCGGGCCAACTGAAGGCCGACCGAGTCCGACCGGCGGATGGAAGTTGACCCGAGGGCTGTACTAGGCTAGATGGGGGTTAGCGAGTCACCAAGAACACTAGAAGTGGTCTAGCGGACCTTGGCGTACCTAGAAGGGCTTAGCATGTCTAGTTCCTATGCATGGATGTCACGGCCCCAGGTGAGTCTTAAGACCGTCCATCCCCATTGGAATATTAATTATGACAAGGCTTATCGAGTTTATATGAGACACCGTACATGCCTGACATGTGGTGATACCGTCCAGCTCTTACACCACATGGTTATCCCTTATCGCTATCGGATCATACCAGGCGGGGCCGATTAAGCCCTTAAGTGAGGCATGTCAGACCACGATATTGAGAGGTAGCAGGGATGAAGTCCTATGCTACATTTGGCATCTACATCGCCGTTCGTCCATGAGAGCCCTTAACTTCCCAGCTGCTATAGCCTCGTAATTATTCCACACCAGCCGCAACCCCAAACTCCCTCTTCACAACCCTCCCCAACGCCACCATATCCGTAAGTACACTGATCATCTGGAACCCCCTATCGGCATAAACCTTCCCTTGTAGCCCAGTATCACAGTAAATCCCGACAGCTTTGCCATTTCTCTTCCCCGCCTCATAAACCCTGACAATTGTATCCCTCAGCTCCGGCGCAAAGTTCTCCTCCCCGGTCCCCTGAATCGGGAACCCAATATTCACACCAAGGTCAAAGGGCCCAATGAAGAGGACATCAATCCCATCCAGCGCAGCAATAGCCTCGACGTTCTCAAGCGCCGCTTTCGTCTCGATCTGCACGGCGATGACGAGCGAGTCGTTCGCCTGGGAGAGATACTCTGCCCCGCTTATCTCCTTGGTCTTCGCAGCCCCGGTTTCAGGGTCATAAGCATGTGAAGTGAATTTATCAACCGCGAGGAGACTCTCAAACCCCCGTTTTCCTCTCGGCGGGAACTTCGCGTACTCCACGACACGCTTTGCATCGTCAACAGATTCAATCATGGGTACAAGGATCCCATGAGCTCCCGCGTCAAGGGCCCGCTTAATCATCCAGTGCTGGGTATCAGAAACTCGAACGATGGGCGAGACACCGCACGAAGCAGCGGCCGCAACGAGATCGTGCATATCGCCGTCGTGCAGGTTGCCGTGTTCGAGGTCGATAAGCAGCCAGGAGATGTTTGGCGCAGAGCGGCAGATCGTGCGTGTTAGCGTTGATCCGGGGAGCACCTGCCAGGCGCCGAAGGCGGGTGAGCCAGAGTTGAGGGCTTTTTGGAGGTGGTTTGCTTGTTGCATGTTGGTATTACAGGGTCATTGATTTATCGTAGGAGAGCTGACGGCTTTACGGACGGGGACAAAAAGCAAGAAAGAGATTTTGCACGTGGGAGCTGAGAAGGTGCTTCTTGAAGGGAACAGGGGACGAGGGCCAGATGATAAGAGACAAATTTTGAGCTACGTAGGTATAGATGACATCTGGAGTGAACGGCAATTGCCAGTGCCCGAATACCTGCAGCTCGGAATGACAAGCACTGCCATACCGAGTGCTCGATAGATCTCGGATATTGCAGCCGATCCATGCAGTGGGCAAATCGGCAGGATCTTGCGAGCCGAAAACTAGGCAGCACTGTTCAAACATCGTAGGGTTGACGCACATGGAGCCGATGCAGCAAGGGTACTTCCTATCTGTTGATGTCTGAGCCATTTCGAGGTTTGTTGAATGGGTGGGATGTACGTCGACCCCAGCCGCTATCTAAACCACCCCTCAATATTCACCCGGCGAAATGGACTAATCAGTAGATGTAACACCCAGGAAGGAACAGGAAAATAAGTGAGAATACGGGGGAGGCGAGGTAACAGATCTGGATTGATAGCCATTAGATTTTCTTTCGTCTACGTTCAAGCATCTACATCATCATCACAACACCAACGACAGCAACAACAGCAGTCCAGATAGGCACAGCCAGCATGCCCGCAGCATCAGGAGGCGTATCCTCATCCGTGCTGTCACCCTCAGCGCCAGACCCCTCCTCACTGCTACCCTCACCATCACCACCACCACCACCACTAGCAGCCTGCCCATCACTCTTCACAACTCTCTCCTCCAGCTCGGGGCTTAATGGCGTGCGCGCCTCGATATACTGCGTCAGCACCTCATCCTGCGTATCAAGCGAGATAAAATCATCCGTCGCAACAAAGATATTATCACCACCGCCAGCGAGGAAGTCAAGCGTAACAACACGATAGTCACGCTCATCCTCTATCTCCTCGTCGTTGATGGTAACATTCACAAGACGACTCCCAGCGTCATTGTCAGGGTTAAACTCGATCCTCACACCACGAGAAACCTGGAACCACGACGAGATCTCGGCCTCGTTGAACTGGTTGACGTAGGAGACAGCGCCTTCCAAGATCTTCCGCAGGTCAGAGCCGGAATACTCCAGCTCGACTATGGCATTGCCGAAGGGAAAGGCGGTTAGGACCTCGCCGCGGGTGATTTCGCCTGCGTCAATTGTAGCGCGCACGCCGCCGGCGTTGATGAGTGCAAGGTCTGGGCGCTCGTCCATCCCCTCGGTTTGGTTGAGGCGGTACTCGAGCATTGCGTCGGACATGACTTGGCCGAGCAGACAGTCGCCGTCCTGGCAGGTTGTCTGATCGAGCTCGGCATCCGTCTCGCCGAGGACTTCGGCGGCAAACCCGGCGAAGGCTTCAGCCCACCCCTGGATCTTGGCGTCGAGTTCTGTGTCGAGCGCGGTGCTGTTGTCCATGTGGATTGGGGCACCGTGGTACGCGAGCGCGTGGCCTTCGTCGTCGAAGGTTAGGTCGATAGCACCGAGATACTCACCCCAGCGGTACGCTGTCACGATGAAGATTTCGTGGCCTCTCAGATCCTTGACAATGGTCGGGTACTTACCCTGGGCGTCTTCCATGTCGCCGAGGAGAGTATGTGTGTGGCCGCCAATAATCAGGCTGAGGCCTTCGGTTTGCGCTGCAAGCTCCTGGTCTACATCGTAGCCGAGATGGGAGAGGACGACGATACGGTTGACGTCGGTCTCGTTCCGGATTTCCCAGACGGCCTTCTGGATTTCTTCAATAGGGTCAAGGAAGGTAGTCGTATTGCCGACGCTGGAAATCCCGGGTGTCGTCGTAGTCGTGGCGCCAATGACGGCGATTTCGTGCTCATCGAAGATAACGTAGTTCTTGATGGTCTCATTGAGTGACCTGACCTCGCTCTTGACGTTGCAAGACACGATGGGGAAAGTCAGGTTGAGCAAAAACTCGCCGAGAGCTTCGTCGCCGCCATCCCACTCGTGGTTTCCCAGCGTCATGGCGTCGAATCCGAGATCGTTGATCGTCTCGGCGATCTTTTCACCTCCGTAGTACGAGTAGAAGAGCGTTCCTTGAAACTCGTCGCCGGCATTGAGCCACAGATTGTCCGGGTATTCATCGCGAAGTTCGTCGACCTTGGTCTTGATACGCGCATATCCACCGTAGCAGCCCTCCTCGGGGTCCTCGCAAGTTGTTCCCGACGACGCGTATTGGTCGAGATGTGCGTGGACGTCGTTGACGTGGAAGAAGGCTATTACTGGTCAGCTTAAGTTTCATGACTACCAGGAATTACGCACAAACGTTGTAGTTGCCGTCAACATCAACAAACCGCTTCGTCAAACGTTTGCTGTAGAGGTAGTCGTCGGCGACAACCGTTCCAGCCAGCGCAAGGGCGGCCAGTGATAGTGAGGACTTCATAGTTGGCAAGAGACCCTTCAGCTAGCTAAACAATGTTTGGAGGAGGCAAGTCGTCCGCGATGAGCGAAAGAGGGGGATCGGCGGGTCTAATATACGCCAGCCACCACCGGGATCCAGGCTTGGCTGTGATACACGTGGGGAAGGCCATTGGCTACCCCAACCAGGGCGGAGGACCCCGAATGCAACCCGACGCTTTGTTCGGCTTGGCAGGAGCTTGGCACATTGGCCTTGTCTGCCAATCAGGGTGTGTTGCTCATGCAGGAACTGGATGCAAGGGCAGATAAGACTCTTCCAAGGTTTGGAGTCCTGTTATCCCCGATAGTTCATTAATCTATGCCCATATCTCCTGATCATTTATCCAGCGGAGATCCCCGCAGTCTCGCGGTAGACAGTCCCTACTCCGGTCCTTATCTGCCTCAACCAAGGACCGTACGACACGGGATTAGTTCAAAGAGAGACGAGCCTCGATTGGGGTCAGGCACACCGGTAGAGATCTTTGCAGACAAGGGAGTTGGCAGCTGTATTGACCTTCAAACTGCGCTTTGAGACGGTCCATTGGACTGTTGGTACAGACCTTTGTTGGGGTCCTCCATCGGGACCTGGGGAAGCCTCTGGCGACTAGCGACGAATTGCTCCTATTTATACAGCTAGATGGATTAGGCCAGATGGTGTTGGAAGTGGTCGTTCCTTGATGCAATCCAAACGCATGAGATCGGGGAATCCCACCAGCGTGGCGTTTCGCGACGAGTCGAACGTACCGCAACGGTTGGAATTCAAGAGCACGGGCATCAACCTACCCATCTCCTCCACCAAATCGCACCGGATAATAAACAACCTTACCGCGAAACGAGCGCCGAATGGCAGCAAGACGGAAAGCATAATCAACGGACGATTCTTTACCCCAGATCTGCCGATGCCCAACACACGGGAGCTCAGCATGCGCCCCGCAGCTCCACGGCTGTATGTCCCGAGGCGAGTCCGGATGAGGTCCAGAGGTAAGCCTCCGTTGGTCAAGATACCGGTCGACCAGAAGCCACTGTTGAATGACCGGGTAGGACTCGGCACAAGAGACCGCTGACTTCCACTGGTTGTCTCGAGTACTAAAGTACCCCATTTTGGCGCCCGCCCGGACGAGGAATTTGACAGCCTCGATCTGGCCACTTGCGCATGCAACCATAAGCGCTGATCCAATCTGGTGTCCCTCATAATCGAGGTCAGCGTCCATTAACAGTATAGCCCGGCAGGGTTCAACGAGTCCTCGTGCAGACGCAAGACAGAGGAGGCTGTCGCGCCCATGGGACTCGGTGGGGAACATAGTTCGCATTCGGCGCTTCCCGAGCACACGGAGCATGCGCGGGATATGGTGGATAGCGTCGAAGTGGCAGTGCACGGGAATCTCGTATTGATCGATTCCAAGTTCCGG
The DNA here is from genome assembly GCF_047715735.1 of Aspergillus multicolor. Classification (NCBI taxonomy): domain Eukaryota; kingdom Fungi; phylum Ascomycota; class Eurotiomycetes; order Eurotiales; family Aspergillaceae; genus Aspergillus; species Aspergillus multicolor. The sequence continues at coordinate 570,681 of NW_027395956.1, forward strand.
AATAAGATGACTTTGGAAAATATAGTTTCGCACGTAGGGTTTCAGCAAGGACGCTGCAAAAAAAGTTTGTTTGTCTTCGACATTCAAAGGAAAGGAAAAATTCTTGTCGAGTAAGAGCACCAGGGCCTCGCCGGATCTCACGAAATTCAAGCAGGAGACGCTGGCCCGGTCCAAGGGGCCATTTGGGACGTGATCTAGAATAAGGCGTACACTTTCCAGATCGTCGACAGCGAGAGCATAGTCCAAAGGCGTGCCAGGTGACAAGCCAGGACTTGTGGCAGAGATGTTCCACTTAGAGCCATGCCGGAGCAGATATCGCATGGTTTCGTATGCCTTGAGCTCGACTGCCTTGTGCAGAGGAGTTAGGCCCTCATTGTCTCTGATGTTGATATCAGCGCCGTGGTCCAGCAGTAATTGCAAGGCCTCGATATTGTTTTTGGATACTGCCTCATGGAGGGCTGGAAGGGGATCGCATGCGTTGATTATGTCTGCCGCGCTCGGGCACATCGAGCCCTTGCCCCTACAACATAGTCAGCAAGGATTACATAGCGCAAAGAATCGGAGGACGTGTACCTAGGACCATGCGATAACTGGTCGATAAATCGCAGTAACTCCTTTAACCCATCTATGTTGTCCCTTGTTATCGCTGCGTTGAGAGCGGGCCAATCCCCAGCTAACCATTCGGGCCAGAACTCCCGGTAATGCGATATCAACGTTGGGAGCACTTCAATCCATTTTGGAGCCCTCAAAGCGTACTGAACAGGAGCTTCGCCCTCCATACTGACTATCCATGCGCCGCCGCCGTTGTTCAGTAGCCACCGCACTATTGAGGGTTGCGTATAATATATAGCCAGGATTATGGGCAGAGTGTCATGTTCCGGTAGGGCGACAGCGAGCGGACATCCCTGAGCATGCAGGCGTACGCATGTTGGAAAATCACCGTTTTCTATCGCCTTGCCCAAAAGACGTAGTCTCTGGGTCGTAATAAGCCGTTTATCGAAGAGTTGGAGCAAGGAGCCATCCTCGAGGAGTCCTAACAGTCTCATCTCGTCCCCATCATCCTCTTGTAGGATTGTTGCTTCTGTCGCGCCACCAGGTTTCGCGCCCAGTTCTAAGAGACAGTCGATGACCTCCTGCGAGGCATCGCATTGGATTGCAATGTCAAGTGGCGTCTCCTGTATATCGCTCAATGCATTAACATCGCATGATTTGGAAGTGAGATACTTCAGGATCTTCTGCCCTTTCTCATGACCAGCTGCCAAGTGCGCACAGGTATACCCAAGGTCCGTCTTTGCATTGATGTCGGTTAACAGCCCCTCGTCAACCAAGTACTTGAGACAGATTCTCGAGTCGTGAGCCACGGCGAGATGTAGTGCATTACAACGTGGAACCTCCCGTTCTTGAACAAGTTTCGAAAACCTACCACCACAAAAGCCCGGATGCAGGGAGAGCGTTCTGTGCCAATTTATGTCGGAGCATGTCTCGCGTAAGGCGCGGAGCCCACAGAAGTCATCCATCCATACCATGGTCAGCATTACATTCAGCTCATCGGCGCAGGATAGCTCCGGATCGGCGCCGGACTCCAGTAGAACGTTAACGGTCGGAAGGGAAGATTCCCAGACATGCTGAACAACCGCCGGCGTGAGGTCATCATCATGGCAAACGTTGGGGTCCAGGCCTTTCTCCAAAAGCATCGTCAGCTTCTTCACCTTGCCCGGTACATCGTTGGTGGCGAGACGATGGATCAGACTGGGGTCTGAGCGGGGATTTTGTCTCGTCAAATCTTCAATGTTGATCCTCGAAAGGAGTAGTTCGAATCCCAAAAGTGAGCATTGGCTACCTGCTTGACAGACAAACTCGAGAGCCGACTGCCCCTTGACGTGCCCTCGGATATTGACACCAGCACTGAGTAGTTCACTCAAAACATTGTCCCACGCTGTATAGGCGGCGACGCAGACTAAAGCCAATGAATGGGCTGTGATGTTACTTTTACGGTCAGACGCCTTCAAAATGCGAAGGACAATCAAATCAAGGGCGATCATAGTATCCCAGGCCAAATTCTCGTTGCCGGTACAGTCCAGCAACACGTCGAGCAGTGGCTGAAAAGCTGGTTGCTGATGACGTTCCTCGTAAGACTAGAGAATACCATAGTCAAGAAAAAAGAGAACACCGCCTCTAGCGAAGCAGCAAAGACACGGACGGCGCCGTCTTTCTGATTGTCCTGAGGGTCACCACTTGTGTCCTGATCCTTGTCCAAGCCAATTCTCGGAATGACATACGAGCAAAAGTACTCAAAACATTCCACTTTATGAGAGTCTGTCGAGGGGAGGAGCTCAACTAAGAGCTCTTGCTCGAGGCGACCGCGAAATTTAGGGAGCTGTCGAAAGAGACTCTCGATAGGGAGTATACCTCCATGCCGTATGCTGCGCGCATCAGGAGAAAGCGTTTTTAACAAACGTATACACTTTGCAGAAGACCCAGGAGTAACGTAATGTATGGGGGGGTACGCCCTCTTCTAGAGGAGTGTTGATTGCAATGAGTCGCTCCATGACTTCAGGCATCCCGGCCTGGAGCGCTGCAGCGTACGGATTTAGTGGTCCGACGAAGCATGCAGGACTGTGGCAATGCGGTAATAATACAAGAACATTTTCAAGATTCGTTTTTGAGATGGCAAGCGCCATGGGTGTATATCCCGCGTTATTGATATCGGCCAAACGACTTCCGATTGGCAATGTGTCGCCAAAATCCAGCAGGGCACCTAGACCCCCACCATAGCCCTCCGCTGCAAGGTGCCAAACGGTGTTACCCTCGTGGTCTGGTACACTATCTGAGGCGCCAAGGCTGATGAGAAGATGTATGCACTGCGGTCCTGCGAGATGCAGGGGGCGCTTTCCACGGTTATCCGGCTGCTCGTGGTCCAGCCCAAGGCTGAGAAGGTACTGAAGTGCTCGAAAGGAGTCATGGGCAGCGGCGACGTGCAATAAAGACCCACCAAGCGTGTACCTCTGATAATACGTCTTTAGTCTGGGGTCCGAGGAGAGTTCACGAAGCCGTGATATATTCTCATATTTCACAGACGTGGTCAGTCCCAAGTCGTATTCTTTGTCGCCAAGGTCAAGACCCTTGGTGGGTGATTCCTGGTCCACAGGTAGGTGACATATGATTCGGATGTCATCCAGCTGGTCACGCAGAAGCGATATAGTATCATCGTCCCACTGAATTGCTTTGGATTTCTCATGGATCTCATCGAGCACTTTTGACAACTCCGCCTCAACACCCCAATTCTCGTAGCGTCGGAAGTTATCCGCAAATGCCCGCCGTAGATACTGAAGCGAGCGGTGGTGGACTTTGATACCAGGGAATAGAAAATATAGAAAGTGTTGAGCTAGGTTGACGGGGTCTTCGCGGCATCGGTGGCAGAGAAGGTCCAAGATTGAGTACGTCATTGTGGCAAACGTAACCTGAAGTTGTGCCTTAGAGAGAACTTCGTTAAGTGCTTTCAAGATGTCAACCCAAATGTTAGGTGATGTAGAGGGACCCATCCACTCGTCGCAAAAGAGCTGAAGCAGTTCCGGGGTGTGCTTTTCGGCATCTTCATCGGGTAGGTGGGCTGGGGCATGATGCAGAAGCGTAGGAGTACCGAGAAGGACGCACTGTGCAGGAGAAGGAAAGGTATTTTTAACCATGAAGGCATTAGGATCCTGAGAAATGTAGGGGTCAATGAGATACTTCAGCGCCAGTATACTGGCCATGTGTAAAGGTTGAAAGTCGCCATGGAAAAGCTTAATGACCATATCCAAGTCCCCAGAATTGCCGCTGAAATGATTTCGCACCCGGAAAAGAAGAGTATAATTAGCACACCACAGAAGGAACTCTGGATTTCTATCAGGATGAAATAATTGTTCGGCAAGCGAAAAGGTCTCGAAGATCCTCGGGCGAGCATCGTAACCTTCCGGCGACTGATGATCCTGGGTTGATTTCAAACGATCGCAGCCGGATCGAAACATCGGTGGCCACATCCAAGTTGCGCAGTCGTAAAATGGATGCTCGGCGCGCACGTTCTTGATACCATCGAGAACATCTCGAGGTGACAAAAATGGCTGCCTGAAGCTATCAAGACAGAGAAAGCGGAGGCAAAATTGAGTAAGAAACCAAGGGTCATCCGGGTGTAAATAGTATAGCGCGAGCGATGACTGCAGCAGCGAGGAAGATTCGAGGAATTCCCTCACGGTGAAGTGGGCAAACTCAAAAGACTGCTTGTGGTTCGATTTTCGAAGGAGACTTCCGCAGACCCTGAGTACTATTTCCTCATTGAGGCGATCATCATCATCTATGTACTTTTTACCATCTCTGAGCGAGAGCGCGTCACATAGTTGAGCGACTGTAAGTTGGGGTCTGGCAGCAGCTACAAGTCTGAGCGTCATTTGCATGATATGCACGGAAGCCGGAGGAGTGTCGCGCAGGATTCGTTCATAAGTTGCATTCAAGGTTGGGGGCAACTTTCCCAGAGCCTCTTTTATTTCTCCATCGATGTGTAGCTTAGAGAGATGGTCCAATTGACAGCTGACCCAGCGGAACCTGTCGAACGGTATCAATCGACGGTATGCAATTGAAAGTGGGAAGCCTACATTCCTTGCGCCCCGGAGATTAATGCTTGTACTATCTCGCCTTCCAGGCTCTCCCGGCGGATAAACATCTTACGCCGTTAGATTCTGTCTCTTAGTTAGGGCCGCACGTAAAGCTGTATATCGCCGCTTTGTGCGGCAATCTCTATGTGATTGAAGGTTTCCTGGAGTATAAGACGAATGTCATGAAATGGACGGCTAAGCAGCGCTAATGAGATGGTCGGTGCACCGTGCACCAGTGAGAAAAGATCTTCAGTCACCGAGGACTCGGGGCCACATTCGTCTAGGCCATCGACAACTATCAGAACCTGGTCAAAGACCGCAGACATGTCAGTTAACGTGTCCAGGAGGCAGGCCAATTCCGGTGTGCTGGTAAGCCCCTTCTGAAGGTGTAGAGTCGCGTAATACGCTGCAAGTATTTCGAAGGCATCATCACTCTGCCTCGCGAGTTGAGAAGTTAGGGAACTCAAAATGTCAATCGGGTCACGGGTTTGGGGCTCCTGGTAATCACAGAAGAAGAAGCAGCAGGCCCTGCAGCCGTGAAGAGTCTTCTTGAGGCATTCTTCGATCATCAATCCGGCTAGCACTGTTTTACCAGCTCCAGGGATGCCACTCAACCAGAGCCTGCCATTTGGGGTGTGAAGCCATGTCTGAAACTCATCCCCGTCCGTCAACCATAATCCTGTCAGTGGGTGCCGGAGTTGGAGGTTCGTTTTCAAATTCGGTTGGGGATTATAGCGCATGAAAAAGTCTAAAACATCCTGTCTGTACTTATCCACCACAATCCGGGTTTGGATGTTGTGAAGCTGTTCGATACTACCGGCAAGCTCCTGCTGCTTGGATAGCACTTTCACCATGGTTTTCATCGAATCTGCTGAGAGTGCGAGCGTCATGGTTTCCTTGTGTCGCCCGATCTCCTCCACCAATTTCGTCACGTCCTCGCTTGTATACGGCCATTTCAGACGCGTGACGATGGCCCGGGACCTTCGACCGCTCATTCCAGCAGCAACCTTCTGCAACCTTGTTTTCGCATCCTGCACAGTCTGGCGGCAGGCGTTGACATGGTGAAGCCGGAAGAATGTATCCAACCGATCGTCTTCGAAGGATCGAGCGAGCAGCGAAAGATCATAGAGAAGAACGGATAGGCTTCGGATTTCGGAGGAGAGAGAGGATATGTCCTTTCTGGCGTCCTTGGCTTCGCGGCTAAATTTGCAGATGATTTGGAACAGCTCTTCGGTCAGTGCGATCAGACCTGCTATGCTTGCTGCGATGGACAGAGGGTCAGCCATTTGTTCCGTACAGTCGGAAGTGTGGCTCTAGGCTCCGGATGTATGACATGAGGATGCTCACAGACAATTGGAGGCAGCGACAGGCGTTATATGTCAAGTTTGCTACGACAAGGCTGCGTTGATGCGCTGGGCTGACCCCTCACAGCCACTCTCCGCGGCTACATCGTACAGTATCGAATCATCGAACAGGATGGACAACATAGCCTCATTTGGTGTCAGAAATAATGATCACTCAGTTCGCACTCACTCAGAGCAACGTTTCCCTCGGTCGGGTGCTTTTATATCGTTGAAGGAAGACGGAAAGCAAAAGGTGTTCGAGGGGAATGGAAAGTAAACATTGGAAAGAGCGCTGGGACGCGGGGAACTTCCGACGCAAAAGCAACACCTCATGCTGCTGAAAGGTGTGGCACCGCCCCATCATGTGAGCGTGGCTGGTGCTACTTGGCGAGATAACAGTCACATGGTGCAATTTCGCGATGTCTCTCAGGCTCCTTCTTGATCGCCGTCGTCAATCAATGCGGTAAACCAATACTTGATCGCTCTAAAGCGTCAAATCGTATCGCATGCTCGATTTACGAGTATAATGGGTTGAACTCTTTCTTTGCCAGCACCAGGCCCGTCCATCACGCCTTATTAGATACCAAAACATATATTTGCCAGATTCCGCTTGCTGTGCAGCCACCGCACCTTCAATAGCCCACAAACTGCACCATCCAAATTTAGGATATCTCCCGACGTCATATTACTACCTGAAGATAAGAGATAGGATTGATCAAAGCACCAACGTGCCGCTCAAATCATGCTAGGCGAGTAACATGGCAATGGTTCTCTGCCAGCGCCCTCTCTGATGCCATCGAACCACGACGGGGAGAGAAATCCAGGCCTGCCAACGACACGAACAGAAGAATGTTCGCCTACCTCGGTACGAGGTCCAGACGGAACCTCCAAGTCGATAGCGAATCTGATCTCCTGTATAAGAAACACAAATAAGCATCATCTTCATTACGCAGCCGGCTACCTCTAAGCTTACCTTTCTCGCGTCGCCCAATGCGAACCCACCCTCCACGTCGAGCGAGTATTTCTGTTCCACTATGCCGAGCTTGAAACCTGGGACATCTTCCGGAACAACAGCGTCATCGAGCAGTTGAGGACTCAGGTCAGTAAAGCTTTCGACACCGGGATAACATCGGCAATCTTCATCCAACCCATCAAGACTGAGAAGGTTTTGGGATGAGACCCAAGAGGCATGATGTGTCCCGGCCTTGATGGTGGTCTTGCTTCGCAAAGTGAGGGTTATACTCCGCATTTTCACTGGGATGATATATTCCGTATGTACAGGAAGACGTCGAATACGCAACGATAAGGGGAGCTTCGTCGCTGCATAAGCGACTGGTGGAGAACATAATGTGCCCTCTAGTATCAAGACCGGGAATCCAATATCTGCAGGATACCTGGTCGACGCATCAACGTGAAGGGCAGCCTGCCCGACGTGGAATTCTGAGCTTCCAGATGGCGACAACTGGGAACCTGTGTTTGACGGACGGAACTGGAGTTGCCGATAGACTGAGATGCGCCTCCGCAATCGGCCTGGGCGCGTAAGCTCTACCGATAGCTCATACATGATGTCCGCTGCTGCACGGTGCTTTTCCGAGTGAACACTGAATGACGGTGGCAGTGGGAGCCCTGAGGAGTCGACCACTCGGGGAAAGCTGATGCTGAATGGAAAAGTATATTCAGCCTTCGGTAGCGTATATTCTCTCGAGAGCTCCGGTATGCCCGGTGGAGGGAAGACGATTTCGGAAGTGGAAAAGAGCTACGACAAGCGGTTAACCCATCAGAAGTGTCGCAATCAGTGAGCCGAACCTGATGATTCTCCTCTGCAACTGCCGGCACATCATTCCCCAGAACGAATGGCGAACCCTTTTCGACGAGCGACGTGCTCACCGAGCCTGGAGAGGATATAAGCTAGGTACTATCAAAATTAACCGGACAAGCAAGACCTTCAATGCAAACCGTGATTCCTGAGATAACGGTTGAACGGTCCAGTCTCAGCAATACCGATCCGGCCACGGCCTCCCCGGGATGGAAAGTCCTCTCGCTATCGAGTCCCTGCACGTCGAGTTCGATTCCCATTTCGGCAGCGATGGACACCTAAAGCCGCATGATTACAGACCCTCATATCGTTCCTTAACGAAGACAATATACCCGGCTGCGTTCTGCTTCAGAGGCGTTGTTTTTGGCACCGCGTCAGCTGGCACAATCCGCCAAGCAGCCTCCCGCAGTATTCGCCAGGATCCAGCTGCACAAGGCTCTGGGCAAAGGCAAAGTGACAATGGCACCACCGCTCTCCTTTGTCCTAGCTTTGCTTGCCGTCCCCCAAGATGGCCTCGCCATATCTAGACCCAAACGCCATCCAAGCGGCGTAGATCGCCATGCCCGAAAGCCAGGGCAGATGATAAGGCCCTGGTACGAGGGACCCCACGCAGAGACAGAAGTGCATGACTTGCAGTGAACCTAAATCACCGAACTGCGTAGGATTCTCTTTGTCAAACATGGCTCTAAGCACCTCTCGACCCCGAGCGGAACGCGAACCCCCACGACCTCGCTACACCAAACCTTCTTCGCCCACCCCCTCTCCTAATCTTTCCCGATATCTCTCAAAGAACCCGATGTCGCCATCACCCGGCGCTATGGCGAAGCTTGGTCGAATGGCGGACCGGGCGCCCAGTGGTTCCGAGCAAGCCACAGCTCGTATCCACGAATCTCGCCATTCCGCCATGCCTTCCCTGCTTGGCGCCTGTGGCCAAGGATCCCGCCCAGAGTTTTGCTTCTTTTGTGCGAGCACGTCATTACTCTGCTCGTCAGCGTGGGCGAGCATTGCGACCGAGAGCCTGGGGATAAAATGGGCGCATATCCGGGTGTTGGGTCGGGAGTTCACGGTTGGTCATTTGCATCAGCAAACCGGTCATCCAGAATTATGGGCAAGCTCACCAGCACCAGCCCTGACATCCACCACAGGGATGCAGACAACGCTCACGAGTACGTGGTGGATTGGACTTTGGAAGAGGAGAAAAAGGCGAAGCGCAAGTAAGTATGCAAAGACACCGACAATGCCCTCCCAGAATTAATAACGCCTCTCGCCAGGCTGGACCTGATGATCATGCCGATTCTAACCCTGGGCTTCTTCTGTCTCCGTAAGCTCACCCTCAATACCTCTAGTGCACCAGCTAACAAACCACCCAGAACTTGACCGCGGCAACATGGCGAACGCCATAACTGACAACTTCATGGAAGACGTCGGCATCAATCAAGACCAGTTCAACGTCGGACAGCAAATGCTCTCGCTTGGAATTGTGCTAACCGAGATCCCATCGAACATGATACTCTACCGCGTTGGACCTGGCAAATGGCTGACACTGCAACTCTTCCTCTTTGGAATCGTGAGTACCTTCCAAGCCTTCCAACACGGGTATGGCGCGTTCATTGCAACTCGTTTCCTGCTCGGCATCACCGAGTCCGGATTTATCCCCGGTGGTCTCTGGACCCTGTCCACGTGGTATACCCGCACCGAGACAGCCAAGCGCGTGATGATCTTCTACTTCGGCAACCAGATCGGGCAGGCGAGCGCCAAGTTGCTTGCGTACGGTATCCTGCATATGCGCGGTGTTGGCGGAAAGCCCGGTTGGTTCTGGCTGTTTGCACTTATGGGCGGTTTCACCGTCCTCAGTGGTTTTATCTTTGGGTTCTTTTTGCTTGACTCGTTTAAGAACCCGCACAGTACGTTCTTGCCGAAGTTGCCGCGGTTTACGGAGCGGGAGCTGCATATCCTCCAGACGAGGGTGCTTCTCGATGATCCGATGAAGGGGAAGAAGAAGAAGAAGATTGGAGCGAGTGCGTTTAAGAGAGCTGCAAGTTCCACATCGGTGTCTGCATTCCCATTTCTAGGTGTCGCTAATGTTGTTTCTGTAGTTCACGAACTGGCGCATTTGGATCCACTTCTTCATCACCCTCTGCAACAACGGTCCGCAGCGCGCCTTCGACACCTACGCTCCCTCGATCGTTACCAGCTTCGGCTTTGGCAGCCTCGTCAGTAACGCCATGGCATCCGTCGGTTTGTGGTTACAGGTGCCAGTATCTTTCGCATTTAGCTATGTGTCTGATCACTAGTGAGTTCGCCTCGATCACCTCCTCGCCTCCCACATCTCTGACTATCCCTCCATAGCAACCGCCGCGGCGAAACCGTCATCGTCGGCTTCTTCTGCCATTTACTCGGCTACATATTCAACCGGACTTTCACTGACGTAGACCTTCGCGGCGTTCGGTACTTCGGGGTTGTCTGGACGCAGATTTTCGGGACATTCTCTCACCCGCTGAACATTGCGTGGCTGTCGCTTACGTGCCATGACTCCGAGCAGCGAGCGCTTGCTATGGCTGGGTAAGAGTTTACCCATTCTGTCTACATCGCGATATAAGCTAATATGTATTACTTGATTAGAGTCATTATGGGAGCCAACATCGCTGGTATCTATGGAGCGCAGATATTCCGCTCTGACGATAAGCCCCTCTACCGCCGTGGCTTCAGTGTTGCGATCAGCGTGCTTGCTGCTGGTCTCGTGCTCGCTATTGTGCGGTATGTGGATACGTTGATCCAGCGTCGTCGCAAGTTACGGGCTGTTGAGCGTGAGAACGAGCATGGGGAGGAGGGTGTTGTTACTCCAAGCAAGACCTAGACCTTCTTGTTGCAAGAGAGATATACGGTAGTGGTGGTTATGACCGAGGGCTAGAGGACGCGGATATATATGGTTTGTTATTCCAGGTTACGTCCACTTTCCTTGCTACAGAAGCAGATTAATGATCCCTCAATATGAAAATGGCAAACAGTGCTGATCTTCGTCCGACATACCGCAACATACCCCAGTAACTCCCTCGACACGCCCAGATGAATTCCTAAACTATTCCCTTGGCTACCCCATCCATCTTCCAAACCCCTGCATCCTTCATCACAAAACTCACCCTCCTAAGAGCTCTAACATCCACTTCCGGATCCCCCTCAAGCGCAATAACATCCGCCTGTGCCCCCTCCTCAAACCACCCAAAACGCCGCCCACACAGATCTCCCCCACACGCCTCCCACCCGCCAACCGTACACGCCTCCAGCACATCAAGCACCGGAATCCCCGCCTCAACCAACAATTCCAGCTCCCGCACATTCTCGCCATGTGGATACGTCCCCGTGTCCCCACCGCAGGCGACCCTCACACTAGCATCAACAGCGCGTTTGACCTGAGATAGAATCTCACCAAACCGATGCGAATGCAATCTCTCCGCCACAGCAAGCGTAGGAACATAAACCACCCCCCGCTCAACCATCTCTTCCATAACCTCCTCATCCAAGAAATAAGCATGCTCAAGCGTATTCACACCCGCCCGAACTACAGCCTTCGCACCATCAAGCGTACAAGCATGCGCCGCCACCGGCGCCCCCGCCATGCGCGCCTCGGCCACAATAACGCCCATCTCCTCTGCGCTAAAAACCATATAATCCGGGTTCGGATTCTTCGGCGGATGCAGGACAGAGGGGATATACGGATGCTGCTGCGCGGGCGGACACCGCATGATGCGCCGCCGGTAGTCCGCGAAGAACTTGATTATGTCGGCGCCCTCGGCGATGCGTCGGCGGACTGCTGTGCGGCATGCTTCGACGCCGTCGACTGCGTCCGTGCCAGCGGGCAGACAGTGGCCGCCAGCTAGATTCTCCGTGCGTGGTTCGAAGGAGCCTGTGCTGGCTAGGACTTTTGTGGAGACGAAGAGTCTGGGGCCCGGGGTTAGGCCTCGTGCGATGGCGTCGCGTAGGTTTGTGTCGAAGGATTGCATGCCTTCTGAGCCGAGGTCTCTGGACTGGAAGTTAGATAGGGATTGCGTGGTTGGGGATAGGAAGGCTGGTACCGATATGTTGTGTATCCTGCCAGCAATGCGATGCGGCAGTGATTGACGCCGCGGATCAGGCGTTCAGGGATACTTTCGTCTCGCTTTTGAACTAGGGCTCCGGCCTCACTGGACCAATTAGCATCCCAATAGTTTCTCAGTTTTTAGGAAACCGTTACTCGTATGAATGTAAGAAGACATGGGTGTGCGCGTCAACCAGACCGGGCATCACGTATTTCCCGCGTAGATCAATGTCGCCTTCTCGGACGATATCATTTTCGCGCTCATATACTCGCACGATTAGACCAGTATCCGAATCTACGGTGATCGATATGTTGGACCGAACTCGTTTGAGTTTTGGGTCAAACAGGGACGAGGTATGGAGAGTAAACTGTCTCATAATGGCCAGTTGGAAGTAGTGTGATATGTGCAATCCCCAGAAAGGCCAGATTTCATCTCGTATGCGCCTCACAAAACTACGGATACGGGCATTATAGATGCCGTTTACATAGATGGCGATGTCTCGGGATTCAGGTCCGGATATCAACGCTATCTTGTTTACATTCCTCGCGCATCTCCGATCTCCAACTCAAGCCCGGTCCTTACTCCAAATCTGTCTATCGAACCAGGACCTCCCCATTTTTCCCGGTGGCAAAGTCCCCAAGGCCTTCTTGAGCTTTCCCTAAGCAGCTCTCCAAGACCTCTTTATCTCTAGCCACCAGCTTCACCTTGAACTCCGCCGGAATAGCCGTGCTCGCAGCCGGACTCTCCTTGTAGTTAATATATTGAGTATTGCAAGGCATCTCCTTACTCTCAGCAACCTTGAAAGAAAGGATAAGACGAGCAAACATGGCATATAACACCCTATTCGAGAAATTAACCGCCGTACACTGCCGTCCACCGGCGCCGTAGGCGAAATGATAGGGCGGCGGGATATTGGTCGAAGTGTCCAGCCACCGTTCGGGCTTGAATGCATCTGCGTCTGCGCCGTATAAAGCTTTATCTATAGTCTCATATTAGCTAGTCCCGCGAAATCGGTGACCGGATGGCTTGCTCACCAAAGTTCGCCGCCTGCGCATTGACATACACCAAAAGCCCCTTCGGGATCAAAGCACCCTCATACTCAAAGTCCCTATACACCTGACGTGCCGGGAGAAGCTTAATCGGCGAATAGAAACGTAGGGCCTCCTTGACCAAGGCCCCTATAAATGGAGACTTTTCCTCCACCAAGCACAGCCCAAACGCCGTCTCCGGTGATCCATACACGCTCGTAATATCATCATACGCCTTTTGCTGGATATTCTGCCCCGCAGACGACGAAAGCATGCCGAGCGTTATAATGGCCGTTGAGAAAATCGTTTCGAATCCGCCGGACATTAGACCACCAAGGATGGTTTTGACGTCAACTATTACGATCAGCATTCACTGCTGGCTTGGGTCGCAATATAAAGGGGTAGGGGTAGACGTACGTTGTGTCAGCCCGTCCTGGTTGTTTTCCAGCAGCATCTCAGCAACGCACTTCTTATCCGCTGGACGCACCTTCTCTTTGTCGGTCGCGTTGCGGATGTTATCGAGCATGCGGGCGAGCCATGTATCCCGACGGGCACGCACTTTCAGGGCTGTAGTTGTCCGGTCGCGTTTGCCGAAGTACCTCAGGTAAGGGATGAAATCTTGGGGATTTGAGTTGGTTGATCGGAAGCTGCACTGTTCATTAGCCGACGCTATCTTTCGTAGGACCGTGTAGTGGTCATTTACCTAGCAATCTGCTGCGCATCAGATAGAATCTGAAGCAGCAGCGGATCCTGTACGGAAGCAAAGCGGGTGCCATAGCAGAATTGCATCATCAGATTCAGAGCGAGACGTTTGAGGTATACATGCGGAATGATATATTTTGTTCCGTTATCACCATCGTAATAGAGATTAGAGATGACTGCAGCAGTCTCGATATCCAACATATTGCGCGACCTCTGGATCATGGGTCCTGTCGTAAATGACCCGACGACGCGTCTTTGCTTCTTCGTCCTCTCGTCCCACGGATTTGTGCCGATCGTGGCAGCTGTATTACTAACATTAGCCGAGTTTGATCAAATATTATATGGAGATTGTACAATCTCACTGACCGGACGTCTTCGACACAATCCCATGAAACGTATAGAACCACGGCCGATCAATCGTAGCCGACTGATTCTTGACCATCCACTCCCGAGCCGCCTCAAACGAGTTCAGGATGATAGCGCGCCTGTAGCCCATTCTCAACTGAAAGACTGGCCAGTTGTACTTCTCTGCCCATATTTGCGCCGTTGTTGCATGGTCTTTACCCAGCTCATAGAGATGGCCGGCCAGGAGGGATCCGCCTGGGATCTCAGAAATACCTTTGATCTTCGGGAAGTCGACGTAGAAGAGGTGGACGTACACGAGACAGAACAATGAGCTCACTGCCGTTATAAGGCCAAGTGCGACGAGGATGCCCATCATGAATGACTTGGCGGTTGTCCTTAAACCAAACCACGATTCACCTGCTCAAACACATCCATTGCTCTCGTGTCGCTCTTGACTATCACCGTTATATCCGAGGTCGAGCACAACGATAGGCTCGCCATGGAAGTGGTTTAGATAAGAGAGCAATTTTCTCTATCGGCTACTCCAACGCAGAAAGCCGAGTACGCTCATGTCATCGGCGGAACGCGTGGCTTTTATGCACGACATCGGAGATATGCGATAAGGAAATAGGCCTATCAAGGCGGTTCAACGTTAGGTCTGCTGAGTATACAGAATGATCAAATCAAATTCTGGCTCGGCTACGCTCACTTGTTGCAAGGTCTGACATTCTTACAGTGGGAAAGATATGGCTGACCATCTACGCGTCAATAACCTCTTCGATGTGGCAGGACTATGGGTTACAATCACTGGCGCAGGTATAGTATAAAATCCGTTATCTATCCTTACAAATAGGTCGAGGTTGATATACTAAAGGTACGATGTTCAGGTTCTGGCATTGGCCGAATGCTAGCCAAGGGCTGTGCCGTCAACGGCGCCCATACAATTCTGATAGACGTCAATGATGCCGGGCTCCATGAAACAAGGGCTTTACTGGAGAAGATAGTATCTAGGCCCAATGGCATGGCAACAGAGATTATCGTGTAGGTGTAGACAGAATTTATTGATCACGGTACAAGGCTAATGATAGCAGAATCCAAGGTGATCTATCTAGCGAGGATGGGATCAAGATCATCACCGGAAAAATCAAGTCCACTCTTCCATCGACATGTTTGGATGCAATATTGCACTGTGCAGGTATACGATATATGAACGAAATCACATACACCCCGGGGGATGGTCTGAAAAGGCTAGAAGAAGCTACACTCTCCGCTCCATATGGATGTTGGGAGAAGACGTTCCGAGTCAACGTCCTGGCACCCTACTATCTAACGGCTGGACTGATTACACTGCTTGGCAGCGCAGCAGCAAAGGGAGAGGGAAGAGGCTGTGTCGTTCTCTTCAGTAGCCCAGCAAGTGTGCACAACCACCAGTTTGTACCAATATACCAGACATCAAAGGCAGCAGTCGACCACTTGGTTCGGATCATGGCGGCGGAGTTTGCGGACTTTTACAGTGAGTACTATGTCAGGCCTGGGGTCTATGAACGATGAATCCTGCGGACTGATTATGATGTACAGTTCGAGTCAACGCTCTATCCCCCGGCATCGTGCCGTCAGCCATGACACCGAACGATGGCACGTCCAATTTACGCCTAGCAGAAGAGACGCCGGCAAAGCGTGCAGGGAGTGAAGAGGACATGGTTGGATGTGCGCTGTGGTTAATCAGCAAGGCAGGGGCATTTATGGATGGCAAGGTAATTAGAAACGAGGGTGGGCGTTTATTGATTCTGAAGGGAGTAACTTCGAATTCTGATTGAGCTGTAACTAGAGACATTGAGGCTGAAAGCAAACGTCTTGGTTGGCAGGACAATCCCCAAGGATAGTAGATATAATCGTGCTGATACTCGACGGCAATGCATGTGTACTCAAAAGCCCCCACCTGAGAGTACCCTAGGTAGAATAGATAAAACGCGCCTGTTGCTTATCGGTGAGATCCAAGAACTCCTCGTTCTCAACGTATTCAGATGTCGCTTCATCCTGAGCCTTGTTGGCCTTCAACCTATTCAGCCACTGCACATACCCCCAGTATAGCCCCGGCGCAAGACAGGCGACGCCGTACGTTATGATCATAGTCTTGAATGCCGTCGGGTACTGCGGTGCTTCACTATCCAGGAAGAACTGAGGACCGATGATAAATGCTGTGGAGTATCCGAGAAACAGGACCGCACTGGCTGTGGCACGCTTTGTATGGCCTGCTATATTCGCGGTTGTTAAAGCGAACATCATGGGCAGTGAGCCATTGGTGAAGTTCGTACAGTAAAACGCAATTAGTCTACCCACTTTGTTTGACTCAGGGAGAGCATAGACCAAGACTGCTCCGATGGTCGAGGGGACATTGCAGAGAAACTGCATCAGACAGCGAGTGTTTGGGAAGTAATAGGTGACAAGCCCAGTAGTCAACAAGGCGATGTTCTCTGTTAGCCCTAAAGGTGTATTGAGGAGTGATGTGGCGAAAGTATCATAGCCAAATCCTGCACTTCAATTAGTAACAATCGCACGAGACGACAAAAAGTATACCATACCCTTGATAATAAGCCCGCCAAAGTTGGCGACAGCAGAGCTGGGAACAACACAGGCGATGGCATAGAGGAACCCATACCAAACCTTGAGATCCAAAAGTGCTTCATAGCACTGTTCCTTCTTGAACTCGGTCGTGGCAATACCTGTTCTGTTCTCTCGCAGGCGCTCGACCGCGATCGTCTTCTCCCTATCGCTCAGGAACATAGCCGTGACTGGTGTATCGGGCATATACACCCAGAGGACAACAGCCCATACCAGGCCAACAATCCCGAAGATGATGAAGAACCACCGCCAGACGGGAATGCCCGTGTTGTTGATATGTCCGATGCCATAGGCAATGAATGACTGAAGAATAATCGCACAGCCGTTGCCGCAATACCAGAGCGTGATTCGTAGTGGAATCTCATGCTTCCGGTACCAGGAGCCAGTTATCAGGACATATGCCGGCGATATCCCTGCCTCAGTCATACCAAGGAAGAACCGCAGAGCCATCAGGCCGGCGAAGCTCCGAGCACCGGCTGTACAGAAGAGGACAATGGCCCACAGAAGGGAAGTGATTGCGACAAAGCGACCGAGAGGAAAGTGAGCGAGAATGCGAGCAGCAATGGGTTGGAAGGCCAAGTATCCGAAATAGAATATTGAACTAGGTCGTCGTTAGGGTTTGTTGGTTGCGTGTGGAAGGGGGACCTACGAGCACCAAGAGTAATCTTGCCCTTCTAAGCCTAGGCTATCTTGCAGATCGTAGACGGCTGACTGGGCCATGACACTCTTGTCCATGTACTGAATTGTATAGGAAACTATCATCTGCAATCTTCCTGTGAATAAAATATCATAGTCCTGTTATGAGCGCAACTTACGAGAGGCATTAGGACGCAGTCGATCTTGCGCACAACAGACTTCTCTTCCTCTGTTGTAAAAATGGCAACCTCGTGTGTCTCTAGGAACTCTAGGGCCACATCGGCATGGTCAAGTTGGTGCTTTGCTTCCGCGTTCAACCGTGGAGACCTTGGACCATCCATGTTGCTCCTGTTGTTCATGGTATAACCAAAAACAGTCGATTGTGATTCAACCGGTAGGTTGACGAGATCCGAGGAGATCGCTGTATAAGGATACCATGCCAACAGAGGAGCGAGCGGTCGTCACCCACCATAGCGTAGAATATCGATATCGTCCACTGATAACGGCTATGTTATCCAATGGGACCGGGATGGTGCTCCTTCAGTGCCTCTAGTATACTGAGGCCGTGATCACACCCAGTATCTGTTGCTTGAGCTATCCCTCGGATGTGCGCGCTAAAATCAGTCGTATCAGCGCGTTCCACCGGGCTGGGGGGTCAACATGGATCCGGAGGTCTTACCGATAGACAGATAGCAGTTGTATTGGCGATCAGCCTTTGCTAACGGTCTGTCGCACCGTCAATTCAACTTGCTGCTCTTCCAATATCTGAGCCTTCGAGTCTGCATTACTCCCGCAGACCGTTCAGCTGCAAGTTGATGCCATCCAAAATACGTTTCCATACAACAAGGTAGCGATGGCCGCCGTTCCAGTGTGGCGCAAACATCGTCAGGATCTCGGTACAGCTCATGAGATAATTGACGTGAGACATTGGTTGGATCCAGCCTTTCAATAGGGCAACCGCGAGCGTACATCCAGCGATAAAGGTTCTCGCACATACTACAATTGGCGGAATGAAACCATGCATCGAGGTGGCTGTATAATGGATATCCTCAATGAGGTCAGTCGAGGCTTTCACCACTCGGCGACGCAGACTCGTCATGCCTTTTGTATGATGTTGGTCGGGCTCCTGGAAACAGTGCAAACATTGTTTGTGCTTTACACAAACTGGTAAGAACAGAAGCCAAGCTTCCTTAATGATGGAATGGGCGCTGGCTGTTGATTCAAGGCAGCCCATGAGGTTCCCAATTTCGCCTAGGAACGGACATGATCTAGATTCATACACCCGCCCAGCAAGGTAGAGCTCCTCTGAAATCTTCAGGAAGATATCCATGAAAGTTTTCCTTTCGTCGCTGCAAGGCAGCCTCATAGCATTAACCATGTTCGGTCGATTGAATATTGTCTGGAGCGACCTAGATAGGTTGCTTGTTAGCAGGATACTGACCCGCGCTGAACTATGACTCACTCCTCAACGTCGTCAAGAACCATCATCAATCTGACCTCGTCCGGGTTGGCCTGAATTGTTGCACCGGTGTTGTCAAGTCCACTCGCGGGCGATGCACCAACAACGCCTCGTCCGAGTTGATGCCATCCTAGTTGGAGACAAGTCCGAGCCGCCAAGTCTAGCAGCTCCCATACAATACCCCTGCTCGGTTCAGCGAGCTCATAGATGAGAAGAAGAATGATTGCCGTCAGAGCCTGCGTGTCGCCTGTGGATATAATCGGTGGAAGAATGTCATTCGCCCAGTTGCGGCATACTTGCGCCAGTGCTCTCCAGTCCGGGCTTCTGTACGTTTCTCGAGCAGCTGCTATGGCGCAAGCCATGAGTACCTTGAACCTCAGACCGTCTGGCATCTTTTTGAATTTTGCAATGTCACCATCCACAATCTCAGGGAGAGGAATTGAATATCGCGGCTCAATGCAGCGCTGGTATCGGCGGAGTAGGAATCTCATATTGCCTGCGGTCAGTAGCGACTCATCCGTAAAGAGATTCTCCGGAGGCGCAAAGGTTTCGTCCTCTTCTTCCAAACTACCGTCCATTTGTGTTGGGGTTATTATCTCAAAGACTAGCCGCGTCATTCGAGATGGGGTCGATGAGTCCAGATACAGGTCTGCGCCGGCACCAGCAGGCACGAAAGAACTCGACGCTGATACCGGCGATATCGAGCTGTCACTTTGAGCATCATCAGCTGGAATTGTCCTTCAGGAAAGCTCTGGAGTCCCACAATGCGGCAACCTGCGGCTGATGTAGAGCCAAACGAGCCGTCAAATCATCGATACGGTTGTTCAAGGACTGAATGTAACTGAGATGGTGGTTAGGAAAGGTGCAATCTTTAGGAAGGAACTTATCTGCACCTTCTTGGGACGTCTTCGCCCAGTGCATGGTCGTGGAAGGTACACTCGAGGTCGTTCTTGCCGCAGTTGGCGCAGGCTGGGAGCCGAGAATCACACTAAGGATCGACTTTTAATCTCCACTATCCTCCATCAGATGATTCCTTCCACACTACCTTACCTTAATTCTCCGAGTGCGACACCTGGTGCAGGTTGGAAGCATGTCTACAGGGGCTGTGAGGCTGAGGGGATGAGACAGGGGGGATGCGGGGTGGCCCAGATCGATGGAGACAAAACTACTCCAACTGCACATGACCTCGATCTCCCGCGGTGCTGTCGACTGCACTCCAGATAAGTTGTTCCCCGTCTCAGTTTTGCCTCGCTGAAGAACGCCATATATAAATGCTGTCCGGTACGCAGCGAGCACAGCGCCGGTCCACCAAGGTGTGCAGCCGCTGTCGCCAGCGCAAGACTAAAGTAAAAAATTCCGAGAAAAGACTTCGCTTCCTCTACGTCTCGCTGACTCGAAGCTTAGTGTGATTACAAGTTTCCGCAGTGTACTCCGTGCGCTTTGGCAAATGCGGCTTGTCTGGGATATGATCCGCTAATCAAGCAAGCAGTCCCCCGAAGGTATCTTAAGCATAGTGATTGCCTTTCAGAGTCTTTTTGCTGATAGTCTTCCAATGCTCAGTTTGGTAAAATCTCTCGAAGCCCGGGCGGCCCAGCTCGAGGCACAGCTGCTAGCCCTTCAAGCAGCACCAGGCAGTGTGCCTTTAACAATGGCTACTACTATTGGACAGGCGACCAATGCCTTTGGCATTCCCAGACAGGGCCCTTATCTGGGGTCAAAACCATCGTCAGGTTCATTTCTTCGTCCATCTTGTCCGCCTCTAGCCGTTTCTCCCCCTACTCCGGAAATGACCGTTAAGAGCGTCGAGCAGCCTCCAAACGGACGGAGCCAATACCAACAAAGTCAATTCTACAGGAGCAGCGCTATTAGGCTTGAAAGTGTCCCTCGGTCTGCCCTCGACAGGATGGTTAGTAATTACGCCGATACGCATCTGCCGCAGTATCCCATCATGCCCGTATCCTTTATCCAGGATATTCTCCAGCGGATACCGGATGAAGAACAAACCGAGACAACTCCTAGACTTGCGACGAATATTTCTGGTAGAATGCGTTTGGGGCACTTTGAGTACTTCGCTATCTTCATTGCTCTCGCCATCTCAGCAAGCACCCTAACTTGGAGAGCAGAGACTCAAGCTCGCCAGGCATCGGAGTCCTTTTACCGGTCAGCTATAGAGCACTTACGTCTACTCGATGATTATAGCGCGCTTCAGGAGCTGCAGATATCGCTCCTTCTAGCGCACTACGCACACATGTGTCCGGAAATGGTCGACAACTGGACATGCATATCCAATGCCGTGAGGATTGTGATCAGCTTAGGGCTCTACCTGGAGGCCCCGGTTGGTCTTCCAGAAAATCAGGCGAGGTTGAGGAATCAGCTCTTTTGGGTCACGTACGGAATGGAGAGGTCACTGTGCACCAATCTCCGTCTGCCACTCTCATTCCCGGAAGAGGTTATCAAAATCAAGGTACACCCACCATGACATTTCCATATTCTCAGTCATTATCGCTAACTCTTTTAGTTGATGGATCCAATACCAGGAGCCGATAGCCCACGGCTGATATTGGACGACCTCAAAAGGTCATCATCTGCTAGTCACATCTACCGATATCGTATGCTAGAGACTGAGGTACATCGGGTTCTGTATCTTCAAGAAGGCCTCCTCAAATTTGGCTTTAGCACTCTGGAAGATTGGACTGGAGACCTCATCCAGCGCTTGGAAATATGGTATGAACAAGCCCATACTTATACTGCCTACGACATGCTCGAGTTCAAACATGTCCAGTTCTACCATTTGAGAGCTCGAGTCTTTCGGCCCACTCCACGATTGAGAACCACGTCGCCTGAAGCGTGGGCAACTGTCCTAGAATCATCTCGTGTAAGACTGTCCAGCACATTGTATTTGACAATCAGACCTAATGACGTTTTAGAATCTTATTGGTGACTATACCGACCAAGAGCATCGCCGTAGACTCTTCTATCCCTGGCACGGTGTTCATATTCTATTCGAGACCGCGATCATCGCCCTAGACGCCTCATGGTCTGCGCGTTACCATCCCCATCTACACGCCGAAGCACAAGAAATGTTGCATACATACCTCCCCCAATGCCTGCAGTTGCTGGTCGCTATCGGAAAACGATGGAGCCAAGCAACAGAGTGTGCCAACATGCTGCGCTTACTGCTCGACGGGGTTTCTTTTGCCTTCTCACAACCACCCAACACCCACCAAGACAGTAGCATTACCCAAGATCTTGATGCCCTCTTGTTCTCTACGAAGCCGATAGCTAGTCAGACCCGGTACGAGGCCGGGGGATTTGAACTCAATGCAGATCATTTATCGTTCGACGATATGCTTACTGACAGCACAGGGTTCCTCGCTTGGGCACCGGACTGGGATATATTGCCAGCGGAAGTTGATCGGTGAGCCTTGCGCTCCTGATCCCGCTTGATTTGTTTTTGCATGAGCCGTCTCGTTTTGCCCTGGTGAATCGCTCTGAAATGCCTAGAGGCTTTGTGGGTTATATGGAGTCTGAGACAACAGTCGCGTATGTAAGGATAGATAGAACAACCACACTGAAAAAACCATTACTATCAGAACCCCGTAAAATCAATGGGAACAGACAACGTACAAATATCCTTGCTAATTGATGCAACTGTGGAACCACGCGACAACTACATCCCTCCCATTCGTCGAACGGCATCCACGCCAAATCAAACAGACAAATAGGCATCCGGCCACCCCTCCATCCATGTTCCACTACGGAAAGGTAGAGCCTCAACATTTGGAGCGTAGACATACATTTTCTCGCCAACAAAAGAACACCGAAGATGTCGTTGTCTTCGGCCTTAACCTTCAGCATCCATGAGCTCACCGAGCAGATCCTCCTACAACTCAACGGCCCAGTGGAGCTTATCCGAGCCCAGCGCGTGTGTCGTCTGTGGAGAGACCTGATCCAATCTTCACCCTCGCTCCGGGCCGCTTGCTGGTACCAATTCCAACCACCCAGTACCTCGAACGCTCAGCCAGAGCCTAGCTCCCTCCCTAACCAGGAATCATGGTCTCTGAATCCCGCTTTTAGCCGCATCGGCGTCTCCGTTTCCAACCGTTCCGGTGCTTTCGACTTAGAAAGACGCATCTACGACAAGCACGGCTCATGGACGACAATGCTAGCTACGAACCCGCCATGCCAGCGAGTTATGGCTGAATGTGATGACCGCGAAGGCTACGGCGACGCAACACTGTACGAACTATCCCAAATGTTCAGTCCCTTTATCTCACCCATCCTTTCTTAACTGCTAGCATCCACTTTCCAGCAAGCTGATATTACTGCCCTTGAACGCAGGATGTACATGATCATATCCCCTAAAGAACACCTCCTCATGGGCGACGTCATGGCCGTGCTCGCCGAATGCCAAAACCGACAACAATGCGGCCTTGATCGCTGGGCTGGGGTAAAGCACGTTAGCGGCCGGATAATTCCATGGAGAAAGAGATATCTAGGGACGAATCGCCTTAGCCCGTGGGACAGGATGCCAGATGACAATGTCTCGGTTAGAGTTGCGGTTAGCTTGCCGTTTGGGAGCGGAACGTATTTTGCATTTTCGCTACGGAGACTGAGATGTCGTAATGGGAGTGTGTTTCTGCACGAGATGGTTGTGCATCAGATGGTTATGCAGAATCTGAGAGTGTATAGGTCGAGATGTGGCCTGCAAAAGCCGGAGTGTGGGTGGAAGTATGAGGCGAATTTGCTGGTTGTTAGGGAGTATCGGCAGGGGCATCTGACGTTTTGTAAGGACTCCTTTCGCTTGATATCGGATGTCGTAGGAGAGGTAGAGGAATAGGGATTGGATATGTATGACTTATTACAGGTACATATAAGCGTTCTGCTCCTAATAGAAGCATACATACCTACATCCAGGTACCGTGTTGCTACCTAGGTAGAGTCAATGAGCAGATCCGCGGCTCTCTTTTCACTAGGACACTAGGTCAGGGATGCAGTGTACGATGAAGAAATATTTCATCATTTAAACGTCACATTTTCAGTGTACTGGTAAAGGGTCACGGCCCAAATCACCCTACGGCAATCATTACCAACCCAGGAACTCGCAGTGGAGCGCCGAACTCCCCCGGAAGGAAATCGCAGTGATCTGCGTCCAGAGTTCCTGCTGAATCAAGATGAACGTCGATCCGATTCTGCGGATCTTTAGAACTATTGAAACAATGATCCGCATGAAGGTCATAGACGGGACAGCTGTTACCTTCTAGAGGAACCGCTTTGTAGATCTAGAAGACGAAGATGATGTATCCCGCACCAGGTGCTGCTACATCTACTTTTCTCGATGAAATCACAATGCTATCAACACCGTCGATCACAGACTCGAGGAACTGGATAAATGACCAGCCAGACTCCCAGCATTGCTCTTCAGACCGTCCCCAGAAGCTCTCTCCACACATTTCACAAGCCCTCCATTGAATTCGGCATAATCTCACCCTAATCAACCTCTATCCCCTCCACACAACCTCCACAATGAACCTCAAGTTCCTAACCATAACCCTCCTCGCCGCCGTTCCGGCACTAGCAACACCCCTCGACAGATCCGCCAGCCTCGACAACCTCAACACTCACGAAAACCTCGACAAGACCGCTAATCTTGACCTCGACCGCGCCGCTACACTAGATGCCCGAGCCCCAAAGGACGGCGTCTGCCAGTCCCAAGAGTACCGCTACCCCGTATGCTGTGTGGAGGACCAAAACAGTCCAACCAAAGCCAAGTGCAAGGATTCCAAAGAGAAGAGCAGCCTCGAGGCATTAACCACGGCATGTGAGGCGAAGAAGGCGTACGCCTTTTGTTGTGGGATTCCGGAGACTCAGGTAAGTTACCATAGCCTTACGGAGAGCATGTTGAGGAGCGCAGCAAAAGCTGACTTTTGATTTACTTGATTAGTATGATTTCCCCTGTCGTCAGGCCGACGAGGTTCCGCACTCCTCGTCTTTGATAGACATCTCGGTTTAGGGTTTATGTTGTGGTCGCCCGTGCCGGACTAAATTCGGGGTTTGTGTAATATATATATAGTCCAGGAAACCATCCAAATAATCAAACAACATGAAGTCTTCCTCAGTACCTAAACAGCACGAGATGAAGTGGCCGTAGCCATTAGCCTCAGTTCACCACTTATGTTCATGGTCCATGGAATTGTGTTTCGATTGTACCATGGTACACTCCCTATCTAATTTGAATGTTCTGCTATGCCATGCCCCTGGCCTTGGATTGAAAGCACGACTGGTTTCTTTCAATATCGCCACTGCGATCTCACAATACATTTTTAACTCAACATCTGTTTTGAGCCAACTGCCGCCATTAACCTTCACCTTGCAGTTCGTACGTTAACTCAAGCTTTCCGCGTATCTCAGTCGCGTGGTGAGACGAGAGAAACGCCTGCTCGATGTCGGGAATCGGGATTTCCGCCCGACAGGATGTCCGACCGTATTACCGACGGCATCTCGGACACGAAACCCGACGGCTTTTTCCGACGGAATGTCCGACGGATATTATCCGACGGGTGTAACGCCGCTCGTTCCTGATTGGTCATCAGGATTAGGGAAAGCGGCTTCAGAAAACCGAGATAAGATAAGCTTTTGCTCCTTATCTTCAGCGCTTATCTTATCAATCAAGCCGGCTTTATCGATCGGCTTTCTCCGTTGCAGTATGCTCTTGCCACGCACTCGGCCGAGCATGGGGTTGGAGTCTGGATGTTAATGTTGGAGTAGTTGAAACCTCTAACTTATGGGGTCGAGGCATCTACCTGGAAATGGCTGGGTGGCACGTCGATTAAAACCAATAGACCAGCAACGGAGCGAACAGATGGAACCGTCCCCGACTGTCTTCCAACAGCATTATCGAACCACGAGCAATGCCCGCTACACAGAATAAACATGTCGTCTTCGACGTCGTCGGTAAGTACCCAACTCACGGTGCAGACTGTTATGAGTTCTGACACTAATTATGGATAGGAACATTAATCTCATACGAAGCTTTCTTCGAAGCGCTGGAATCTCGTCTCGGCGAGCGCCTCCGAGCACAAAACATCGGGTCGCGGATAGTCGGCTATGCGTGGATGGAAGCCGCCGAGAAAGAATACACCTATCTGAGTCTGATACCAGGCGGGTACGTAAAGGTCTTTGATGTCCTCAGAAGCGTATTCTACCGGACACTCTGGCAAGCCGGGATCGCAGAACCGCGGGAATTCGCAAGCGACGAAGATCGAGAATTCCTTCTAGATTCGTATCGAGGGCTAAAGCCGAGGCCAGGCCTTCAAGAATGCTTTCAAAAGCTACGGGACGGAGGCTTCACGGTATGGTGTCTCACAGCAGGCGACGTCGAGCGCGTATCCGGGTACCTGGCCAAGGGTGGGGTTGAGTTTCCGAAGGAGAACTTTGTGAGCTGCGATGAGATTGGGGTCGGGAAGCCACAGCCGAGCTCGTATCAGTTTATCAGGGATAAGTTCCCGAAGGGCGAGGATGGGGGTGATATTTGGTTTGCGGCCGCGCATATGTGGGATGCGGTTGGGGCGAGGAAGTGCGGGTGAGTTTTTTCCCTGTTTTGGGGAGAAGAGAAGTCAGGTTAATATGTGCGTGCTATAGGTTCAAGGGCGCTTGGGTATCGGTTTGGGAGAAGGAGGCTTGTTTGGACATATTCAAGGAAGTGGATGTTATTGCTGAGGGTTTGCCGGGGTTGGCGGATGGGATAGTTGGTTTTTCGAAGAAGCAATAAACAGTCTAATAGGTAGGAATTGACGTTTTCTATGATCGGAATCATCAAACGAGCATATATTGATGTTTTATTAGCCAAAAGCCTTTATAGTATTCTTATGGTAGTGAGTTTCTTTGCCGTTGAGAACGACAAGGTGATTTGCTTCCCACAGATTAGCTTGAATAATACTATAATGAAGAAGTACCGTTTATCCCAAGGTAATAGACAAACGGCTGTATGATTGGTTCGTTATAGCTTCGCCTGATTACTACTATGCCCCTCGAGTATCTCATTCTTAGTAGACGCTAACCGCTGCTCTGTGGCCTTGAATACCCCAGGAATACCTGTCTCCTCAAACGTCTTGCCATGCCGCAGCATCTGCACGAGGCCCTTTGCAGACAGAAGAATTAACGGCATACCATGTCCCGAGAATCCAGCCAGAATCATCTGGTTAGCCTTGCCTGGGACTTCGCCAACATACGGCATGAAGTCTGACGTCCAACCCATGACTGGAAATATAATGTGAGTATCAAGATGGGGTGAGGAGAATGATAGTAGGACTTACTGCCCGTCCAGACTCTATCCGTCCTCGCACCGCTCTCCTCCCAACCAACAAACGTCCTTTGCATCAAGCCATCAAAGTGAGGGATAGCAGGCTCAATGAGCTTACTATCATCGGTTCCATTGTACCATTGCGACTTATCATGCCAGAATGTTGGTTTCGCGCCGCCCACGATGATGCTCCCGTCGGCTCGGGGGACTAAGTAGTCGTACTCTCCGGCGCCGTATCGGATGCTGTATGTATAAGGGAGAAAGGGCGGGGATTTACCCTTGGGAACCGTGATGCGGCTGCAGATGCCGCGGACTGGAATAATGTGGTTCTTGAACTGTGGTGCCAGATGGGATGTGTATCCGTTTGTGGCAAACAGAACTTTCTTAGTCTTGATGTCTCCACGAGCTGTTTTGACGAGCCAGCGACCGTCTGGTAGGGGATTTTCTGAGATGCTTGTTACAGGTGTATGCGTTTGCAGATTTGCTCCTCGTTTGACGGCATTTTGGAGTAGATGTAGAACCATCTTGTATGGCCAGATATGGCCCGCTGAGAAGGTGAAGCAGGACAGGGCACCCTTCACTCCTGACAACTACATCATATAATTAGCCTTTGATCAAGAAAGCAACAGTGATGGAAACATAGGTACCCTCTCAGCATCCTTCCCCTGAGCATAAAAAACATCTTTCAGAGCGGCGACGCCAGACTTCCTTAGCTCCATGAAAGCACGATGCGTATTTTCAGCGAGCTTGGGGTCCAGCGTTGCATCGCAGGCTCTAGTAAGCACAAAGTCACAGTCCATGTTCTCTTTCTCCACAAGCTCCTTGATGGCATGAACCTGTGAAGCTTCGAACTTGGCGACCTCGACTGCGGCCTTGACGCCATATTTCTTGATGTATTTGGGGACATTGTAGTACACATCTGGCTTGAGATGGCCGCCTATGGCGATGTCAACCATATATCCCACAAGTGACTACTTGAGAGAAAGAAATAAATCCATACCATTCCGACCGGTTGCCCCAGAGCACGCCTCTCTCGCTTCGAGGATAACAACAGATGGCGGCGACGGATTGTCCTCGTAGATGTAATGGGCAAGTGCCGCCCCCGCAAACCCCGCTCCAACAATGATGATATCGCATTCGCTTGGCAGATCTGGTGTAGTGTGGTGGTTGTCTAACTCATGGAGCTCCGTCCTCCAGAAAGGAGTCGTTGCGTTCGGTAATGGCAGTGTCGACATTGTGCTATAGTAGGTCCAGTGGCTGCCCACTTATCTCTGCTTAACCTACCTAATAACCCTCATGTTTGGGACGATATAGCGAGGCCTTATCTTCGAGTGGCTGGATGAGCAAGGCTTATCTGCAACAAGATAGCGTTGGCTGATATCAGCCGTACGAGTCTGCAGCTAGTGATCCTGGTGCTTTTCCCCGCACGACTCTCGGCTTTATCCGCGATATCGTTGTTTGGTTGCGCTGATATGCGACCGCGCATTTCGTGTGCGTTATCTAATGGTACCAGGGAGGCAAAGGCACCTGTCGAGCGCTTTAGCCTGGCGCACTTGAGAACTCGTAGTCAACATGGATAAGATAGAGGATTCTAGGACTATCTTGGCCCTTACCTAGCTAATGACTTGACGAGCTCCTTCAAGGGCTTTATAACTGCCCGAGTATCGATATAGCGAGTGCGTACCCTACTCTGCACCATATATTCAAACCCCATCCAACATATTCATGAGAGAAAATAGAGCAGGAATCATGTCAGAACCACATGACCAAACTATGCAAGACACCCGTGACCCCGAAAGCGACTCTCTCGACATTAAAAAAGCCCCTCAAGATGGCCTCCAACCAATAACCAACGCAGACCTCAGCGAAGGTGTCAGTACCGGTACGAAACCACTATGAAAGACACGGACAAATGACTGAGGCTATAATGGCAGAGTACACAGAAGCGCAGTACAAGAGGCTGCTGCGCAAGATTGACCGATACTTGATTCCCATGATGTTCGTCTCTTTGGCCTATCATATGGTAGTAGTATACGTGGACGCGGACTAATATCTCAGGTTCTTCTGTTATGGTATACAACAAACCGACAAGACGTCGATCAGCATCCAAGCGGTACGGAACCTTGGAATCATACCAACATCAGCGTGCCATTCTAACAGTATTCCAGCTCTTCGGGATGCGAACTGACCTCGGTCTCCACGGACAACAATATCAATGGCTGACAACGATGTATGCCGCTCGTTCTCACCCATTGCCTCGGAATAGAAGCTAACGCCAGGAAAAGATTCTACATCACTTACCTGGTCGGCGAGTTCCCATCGACATGGCTCCTCCAGAAATACAACATGGGCCGAACCCTGACCATATACATGGCAGGGTGGTGTAAGCTCTCCTACCCTACAACCCATCCTTTCCCGTTCGACCACGCCTGCTAATTAACCTACCCTACCTTACATAGCAATCTGCCTCCTCTGCATCAGCGCAACAAACAACTGGTCACAAATCATGGCCCTCCGCGCACTACAAGGCTTCTTCGAATGCAACATCACACCAGGCTTCCTACTGATCACAGGCGCATGGTACCGCACCGACGAGCACGCAAACCGCTCGCTGTTCTGGCAATCATCGCAAGGATTTTTCTCCATCGTCTGCAACCTGATTCTCTACGGGATCGCACGCCATGTTTCAAAGGTTGGCGGAATTGACCCGTGGCGCTGTATCTCGCTGTTCCTTGGAGGTCTTACGCTCGCGAGTACTATCTTCTGCTGGTTTATTTTGGGGACTCCGAATGAGGTTAAGTGGTTGAGTGATGAGGAGAGGAAGATGGCGTAAGTCGACCCTATACAACATGGTTTGTGTACGCGTGCTGATGTTGGGTCTATACCTTAGTACTACGCGGATCATCGTCAACCAGATCTCTGAGGACACGGCTGGGAAGAAGTGGTCTTGGGCTCAGGTCCGCGAGTGCTTCAAGGACCCTCAGGTCTATTTTAGCTTCCTGAACACCTTCCTCGCTTGTATCCCTAACGGGTAAGTTCGTTGTCTGCTGGGATTGATGGCGGGAAACCTTAAAGGGGCTTTTAAATTAATCTGGAGATAGGGGTATCACGGCTTTCAGCTCCCTCATGTACGAGACCTTCGGATTCGACGAGTGGGAGTCCATGCTTTACGGTTGCCCGCGAGATGGTATGGACATTCCCGGACATATACACAAGACCAATTTTATACTGACTCCATTGTTACAGCAATGTACACATTCGTCCTCATCGCGGTAGCCCTCTACCTCCGACGATTTCAGAACCAGCGAATGTACATCATGATTGCATCGTGCCTGCTCCCCTTCGTCGGGCTCCTGGTTATGTCCTTGCTTCCAAACATGGCGCAATACAAGTGGGTTAAGTGGGGAATGTTCATGATGACCGTTGTGTTCTCGCTTGCCCTGTTCCTCGGCTGGAGTTTGAGTACGTCCCCTCACAGCCATAATCTCTCCTCCCCCAGATCAAAGACCAGAGAGCTAATCGTGGGCAGTAACATCCAACATCGCCGGTCAGACCAAGCGAACAGTCGCATCCTCCCTTACACTGATAGCCTACTGCGTGGGCAACATGGTGGGAGCGCAGGTGTTCCGGACAAAGGACGCCCCTCGGTATATCGCCGGCACTGCTACATGCTGCGCGTGCTTTGGGGCTGAGGTGCTGGTGATTATCCTGTGGAGGCTTTGGTACATGTACGAGAATCGACGCAGGGATAGGTTGGCTGCTGAGTCGGGTCTATCAGAGGAGGACAGACATAGGGTTGGTGAGCGGCTGGGGGTTCAGGACCAGACCGATTTGCAGAATGAGTATTTTAGGTATTCTATGTAAACGGGATTTTGCTAGTGTCAAAGCCGTAAAGAAGAGACTTGATTCTTTTTGTTCCATATTGGCCAATCTAATCCACGTTCAAGAAGACCTGTTGCTGGTAGAGCCTACTTGGAAATCGCAGCTGGAGGCCTTCTTTGCCGACGCCCTATGGGTGAAGTAGTCAAGACTGCCTGGACCAGATGTCAGACATAATCTACCATAAGGTATGGTATGGATACTGTAAGGGTCTTCTATGCGTTTCAGAATCCCGTTCGACTACCTAGGTGGCAGTATATCTACCCCACCTCGTAGGTATAGGTAATATGCTCCGCCTACATAAGCTGAAATACACGTCATCCACCATGCTCACTCCAGGACGGGTCCTAGGGGAAATGACGAAAGCGGGGACAATTGTTTTCTCAACAACCGAAATCCATCTAATCGCCATACGCCGCCGGAGAACTCTGTTACAAGCGATTGTCTAGAAGATGGTCGGTTGGGATAATCTGAGCTAGCACTTAAGGGGTCAAGGCCTAAACCTCTATCAGATCCGTATACCAAACGACCTGAGTGCAAGTGGATATCCCCTATCAAAACTTATTGGCTCAGTAGGCAGGTAGCAAAAGCCACCTGCACAAACAAACCAGCCACTACGAAATACAGCGGCTGACAATGTACGCTAGACACAACAGCTTCATGACCCTCCCGGTGTCTATCGCTCGCCTGTATCTTGCGGGGGCCTTTTGCAGCCTCGGAGCAGCAAAGCAGTATCGGATTCACGGATACCGAACCGTACTTGTGCCCGCAGGAGCTGAGCATGGGATTGAATAGATGGAGCCATCTAACTGGTCTATTAAGGCATGATAACAGTGACATCTGAAGGTTGATTGTTTGTTTGCTAGATAATCCCTGGTGGAGAGGTATCAGGAGGGCGCCTCTCGGTGCGGGGTTCACATCAGGTGTCCCCCAGCCGGTGGTTGGACCTGCGTACCAGGTAACAGAGTCGATTATGATCGGGTGCTAGGCAGACGCTCTCGCAACGCTGCTAGATAGGAAGCATACGTACCTAGATGACGCTGAGATACTCCGACACGTTCGGGGTGTGACTAGAAACAATACACCCGAGCTACGGTGTCGTTGTAAACACTTAGGGGATGATTATTTCCACGCTAGGGTTCGAGTCCCGATCCATATGTGGTCGTAGGGCTGTGATACATGTATCAACTACATCTCGGCTCGGGATGGAGATGAGGGACCAAGGCTTTGTTCACTACGATAGAGTAGGGTAGGGTAGGATAGTTTTGCTCCCTAATTGGATCACAAGGGAGCTGCACCTTTATCTCGGGACCTCGAAGCAAACACTGGGGCGGTTGTCTCGGATTGCCGTCGATAGGCTCGAGATAGGCATCCGAGGACACTCTGGCTGACGTGTATCCGATTCCAATCCCAGGCAGCAGGAAGAGTGCAAACAACCACAACGAACGGGCTCGCACCCGCCCGCGAGTCAACTGATGTCCAATCTGGGTCGTGTTTCCCCGAAATGTGGTCAATGCATGCAGGATTCCCGTCCTTCGGGAATGTGACCCTCTGCTCCAGCTCCATCGACGTAGCGGAGATAAGCGTACCCCAGAGTTGCAGTTGGAGACGCTTGTGATATCTTGATATCAACAACCGTCCCTGATGTCAAGTCCGAGTAGACGTATAAGTAATGGCCAGAAACAGCGAGATCATGGTCTTGCATCCAGATTAACACTCATCAACTTCCCTTAGATCAACTTCACACAGACAAATCCAGATATCCTTTTGAGACCATGGCCCCCGCAGCCCTCCTCTCCCCGTCCATCACCCCCGCAGGTGCAACTCCACCAACAGTACTCGGCCCAAGCACGAAGAAAGCAACAAGGCCAACCAAGAAGATCCCGCAATCCATCATCGACAATGCCCGACTCACCCAGCGGCGCCCCTTCAAGCCCTCGGAAGATTTGATTTACGAATCACCCACCAAGATCCACACAATGGCCGAGCTTGGCCTCGAAGGCGCAGGCATCTCCCCCAACGCTATCTCCGAGCCCTTCCCGCTTTTCACTGAGGAGGCAACCCGGCAGATGAGGGCTGAGGTCTTCAGCGAGCCTGTGCTGCAGGATTGCCAGTATGCGAGTAGCTTCTGCACAAACATGGTCAGGGGCATGGGACATGTGTATGTGACCTAGCCCACCTACCTTACCTTCTCCATGCTTTCAAGGCTACAGATAAAGAATGCTAACAAATACATAGTCGAGCACCCTTCATCTACGACGTCTGGAAATCCCCCGAGGTTCTATCCAAGGTCTCCGCAATCGCCGGCATCGACCTAATCCCCGCCTTCGACTACGAAATCGCAAACATCAATATCGCCGCGAAGGATGATCCCGTCGAGTCCGACGCCACAAATATCGATGGCCCAGGAGTTGCCAAGCCCGCTGAACAAGAAGAAGACGACGCCCCAGCCTTCGCCTGGCACTACGACAGCTTCCCCTTCGTCTGCGTAACCATGCTCTCCGACTGCACTGGTATGGTCGGCGGCGAAACAGCAATCAAGCTGCCGTCCGGCGATGTTAAGAAAGTCCGTGGGCCGGCTATGGTACACTCACCCTATCCCACCCACTTCTACTGGAAAGGCAAAGCTAACAGTGTTTTCCAGGGCTACGCCGTCGTAATGCAAGGCCGCTACATCTACCACCAAGCGCTGAAGGCCCTCGGCGGCCGGGAGCGGATCAGCATGGTGACGCCGTTCCGGCCCAGAGACCCGCTTGTGCGCGACGAAACAATCCTCGTTGGAGTGCGGGGTATTAGTAACTTGGGCGAGATGTTCCCGCAGTACTTCGAGTATAGACTTGATGTACTGGAAGAAAGGGTTAGGATGCAGCGGAAGGAGGAGAGGGCGAGAGAGGTTGCGGGGAAGCCGTTTGATGTTGAGAAGAAGCGCAGATGGTTGGAGGAGCAGAGAGGGTTCATTGAGAGTATGTTGGCGGAGATGTTTGTGCCGGAGTAGGTACAGTATCGCTCGGGCTTAGGGTTAACGATGTCCTTTATGATGTTACGTACACAGAGATTGAAGCTGGTTTATTCGCTTTATTGTGATCAATACCATAGTTCTAGAGGTCGCGAGGGAGTCCAAAAACCGCCAATTTCTCGCAAAGTCTGTCTGACCGATTCCGTAAAGCCAGCATGGTCGAAAGTGGGGTTGTTCATTGGCCTGGCAAAGTGAATGACTTGGAGAAGGATCTGGCTCATCTGGCTCGAGTCGGCTCACGCATCCGAGATATATGACGCTCCATGGCAAACTTAGTAAGCCCTATCCGAGGATTGGAGTCATAATGATCACTGTAGAAGAAAACCTTTGGAGCTCCATTATGACGGTCAATATTTGCTGGGATTGCACTACGAAATGCCTAGAACCTTATACAAAGCACTATATGCCCGATCAAAGAGATTGGTGGTGACAGCAACATCCATCGCGAGTTCACCAAAATAGCCCTGCTAGTCCGGACGTACATGGGTATGAGATACTTGCAGGTTAGAATTGGTTAATTCTTACGCCTGGTCCAATGGCTCGCTATGGAGTGTATATAATCGAGAAGGTCCAGGTTACGTATCACTCAAACTACTCGCTTCCAGCAATAACTTCCACAACCCTCCCACTACCAGTTTGACCTTTCATCTCAGGTTGACTTTGCAGACTAGGCTGGTTCGTCTCCTGCTTCAAGGCCTTTGGCGAAAGGCGTGCACTCAGGCCTTGATTCCAGCGTCTCCATCTTGTAGACTTTCGCTGCGCCAGGTCTGCAACAAAACGTCAGTGCCTGGTCATCTCAAGTGCCGAGAAGAACCAGAGATGTATGGTACGTACCGTTGAGAATATACAACAGCTCAACTGGAATCGGGGCCCAGATCGTGAGCGCAGCAATCTGCCCGAACCCCCACTCATCGTCCTCAAATTGATCTCTGGCAAGACTACGCAGGTGCCTGCGTTGCCGCCACATCATCGTCAGGCCAAGGACCATACCTGCCGTAAACAGCGCGATCAATGCAACCCAGAATACCAAGAGAGCTTTAAACGCCGATCTATGCAGTTTGGAGGCCTGGTATCTTTCCTTCAGCGACTTGAGCCAGTAGGCGATACCGCCCGCGACAGCAAAGATCGCAACAGCCCACGAGGGATACGGGACAGGATTGATGACGCGATAATCCGTCGAGCTGTGGGCACAACCGTCAGAGGCCAGACGCCAATTCTCCCTGTTGTCGCTGTTGAGGTGGCTTTTCCCGAGGGCGACAATCACGAGCACGAAGACGACGATGTAGAGTAGCACGCGTGCGGCCCAGCGGTACATGGGCGAGGCGACCACGAGACAGAAGAAGGTAACGATGACGCTGTTGACCTGGAGGAAGGCTAGAGCCTGCATCTGGGCGACCTCGAATGTGGATGGGTTTTGGGCTAGGTGGGCTAGTGAAGCCAGGGCAGAAGATCCGACGAAGAACCCGTTTGCGGAGAAAAAGGTGGTTTGAATATCCTTCAGGTCGACGATGAAGTTATTGGTTTGTGCTAGGGCTAAGTATAGGATACGGTAGATCGGACCAAGCAGGATGGTGAGTCCAGTTTGGATGCTGTAGGCGTACATCATCTACAGCAGTGAACAACGAAGACACTGTCAGTGGATAATCACAACGTTCTTGGCAGGGCCAAGGATTCTGCTACTTACTCCGATACCTGAGAGGTCAGGGTTGCCCACCCCGTAGGTGAGAAGACATAAGTTCTGACAGTTCTGAACCTCCACTGTGATGTTCAACTTGTTGTTTGTCGCGAAGTCGAAGAAATCGTCGATAGAGCGGAAGTCACACCGACTGCTATTTCCCGTACTGGAAGCTGTAGTTGAAGGTAGGGATAATGACACGCTCGATACTCCGGTGGATGAAGTCCCCTGAGGGAGTGCGAGAGCACACTGAAGGCATGAAATCGCGCATACTAGGAGATATAGCAGAGGTGATAACATGATGGGAAACAATACTCCGTGAGACGGTGTTCTTATCATCCAAAGTAAGACGGGTTGCTGCTGCTTAAGCCATCGAGTTGGTTCAAGTATCAAAAGTTGACCAAAGGCGTGGCCCCCATCTGAGGTATCTGGTAACCCCACCCTGTGCCCGTGAGGCTCTGTGCAGCACAAGTCATAGTATCGACGTAAGCAAGGCTGAGTCAACTCGCGAGTTGTCCAGGTCGATGCAGGTCTGAGCGTCTGTCATGTACTCTTGGCTACCTACGGCCGTTGCCGATGTGAATGATTTGAGCACCTATTTTGAGTGCACCGGTTGCATATGGCACAGACCTGACCCGATTAACGTCCAGTCAACTTCTGTGCTAATGCAGATCAGGAACATCATCATTTCGCTATTACTCGTGTTCGGGGACCCCGAGTCGCTCAGGCCTCCATGTGGCGCTTCGTGTCCCTGTTATTTGGCTGGGGGAATTTTTCCAGCCAGTTGAGTGGACTTGGAATGAGTAATAGGGGGGTTTAAAGTTGAAGGCCATGTAAGCACTGCCATGAAGAAAGGTGGTCGTGCATTCGGAAGTTCAGCGAGTACGTACTCAGGCATTTGTACGTGGCAGTTAGCAGCTTACATGCAGACACGAGGAGCTCATGCAGGGGCCAAATCGTGATATAGTTTGCGTCCTTTGACTAGCAAATGGCACTATTTGGATTGGTAGCGCATATATCCTACCTTTGATGAGTCCGTCAGGCTTGCCTGCCACGTCGGGATAATAATAAGCACCCCGCTGTTGATAGGTCGATTCGGCGCTGCCCAGGCCGTATACCTGCATGGTGACTGCGCTACGCGCTTTGACATGGGGGACTGGGTGGGGGAATACGAGCGGGATGAGACTAGCTCGAGGCTATCTCACAGCCTTGTCTTCAGCCGCAACAATTACCAGGGATAGAAGAGTGATATTCCCGTAGTAAGGATCACGGAGGGGTAAGAACACGAGAGGGGGAAGTTGGTGATTGACGTGGCTCTAGGGGAAGGAGCGACGCTGAGGGATCCGAATCCCTGCCCTTCGTCTCCGTTCCCCGGCCCGCCATTCCCATTAACCCCAAGATCTTTTTACGAGAACTGCGTCTGCAGCTGATGCATTGCGACGGCCCCGTATAGGGCTGATGCGCTATGGATCCATCCTCGACAGCAAAACATGAGGGCCCGTCCAGAGACTAGGCTTAAATCCTCCAAGGGTCCGCAGGCTGTCTTGAGGTGTCTGGGGGAGCCTTTGTCCCTCCGATCGACTTGGGAGAAGGACTCTCGAACGCTTGAGAATATGGCTACCGATCATAATGCACCAAAGTCATACCCCTATGACCCTCTTCATATCTCTGAAATACCCGAACCCCAAAGCCCACCGGCTGCTGAGTACAAGCGCCATCCCATTTACTCGATGAGCGAATGGCTCCTAGAAACAGCCAGCTCCATCCTAGCTCTGGGGCTGTTGATTGGAATTGCTTGCATCTTCTGGTACATGGACAATAAACCCCTTGCTGCATGGAAGAGTCCAATATCTCTCAGCGCTTCAATCTCTATACTCACCACCGCCTGCGCGACGGCCCTGATGCACGGGGTTAGCACGTTCATCGGCCAGCTCAAGTGGCTTTATTTTAAGAAAAGCTCACAGAAACTGTCGCATCTTGACACTTTCGATGG
Source organism: Aspergillus multicolor (assembly GCF_047715735.1). Lineage (NCBI taxonomy): Eukaryota > Fungi > Ascomycota > Eurotiomycetes > Eurotiales > Aspergillaceae > Aspergillus > Aspergillus multicolor. The sequence goes on from NW_027395956.1 coordinate 608,201, forward strand.
AGCAAGTCGCGGAGTCTGGGGTTCTATCTTGCTCCTCACAACTGTTAGATGGAACATAGCCACCATCGGCGCAGTCATAACCATTTTGCGACTCGGCTTCTCGCCGTTCGCACAGCAGGTCATTCTAATTGAGCAGCGGGATATCATCACCGCGGACGATACCGTGACATTTGGGTACGCTCATAGCTACAGTCGGAACTTTGGCGGAGAATTCGCAAATGCTCGAGTCGGCAGGTGCCACCATTCCCTCCATATGTATCATTGTCACTAACAGGCGATCTGCGTCTTAACAGAAGCTGTTCCGCAAGACCCTAACCTGCAGTCCGCCATCGTCCAAGGCCTCTACGGCATCACCACACCCGCCACCTTTTCCTGCCCAAACACGTGCCGATGGAGGGGTTCTTACGTTACGCTTGGCTTCAAGAGCTCATGCAGAGAGGTCACCGAGGAAGTTTTGGCCTCAGCAGACTGTGAATACAACGAGCGACGGAGCAACTCAACATGTACATTGACAACGCCCGGAGGCGTAGCCCTTACCACCAAATACTGGTACACCGATCTGGCAACGACCTACGCCATGAACGCAACCTCGCTCATCGACAACAAATCAGGCCCTCTAAATCCCGCACCACCGAACACATTCCCCGAGCTCACACGATTCGCCATCTACAGGGCAACGCCAAACTTCGACTTCAATGCAACAGATGTCAATGTGACAGAGTGCTCGCTATCTCTGACAGCATACGAGTATGTTGATGCCAGCGCCACCGGACAGAAGTTCACGTTTGGCCAGGTCCATGAGGTCGACTTTGGAGACATAAATCCCTGGATCGCCGAGGATGGGATCATGGGCTATAAGACAAACCAGACACAGCTGGGAAATAAGCAGATTCCACCCTTAGAAACCGCCGGCCCGACTCTGGTGGCCCTGGAGAACTTCTTCGAGTCCTCTGCCATTGTCACTGAGTGGGTCAAGGGAAACTACGCGAACGAGAACTTTGGTTTGTCTGCAGCGTTGGCTGGGGATGTCGATATCCCCGACCGCTTCAATCAGATGGCTGCTGCCATGACGGACTATCTCCGGTCCACAGGCCCAAATACACTATTGGCCCATGGTGAAAGGATCGAGAACGTGCCGTTTGTATCAACTCGATGGCCTTATTTCATTGTGCCTATTCTGACGGAGGCGTTCGCTATTCTTTTCGCAGTCTTGACTGTCCTGAGTAACAGGAAGAGCCAGCGTGTTCCACTGTGGAAGTCTTCGACCCTTGCTGTCCTGGCTTGCCACCATGACGATCAGCTGGGTTTGCTGCGTGGCTCGAGTGCAGATATCAACGACCTTCAGGCAGCGGCAGAGAAGACAAAGGTACAGCTGCTGTAACTAAGCTCAGTATCAATTGCAATCTTATAAAACCTCCATCCTTAATGTAGCTACCTTGCAGGTGCATTGAATGGTATTTCCAAGAAATTCATTTGGTGGATTTAATGACAATTCATAGAGGCATACTACCATGCATCCCCTACAGATTCGCCCTCTCCTTCCCCGTCAACGCCTCCACAACCTCCCTCGCCCCAACCTCCCCCGAATAGATCGCCCCCTCCATATACCCCTTCCACTCAGCACTATACTCCGTCCCCACAAAATGCAGATTTCCCACTGGCCTTCCATAAACATCCGCATACTCCGTGAGATGGCCCAATGCCGTAATCGGCGCCAATGCACCGCGAGAGTACGTCTCATGCTGCCAGATCTGATCGAAGAACTCGATTGGCTTGTACACTTCCTCTTCATGGCCGAATATTTGCACGAGCTGAGACAATACCACAGCCCGCCGCTCATGAGGTCGTAGTTTCCCCCACTCTCGCCCGGGCTTCCCGTTCACAAAGCAGGTTAAGCAGTAGTTGCCTACTTGGTCGACGGACGTATCCCGTGCTAGAATCACAGGCCCAACGTACGACGCGAAGTACCCGTTGAACCCGTGCTCGCGCCACCAGGGGCGATCATAACACACAATTGCTTTGTTGTAGTCACCGAGGGTGGTCGCATTTACAACAGTTTGCAGCCGCGGAGGCAGCGGAGGCTGGATGTTAAGCTCCTTGTACATCGTGCTCGGGATCGAGATGATGGTCTTCCTACCGGTAAAGGTCTGTCCCGTCGTGGTTTTTATGCTTGTGTGGGTGCCGTAGTCTGTTATGTTGGCAACCGGGGACGAGAGGTAGATGTTTGAGGCGCCGACGAGGGTTGCGAGGGTATTTGGGAGGGATTGCGCCCCTGCAAATGCCGCATCAGTCAGTGTCTCTTCTGCCTGCTACTAAGGATATGAAGGGGACTTACCGTCTCTAAACCGCAAATGCTGCCCCCCACTCCCATCATCAGCCCGAATCGCTAGCAAACCACGATTCTTCCGGCAATAGTCAATGAACCAGGCGGCTGAGTACTCTGTCGAGTCTAAGCCGTGCATGACCTGCGCCCAGATATTCACCATCTTGATCGTCCCCGGCAACGCGCCTAGAGCGCGGACATACTGGTCCAGACTAACGTTGTCGTCTGCGGCCCTAGGCGGTCCGGGCTTCAGCGACGCGGCTTGGATGTGGTCGCGGACCATCCCGAGGCTCTTCTTTTCTTCGGGGGAGAACTGCGTATGTCAGCCTTGGTCACCCTTTCATAGAACCTTTGTTGAGGTAAGAGAACAGCACGTACATCACTCGGCGTAACACCAAACGGAAACTCAAACCTATCCCCGGGCGCTTGCTGCATCACAGCCTTGCCCTCAAGTCGTTGGACCACGGTCTTGAGCCCAAATTTGTCGACGTACGCGCCGACTCGCCTTTGCAAAGATTTGTTAATCCATGCTCCTCCCAAATCAGCGTAGCCCCGTCCTGAAGCTAGAGGCACACTCCAAATCTTTCCTCCTACCCGGTCGCGTGCTTCAATGACGGCGACGGTGAGGCCGGCTTGTTGCGCGGTAAGGGCGGCTTGGAGGCCGCTGAGGCCGGCGCCGACGATTAGGAGGTCGAACATGTTGTTGTAATTGGAATATGATTATGAGACTCGAGCAATGTGGGTGTGAGGGAAGGCGTTCCTTATGCGGAGTATATATCTCGGCTTCTCATCCGCCTCGGGTTCTGAAGCCGAGCGGCCAATGAGAAGTGCATACAACAATAGACCAATGGGGTTGGTCTAGGCTGCTTTGTTGATTGGCTCGTTGGAGAACAAGATAAGGGACACATGATAAGGTCACCTGCACCTTCCATGTCAACCAGCGCTGCAAGACTCTCACTCTCTTGCAAACCCCTCCTCGCCAGGATGCACCAAGCCCTAGGATACACCTTACCCTATCTCAATATAGCATAGCACGGTCCAGCCTGAGCTTAAGAAGCACTAACATCCTCCTTCCAGCCAAGCACCGGGCTCCTTGACCAAAACCGGCAAGACTTTCCCCACGCGGTCGATCTCCAAGCGCCTCGTGCGGGGTTCAAGATCAAGCTGGCTGTCACTTATCGGGAAAACGCCCGCGATAACACGTTTCTCGCACTTCACTCCATCGTCATCTCCATGTCTCGCTTCTCCCCATATATCCTCTTCTCTCGCTTGCTGCAACCGCGCCCACGATGGCAACCGCCCGAGCTGGCTCGCGTAAGCTGAAGCGCACTTCTAACGCGTATGTCCCGCTCCAGCTTCTAACTCCTACCATACCCAACAGGTGGTGGGAAAGACGTCACTAACGAGTGCAGATGCATCGCCTGCCGCACCAGCAAAATCAAATGCACGGGCGAGCAGCCCTGCGCGAACTGCCAGCGCCGCCGGATCGACTGCCGCTTCCTCGAGACGGTCAGCAAGGTCATGGTGTCTGAAAGGTGCATCCATCTTCTCGCTTGGTATTGGTCAAAATGTTAAAGCCCCGCCTAGGTATCTGCGCGAGCTGGAATTACAAAAGAGGGCCGTCGCCGCGGAGCGACAGCGTCAACCGCTACAGCAGACGCAGACGGGATCATCCCCAACACACAGTCGGCAGGAACAACCCACGCGAACAGCCGTCAAGAGGACCTCGACGTCGGCATTCGGAGACGAGGTCGATGTAGACGTGGATGTGGACATCGCTGAGATCCTCGGTAGCAACCCCAACACCTGCTCTGCGGAGACACTGGCCTCACCACCAGAGATCGGGGCCCCGCTGGCCATGGACTCGGAGCGAACGATCTGGACGAGTCCGTTTACCCTGCCGTCGCGGATTATCAAGAAGAATCATAAGTCGAAGAGGAATTGGAGTGCGCCTCCCTCACTTCCACCCCGCACTGATTCAGGCATTGATTTCACTGACGGTCGCAGCATGGCTAGCCCCAACATCCGCGTGGTCCTTTACAGCCCGCCTGAAACTCATGATCGCCGAGAAACTGCACGTTGAATCGCACTCCAGCAGTCCCGAGCTCTTCGATGGAGACCTCTACCCGGTCCAGTGGTCGCCGTTACCGGTCGGATTGGTACCAGACATCAGCAACCTGCCCTCTATCGACTATGCGCTGTACCTCTTCAACACGGTCAAGTTCCACCTCGGGCATAATTTCCGCCTCATCAACGAGCCAGAATTCATTGAAAACATGCACGCCTTCTATTACGGCGACGCCATTAAGCAGGTCAAAGAGTGTCGGTTGTGGTTTGTCCAGTTTCTGCTGGTGTTAGCATTCGGGAACGCATTCCTGTTCCCAGGCCAAAAGGGGACCTCGAACTCGACCTCCAGAACAGCCAGTGACCCGCCCGGCTCGAAATTCTTCATTCGCGCGATGAGTCTCATGCCCGATCATACGAGCTTATCGCGTGGTGGGTTTGTGGCAATTGAGGTGCTGGCCCTGACGGGGCTGTATCTATACTCTATTGACCACCGCAGCTCGGCGCATGTTTATGTACGCCACATCCCCTCTCCCCTACTTATTCATCCCCAGGGGCAAAGTATCTAACGGGTCAGACAGGTTGGACACGCAATCCGCATCGCACAGATGGACGGGATGCACACGCAGCTACCGGAAGACGAACTCGGCTCTGAGACGGTCGCGCGGTGCCGGAATCTCTGGTGGACGCTTTACGTTCTGGACCGGCATGTCTCGTCTTCTGTCGGTGCGTCCATGACGCCCGAGGATAGTGATATCACGACGTTGCTGGATCCGCCGGCGGCGATTGCCTGCTCGCAGAATGATACGACGCTGAGTTTGTCGGTGCGGTTGAGTCATTTGTTGTCGTATATTCTTTCTTGTATGTCACGCCTTCCAACTGATAGCGTCAGATGCTAATGGCCGAAGCGATATACAAGGGAACAGAAACGCAGCTCGGGACGTTCCTGGAAACCACCCGGTCGATCTTGCACGTTCTTGCCGGACACGCCCGCGAAATCGAGCGCATCATCCAGCTCAAGTTCCAGAACTCGGTCGATACCATGCCCAAGGGAACGAGGCACATCACGCTGCTATATCATCAGGTGAGACCCCTTGCCACCATCTCACCCCAAAATCTCTCTAACCACGGGGTCTCCACAGTGCGTAATCGTCGCAACCCGCCCCCTCCTCCTCTCCGTGCTAAAAGAACGCCTCCAAAAACTCGATCACGGCGCCGAAGACTGGCAGAGCATCGTCGCCCCAACTAACGTCCTGATATCAGCCGGGATAAAGTCCGCCGCGAAGACATTACAGATCCTGACGGATGAGGATAGCCTGCTCGAGGTCTTCCTCCCCTTCGACATGGAATTCACCTACGCCGCCGCGCTCCACGTAACAATGGCCGCCGCACTTTTTCCAAACGTAACCTCCAGCCAAGAGTACATCAACATCCAAGACGCGTACGCAATTTTAGATCAAATGGTCGCGCGGGGGAACAAGCTCGCCGGCGCACGGAAGACCGAGCTTGTGCAGCTGGAGGCTCTATTCCGCGAACTCTCGGCGCGCATTGAGCGGCGCGGTTTGGAGACGCTTATACTTCCTGTTCCGGCCCCTTCGGAGTACGGCGGTGTTACGGCGGCGGAGTACCTTGCGCGCATGGATGGAAGTGAGGATGCGGGTGTGAATGCGAATGTGAATGTGCCTGTGGGCGAGTTGGCGGGAGGTGCGGATGCTGGTGCTGGTGACGGGATACCCATGAGCATGCCTGACTCTCCGAGTGTCCTTGCTGCCGCGCATGCGCCGAACATGGATATACTTGACAGCATTGGGATCTCGTCGTATGAGTTCTTTTCGCTGGTGAATCAGATTGCGCCGGAGAGTTTGGGGGTGCTGGATGGGGAGGGTGGGGAGCAGGAGTGGGAGGGGTCGATGTGAGGTTGGGGGAATATGTATCTAGTACTTAAAGAGTAGGAAGCAGCCATCGGGAGTCCTTGTAGGTACCGCCTATGGTATCTCTCGGCTTCTTCTCGGCTTCTCGACCCGATGCATGTGCACTGTCTCCACACCGCTGCAGGCTGCTACGTTATCTGCTGTCTGTTTGCATGTACAGTCTCAGCCTCCATTGGTGTCGAGAAGACAATACAGCAAATTTAGGTTTGTCGGGATATCGTGATGAAAGTTTCGTGTGACTGGCTTTTCCGTGTGCTTTAAAGCGATATGATCGCTACTTGCTGTTTCTATATACCAGCTCCTCGTTTGCATATATATTTCAATAGATGTATACCCGCAAGAGTTGGTGCCACAAATATAGCCCCATCCCGGCATTCTCGACGTACGCCCGCATACTCTCCCCTCAAAAAATAACTAGACAACATGGGCACCTCTAAAAAGACATGAATCAAATCCAACCCTGCGCGAACAACTAACCCCGACACGGACGCACCCTGCTCCTCGGATAGGGTCTCTCTGGATGATAGGCATCCACAAATTTCCGATTGCGGGTTTGACAAAGGCAGAGCAGATGAACATGGTGCAGGTACGCCGAAGGTGCCATCGAGACCAATGTGTATACTTGTTTCCTTATAATAAAATATGTGAAAGGTCATGGCGCTTCAGTGCCCGATATTGAGAGAGACCGCGGCACGTTACAAGATTGTCGCAGTATTATCGTACGGCTCATGGATGTAGATGTACCTTACAGCCACTGAAGCCCGAGAGTTCAAGTCGTTACTACCTACCTACCAGCTTGCCCTACCTCGGTGCCTAAGGCACTGCCTTATTGCGGGCACGGCGGGTACAAGCCATCCGATCGATCATTTCAGCTCATATCCATGTTCGGTAGAGTCAAATTGAAACCTCAGCTATTATCAATAACGTGCTGTAGTCCTTGATATCCCTAATTGGCTCTCTCTATAAGAAGCCGGCCTATGGACTGGTGCATCCAATCTGCGTTACGGCATGAAATCTCAATGGACGCTTTGGCTGTGGCCGACACTCCGCAAAGCCAATAGGGAGTCATGGCTTCATGCATCCATGCATGAGAAGTCCCTCCTGGCTGAAGGCATTTGCAGCGTGCCGAATCACTGGATGTTCGAACCCTTACAATACCCATGGAATAAACCGCGCCGTCTCCTCATGATACACCTCCCACTCCCGTCCGAAAGACTTTCGCAGTAGTTCCTCCTCCTGCAGGACTCTTGTCGGAATAATCCAGGATATAAATTGCGCAAAGTAGATCGTGTTCCCGTACAGAAGAATCTTCCCCACGGGATCCAGGACCGGATGCTCCGCTGTCGCATAGCAACTCAGCACGCCGCCGTCTCTGAATACAAGGCCAGCGAATCCAACGACCATCGCGATTCCACCGGTATAGGATGGGTGTTGGATGTGTCTGTACAGATCCGTCTTGATGAGCGTGGAGGCCTTGGCGATGGCAAATGTAAAGTTCTTCTGGAGCTGGCGGAAGGCGAGGACTCTAACCGTACCACCTCCGAGTAAAGTGGTGAGGAAGAAGGTCGCTTGCGGGGTGAATGTGAAGAGGTCCTTATTGTATCCGGCGGGACAAATACCCTCTTGTGTTGCCTTCGGCAGAAGAGGCAGGATGCCGTGGCAGAGCCCGAAGAACGCGATGAACCGGCAGTGGGCGCCGAGCCACCAGCATAACTAGATAAAATGTCAGCTCGAGGCCTTGAGCGGTTAACAGGGTGTGTACGTTACCATCTTGTTGGTTAACAGGTCCGCCTTGACTGTTTTGTCGGGGTTGGGATTGGAATTCGGCGCTTGCAGGGCAAGTTGGAGGAGGTAGGAGCCGTGGATGACGCCGAGGGAGAAAAGGAGTTGTAGCATATTGACGTGCATTCTTTCTGGTCTCAAGTGGAATATATTGAGTTAGTTAGGCTGAAGAGTGATCTCGGATTGTCTCAGGAACGTTCGACCTATTTATACCATTTCAAACCGGACGGTCCTCCAACTACCCCTGTCAATTGCTAGCACTGCATGGGCAGGTCTATATCAACATAGCAGTCTTATCATGTATACCAATCTACCCCAAGTTTTTGATTAGCTCTCCACTCGGGATAGAACAGGGGTATAGGCATTTAGCTTGGAGCTACAGCTGTTGAGGTATGAATGGTTGATCATAAACATCCGGGCCATCCAGTCTTGACAGAAGTTTCCGGTCGATTCTGAATGTGTGGGCAAACATAATGATTCTCAACTAAGACCAACGATATGTCAGTCATAGCTCCTAGACGACCTGCATACACTGATTGGCATATAGAGGGATCCACCTGTTGTATTAGTGGCTTTTGATGAGTGAGATGACTAACATGGCTAATTGGCCCTATGGATCATCCATATAGGTATGCATAGGGTGTAATACAATAGACAGCGGCTTGGTAGCATCCTATATTGAACTGAAGCTACTTACCGTATAGAACATTATGCGCACAATCCCTTTAGCTACCTGTATCAAGTAATTTAGCCTGCATTTGTGAAACCAGATATCACCACTCCCCGTTCATGCGACAATCTCAATGAGATTGAACTTAAATCCCTTTACGCGTTTCCCCGTTCTCCTCCAGCTAGATCGTCCTCATCCGATCCGACAATCAATCTAAATACTAAACGACAACCCCCCATTCGCCGAAATAATACTCCCAGTACACCATCCAAACTCCGGATTACAGATCGTAGCCACCAGACCCGCAATCTCCTCTGCGTACGCCGCGCGCCCGCCAAACTTCTCCCCCAACTCCTTGACCTCAAGGCTATCATTTTCCCTCACAGCCACAAGCGGCGTCAGCGGATTCCACTTCGCCAGCCCCTCCTTGACCTCATCCGGCGCGGACAGGTACATATCCGTCATCACAGGACCGGGGTTAATCGCGTTGACGGTCGCACGCTCAGCCAGTTCACGGGCCCATACGCGCGTCATGGCTTCGATGGCGCCCTTTGTTCCGGCGTACAGCGTTGTGTTCTCGGTCCCGACTTTGGAGTTTATGCTTGAGAGCATGACGATGCGGCCGGAGCGGTCGGTGGGGAGGTATGGCTTGCAGGCGGCGGTCAATAAGATGGGACCGAGGACGTTGACTTCGTAGATGCGGTGGAAGTCGTGGGGTTCGACCGTTTCAAGCGGGCCGAGGGAGAGGATTGCGGCGTTGTGGACTATTATGTCGATTTGGAATTTGTTCTCGGGCTGGTTGGATGTGAAGAAGTCTTTGGCGGAGATGACCAGTCGCTCGCATTCATCTTTGTTGGAGATGTCGGCGCGGATTGGAAACGCGCGGATGGAGTATGTGGAGGTGAGTTCTTCTGCCAGTGCGATGCCAGATTTGTCGGAGGAGGCTGTGGCGTAGTTGATTATCACGTTGCAGCCTTTGCTGGCGAGGTTGCGGACGATGGAGGCGCCGATGCCTGGACAGGGATTATCAGTTAATGAAGAGCACACTGGCTCTTGGCGGGAATGAGACGTACTTCGCGCGGAGCCGGTGACGAGGGCAAGCCTGCCCTCGTAGATACGGGGCATGTGGTGACCGTTTGAGATGCTACCCATTGTGACTGTAGTAATACTTGTTAGGCGCAAGTGACAAGGACTGTGAACCAATATTTGAAAGTGTATGGTGGTTTGCGACGGAAAACATGGGAAAGAACCGAGCCCTCGCGCGCGGGGGAGCAGCTACTGATTTAGCAGTTCGGCTACAGACATGCCGCCTACAATGGAATGGGTCCCGTCCCTTTGCAATTCTCAACAAGACAGCTCGTGGCACATGTCATACTGCATTAACATGCCATTTTAGCACTTCCCGCGTGGCCCACAGCTGGTCATTGGGCCTACCAGGCCGCGGCCAGTGTCAGTGTAAGGCTATAGAATTTCATCGTTTTTGCTTATATACATGTGGACTATCTACCACTTCGACAAGAACCCTCCATCAACAGGCAGGGTAATCCCGTTAACATATGATGAGTTGTCACTCGCGAGCCACAAACTCGCCTGTGCAACCTCATGCGGCTGACCGAATCTATTGAGACTGCTAACCTTGGGCGCGAACTCATCGTGTGTCGTACCCATAATCTCCAGCGCCTTTGCAGACATCTCGCTCTGCGCCTCGTTAGCAAAATTGGTCTTCAAAAGATCTGAACTATTAAAGAAGGTTGGAACTTACAAAAATCGCCCCCGGCGCAACCGCATTAACTCTAACACCCAACGGACCCCCCTCGGTGGCCGCATGCTTCGTCAACCCAAGCAGCGCATGCTTGGTACTCGTATAAGAGGGCATATTTGGCTGCGGCATAAACGCATTGATGGACGCAATATTCACAATCGAGCCCTTAGTCCCCTGCTTGCGCATCTGCTGCATCTCATACTTGCAGCACAGCGCGGTCCCGGTTAAGTTAACATCCACCAGCCGACGCCAGTACTCCTCATCGTACTCAATGAGCGCCGTCTTATCGGGGCTCATGGCGGCATTGTTAATGGCTACGTCTAACCGCCCGAAGAACGCCACCGTCTGCGTAATGAGGTTCTGCACGTCTTCGGACTTGGAGATGTCCGTCTTGACGAAGCGCACTTCGCCCAGCGAGGAGAGTTCAGCCGCGACGGCTTCGCCTTCTTCGGATTTCACGTCGGCAATGACGACTTTTGCGCCGGCGCGCAGGAACACGGACGCGGTGGCTTTGCCCATTCCTTGGGCGCCGCCGGTGATGATCGCGACTTTGTCCGCCAGGACGGGGAAGATGGGGGCTTCGGGGAAATTCATTGCGTATGATATCGTTCAGGGGCGGTTTGGATGTTGGTGGTTGTGACAGATAGATAGGGTCGGGAGTAGATACTGTAAGAGCAGGTAAGACAAAGATCGGATGATCACGAACACACAGAGCTGCCCGGGCAGCAACAACGAAAACCAACGCACTTTATGTTCGCCCCGGTCTAGCCATGCAGAGCGACATTTGGAGATGCCGAAAATCTGCCGTGCCTGGTTCTGGATGGGGATAAGCGGCACGGTTCGAGACAGGCGGTTGTTGTGGCGCTGCGCCAGGCGGGACGGCTTGCTTTAGCTTTCGCCTCGGCGCCACGGGTGGAGCTGGCGCACGGAGGGATTCCGGCCCTAGGCAATATAAGACATTAGCCCTAATTCCTTAGTGTCGAAATTCGTGCCGTCCTGGATACGAGGTTGGAGGTCTTGGAGACGCTAGACATGATAGCAGGGTTGGATCGCGCGCCAAACGCTGGTGAAGATACCAAGCAAGGCAGAAGAAGGCGCCGTTCAGAGTTTTACTGCAGCTAGAGCGTTAGATGGTATTGGCGTCTGGGCTAACTGGGTGATCTTAATAACGGCGATATAGGTGCAAAGGCAGGCGGAATAAAATTTTTAAGGCTACACCGTCAGGGACTTCGTGGGCTAGTCATGGTTATATTGATGTATTTCTACAGAAAGACAACCCGTGCTTCAAAATGAGCAATATATGTTTAGAAAACAACCTGTTTCTGCTTGGCGTTTACATAATTGTGGACTTATCTCAAAGAAGCGTTTGTAATCGTCTCTCTCCCGGTTGACCCAGGGCAAATCCAGAAATGCTCTGGGGAACAGTACATGGCATGATAGCAAGTAAAGTGGCTCCACCCCATAGCAACAGGTCTGGCGCCACATGGTAACCACATTCTTCACGTTCGAGGTATCTTATGGTTCGTACAGTGCGAGTTAGCCTTGACCTGTGGGCCAACGGTGCACCAGCAGAACGCCACGCGAAGCGTCTCCAGGTCCTGCAACGTTCAATTGCAACTAAAAACATCATTGGGCAAAGCTGTGGGAACAGGACAGATTCTGCATTACGGAGGGGGCACTTAGTGCGCGTAAATTGAACTTGGAGCTACCTCGGACTACTCAATGGCCACTGCAGGTCTGCCCTCCACACTTTCTGCGCAAATTGGCCACGCGGCGGGCGCGTTTCCGCTATGAACGACGCACGGGGATAACGTGGAACAGCCGATGAGCTGTTTGCCTAGGGTACATTGCACTACATCCCAAAGCGGACTGGGATAGGGGTAAGCCCTGGTACCTGCAGACTTTCCAGCCGGGGACGATACTTAACCCACCTTCGCAGAGGCATAGGTCGCTCTTCTCTTTCCTTCTTGCAGCTTTGTCTCGGTTACATTGTTCGTCAAGACTTGGAGAGTCCTATCTTCACCATGTTCGTCTCAGAGAAAGACACCTCTGTCGTCGGTGTGCGTGGCATCAAGGGCGAGGTTCCCGAGACTACTTTGATCAATATCTTGGTATGCTATCTTATCCTCGTCATCGCCTTTCAAGATCTCTAACTTTGACCAGGTCATCATAACTTCCTGCCTCGGAGGGTTCACCTACGGCTTCGCAGCCAACGCCGCCTCCGGCACTCTCTCACAAACAACGTTCATCGCCAAATTCCTCAGCGGCCCCGACTCAACTGACATCCAGGATGGTCTGCTCTCTGGGTACGCCAGTCACCCTCATTAACCCCTTCTACTCAAGCCAACTAACAACAACGTCCAGCTTCCTCGGCGGCGCCTTTGTCGGCGCAATCCTCCAAGCCCCCCTCTCCACCAAATTCGGCCGGCGCCCAGCCAACATGGCCGCCGCCCTGATCGTCATCATCTCGGGTGCCCTGCAAGCCGGCGCTGTCGACATCAAGATGTTCATCGTCGCGCGCATGATCTGCGGTATCGGCGCGGGCATGGTCTTCGCCAACACTCCGGTCTACCTCGCCGAGGTCTCACCCCCGCATACACGCGGTATCTTGGTCGGCCTGAACGGCGTGAGCGTGGTGACATCCTACATCATTTGCGCGCTCTGCGCCTTGGCCTTCAGCTTCGTGACGAGCGATATCCAATGGCGCCTCGTATACATTGTTCTCACCGTAATCGGTGTCCTGCTATTTGCATCGCTCTTCTTCATTCCCGAATCTCCCCGCTGGCTCACAGAAGTCGGACGAGACGACGAAGCAAAGAAGGTCCTGGAATACCTGCACGCGACGAAGAGTGATTCGAGAGCTACATTCGCGCACGCCGAGGCCAAGCAGATCAAAGCGCAGGTTGAGTTTGAGCGCAACACGCCGCGCGGATACCTGCACATCATCAAGACCGCGAGCCACCGCAAGCGCGCGCTGTGCTCGATCCTGCTCTGGGTTATGGGACAGGGGACTGGTATCACGGCCATTGCGAATCTCATTCCAACCCTCATGGGCACGCTTGGGTTTGGAACGACCATGCAGCTGGGTCTTGGTGTTGTCTGGACAGTTTGTGCGGTTATTGGGTGTGGGATCAATGTCCTGCTACTTGATCGGGTGGGACGGGTGAAGTTGCTTGGTATGTCTACTTTTCCTTTACCCTATCTCTTTTGTTGAATGGTGAAATCGGTGCTAATGGTGTTGTGTGTAGTGGCTGGAGGCTTCGGCAGCGCCGCCATGATCGCAATCATGGGCGTGCTAGAGAAATACTACCTAAACAGCACTTACACGCCCGGCATAAATGCCGCCGTGGCATTCTACTTCATCTTTGGCGCGTACTTTACGTCGACGATCGAGTGCACGGCGTACGTGTACGCAGCAGAGATCTGGCCCACGCACCTGCGCAGCGAGGGGTCGACGATTGCGTTTGCGAGTTTCTTTGGGAATGCGGTGGCGTACACGGCGCCTGTTACGACGGCGCTGGCGACGATCGGCTGGAAGTACTACATGGTCTTTGTGGCTGTTACGGTCGTCTCCACAGTTATGATAGTGTTCTATTTTCCGGAGACCATGGGGTTGAGTCTTGAGGAGATTAATGCGCGGTTTGGGGATACGGTTGAGCTTGATTTGAAGGACGCGCTTGATGCTGAAGGGGCGGGTTCGAGCTCCGACTCGGCGGAGGCGTGAGGAGAGGAGAGGGGTGTCGTATGGGTTGCTGTTTTATAGGTGCTCCGTGCTCTGTACGGAGTGAGGGGCAGACTGAGACGAGTGAAGTGTGAGAATGAGTAGGTGGATTTGATTATTCTGCAGAGTGCAACATGATTCGGAAATACTACTTAATCTAATTGGATGCAATGTCGAAGCTTGTCTGCCGGCAACTACCCCGTAAGACACACCGGGTTAGGGCTACCAGCCGTGTCTCCACCATCCGCTGTCACTTCATGCGCCACGCAGAGCCGGACCCGGCCCGCCCCGCCGATCTCACTCTCCATCCCTGTCTAAAGCCAGCTAGTGGCCTTGGCTGACACGGCCTGCGTTTCCGATTCCCTTGAGGAAGGTACGCCGGCAATCACAGAGGGTCGGTGGTGTTCTGGACGTCTGTGGACCGAGACATGTTGCAGAATGCCACTGCAGAAGTCCACCTTTTTCTACGAAAGGAAGGTATACCCCGCCACTTCTGCACTGGACACGGGCTGGACAGCCTGGACTTGTCTTGTGGAAGGTGGACAGGGCAGCTGGAGGGCACAGCGAGATCTTGTATCTTACGGACTGTGGATGTCGTACTTTTGCACGATCTCGCCATACTAGACTCTCCCCAACAAGCACCCAGAGTATGGCACGTTTTGTTTCTTGCCCGTGGCTTGCCGAATCCCGACACCGCACTTTGCAGCTCCAAACTAACAGGGGCAGAAATCCTTCAGGAATCCCCCAACGCTCGTCTAGTGTCCCAGGGCAAGGACTCACCATGAAACCAACCCAAGCCGGCCTGCAGAAACCAAGCTTGTGAGCTGTCATACGACGTCCCGTCTTGGCTGTCTTGCTGGGACGCCGTCGGTCCACACGCCCCCACAGGGCTAATGTGCAAGGATTTCGAGTGGGGAGTCGGAATTACCCTCGAGCTTCCCCATGCAGAAGCGTGCAGAAGCTAAAGCATGTGATAAGTGTCAAACAGATGTCCGTAGTGTCTCGACGGCGTTCACAAGCGCATTTTGTGACAGTCCCAGGGCCGCGTTCCTGGCAATGTGATTGCTATAGGCTATTATCTACAGATTTTCATCCACTATAGCATTCAATTCTTCAGCCCCCGTGCCATGCGTTCGGGGATTGGTTCAAGCGCAGTCCGTGAAGAGGTTTGACATGATACATCGAACTGGCTATTCCTCACGGACTCGGCCGTGCTGAAAGCATGCACATACCATCTGTGTGAAGATGGTTAGGTCAAGTAGTAGTCAGAGTCAGACTACCGGTAACCTCGTGGTTTCTGGCCCCTAACCCCTTTCCTAGTTCAATCTACGTGCACGCACCAAGGCAGTCTAGCACACACGTGCGATATATTAAACTTTGACCGTTGAAACACCATCCCAGCCACTCGGTACTGCCCTTTTTGCACTCTCCCAGAATCAACGACAGAATGACACTCCGTCAAAAGGGCCCTACGCTCGTGGGCGTCCTCTGGATGGAGGTATTCCTGTGTCTTGTCATTCTTTGCGCGCGATTTTATACGCGCCTTTTCATTCTGCGGAATACGGGGTGGGATGATTTATTGCTGGCGTTGACATGGGTACGTCTACGCTACACTGCCCTTAAAGACCCTTGACATATTGTGCCTCGTATGTAGCGGAATTGATCTGACATCTTGTTGAACTCCAGGTACTCATGGTCGCATTCTGCGCACTATGTACCGCATCCGCGACGTACGGGATGGGCGTGCATGCCGACCTGCTCTCACAACACCAGAATAGCCACGGCATGCTGCTGCTGCTAGTCGGGCAGACGGTTATCTCGATTGCAATGGGTTTGAGCAAGTGCGCGGTCACAGCATTCTTGATGAGGATTGTTGTTAATAAATGGTGCGTCCGCGACGAAAACAGATAACAGCGCCACCGTACAGGAAGCAATCACTGACATCTGGTACTTCTGTGGAATAGGCACAAGGCCTTCTTATGGTTCTGGAACATCACCATCATGGCGCTGAGTTTATTACTGGCGATCAGTGTCTTTGCGCAATGCACGCCTGTCCAATCGATTTGGGACTCGAGGGTTCCGCAGCAGAGCTGTCCGCTGGATTTGACGCAAATTGCGACTGTTATGTGTGGTTAGTACTCCTTACCCACTTATCAGATATAAAGATGAGATTTATATGTGACCAGCGTGGTCCGCCGTCCTCGACTTCGTCCTCGCCTTGTTCCCGTGGTATGCGCTCTGGAACCTGAACATCAAGCGCAAGGAGAAGATCACCATCTGCCTGTCGCTGAGTCTGGGAGTATTGTACGTTCGCTACTATCCAGCTCTCTATCTTAACTGCTCGAACTAACACAAGGCCTATGCAGTGCTGGAATATGCGGCGTCATCCGAACAACCAGTCTCGGCGCACTGAAGGTCTCAACAGACTACCTCTGTACACCCTCCCCCTCCCACCCCTCTGCCCCAAACCCAAGATCCCCAACTAACAATCTCTGTCCACAGACGCAACAACCGACTCCGTAATCTGGACGAACTCCGAACTCACAACCACAATCCTCTGCGTCTCCGCACCGGCCCTCCGCCCCCTCTACCGCTCCCTCCGCGGCCAAGTCTCCTCCAAGGACGCCTCAAACTACAACAACATCAACGGGTCATCCTACGGCAAAACAACCGGAAACCGCACACGCAAGGAAAGCTACGGGATGGATACACTAGTCACCTCCGTTGTGCCAAAAGGCCATGAGCGCAGCGATAGCGGGAGCGACGCGGTGAAAGGGGACGAGGAGGACGTCGACACGCGGCATATTCTCTCGCCAAGACCGAGTGGGACGATGGCGCAGGGCCAGCATCATAATATTTATCAGACAAGAGAGGTCATTGTTGAGTATGAGGAGCGGAGGCCGGGGGATGTGGGGGAGGGGGGGTCGTTGGGGTCCTTGGGGAATGAGGGGCTCGCGAGCCCGGTTGTTCCTGTGAGGGTGAGGCAGCATATTTGATGCGGATACTTGCTTGAATTGCATACGAGAGGCTGCGGTTTAGTATACTATACACTGGATGCTCCAGGTGTCGGATCTAGGTGACTGTGGTGGAGGGTTTCTTTGTGAGGGCGTTATTTTTCCTTTGTAGATACCATACCTCTTTCGTTTGGGATATACCCCATTGGTAATCAAAAAACTTCTTAGGCTATAAGGCTTTCATGTCTGTATGAGTATCTCTGTTTGTTGCATTCCTGTTTGCTGCTGGAACTTAAAAGCGCGACTTGTGATGATTATAGAGTCAACTTGAGTCTTATGTTAATTCCCAGCCGTTGAACAGGGAGGAGAGCTCACAAAATCTTGTAGGTCGTGCGATGCAGTATCAGTATAAGTCGAAGAATCTGCGAAAAACTCCACACATTCAACAATAGCTACCATTGGTGCTGGAGCTCGCATATAACTTGGAAGGAATGAGTTGTCGGATCAGTCCATTCAATTGTTGGACCCCCGCTCTATGGTACGCTACGGGGTATGCGATTTCCTCGCCTACCAACTTCTACATATCTTGTTAAAGTTCTGGATATCTTCTGCTGTCAAAGTTCAATTTTCCCCTCGTAGTTCTGTGGCTTAGATGTGCACGAGTGGACGGATACCGTGGCACGTCCTTGGCCACTCAATAATGTGCTTAGGAATTCCCATAAAATATCAGTCGCTGCACATTTTATAAACTACACCATACTATATATACAGTGCAATATTGAAGGAGTAGCATCCATTATACTTGGACGAGGATTTACTCTGCCGGCAACATCCCTAGACTCCTTTATTGAGAAGTGAGTATATGGTATCTACCGGATTCCATCAATGAGCTCTGGAGCTTATCCAACTCTGTGCGCCCGTCCAAGATGTCCTGACCTCAGATAGACCCAAGTATGTACCAACAGGCTACCTTCCCAATAGTGCGACGAGCTGAGAGGTAGGTATGGTAGATTAAGAACTGCCGCGGTCCGCATACCTAGAATATTCTCAGCTATGAGTCTCTTCGGTACATTGCGACTGTCTATTTTCCAGCAGGATCGAGATACCAAAGCGTTAATTGTTAGATAACCCTTGGTGGGGGTCACGGTCTGATAGCCTTCTTCCGAGAAAGAAGCCTTACAAGACAAGGAATTATCTACTAAAAGTAACATCATTTAATCAAGAATCCGCCAAGCAGCTATACTCGTGACTGGACTAGCGCCCCAAGGCAACTGTCAGTAAGATACTTGTGATGTTCCTGGGTGTTCAGTGTGGCGGTTCCCCGTTTACCCGTATACTAAGAGGGCTATTGGCTGTTGCCTCGCCTTTCAGGCTACAGCGAGACATGTCGCATTATTCGCTTTGCAACGTTTTGATCTCGTGGTAAGTCTAAGACCTTGTCGCACAAGATGCCAGTCTTCGTCACGGACATAGCGGGGACGGAGGCCCCGGATGCTCGCTCAAGGGACATTGCTGTTTGCAGCTGACACCAGATTGTCGGGCGTATCTTGCATTTCTCTCTTGGCACTGATTTCCGCGCAGTGGTCAGTTATATAAGTAGGCTTTTTAGATTTATATACAGTCTTCCGCAGTCGTGCGGATGGAACTACGGGTACGAGTGCTGGCTCCTTGAAGCGAAACCGATGGTGGTCTTCCGGGTGCACGAAATATATAATTTGACGCTCTCTCGATCGGGCGAGTCCAGCTCTGAGCCTTACAGACGGAACAAGGCCAAGGCCGTCAAGCAGGCGCGTTGCCAGAGAGTGTGAGAAAAAAGGTCTTCTTTGTGTCCTGTGGATCAGATTAGTATCTTGCACTGAAATGTCTGTGGTAAGTATTGACTTGCTCACAACAGTTCGCCAGGCTGCCTACAGTCGGTCGTGGTCGCGCGGGCCTTATTCTGCCCACAGGTGACAGTCACCCACCGCCTACCAATAAGGTGCTTATGCAGATCAGCCATGCTTGCATAAAGGCTCGCTTATGCATGATGTGTCAGCCACCTGCTGCCAGCATGAAAAGTTTATGCACCCCGTGTTTGGATGGCAGATGGCAGATAGCTGATGGCCATGCAGGTGCACACGTTGAGGGCAAGCCAAGGGATTAAAGTTGTCTTCGCTTCCACAGGTCTTGGATCAGAATACGAGGCGGTGGGCGACCATAGTGACTGAAGAAGAGTTCAAGGGTGATGCTAGTTGCTGACGCTGTAGTGCTTTCACTGACTTGCTAGTGTAAGCAAATGGGTGCATTGACGATGCGAATGTTATTAATAACTTGGAGACGCGGGGGCTTGAGGGCACAGCTCCTCCTATGTACTCTTAGTCTAGTTGCTAGAAGTATGATACGACGCGATAAAATGTATCCAGGCGATACCAGTCTTCGGTCCCAGGGACCAATGCTGATACCCAACTCGATCGGCGCGAAGGACATGGAGACCAATAATAGGAAACATATCAAGGTGAAAGTGGGCTTTGAGGAGGAATCTCGTCGCTTGGAGGGCAATCAGCCCACTTCGGTGCATACCTTGGCGTTTTGAAGGGGCAGATCGGCCAAGTTTGTGAGCGAGATAGGGCTCCGGGGCGAGCTACCATACTGCACCGGCACAACCTTACGAACGGTGGAGTAAATTCGACCAGCGGCTGCAGCAAAGGTCGCTCGTAAGCGAAGTCTCAACACTGTAACTCTGCTCTTAGTGGCCGGCAAAGATTTCTGCACGACAGTGGCTTGTTTAACTTTTCCGGGCTCGTATAGCGAAGAAATAGTTCTCGTATCGGGCCCAGCCCTAAGCGTGGTTCCCCCTGTCGATCCCGAGGTCCCTGTTCGCACGTACCAAGCCAGCCATTTGTTCCGCATAGGGACAAACTGCCGGAAAGGATAGATGCCGACGGCAAACCGCAGTCGTCTGCTCGCCGGAAAGCCGCAACAACTGATGGAATCCGCGAGACGGGAAGACGTTTGGGTGTGCGTTGCTCAACGCCAGGGTGTCAGAGACCGGATCTGTGGGGAAGGCCCCGCGACATGTCCAGTTAGCGGGCCACGCGGAGCAGTCAGTTAGTGGTTCCAACTAAACACCTGCTTACACCTCATCTCACAGGGCAAAGTGTGCCAACAATCTGATGGTGTTTATTCGCAGGGTTCGGGATAGGACTCCGAATAGCGTCGCGCAATGTCTCTGGTATTTATGGAAGTAAAAAGGAAAAAGGGAATGGAAAAGGAGGTCCATTTCCTACTCCGAGCATCTTCTCCCTCCGTCAGCTCCATCTATTTTTCCTTTCCCAAGTCACCAAGAGCCGTACGATTCCACGATTCCACAATTCCATCGAAATTGCCCTTCCCTCCGCCCGCAAAAACTTCGTCCTCGTCCTCCAACCCATCGACATGCCCTCCTTCCGTCACCTCGTCTCAAACTGGTTCGGCGTAGAGTGGTTGGGGCTCCTCTCCACCGGCCTGATCACCGGCCTCATTCCCGTTCTGTCCGCGTACAATCACAAGCCTCAGCCTGACTGGGGCTTCCTATCACTGAACTTCCTCATCGCAATTGTCAGCGTGACTACAAAGGCTACCACAACCCTGGCTAGCAGCGAATCCATCGGGCAATTGAAGTGGTCCTGGCTCGCGGATGCTTTTCGACAAATCAAGATGCTGCGGACATTCGATGAAGCAAGTCGGGGCGTCTACGGATCAATCCAACTCATCTGGCAACTCCGGGGAAGGTAAGTTTCTTCGACCGCGGGAGATGGCAACATTGGCTCATACCCTCGCAGGCATTTCGCAGTGCTGGGCGCCGCCGTAACGGCCGTGGCGGTGTTCATCGACCCCTTTGCGCAAAACCTTGTCCGATACTATCCTGGCTTGATTGACGACGGCTCCGAGAGCGCCCTGTTTTCGACTTGTACCTTGTATAACCCCATGAACGGGACACCCACAATGAACGATACGTCGTAGTCGGTCAACCTCTGATGATTGCTATTCTGACAACGTTACGTGCACAGGTATCCCGATCGACAAGCGTCCCAAGGCGAACCTATACAATTCGCTGTAGAACCCCGACGAGAAGAAGCTCTGGGCCATCCCCTGGCACTCCTGCCCCTCAACAAACTGCACCTGGCCGTCGGCAGCAACGCTCGCAGTTGAATCTTTGTGCACGGATGTGACTGACAAGCTGATCTACGAATGTCGCGAGGACTTGGCTGGTTAAGTGCCCGTGACAATGGGCACAGTCCGGCTCTCCCAATATTCAACATTTGGAAGCCAAGGATGGTTTGCTGCAGAAGATGATAAGTGGAGATATTGCAAGGAATTTGTCATCGGCGTTGCTGCGTCCGACGAGGCAGTTGTATACGGGGACCGCAGCGAAAGGGTGGTCCAGTATATTGCTCCGCGCCTCAGCAGAAAGGACTGGAACAATCAGAGCCGCACCATTCCCTCGAAAACAACTGCGTGGCAAGCAACCGAATGCATAGTTCAGCCATACGTGCACATCTTTATTGCGTCTGTGAACAACAGCGTCTATAGCGAGGTGAGGGTCCACAACTGGACAGACGTATTCATTGACACCGAGAGAGATTCGTATGCCTTGCGCCCCACTTCATATTATGAAGCAATAGGACAGTACAACCTACAGTTCGACTGGGGCCGACGATCGTACTACACCTTTTGGGAGTTCCTTGACGCCGTGTTTCATGGTCACTTTCTCCGCACCATGGACGGACAGCAGTATGTTACAACGTCCGACAAAGAGATTTACGCCAAGCTGGACATTCTCGAGGCCCTGTCAACAGGAGACATTGTTGGCTGTAAGCACGGGCTTGAAGCGAGAATGGAGTGTACCATGGGAAAATTTGCGGCGGCGATCAACAAGTCATTCCGGGATAGCATGACCACGGAAAAAGTGAAAATCACAAATCCCGCACCAAATATCGTTCGAGGAAAGGTTCGAAAGTCCGTCACGCACGTCGCCGTTCGCTGGCAGTGGCTGGCATTGCCGTGCCTTGCATGGGTTGGAGGCGCCGTCACGCTTGCTGGCACACTCTGGAAGACCTGGCGCAGAAGGATTTCGATGTGGCGAAACAACATCATGCCGCTAGTCGAAGTGATGCACAATGGAGTCTGGGTGGGAGACTACGAGATGGATCGTTCTCTGCCTCGGCGGTTGTTTGAGAGATTCAGCCGGATTGTGCTGCGCGACTCATTCTAACGCAGTACTCAGCACCAGATGGTCGCTCTTGCCATTGTTCGACCTCCTCATCAGATGGCTGCTTGCTTTACTTTCTCGAAGCGTTTTTAATGCGGATGTCAGGCGGCTACGACTATAAGCGCCGAGGTGGACTTCGACACAAACCCTTCCTTTGATTCTTTATTTCATCCTTCAGGACTCGTGCCCAATGAACCCTTTCACCCGACCACTTGGTAACTAACGACCGACGTTACGACCCTTGCCTACAAACTCATGTCCGTTTCAGCTGGTCCCGCGCGTCCACCTAGCTTTCTTTGTTTTCTTGCTTGCCCAATCTCATTGACTCGAACCCTCGACAGCCACAAAGAGCCCCTGTCGAGGAATAAATAGCCCTTCGACCCCCTGCAGCACAGGATCCCTGTTCTTCAGTGCAGACACCAGCCAGTGCCCTTTGAACTTTTCTATCCGTAGTCCCGACCGCGGCCTTTCACTCGTTGCTTCCAGATTCGCTACCGTCTCCTATTTGCAACGCACGCTGGCCGTGTTACATTTACACCCATCCGCTATGCTGCCGCCGTTATCTTTTCCCTCCTAGGTGTCGCAAGCCTTGCATCCCCCAACCCGTCCGTTGTCAAAATACAAGCGGGCGGCAAGGAATACCCTGGCTTCGACCTTGACAATGACGACAACAAGGACCACAAAGCTACAGTTGCGTGGAAGACCAAGTCCAGCTGGGTACAGGACGTCAGGAGTCCCGATATCATCTGCAACCAGGCCAGTGAGCCGGGTTCGCTCTCTGCCGAGGTTTCGGCTGGTTCGACAGTGAAAGTGACCTGGGGCGATCTGAAGAATGGAGATGGGGGTGCCATTGTCAGCTATATGGCCAACTGCAATGGTGACTGCAGTCAAGTCAAGCCGATATCCCTGCGGTTTTCCAAGATCGCCGAGGCGGGCGTGCTTGTTCACGCCGGGGTCAAGGTTGCCGACGATTACTGGGCGTCCGACAAACTCCAGGACCAGGGCAACAACTGGGATATTATCATTCCTTCTGACTTGAAAGCCGGCAACTACGTCCTGCGGCAGGAGATGATCTTCCCTCCTCAATGGTTGGGATCTTTCGACCCACGCTCGTACCCCCAGTGTTTCAACCTGAATGTCACGGGTTGTGGAAGCAAACAGCCGCGTGGCACGCCGGGAACGGAGCTCTACAAACCTGACGAGAAGAGCTTCCACTGGAATCTCTGGGATGTTATGAGCGGAGAGGAGTACCCCATCCCGGGTCCGAAGTTGTACAACGCACCCAAGCGCAGTGTTCGCAAAGCTGCGAGGGACAAGGATCCTACTGCCGATGTTGCAACTGGTACGTCTTATTCCTCTTTCCCTTCCTCTACTACTACTATTTTAACGGACACAACGTCTACTGCGTGCCCCAATACGTTCTCATCCTCTGCGTCCAGCTCCACCATCCCCTCTACCTCGGATTCCACTTTGACTTCCACAACGACCGCCACTGTGACTTCTACGTCGACCTCTACGTCGACCTCCACTCTGACCACCCCATCTTCACCCTTCACTGCCTGCTCCAATACCTACGCCGCTGCAAGCTCCAGCCCTACTCCATCCCCATCTCCCGCAAGCACACTAGCCACTAGCCCGGGGTCATCCTTCATTGCATGCCCCAACACCTACACCGGCTCTGCGTCCAGCGCCACGCCGTCCCCCACCAGCGCACAAACCACCACCCCCCCTACCGGTTTCCTCACTGCCGTATTCACCGAGACATTCACCCTCACTTTCACCAAGGACTGATTTCATCTCTTGCATTCTCCGCACTCTTTGCTTGAGCGAGCATTCATCATCATTTCCATCCACAGCTTTACCCCTGCCTAAGCGCTCACAACGACCCACCAGTCGCCGAACCACAGCCAACAGCCGTGAGCGACGAGTCCCGCCTCATCTCGCGCGCAGAGGAGGCCGCCCTGGACGAGTGGAAGCGCACCTGGATTGGCGGGCGCATCCAGTCGGTCTTTGGGGGTGCGCAGTGGAACTGTATGCGCGGTTGACTGCGGGTGCGGGTTGCTCTCCAGCTCTTTTGGTGCGGACTTGGGCATCTCTGAGAGTTCGGTTTCCAGTTAGACTGGTTCCAGTTGTTTTATTCTTGCTTCGTTGTTTTGTATCTTACTTTCTCCATTCGCTCTTCTTCTTCTTTCGATACTATAGTATAGAATTACTCGTTAGGGTCAAGGGCGTCCACAACTTTCACCCTTGTAATATAATATCCTAGATTGTGAGATTACGTTCTCAAAGACTTTATCATTGTTAGCTTGAAGAGGTACAGTAACTACCATAGTATTCTCTCTGCACCTCAAGTGAAGTCAATAGATGTTCAAGTTAGGTGCGTGCAAGGGTGATACACGCACCCTTTCTTAATAGAGCCCTCTAGAGCAGGACCCTTCCACCTCTCGGCATTGGGTATGGTACATTCCGGTCCACGAACAAAGAAGCTAAGCGCGCGACGGACCTGAAACGGACATGGGTTTGTGCCCAAGGGGCCGGGGGCTAGTCTGATGCTTGCCATTGGGTACCGACTAGGTGGTTGAAGTTGTTTATTGGGGTGCATCGCGCGCCAAAGGATCAAAGGATCAAAGGAAGGGTCTGGTCCACCCCGGCGCTTATCGATTGCCTTATGACACTGGCCAGAGTCTGGATGAACCTTTGAGCAGGATTTGATCCTCTGTGGAAAAGAGTCCTCGGGGTTATCACAGGACCATTTGGTCAAAGAGGGGTTGGATACAAGGTTGAGGTATTCAACGATGGTAGCAGTGATTTGAGGCTGCCGCCAGAGCACACGCGCCCGGGCTGGATCCTGTTGTTTTTTGCTGAGCTAACCAAAGCACTCTAGAATAAGGATTACCACTCCAAGAAAACTGGGAATGGAGTGCTGTGAGGCAAGTGCCTACCTCACGTCTACCCATCTACTACCGTCAGACTATCTTCATGCTCCACGGCTCAACTCCTGAACGGAGATTCCATGCTGAATATATGCAGCAAGAAGAACATGAATATGCCTGTGAGGTACTGAAATCCCCGGGCTCGGATGTAGGACCCCTTGCCGAACTGGCTAGAAGCATGCTCCCCCAGCTCGCTGTTTCTCGGTCGGGCTCCCTTGGGGTTTCGAACAGGCTTAATCGGGCTGGTCGTGATTGGGAATGTCGGACGCGGCTGCGGCCACACTTTCGCTCGCACTACGACTTCCTCTGCACCTGCAGGCGTCAGACTTGGACCACTACCATAGGATATGACCTTTTTCTTCATTTACCTTCCAGTACGTGCGTGGGGAGGAGTCGCCAAAGCCTCGCGGACTGGCGCAGGGAACGACATAAAATGCCCCAAGACCACGTCGTCGTCAACGCGCTGGCACCAACTGTCAATGCAATTGCCCTGAAGATTGGTTTCGAACGCAGTCTCAAAGTTTCTTATCGTTCGACGTCTCTTGAGCAGCTGTCATCAGGGCAAATGCCAAAATCATGCGTTAACTCGGAGCAGGTCTCGGGGCATTTCAGCGCATTGAATTGAGCAATCAATCCCCCATTGGACTGTGGTACGCAGAACCGCCGCAATCTGCTGATGATGAGGGACCTGACTACCTGCCCTGACGTTCGATGATGCGGACACCGATCATTGTTCTATCCAAGGCTTCGAGGGCGGAGGTGGACCTAGTAAGAACCAAGACGTTGTCGTATTATCCTAGGCATGACTGGAGAGCTACATCAGGCGTATACACCTTTCGAAAACCGTCGAAGAAGTAATGGATTTGGAACTATTCGTGGCAGTATGCCCACCCCTACCTTGGCTGTCATGGTACGCTCTGATTGGATTTCACAGAGTTCAAAAAGCACGCGTCAGATTAGGTACTCATCATTGTCTCCCTCTCAAGTCGCTCCGTTATCCGTCCGCATGAGAATGAGCCCAAACCCTTCGCCGTCATCCCCGTCACTATCTCCATCTCTCGGTCCCTGCCGCTCATCCTCATTACCTGAAACAGGCACAACAAGCCCCGTCCCAGACTGCTCATCCCACCCCGGCAGCCCAAACTCACATCCATCTTCCTCGCTACTTCCTAAACAAAGACCCTCAAAGTACGCCGGATCC
The DNA here is from genome assembly GCF_047715735.1 of Aspergillus multicolor. Classification (NCBI taxonomy): domain Eukaryota; kingdom Fungi; phylum Ascomycota; class Eurotiomycetes; order Eurotiales; family Aspergillaceae; genus Aspergillus; species Aspergillus multicolor. Next base: position 634,772 of record NW_027395956.1, read on the forward strand.
TACACCACAGGCACCGCCGTCAGCTCATAAACACATCTTTTCAACACAGCAAATACAATGAATGAACATACCTCACTCCCCTCATCAAACATCCACAGCAACCCCGGCTGCTCCCCATCAACAAAGCGCAGCCGCGGCGTCTCCGCGTCCGTGTCCAGCGTCAGCCACTGGCCCCCATCGCCGCTGTAGATCCCGCCGAGCCCGTTGGAGACCAGGTCCACACAGTTTGCCTCGGCCTCCTCGGGGATTGAGAGGGTTGCTGTTGTGTCGAGGCAGTCGCCGCTCTGCACGATGAGGAAGGAGGCGTCGGTTTCCGGGACGAGGGAGTATGTTGATGTGTCCTGGTCCTGGTCTTGGCCCTTGAGCTGAGACGGGGATGGTGATGTGGTTGTTAGGGAAAGCGCGAGGGCGCGGTAGATGAGGGGCAGGTGCATCGTGATGTGATTTGGACTGGGATCTTGAGAGACGAGTGCGTATGTGTGGTAAGGTCTTTGCGATGTGGGGGATAGCGTTGGACCGGACGACGGGAATGACAGCGACGTTCTGACTCGATTGATCTCGCGGTGGATCCTGATAGATGGAATGCAGCCGGACTTTATGATCGAGCAGTTGCAATAGAAACACCGATGACACTTTAGAAACCCCATTTATAAGTCCCTGGAAATAAAGACCCCTACCGGCTTCCCCGGAACCAGGTGGCTGGGTGGGCCTGCGCGTCTTACATGCAGGGGCACGCTGGTTCTGCAGTCCTATAGGGCCGAAAGAGCCCCCGGTGCAATCCGGCGTGTAACCCGAACCCCAACCAGGAAGATCACCACAGGCGCTGCAACTGTCGATAGGTAGGTGGGGGCTCGCGTGTTCGAGTTCCCGGACTCCGGGCGCCAACAGTCTGTACGGATTTCAAGCCCTGGAGAGAAAAAAGCATACGCAGCACGGGATATCCTTATGGTAGGTAGGTACGTACCGCCGGTCCTGGGGAGCACAAACTACCGAGGGAATACATTGTGAAGTCACGAAGTTCTCACCAGAGTTAACACCAAGTGCATACCATACCTATCTACTTGCGTCTTAACACTAACAGCTGTAATTACCTAGCTGAGCAGCCCAAGCGTCCCCCCGCCATCCACTGCGCAGGCACAGACGGGCTCAAAACCCAGTTCCGCCGCAGGAGAACGTAGTATAAGGTGATGATCCATACTCCTACACCGTAACCAACACCAAACGAACCGGATCCTCAACTTCCTCACCCTCGTCAACAGGCGCGACGGCCGTCCCATCAGCCACAACCTCCCAATCGGGTCCGTAGGTCGCTTCAATGTCGCCACCGTTATCGGTGCCGAGGAAGAGACCAAGGTAATACCCCTCGCCCTGTCAGAGAGCACAGTCAGCAACCTTGAGAGCCAAACATGATGCAGAAGAGAAGGACAGCAGCAGCCAAACATACAGAAGACTGTTCATCGTAGTACAATGTCAGACCTGGCGGGATGGCGCTGAAGGAGACAGTGCTGGGATCGGTGCCTTCGTCGACGACCAGATACTGCTCTGTGCCCTTGTCGACGTCGCCGGTGCCGATGTTGCCGTCGGCCAAGGTACTGACGGTAACGCAGTTAGAGCGGTCGTCGGTGGGGGTCACGAGGGAGGCGTTTGCGGCTAGACACTCGCCCGATGAGATGCCGACGTAGGCGTCGCCGATAGATGGGAGGGGGGTGCCGGTGGTTTGGGCTAGGGTTGAGGTGAGGAGGCTGAGGCCGAGCCCGAGGCCTAGGGTGAGGGCTGGACAGGTAGGTGGGAGAAGCATCGTGATAGGTATCGTAGTAGTGAGGTTGAGGTAGGTATCTGTCTTGTGAGGTATTGGGTTCGTTTGCAGGAGGAATTCTAAGTTGAGAGAGCGCCGGGAAAGTGTGAGAAAAACTGTTCTTGCGCAATTCAGTTGAGCTCAGCCAGTCTTTCCACTCTTTATAGTCTTTTAAGGGCCTGATGTCTGGATGAAGTGGCTGGAAATTCGAAGCTCCGCGGCTCTCTATGGTAGCACGCCTTCTTACATGCAAATCGCATAAACTACTGGTGCTGGGGTACCACTTGGTACCTCCGTGTGAGACCCGGAACCTGCTTATGGCTCCGACTGTTACCGCAGTGCAAGGTTCCGGACATTCCGAATGAAGTTTGGCCAAGTCTGCAACAACTACAACATCCAGTGCAGATCCGGTCCCGAGGCATTGCCCCCAACTACCGTCATCTTACATGTGTACATGAGGTGAAAGACATGCGATGAGCAATTGAGGAAACACCATGTAATCCTCATAAACCTCCAGCTCCATTCAGCAAGCGTGTCATGATTCGTCATTGCCATATCCTCCCCCCACCCCTTCCCCAAGACTGTTACCTATCCCGAGGTGTCCGAGGAATCCCGGGCCTCCTGGACTATCTAGGTGCACCCCTGCACCATAAACACTCGCCCCAGCAGAGGCCCGAAACCCGTCTCGCCGACCCCCCTCCACACTATGGTACCTAATACTTAGGAAGTTCCCCAGCCCCTCCCATCAGGCAACGCGTAGAATGCAGCTATCATTGCCAAGACCAAAATAATCGGTAAATGAATTGGTTCCGAGTGACTCGTCAGCCGCAAGGATGACACGGCCAATAACACTAAGACAACCGTAGGCTTTCCAAAGCAAAACATAACCCGCCGAAGCGGACCCCTATTGCCTCACGCAACACCCCGGCACGGGGCTGATCGGTCCTTATCCTAGCTGACAGGGCATAGGCTGGTTCCCTGTGTCCACCACACTCCACGCCGTGATCGACTTCTTCGTGTGTGCGTTCTCAATGTACGCATCCAGAAAAGCTTTGGAATGAGCGTTGCTGACCCGACGACCTAAAGTTGGGAGAACAAAGTAGATACTGCGATCACGGTATTTGTTTTCATTTGAAAGTAGCGTATATTCTCGTCCATCGCGGGAGTTTTTCAATGGGTCCGTCGTAGAGCAGGACTCAACTAAACCAGGATACAATAGTATTCAAGTACGCACCGCTCAAGCGTTCTGCAGAACGGACGCGTGATAGAAATGAACCTGAGCAAGAACTAAACTGCATATTCATTGGACGGTACCACAGTGATCTCGCGGGAACAACGAGTCCGTTCGTCAAATCAACTTGGAATCTCCCTCTTTGTCCACCATATATCAGCAATAAATGCCCACTCAGGCCACTCCAAAAAGGAAGTAACCTCGCGTTAACATACTATTCCACATTTCTATTAATGATGCCGGCTGGCCGGCGCCTGTATCGGGAGACTGTCGCGTAAGTGGGGGAGATGCGTCTAGCGCTTTGCCTAGCATACCTACCCTGGCATTATGGTACTATGATGGCCATGGCGCTTCATCCTAGTCTGTCCTGTTGATGGTAACGCGGTTCGTCGATTCACTGCGGGACAATGACCATGAGATTTCACGCGACTTTGAACGTTCCAGGCTCAAAAAGGTTTATGGTTGCGCTGGACCACAGATCTGCAATTGGTGTCTGCAGCGGTGGCTGTACCAATCTCTGTTATTTAAATGCCTTGAAACTGTGTGGAACATTGGCCTTTAGCCCTAGGTAAAATCCCCATCACCTAGAGCAACCATGGGATAAACCTCGCTGTCCTGGCATGGTAGACCTCCCACTCTTTGCCAAAGGCACCCTTTAACATGTCCTCCTCATGCGGCACACGCACAGTCACAACCCAAAGCACAAAGCCCGCAACGAAGATGTAATTCGCATACACGAACGCCGAAGCCCACAGACCTGGCCAGCAGGCGAACACACCACCCGTCCGCAAGACCAGCCCTGAGAATCCGACCAGCGCGCAAACTCCACCGGTGTATCCAGGGTGCTGGATGTACGCGTATACACCGGACGTGATCAAGCTGGAGGGGCGGGCGACGGCGAAAGTGAAATTCTTGGCGAGCTGAGCGAACGAGAGCAGTCGCAGTGTTGCGCCGCCAATGGTGAGCATCGGGAGGAGAGTTGACTCCGTGGACCAAGTGAAGAGAGATGTGTTGAGATTTTGCGTTGCGGGACACATGGATGCTTGGGCTTTCGGAGGGAGGAGCGGAGAAGGGCATGGATGGCGCCGAGGAGGAGGAATAGGTGACCATGGTAGGCGATTAGGAGGGTGAACTTTTCGATCCCTACAGTTAGCATCGTCTCTTCCAACTTGGACTATGCAGCGGAGACGTACCTTGCTACGGGTGAAGGGATCGGCGTTCGTCTGTTTAACGGCGGTGGGATTCTTGTTGGGCGGTTGCTGGCAGCGGTAGGTGAGATATGAGGCGTAGAGAACAGCAGCGGAGAAGAGGTTCTTGGGGATGCTTGGGGACATAATGGCCATGTTCGAAGAGTAGATCGGCAGGTCGTCCAAACCCACCCTGGGCCTTGCCGGCTACTTATACCGTCGTTCTCGCCGGTGGCTGCATGTGTACTCGGGGTCCATCGTGATTGCCAAGTGTCGTCATTGATTCCTGTTCACGAACCAATGGAGAGTACTAAGCTCAGCGTTCGACCGAACCAGATTATCACGATTGCAGATCCAGATCGGCATGATCGCAGAAATGGGGTGCTGAATGACTCGGTATGCGATACAAGTTTTAAGTAAGGAGCCAGAGACTGCCACGCCACTCGCGGTGCATCTTATGCATCACCGGAAGAATGAATAGCTTGCTGTGCTAGTACCTTGCGTCTTTCTTGCAGTGGGCCGATTGATGGATCTTCGTTCGCCCACACCAACAATTCGGTAGATCTCCGCTCCCCGGGACTCTTTATACGTACAACACGCCAATACCCAACTCCAAATGATTGATGAATACTCGTCCGGTCTGCAATTTTCAAGTTCCGGCCGGTCATGTCAATTACTGTCCAGCTTGAATTGAAATGGAGTGCGTATAAGGGTCGTTGGCTGGGCCATGTCCCTAAAGATTATCTGTTCGGGGCCAACTACAGCTGCCCGACGTCTCCAGCTCACATACAATAATTGGAACGGATTAAGCTGACTATGTCTATACCTGCTTCTCATGGTGGGCAATGATTCATCTACCTTCGCTCGTGCCCTGGTAACATCTGTGGAAAATATATATTCAGGAAAATGGATCTATAACGATTTTGAAGAGAATAAACAAGGAAGTAAGAATGTCCTTGGACTATGGTATTCATCAAATAACCATCACGACGGCCCTTGTACCAAGGCAACAGTGCAGAACATCTAGAAGCTCGCCCCAGTAATGGTAACTGAGTAATCCAACCCAACCTGCACCTCACTGCTCAGCTCAAAGGGATTATACTGGATGAGCTCCTCAGGCGTGTTGACAACGACAAGGCTCGCCTCCTCGCTCTCCCCAACCGTAGTCTCACCCTTGCCATTCTCCAGATCGACGTAACGCACATCGCCCGAGTTTGTACTGCGGATCGCCATGGTTGCCATAAACGCCGCATCAGACGAAACCTCGACGCTGACGCTTCCAGCCCCATCAACGGTAAGCGGGTTAATGTTGGCGCCAAAATACTGCGGCTGACGGGCAGTCTTCACCTTATAGGAACCAGAGCCAGAAGACTCCAGATTCCCGTACGTCAGCGTCTCCCGCTGCGCAAGGAAAACCTCATTCGCCGCATCGCTGATATCCACATACGCCATATGCGCCCAGTAGCGGCCAATCACACTGGCAATGGGCGTATCCCCAATCAACCGCTGCAGCGTATGCAGGGGCGTCTCATTGCTGCCGACCTCATACTGCTTGTTTAGCTGGAGGACCGAGTCCGTGCCGAGCCCGGTGAAGTTGTCAGGGTTGTTGGTCATGTACGTCAGCAGCGGCCAGGACTGGTAGTAGTTTCCGGAGTCCGTGGACCCATCGACAATAACCTGGTAGCTGTCGCCAATGACTTTCGCGAGCTCGATGACACTGGTCCCCTTGCTCTGTCCGTACTTCTCGCGTGCACTCGCGCAGAGGTCGCTCGTCATGAACGTATCTGCGAACCAGTTCGCCAGCGGCTCCCACCATGCGCCGGTGTAGGTTTGGTCCACCCAGTTGCGGACGTGGTAGGTGAGCGCGTGTCCGTATTCGTGGACGGTTACGGAGGGGTCGGTCAGGAATGTATCGACGACATTGACGTAGCTGTAGCCGACGGTCATGTCGGAGCCCATGACGCCCGCGGCGTTGCCGTCGAGCGAGGAAACGCTGTACACGTTCTCCTTGTACCAGGTGTCCGCGGTGTCGGAGTCGGAGTTGTAGGAGAGACCGGACGAGCGCCAGCCCAGGTCTGTCACGAAGCAGGTGTATGCGGACTCGAGCATCTGCAGGGCTGTGTCTGCATCCGTGCCGGTCGCGCCGTAGATGCGGAAGCGCGCAGAGTCCGTGTAGGTGGTGCCGCCGCCGCCGACGGAGGGGTTTGCGGTGAATTCGCTGGGCTCATTTGAGTTAGAGGAGCCGGTGCTAAGGACGGCGCTGGAGCTTGCGCTGGCGATGGGAGTCGTGGTTGAGGCGGCGAAGATAGCAGTAGAGACGCTGCTCGTGGTGGCAACTGTAGTTGGGGCCTGGGTTGGAGCTTGGGTAGCGACTTGGGTCGGGGCGTGGGTCGAGACTTCAGGCTGGGTCTGGACCTGGCCCTGCTCGAAATCCGCAGGCTGGCCGCCTGACCACTGGGGAGGCCAGAACAGGGGCGCGGGAGCGGCCAGCGCTCCGGTGGTGAAGAGGGCCGCAAGGGCGTAGCGGTACTTAGTGGAAGGAGACATTTAGGAAGAAAACGAAAGAATGACTGTGCCTGCACTGATGGTTTCTCAGCCCGGGGAGTCTTCCCTCATCTATATAAATCTGCTGGAATGGGCCAAGCCGGACATGCTGCCGTGTTAGGGCTGTTTCAGGGGTCGAGGCCCCGCCCTGCCCTGCCAAGCCGTGTCATGTTGATGCCAAACAGGGGAGAGGGTGCACCCTGAAACATTTGGTTATTTAGGCTGTGCAGAGACCTCGCGCATTGACAGATACTCGGACAATTCTCGATGTTCAGGAGAAGAAATTAACCTGTCATATCCGTAGCGGCTAGGCACAGCTCACTCGACATGGGCCGATAATGGGTTCCTAGTGCAGCCCTGGTAAAGGGGGTGGAAGCATCCATGGTAAAATTCGCATATCCGCGGACTTCAAGGGTCCATGAAAAAGGGTGGAAGACCAAGAGCCACGGTTCGCCTGAGCGCGTGTATCAGATTGCTTGAGACCGAACTACACACTGTCGCAACAGAGCGACGGCTCCACGTCCGGGGAAAACCACGGTGGACAAGTCAGATCATGACATACGTGCTGCATACTCTGTGCGAGCTCCTCTACCACATGGTTGTCTGGCAAAACTAGTCTAGCTATCCATCGTTCGTGTTTGAGGTCGATCCAATTGCCGGTTTCATTCCGAATGCGAACGATGCCCACGATGCAGATCCCTTGTTTTAGGTGCCTCAACACCACAGCTAGAGCCATAAAGACCAGTGTTCCTCACAGGGTATTTATTTGAGCCTCTAAGCTCATGTACAGGCGTTCCAGAACATTGCAATTGCCCAAGAAACGCCCGCCAGAGCTCAGTGTGTGGGGGACGGACCGGCCCATGGTGCCCAGTGCCAGTGCGAAATCCCAGTCTCCTGGCTGAATGTTACATGTATTCCTTTATCATTCTCGCAACTTGTTCGGGTACATCGCCTTCTACGATAAGATCTAGCACTGATCTCGTACTCGCTGCATGACCATTGTTAGTACAAGAAATAATGATATATACTTAAAGTTGCACCCTTTAGACTACAGCGTCCGCGATCGTACCGCAAAGCGACTATTTGTACCTAGGTATTGAAGGGTTCCTAACACAACATAGAGCAAGGGGAAGAGATTACCGAAAAGCCTACTTGACAGCGGTCAAAGCTAGAGACCATGTGCAGTGGCTGCTTGCTGCACAGTGCGGCTATCGAATGCTACCCAGCTTGAATCCGAAAAGTCTCCATTCAATATGGACTGTTCAACCCTGCCAAACCAAAAAAAAAATACCTCGCAGTCCTGGAATACATGTCAACTAGGTACTGCTAGGATGACTCCCCCAACGTCTCCCGCACCTGAACCTCTAGCGAAACATCGTTGAACGTCTCAAACTCAACAACAACGCGGACACCTCGGTCAATAAGCGGCCGCATCCCCGTTTCCAAACTGAGTATCGGCGGGCTCGTTCGCAGTATCAAGGGGTTGAGAGTGTGCTGGTGGCTATCGGGATTAAATACAAGAGTGCGGAAACTAGGGAGAAGACCCGTCCGCAATGAAGCGCCGATGTAGCCCAGGGCCGATGTGGTTATGGCATCTGGGGCGACAAATTGTGGATGCCGGGAGCTCGACTTTGCTTTGGCGCTCGCGGAGTTGGCGTTAGGTACATCCTGGTTGTCTCTGCGTGTGTCCGTGACTTTATCGGCGTCGTCGAGGGTCGCAGTATTGAAGCACATGCTCACCAGGGAAGGTGGCAGCCACGGTGCAGGTATGTTAGTGCATTCTTTTGAACTGGCCTTGGTGGTGTCATTCCCGGATAAGACGTCGTCGACAGACAACGCTGGCAAGCGCAGATGGCGGAGGGCGTTGAAGGCGGATAGACCCCCCGAGCCCCAGTGTATGCCCGCGTGGTGTACGAGAGTGGGCTCGGCGACGCAAACATGCAGGGTGCGCAAGGTTTCCGCGACGGGCTTCAGCGCCGCGTCAAGGGTGGGACGACTGTAACGGGCGTGGTTGAAGTGGGGGGTAAATGTCAGCGTGAGAGTATGCATCGCGCGATGAGGCTCAAGGAGATTACGAAGGGTGACAAGTTCCATCCCGTCCCACCGCAGGTCCAAGCTTCGCAGATCTGTTGTTTCAATAGGCCGTATCGAGCGCCATGGTGAGAAACTTAGCGAACTGACATATATTGGAGCATCGCTGTATGTCTGGCTCTCTTCATGTGCACGGTAGCAAGCCGTCAGATGCTTGATGGATGGGCCTGGGCCAGGGGCCAGGAAAATTGTCTGGAGGATGTGGCTTTGTACATCGTCTATCCATGATACTTCGTTGTTGGAGTTGAGAACAAGTTCGACTATCACGGGTGCTGGGCGTTAGTTTATTTTTCAAGGCACCTGAGGCGCAAGGCACCTGAGGGTGGTGAGGGTGGTGATATTGTCACGTACATGACTTGAGGCACGGGCTCGTTTGGCCAGATAGCAGTCTCTCCATTACGGCCAGCATAGCCACACAGCAGTCCGCAGATGTGTGCTCGAACTGCATACGGCAATCTCGAAGCAATGGTAGCTCTTGCACAATCGGGACATCAAATAAATGGTCTGGCCCGGTTATCTTTGCTGAATACCCTCTGACAACATTTCGGATAGCCGGATTGAGCCCCACAGCCTCTTTGAACTTGGTAATTGATTTCCCACCCGTCAAGTGGACTTGCGTCGGGCAAAATTGGCCCACAAGCGCGTGAAACGTTTTCGATGTCATTGCAAGAGCAAGCCTGTCGGCCTGGTCCAAATGCTCCAGGACCATGTGCAGAAGCTCCGGTGGAAGTCTGGACACTGCGTGCCCGTCAGCAGATATAGATACATGGCCACTTTTAAACCAGATTTGCTCCTCGAGCAGTGGAAGCACGACATCTAGCCGCCCCGGCCTTCCGATCTTGGGTAGGGTCCCAAACTCCGACGCGACGTGCATCGACGTGACAACCAGGACGCTAACGTAAAGTTAGCAGAAGATGCATAAGGTTACTGCATCACGCACATCCTGTTCCTGATAGTCATCGCCGTACACTGCTCAATCCGACAAATGCATCCCTTGGCAACGTCTTCGCTCGTACTCCTGAGGCGGGTGCACAGTGTCGAGGACAGCATCGTCCAGAAAAAATTGATTCCATCACTGAGCACCACATATTGACGACGGGCGTCGTCGTCGCCCGCTGCAGGGGCCTTGATGTGGACGCACTGGACCCTGGGCGTTTGCCAGAACCATGAGGCATACTCGGGATTCTCGACGATTGTCCTGTCTAAGGTCAGATTTCGGGCTGTTAATCGCGGATCAGGGTGAATTCTCGTACCGAAGGCAACCCCTAGATAGAATTGATGATGAGGCCATGATAAGCGTGGTGTTTGGGAGGGGATAGCCAAGACAGTCAGCCTCGTGTCTGTAAACGAAACCTCTGCACGTGACCAGATCCTGCTGGCAAAAGCAACGTGCAGGTATTGACTTTCAGGTGAAGATAAGGTGAATCAGGGATAAGTCAATGTCTCAGCCTCTGTGTGGCATAAGTCAACAGCGCTGCTCCCAGCCAGAGAACTGAGTATATAAGACCCGGAGCCATAAACCCCGGGTACTCGTGGTGATGGCCGAAAGCTGTCCGTCCGCCAAAATACATATAATGCTCTTGCAATTAGCGCTTGGCCAGAGCACACTGCACCACACCTGCTGACAGAGCCACTCAATTTTGATTATACTGCCTTGATATTTTCATCTTAAATCCCAGCAACAGGGGTGTTTCTTACGATATCTGTGTTCCTTTGCCTTACCCCCAAACCAGACCCATGAACCCCGTCCCCTCCACACACCCGACGTACTCGGCCTCAATCTCCTGACCTTTCAGTATACTCGCCTCAACCCACATACACAATTTCCCGGGCAGCTCCCCCATCTGACCACCAGGTCCATAAGCCTCCATGAACGCTCGCCTCAGCTTGATATGCCCCTTGTTCTTGCGCCCGATATTCTCCATGGCCTCCATGTCTTGGAAGTAGAACAGCTGGATCTTGCGGTTGTAGTTCAGCGCCGCGGGCTGTGCATCGGGTGACCGGTAAAGTCCGTCAGTGGGATCGTAGCAGAGGCGTGTGTCTAGGATTCCGACGGGCGGTCCTGCATTGACGAGATCTGTTATCCAGGTATTGACAGGTTGGTTGAAGTGCTCCATCCAGTATTCCTTCTCCTCTGGCAGAATAAGACCGTGGTCCTGCCCTTCAACGACGAAGGCGATATTGTCGGGGAAGTTGTTGAGCTTGACTCTGCGACGGCGTAGAGTCTGCCCTGTGGGTGCTAACGCAGAGACAGAACGGGTCGGTCGGGTCTCCGTTGATGAGCGAAACTCATGCCTCTTATCCCGTGTGACCTCCGCCATGCGATCGTAATAACACCCCCAATACCCCGATTTCTCGGTTATATCCTCGAACTCGCCGAGCTTCGCCATGCCATTGCGCCGTCCTGATACATTGGTCCCATGTTGTGTTCGACCGGGTGGGACGGTCATAATCTCGCGGTATACGCCAGCATCGTCGGGGAGCGAGGACCAGAAGGATGCGACTGGCTCGCTGGTCCACCATTTCTCGAAGACTGCTCGAGAGGGCCAGTATGAGAGCCACACTCGTGCTGCGATCGGGTTGTTTTGCTCCAGGTTCTCGATAGATGAGGCATGGGGCGTAATCAGGGTGCCGAATGTTTCGATGAGGGATTCTGCGTTGTTGGATGTGAGCCGCTGGATGCCGAAGATGGCGAGGACAATGGGCGTCTTGGATGGGAGCTTGAGACCCCACATGCTGACGGGATGTTCTGGAGGTTGATAGCTTGCTTGTTGACGGTCGAGTGCCCTAGGTATTGCGGAACAGCGCGCAGTCTGGCCACCGAGGCGTTGGGAAAAGTGGGCGATCTGGCAGTGGGGTTATATACGAGCAGTCCCCTAATGCCAGTATGAGCCTACGAGACTTCATATTTGCGGATGACAGGTTCAGACGGCGCTGCTGAACCTCTGGTTGTTAGGCGGGCGCCAATAGGCTATTGACAGCTTTCCATGGATCGTTGCACACACGAAGCTCGTTCCGTAGGACAGAACATCATGGTAGGCCCGAGGCCGCAATCTATAACCCGAATACGGGTTTGATCCCTGGGTCCTCATCATGCTGCAGAACCGGCTGCCCAGTCATGCTTGGGTCTTTGTTGCACAGGCGGGCCGATGCCAATCGCCTATATCAGCACCGTCACGGTTTCGACAGCTTGCTTTGCCGGTCGGGTATCCAGACGTCTCTGGCAAATAAAAGGCGTTTGAATTCTATCGTGTAAGCCAGGCAAGAGAACTATTTGTTACAATAGTGCTGCGGTTGCCAGCACATGTCCGCAATGGGGCTGGGGCACACATGTCTTAATGCATAATGATGGGTTGCTGACTCTTCGGATGTACTCAGGAATTAAAACAGCAGTGATATTCATCCGGGTAACCAGACGCGAAACACTTGGCAGAAGCCATGTAGAACACGGAATGCTTCTGCATGTATCTTTTGCGCCTGAATACAATGTCCACCATGACCTGATAGGGTGGTCCCAGGGCAGGGTTATAGTCCCCTATCACAAGAGCTAGGTAGGTCTCCTTCCAGGACGGGCCGCAGAGATCTACAGGGGCTCCATTAACCGGTGCTACTACAAACCTGACGATTCAAGCACACGGTAGGGTACGTCCTCAGGCCGCTGCGGCGGTGAAGCGTAAGCGGTTATTCTCGATAGTGACCCTGAGCAGGATTCGGTGATGGGCTGATACTGGTAGCACAGACCCCCGCCACCTTTCTCCACGGCGAGGGGCATGTACCGCGTTCTCTCACGAGGACACCCATTTCCCCGCAATGTGGTTGTGGCTTGAATGGAAATCGTAGACGACGCAGCCCTATTGGCCCGCTCGCTCACCGTTCAGGCCTCACATGTAAGCAAGGGGCCCGTGAGCCTGCCCTTACCTATGCAGCAGCGAAAGCTAGACTTCACCGATCACCGGTAGGGGTGCGATACAAATACTAGAGGCGGTCCTTAAGTATGTAAGAAGACCGCAGCTTGTCTTTCTTTGTCCGCGTCGAGACCGCCAGAATGCCGCTGAGATACGACCCCGAGTTCGCGGCCGCAGCTGGGCCGGCTCTATCCGCTCTACACGCAGCGTTCAAAGCGCCGCCGAAGAGTGACCCTTATGCTCTCCGGGATGTCATCGCAGGCATGGTCGCTCCGCTGGCCGCTCTTCCCAAGATTCCTACCGTCGAAGTGACGACATATCAGGTCCCGTCGGCTGAAGGCCACAGCATCGCCGTGTACGGCATCATACCAAAACAACAACCCTCAACACCGGGCCCCGCAATCCTCCACGCGCATGGAAGCGGGTTTATCCAGGGCTCTGCGAAAGACTGGGTGAAAATCTATGCGCCACGCGTCGAAGCGACCGGTGTCCCGATTTTCACGGTGGACTACCGACTCGCGCCAGAGCATCCGTTCCCCGCTGCGGTGAACGATGTGTACACCGCATTGACATGGCTATACGAGCATGCGGCGGAGGTCGGCCTCGACATCTCGCGCATTGCAGTCATGGGCGAGAGTGCGGGTGGAGGCCTTGCAGCGGGCGTCGCACTCATGGCGCGTGATAAGGGGTTGACACCACCACTAGCAAAGCAGATCTTGCTGTATCCCGTGTTAGAAGACCGTAATGTGGTGACCAAGGCTGCATTCGAACCGTTCTTGCTTTGGAACTGGGATAACAACGCCACTGCCTTCAATGCTTACCTCGGCGATAAGGCCGGCAAGGATGACGTTTCGCCATATGCGGCGCCTGCACGCGCATCGAGCTTAGAGGGTGTGGCGCCGATGTACGTCGACGTTGGTGGACTGGATATATATCTCGACGAGTGTATTGCGTATGGTGGGCGGGCCGCGTCGGCTAGCGTCGAAGTCGAGTTGCACGTTTACCCTGGGGTTCCTCATGGGTTTGAGGCGCTTGGTGTTGGGACAAGTGTTATTAACCGGGTGTGGGCGAACAGGGATGCTGCTATGAAGAGCTTCTGAGCAAGCCTTGAGTGACTGGGGAGACCATGGTGCTGGACCCATAGAAGAAGTAGCCGCCATCAGCTCATCGGTGACAATGTGATTTCGTTCTGTCGGGATCACCTGAGTTCCCCCTTTCCAGGCCTACCGAAGGGAATATCCACGTACAGTGCGCCGGTACATGTTGGTAGTAGGACAAAAAAAAAGGGAAATGCTCATCGGATGGGCGGAATTCCGGGATATATGGCATTGACAGCCTGCGCCATAAAAATACACCAGCCATGTGGAGAGCCAAGCTAGAGTTATAACGGATGATTGGCTCCTTCGTCTATTTCAGGTGCCAAGTGCAGCGAGTGGACCAAAGATATTGGGGTAGGCCTAGCCCCCATCCCTACTCCGGCTTAGTTAGAGCAAGGGCCAGCATCCTCCAGTACAGAACTCAGCCAGCCTCCAACTCCTTTGGGGTTCCTCTAGCTCCTTGGGCATCGGGATTCGGAGATTTGCGGGATATGCGAAGATCGAGGAGTAAGCTAAGCTGAGCCTCTGCCGCGTGGTGCGTTGTATCGGTGTGCTCCTGGGGGTACCTATAGGGCGACGCTAAATCGGCACAATTTGGCACCCTAGACACCAAGCTTTAGTGTAGCTTTCTCTTGAAACCCTCATTGGTTTGCAGTGGCATCTGGCAATCAGGCACAGCCCCACGATGTTGAGGCTTGTCTCCGCCGTGGGCTAAGCCGTTGGGGTCCGGAGCGATGGGGTAGTTATTATTTATTCAAGGAGGCAGCCCTGTAATCTCCAAGACTGCCCAACATCGTTTTTTTTTAGCTTAATCACAATGGCCCCAATCTTGACCGAAGCGAGCTCATCTCCAGAATCTGCCGTTGGACATGTCCGGGTCAAACGGTTCACGAAGCGATCGCGCACAGGCTGTCGGACTTGTCGGTCTGTACCATACACCATGCAGTCCTTCTCAAGCATTCGTAGCTAAAGCCAATGTGCAGTGCTCGAAGAATAAAATGTGATGAAACACCCGGCTCATGCACAAACTGCACCAGCGCGAAACGCGTCTGCGAGGGCTACGAGGTCTGCCGCATCCCACCAGCGCGCGGGCCTAAAAAGTCGTCATCACCACCCTCAACTTTGTCCGCCCAGGCCAATACAAGCCTCGTCAACATCGAACAAACAATCTCCTCCAAGGTCCAATGGAAGGTCACATCCGACGAGAGCCGGTGCCTCTCATTCTTCCAATACCGCTCTGTCCCGCAATTAGTCGCCTTCTTCGACTCACCCGTTTGGCAGCGTCTCATTCTTCAAATGTGCTACAACGAGCCAGCGGTCTTCCATGCCGTCGTTGCATTGGGCGCCGTGAACCAGGGGCACGAGATTGCGAGACGACGACTTGCCAGCCAACCTACTCCCGCGCACCGGAAGACCCTGCAAAGACAGGAGAAGTGGTATCTATTTGCGCTAGAACAGAAAGGCCGGTCTTTTGCGCTGCTTAACAAACGGCGAATGTCCGAGGATCCTTACCTGCAGACAGTTATTCTCGTGTGCTGTTTATTGTTTGTAATGTGCGAGCTGCTCCACCGCAACATTGCGACCGCAATAACACACGTGCAAAGCGGACTGCGGATCCTAAACGGCATGGAGATCGAGCGGCATGTTTGCGGTCTTAACCTTACGGGCCCAAGTAGCTTCGACGAGTCCGTCGTGGAGTCATTTCTCAGTCTCCAGGGGAGCAGCGTCTTCTTCGGGACCAAGGAGCCCCTCCCCGTCGATCAGTCCTTCGTCTTTCAGCAGCCATACGGGATTTATCTCGGTGACTACGCAGAGGGATCGTGCTTCAGCAGCCTCCAACACGCTCGCAAAGTCCTCAATCCGCTTCAACACACGCTCTGGCTCTTCGTCTCAAAGTGCATGCACACCGATGACACCGAGAAGGCGGCCATGTACAAGACTCTCCAGCGGCAGCAACATCTCCTTCTGACATATTTCACGCGGTTCTTGGCTGTCTTTGATGCCTTTTGCATGGCCACGTATGGGTCGACCCCCTTGGAATCCGCCTCCCTTCCAACTCCGCGCAATCCCACCGAGCGCAAAGCCCACCGTGTCGCTGAGCTCACGCGCCTGTCGGTCCTCATTTCAATCCTGTCCGTTAAGACGGCACTGCTAGGCGCAGCTCAGCCTCAGCCGGTAGAATACACCCCAGACTCAATTGAAATAATCAGCGCAGCCGAGAACGCCATGAGCAATTTGAAAGTCGATATGAACGGCGACAGTTTAACGCTGACACCACAGTCCGAGATCGTGCCCGCGCTGTTTCTTTCGAGCGTCCGATGTCCAGATCTTGGAGTGCGATGTCGCGCGATCAAGGCTTCACGGGAGTGGGGTGTCGAGGAGGGCTTTTTGAGTTCAAATATGTGTGCCGATATCCTGGAGGAGGCGTTGAAAATTCTCCTGCAGAGGATCTATGCAGAACCAGATGGGGCGATGGAGGGGGTAAGCTTTGACCTTGGGGAATGCGAGAGGGTCACGGCACACATTGTGTATGATGTTGATAGGGAACAACGAGAACACGTTGTTGTTTTGGAAAGGAATGAGGCGCTGGTCGCGGATTTGCTTGCGATTGAGGGGTCGAGGGACTGGCCGTGTGTCAGGGCTTTGGGGTTGTTGGATCATGTCCCTTGATGTTGTCGGTATATGCCTCGTGGCCATTAACGACAATACCACGATGCCTGTCCTTGTCTTCGATCAGATTCTTACTGTTGTGATTCCACAGACCTCGAAGGAATCATTGAAAGCATGGTGTTTGTGTTTGTGCCCTACCTATAATATAGAAGGGATAATGCCCGACCAGACGATACACAGCAGCAAGAGGCTTTTGCGAGTCAACCTTGAGTTCTGTCTTATTCTGCATACCGGCCTCCAGTTATCGTTCTCGGCTTCATGGTATTCGCTGGCCCGCAGTGGGAGTCGCAATAGCGTTTCCCTTTGGTCTGTACACATACGCTACGATCACACTCATTGGATACCAAAACTTGTACGATATGCCAGCTGTCGAACTATCTATCTTCACACTCTCCCTGTCTCATTGGGTGCCCATGGCCGTGGCAGTGCACTGTAGAGCGCCTACACCGCGCCTTGGCCAGAACCTATAGCATACCACACCTAAACTGTCAAAGCCACCTCACTCCGCCGTAAACGCTAGAGTGGCCTGGCTAGCCCCAATTATATACTGATTATACGCATAGACGGTCCCAGCATCGCCCCCACCAAGGCTCACCGACCAAAATGGCCCATAAACCGGCTCGGCGTCGTCATCTTCAGTATCGAATAGAGCCAGAGACTCGTAGACGTTCCGTTGTTCGTCCTGCAGCAGTTCATCAGCACCAACATTAGCCTGCATCTTCCTCCACTGCAGCTGGCCAGCAGGTATTGGTATGGTACTCACCACAGGCACACCCCTCCACTCCAACCCGTCAGCATCAACGGGATTTTCATCGTTGAAAACAAGCTCTTCGAGCCCCGATGTACCGCTTGATACTTCGATGATCAGGAACTGGTCTTGGTCAGTGCCGGTTTCGACCGCAATGACGCCGGCGTCGGAGGTGTATAGCTCCTGGCAGGTGAGGCCGTTGGTGGCGTTTGGTGTGACCAGGGTCGCGTCGCCGAAGAGGCAGTAGGTTGTTCCGCTAGGGGCGGACGCCACGTCGGCGGTGATGTTCCCGTGTAGGTCGGCTGGGAGCGGGGTCCAGCGAGTGTACTGGGCTTTGGAGAGAGTTGTGAGAGCGAGGATGGTTGTGGTTAGCTGGATGGGTGAGAGGTGCATGGTGCCGGTGTCAACGTAGGCGTGGTAGACAGTTTTCAAAGCTTGAGAAAACAGTGAGTAGGTGAGGTGAGAGCAGAAGAATCTAAACGAGGCTTTTGCGTGGGAAGGATAATAATATTTACCATTCTAGGTTATTGTACTGGTATTTATCTGAGCTGAGGTCCTGGCTGACGGAAGAACTTGCAACATGCCGCCACGATTTTCACAAAAGACAGACGTCACCGTGGGACAGAGCTCGAGATAGAGTTTGACCATGCAAGGAGTGCTTATCCATGACGTGATATGACTTGGGTGATGCGCCCCTCGCGCAGCTCATCACAAAAAGCAACGAGGCACCCGACCTCTCGTGAACCCTGCACCTTGTATTGATGGAACAGGTGGCTCAGGTGCACCGTGCATCCAGAATGCAGGGGATACCCCGGAGGATCAATTACTTGCAGTTCCAGATTCTTCCCCGGATCGCTGGTGCATTCAGGCCCGGGTGACAGGAGCGCTCTTATTCGGTTACGTTGATACTCTAGCGCATTTGGATTACACCAGCACGCGGTGGCCTCGTACAGCTCGGGCATCTCGCTGACCAGCTCAGGGGGTTCGCTCGCCGTCATACTCGCAAATGGTACATAGGCTAAAAAGATAAATTGATAAGTTCCTGTCCATGGATTGGCAAGATAGATCGCCGCGAGGACCCGACTGAGGAATCAAGGACTATGCGGACGCGGGCCCCGGGGGTATCTAGTGCTTACTCAGTATATGATATGGATCGTATAAATTTCCAATACTAATGCCAGAAATGCATGTCCTATCGACCCACGCCATAAGCAGTGCAGATCATCCTATCTGGATAAAAATGCAACCCCACGCCAAAGTGCGTGAGACTCTGAAGACGTCTGCGAAAATTCAAGTAACCCTCGATCAAGATGAGAGATTGAAGCGGTGCTGGTAAACTTATGAGACCTCTTACAGGTTGGCACACCCAGCTAGCTGGATACCTGCAAGCTCAACGCCGACCAGGCAAAACACCTCATCTGTCCGAAAAGTAAAGCCAACCATAGGATTTCTGTAAGAGTTCGACTAAGTTGACGGTGGTAATGAAAGTTGCCTGGGGATGTTAGGGACCAGGGTAGTCAGGATGGCGGAATGCACACAATGCCACCATGCAATGGCGATAGATACCTGTGCAGGAGGATGTGAACTTGTCAGGTCCTGAACATTCGTGGAAGGAGTAATACCACATGGACCAGTATTAGAGCCCTACCATGGCAGGTTAATCAAGGGCTAGGGCACGTAGCTCGAATGTTGCTCTACCTCCCATGGTAGCCGAATATGTGGTCAGAGTTCTTGACACCACGCCTCAAACCAGCTAAGGGTATGGTAATCCAGCGCTGGCTTGCCATTGCGAGTCTAGGGTATCATCCTTGTAGAACACATACCGCATGCACGGTTGTCTGTTGGCCATTGCAGATCCTTAAACTTGGGTCACATACTGTCACACCATAATCAGGGGGTGTCTGCGCATGCAGTTGACAGTACAATACGTAAGCCCGATCCCTCCGCAAGCTACGGAGTACCTACATGTAATCCCTGATCACGTCACACAACGGCTGACCGGCTCCACCATTACCATCTTCCACTATGAGAACTACTGTTCTCATGGAGATTGGCGCTGGAATGCAGTGTAAAGTTCTGGCCTGTCTAAGCTAGCAGTAAGTCCCAAGGACCGGGCACCGGGTACCAGAGTAGGTAGGTAAGAGCCCCCCTGTATCCACAATAAGCTTATGGTCTACCTGCCAATTAAAACTAACAATAGCTAGGTTGGATCTTTATTTCCTGCAGGGCTAGTCCCCTGGCCTACCATACCCCGGACACCTACCCCGCAGACTGACTCCAAATAATGGCATTATCTCCTCATATGCGTGCTGCTCGCCGCAAGAAGCAATAAGTACCCAGCGGTCACATACACCATCGGAGTTGTCTTTTCTTGTTTCCCGATAGATACACAGGCATTTCGGGGTCACATACCGGCAAACCCCGAGACCAAACTGGCTAGAAAGACTTATACAGGAAGTTCCGCCAAGGCCATGGACCAGTAGCTACCTAGGCAGGTTAGGCAGATACCATCGGGGTTCCCATGAAGATCTACTGCCGGGACGGTAGGCAGGTATAACATCCCAGTAGGCAGTGCGGTAGGTGAGCACAACGGGATGAAGAGAACATTCCTCGTCAACCTCCATATAATCCTCCCAACGCAGATAGCAGCCGAACGACACTTGCTTCAAACCACCCTTGACGTCGTTCATTCATGACGAAGATCCAGCATCGACGTCCAGTGACGCACATCCCCATCTCGAACCGGATCCCAGATCTCACCCACGAACTCAGTATAGTTCCAGACGCCCCGCTTCACCCTTAATAACACTCCGCAGTGGCCCATAGAGAGGGGGCGCGCCATCCCGCGCGCGTGGGTCAAACAGAGCCAGGGAATTGTAGGCAGGGGTATCGTCGCGCTGCTCACGATGTACATTTAGTCAGCCTGTGGTATACATTTGCAAACATGCCCGCAGATTCGCGTACCGCGCTAGCCCCTCTCCATTGTAATGCATCCGTAGGGTCTGGCTAACAAGCACAAGCCTGGACACGTCAGGCGCAGTCTGGTTGACCGTCAGATAAAGAGTATCTCCGTCTCCGTTTCCGCCACGCGTAACGACATCGCCGGTTCCTGGTTGCCAGAACGTCTCGCACTCCTCCGCAGGCCTCTCCAGTATGTTGATTATCCTGATTTCGCCGCGGCGGTGCAGGCAAAATGACCTGGTCGCGGTGATTTGCCCGACCCAGATGTCGGGTATGAGCCACCATTCGGACTAGTCGGTTTGGGCCAGCGCGGTGGATGCGATGGCTAGTAAAGCCAAGAGGGAGCGAAAGGAAGTCGCCATGGTGGGTGATTGTTGCGATGGTCTTTCTCTTTTATATGGAGCCCTTCATTATCCACAAGAGCAAATCCTCCAGACCGTCGATACGCTCTCTTTTAGGCCGTGGAGCGAAAAGGCGTTGGCGGACTAGGTACGTCTGCAGATGCTGTCTGTCTATAACCTCGAGAGCTGCCTGCAAGGGAACAATCGCATCTCGCAAATAATGACGCAGATCGGGCTTAACCTGGATTCCCTAAGTCGCTTATGGAGTGATACGCACCACATATACCCTTGCATGTGATGTGGTAGATCTGCGGTCTATGATCTTCGATCTTCAATTCCCCGCACCCTTTTTGAAAGCCGTCAACAAAAGCAACGTTTAGTTTCTGTTTCAGCAGTGACATTTCAAACTATTGAGCTCAAAGATTTAACACCAAGAAGACTTTGTCCGACTCAAAATCGTACATGTAGAGGTCCAGCTTGCCATAAAATTATGTGGAGTGCCTAGGAGGAAGATAAAGTAATCCAGATTACCCGTGGGTATAAATGCCGATTACAGTCACTGATGCGTTGTAACTTAAGTGAATGGTTCAGCCCATTCTTCTGGAGCCGATCATATTCCTTTCGCCTTATGCTTCTTGCCAAAGAACCGACTCGTATCCCCCAGTGGTAGATCAAGCAAAGAATCCTGCAGTAATAAGTGGAACACAATATACCAACCAATCAGACCCGCAACAAAGCAGAATGCACCGCCAGCCTTCTGCAGCGCCACGGCTGATTCGGGGTGTCCGTCTGCTTTGGCGAAGTAACTCGCGGCCACTGTCAAGAACCCCAGATCGACGAAGAGATACACCAGTATGTACGCGATATTACTTGGTAGCGACGCGATAAGGAAAGTGAACACGAAGACCGTCCAGAGAATCATGAAGAAGCCGACCGCGTTGTTGTACTCGGCCGTGTCAGTTCCGCCGTAGGCTTCTGCGACTCCGAATGCGGGCGTCAGGAGAGCGCCGTAGCCGGCGTAGAATAAGCCTAAGAAGCCAAGTATCAGTCTGAGTCCAGCCTGCAATCTTGGGAACTCATTACCAAAGGCGCTAAACACTGTATACGCAAATCCATTGCCGATACTCAGTTCCCATTGCGCCGTGACGACGAGACCGAAAGCCGCAATGAAGAAGAAGTTGGCGACAAAGGCGTTGGTCGTTGTGACGCCGCGCCATTCCATTAGGGCGAGCGAGAGCGTTGTGAGTGTTGTGCCAAACGCGCCGAGGGCTAGAGCAGACTACCGAGCTCAGATGTATATAAGCACATGCTCTACTGAAACGAATCGAAGGGGAAGACGTACCCCCGCACCCAGTGTCTTTGGTTTCGCATAGTGCTGCGGAACCGGAGTACCCTGTCGCTCGACATCGACGGCGTCAGCCTCCTTGGGTCTGGGGTTTATATTTTGACTTGGCACTGTTGACGACATCGTGGTTATATGTGCCTTTAAAATGAGCAGCGTCCAATATGTCCAGGGCCAGAGCTTAGTCGGGGCTTGAGTTATCGGTATATGTAGGTAAAGACATGCATCCATGCACGGGCGATGAGGTGCAGAGGTGCGAATCTGACGTTTGAAAAGATCGCCGTGATAGACGCTGAGGACCACTGGAATGATCGAGGACCTCAACCCTCGGGATTTGGACGACATTCCACTCATAGAGAAATGGTTGCCCTCTCTTATGGAGCCATTGGCAGCGCGTCCCACTGAGTAGTATCACTTGATTTGCTGCTATAGGTCGAGACGGTCATCCGCAACAGATGCTGTTGCGCCTTAGATCCCGAATATTGGGCATCGGGGTTAGCACAGGGATTTGCTCGGGTCTGGTGGGTCGCTCATGGCATGATTAACCTTGAAATGAGGTGCTCTGTAGATGTTCACGCCGGTCAGCACAATAGGTACTTTGACTTAAGGTACGTAGCTAAGCTGTATACTACTAGTTGCGATATACTATGGGATCTTCAGGCCATCGTTTCAACGGGGGCGCATAATGTATGGGACAGCGGTATCAAGCGCGATATATATTCTTGATATCCCCGGCAAAGCCCGAATTAAGCAATACCACGACCGACCCTAAGAAGCCACCAAACTTGCCCCATGACCACGACGTATTTTCAGAGTGGGCAAGTCGCCATCCATGCAAGTTCATGGGAGGCTGACGTGATAAATTCGACAATATGGTGCTATCTACCCCAAGCCTTGAGTACGTAGATGGATGGCTCCGGTCGGCCGCGGTGGGTCGTCGATCGTGTTCATCGGGCCTGATAACGACATCGCCCCTCGATCTGACGAACACGAGATGCATGCATCTTGGCCATCCTTTGTCCTCTCAGTTTCAGGGATCTCAAAATTGGCATGCATCACAACTATCGCATCATCAATGATGAATCGCATGCAATACGGACTCCAGGTCCTTGGGGCGAGTAGATATACGGGACCAGCTCCCCGACTGACCATGATCGGTACCTGAAAGATTGTCTACATCAGCCTTTAGGGAAATTGCCACAGCTGTCACCATGTCATCGAGTGTCCCCGCGACTGACCCCACTGTCTATGATTCGTTCAAGACTAAGTGGTCGACCCTCCCCGACTCCGCCGAGTCATGGCTCGCGAGAGCCAAGGCGGTGTCTGGCGTCCTTGCCCAGGACGCTGCCCAAAGAGACCAGGAGAACAAGTCACCACGTGCAGAGATAGCGCTGCTCAAACACTCTGGTCTGTTGAAGCTCCTCGGCCCGAAGAAGTATGGTGGCGGCGAACAGCCATGGAGTGTTGGGTATCAGGCTATCCGTGAGGTTGCGAAGGGAGACGGGTATGTTCCATACTCATGATTACACGTCTTGTATTGGTCGCTGATTTCATGTGTATAGTTCAATCGGAATGCTGCTCGGCTACCACCTTCTCTGGTCAACAACGGCCAACGTCGTCGGGACTCCAGAGCAAATCGAGCGGACGCATGAGCTTATCATCACGAATAATTACTTCGTTGGCGGAGCTGTCAACCCTCGGGATAGTGATCTCAAGATCACATCTGACGGAGATGATCTTGTTTTCAACGGAGCGAAGTTCCTCAACACAGGCGGCGTCGTCTCCGACCTGACAGTCCTCGAAGGAGTCCTCGAGGGCACAGAAAGCCACATCTTCGCGCTTGTTGAGACCCGTCAGCCTGGTATCCAGTTCGCTCATAACTGGAACTCAATTGGCCTGCGCCTGACCGAGTCCGGTGGTGTCAACATGAGAATGTCCGAGTGCCTTGGACAGATGCCCTGGGTTGGGACACAGACACGAAGAAACCCCGAGAAGACATATTGTTGACGTCCTTTGCTGCTCTCTTGCTTCCTACGTACGTCGTCTCTGTTAAAGGCTAGTCCGCACTCTACTGATAAAAGGTGCAGCATCCAGCTCGTCTTCAGCAACTTTTATCTCGGCATCGCACAGGGCGCTCTGGCCTTTGCCTCCCAATACACCAAGACCAATACCCGCCCATGGCCCTTCGGCGGCGACAACAAGGACTCCGCAACGGAGGAGTTCTACATCCTCGAGCGGTACGGCGAGTACTTCGCGCACCTTCGGGCTGCAGAGGCTTTAGCGGACAGAGCCGGTGACAAACTCACGGCTCTATACACCAAGTACGGCAGTAATCGCGCTGCCATCACTGCCGAAGAACGCGGGGAGGTAGCCGAGTGGATAGCGAGCGTGAAGATTGTGACGACAGATGCTGGGCTAAAGGTTACGAGCGGGATCTTCGAAGTCACTGGCGCCAGAGCAACAGGGCTGAAGTACGGGCTTGACAGGTTCTGGCGGGATGTGCGCACGCATACGCTGCATGATCCGGTTGCGTATAAGAGACGAGAGGTTGGGAGGTATGCGCTGCTTGGTGAACACCCTACGCCGACATGGTACACGTAGAATGTAATGTAATGCGGCGTGCTCTGTATCACAGACTATAGGATTAGTGGGTTAGAGCGTTAATCATCTTGGCAATGCACAGCACATACCTATACCACTGCTGTTCTTGGAAGACCAATCATTTCGGCAGCTTTGTTTCAGAGACCTCGTCTTCAGCCAAGACCTGGGTACCATTCCCGGAGGGGTACCTAGGGTAGGTCTGAAGTGAATGTACCTGATAGGCTTGGCTGGCAGTGGTTCAGGACTTAGCTTCCAATTCAAGACACCCAAGGGTACTGTATACCATAGTGGACTGTGTCCTGGCCCTGTTCCCGTAACCTCTACGCACGATGATCGACGTATAGCAAATGCCGATCCTGTCACGATCAACACCCATCCAAACAGAATCGAACGAGAAGTTAACTTCTCAGCCAGGTATCAGACCTGCGTACTGCTTTACGTAGATTGTGCGGCTAAGCTTTGGGCATGCTAATCACACTGCAGGCAGGGAAGCCTCAATCACATCCTGCGACCGAGTGGCTGTAATAAAGCGCACAGATGACCAGGGTATGCAGCCTGTAGCCCTGAGTGAAGATCCTGCAACTTTATCTCGGATCACATCACTTGTACTGGGCGTACTGGGGATTGGCTGTTTAGGTAGGAGATTTCCATCACAGTGGTTAGTGCAACCCAAGGACAGAAGCCTAAGACCCTTACATGGCGTAAGATCAGTCAAGCGTATCTTTCCCCTCCTGGCCCCCCTGCTCGCATCAAGGGCAAAAGCGGGCAGCCCGAAATCTACATCAAGACAGAGAATATATGCTACGTGAGTGGTCTGCGGTGCTCTGCATCGATCAGTCAGCCTCACAACAGTAATAAATAAAGTCCACTTTGTTGCACATTACCCTTTCAATGATTTAAGGATCTGGCAAGTATCAAACAATGAGGCACTGCTACATCACATGGCACTGAAATTACTTTCTGGGGTGCAATAAAGTACAGGGACAGAGCGTACATCGATCTGGAAATCGTATTCCTCCCTATATTATGACGCTGATCTACGCGGATTATATTTGCTTCTGCAAGATTGAAGGGGCCGCGGAGATGTCAACGTCAAAAGGCAGCTTCCAAGTTCTCTAGGGTGCTGACGTGAGAGTTTGTCAGGTTCCCTTGATCTATCCCATCTCCACCGTGGTCGAGATTGCAGGGGTTAGGGCGACGTAAACAATGTTCAGGAGGATACCAGTAACTCCAGCGGTAGAAGTCATGCTACGCCTATAACATAAGTTTTGTTTGCTAAGGCAGTTCCAACGTTTACCACGACGTCGCGGTTCGCAGTCCATGACCATAAACATCCTTTTCCTCTCTATCGTTTCAGCCCTATCGTTGGCCCCATCTTCCACGGCCCAAGTCTCCACCGGCACCCTGATCCCCAACGCCGCCCGTGGCATCCTCATCAGCGGCTCTAGCTGCCTTGATTACGACGGCAATCTAACGGAGCTCGAAGGGAACAACCGGGATGTAGAACGTTTGTCAGCGACGGCAATGGCTGCCTTGCCGCAGACAATCCCGACCGTGCGGTCGTGGTAGACTCCGATGCACCGCACCGCATTACACGGCAGGATTCCTCATCGCAGACCGATGGCTGGGCTTTTGGTCAACTTGTATGTATAGTACTCCTGCCGCGACACGCCCCTCCCCGCCTTGATTCTATTAATGGACCTAATCAAATTGGTCTCTCTATTTAGAAATTCGGCGAGTCGGGACCGACATATCGCCGCCTAGCGTGGTTCACGCAGCAGGAGGGGCAGGATCGCCGGGTGCTCTATGGGCCCGAGTGGGCGGCTGGTGGTGGTTCTGGCCAGGAGTAGTATTTTAACCAAGTCAAATGTTAAGTGTTCGCGGATGTACCTATGGTATTACTACCGTGAGTGTTGGGGACATGCCGGTTATTTTCAGTTTTTCCTCCCATCTGGGCAATTGGTCGTCCTGCTCTTTGTAACAACTGCGCAATGATAGCATAGTATAGGAAAGTCAACATTGAATCCTCTAAAATCCGCAGGGCTGCCATCAAGGAGAGTACTATTGTTTAGTATCGCGGCGCACTCTATCCTCCGGAAATAATAACGGTCGAGAGGATCGGACGAGCATCTTCACCACTGCGCATAACTTAAAGTAGCTTACCGTGGTAGGATAACAGTTTGTATATTTTATCGTAGTCTAAGATTTGAGGTTATTGGATTGCGGAGATGTGGGCTAGGTAAGATCTCTGCTAACGTGAGTTTTGTATTAACCTGTCCTTGTTACATTGTATATGCTACCTAGGTAGGGGGTTGCCAGTGATTGTACAACCTAAATGATCTGCTGCCTTTATCTGGTGGAAGGATCCCTGATTCCCAGGAAAGTGGAGCAGCCATTGTCCACCGGCATTATTTACATAGTGAATCCTGGTGCTACATTGTCATCGTAATAAGGGGTGTGGATGCAAGCTTGATCAACGGTGCATTGACCCAGTCAACCTCTAGTCTGCCTGAGGAGAACGCCATCGTCGATAGATAACCATGAAGCCGCTTCCCACCCTCCAACGCCAAAGACACTCCAACCTTTTAAGTGGGCTCTTAGCCACCCAGCTCGTTTCACAGCATCCCTTCTTACACCTCAGGTCACGCCCATTGTCTCAGTAGCCTGCTATTACCCTCTAGCAATAAAGCTCGCGCCCTCTGCCTTGCTTCAGGCCTATCACTGGCCCCCACCTGCCTCGCACAGGGCTCCAGCCCCAACAACCTCATCCCCAACAACACGGAAGGCATTCTCGTCACCCGTGCCAACTGCGTCAACATCCTTGGCGAACTGAGCCAGCGAGACGAATCGAACACCGATTGTACCGTCTTCACTTCAACGGGGCCGGCTGCCTAACCCTGGGAGGCTCCTCGGGCGCAATTGTCGTCGGCTTCGGCGCGCCACACCGTCTTGCATTCAAAGATCGCTGCGATTCGGCTACTACGTGGGTGTATAGACAAGTGATAAGCCTTTTATATACAATTCCAACATATTTCGCCCCAAGGGTACTGCTTCTTCTGGTTCGGCAGCTAACTCGTCGCGCTGTACCCATAGATTATCAGCCCCCGGTGGAAGCACATACTCCCACTTGGCGTTTTTCTACCAGCAGTCAGGGGAGGATCAAGAGGTTCTGTATGGACCAGAGTGATGGATCGGTGGCAACTCTCAGGATGGGGAGTACCTCCAGTGTGACTCGACCGGTGGGGAGGCCGTCTACCTGAACTTTGTGGTGACTGGTTGAGGTGCCGTTGATATATGCCATACCTAGCAGCCAGTCCGTAGGGTTATTGATTTCTGGCATTTCTCTTTGCTTTGATATCAAGGTTGAGATTAGAATGCCCCATGATTTGATACTGGGATGATGCCACTATTTTTCATGATATTCCATTACAAAACCGAGTTCATTTCTGTGCCTAGTCACGGATACCGCCCAGTCATTGTCGAACCTCGATAGGTTCCTCTTCGCTATAAAAACTCCCACTGCTTCTAATCAATATAAAGCATGCAAGGTGCCGTGATGGCCATGGTGCATTGCACTCTCCCGAGTCGATAAAGGGTGAGGAAACGCTGTCAACGGCTCATGCCCCGGACTGCGACTCGAGCCTTTCGCAGGCGTAATACAGCACCATTTACCAATGATAGCTGAACATCATGCACGAGCTTCTCGTCCTGCTACCGATGATAGGTATGATGTCACAAAACTCTGAGGGTTCTGCGTCAAGTGCGCGTTGACCCTGCAGATAAACCACATCCTCAAAGATAGGAACCGAGCAGCTGCAGTACGGGGTGAGAACGAAGGTCAATGTGCTGTGATCGACCGCTGATCCTGTGCCGGCATAGGCACCCCGGAAGCCACCCCGTCAGACTTGGTTATTCATCTCCCTTTTGTGCGGGGTTAGAATACAGCTGAGGCCTGTGCGACCTCCGTGCTGACATTTAAGTCGATGCTGGACCTCCGGAGTTGCAGTATGACATTCTTTAGTTATGCTGGGGCAGGCACTTGTTAGTCGAGCTGGAGATCCTGCATGTCAGCCTTGGATCACTCGGATTGGGAACGCAGGGATCAGCACCAGCTGCTGACAGATGTCGATCTTGTTAGTATAACAGGACAGGCCCTTGCATGGGCCCAGTCGGGCGACCAGTCCTCGGCTTTTGACCCAGCCAGATGGTCCTCCTCTCTCGGCGGGGGTGGTTAAGGTTTCAGGACTAGGTCGTGGGTTGGGTCTTGAGGCTACCACAGATCTAGGGTCGCAGTAGACCACTCGGTATTATAAACCACACAGTTTGTTTACGGGCCGTAGTGGGCGTTTACTGATTGTAATTAGCTCTTGGCCGTGGACCCTAAGACTGGTGGGCGTGGTAGCAGCGACTCGGACTTTGTTGTGAAAGTTGTGCTTGGTTTTCTGGTGCGCCATCTAATGGAGGGCCTTTAACTGCTTTAACCGCAACGCGGTCCTTGTCCCATCAGACGAGGTTTCCTGCGCAGCTTTTGTTTCTGACGGCCAGAGCTGCCTCAGCGATGCTTACTACCCGGTTCCGCGTCGATTGCTGGTCAACTACGATGCA
The DNA here is from genome assembly GCF_047715735.1 of Aspergillus multicolor. Lineage (NCBI taxonomy): Eukaryota > Fungi > Ascomycota > Eurotiomycetes > Eurotiales > Aspergillaceae > Aspergillus > Aspergillus multicolor. The sequence continues at coordinate 663,890 of NW_027395956.1, forward strand.
CTGCACATTATCACCTTCCAGAATGATTGCACCTTCCGCAGTGGATGGACCAACACCAGTGCTGTACGTCCCCTGGCTGCGATGCTATTACTGTACGATCGGCCTTACCTACCCCGCTACCTACCTACCTACCGATGCCCTTTAATCCCAGCAGCTAACTCTGTGGCATTGCTTACAGACTTCCGATTCCGGGTATGGTGGATTGGCATAGTCGTGATACCCTATGGGCCGCAGTGGTTGGTTAGTGGTGATCCAGGTTACGGGCAGTATCTTCAAGGCGATTCGAATGGTGGGGTGACTGTGACGCTGGACTTCGTTCCCTTGCCGTACCATGGTATCATATATCTATAGGTAGGTATATTTGCCAGCCGGGTTAGGATTTTTGGGGCTATATCTATTTATTTGCGCTATGGTCATCTTGGTCAGTTTTGCGGTTGTAATGTCTACCCATATACATCTGAATGAACATTTGAGGTTGATTACGGGAAATTCGTTATTCATTCCCTGCTTCCTCAAAGTGATGATGCGGGATTCTGGTTTGACATGAGGAAACCCACCACCACTACTTGACTGGAATCAAGGCTAACCGTAGAGCTGAATGGGAGTAGACCTACCCAGTAAGCCAAAGGGGTGGTTGAACATGTAATCCATACCATGCATATCCACAGGTAATGAATGGCACGGCTGCTTACCGTGCCGATACATGGTCCCTTGATGGCCCAGCTTAACTCTCCACCCCTTATGCAGTTTAGGTATGTTACTCTGATTCAACAATGATCAAGGCTAGATTAAATGTTCTCATACCATACCCTCCTAGTGCGTGATGTGCAGTAAAGCCATTGCATGCATTTGGCCAAAGCAGCCTGTCCTAGCGACCTCTAGTCTAGGGCTTTAAGTCAATTGTACCAGTTGCAGTATAAGCCACCCAACATCATAAGATCCGTACTTTAAACCAAGGTCTACCGTACTCAACCACTTAGCTCGTGTCCTGCTTCATTAATACCCAGGTAGGTACCTATGGCATGGTACTTCTTGGCCAACCGCTTCCCACATCACGGGACACAGCGCTGTTGAAGATCAACTACAAAGTTGAATCCGTTGCAATAAGCAAGCCAAATGGTCTCATTTGCGGTGGGGAAGGGCATACTGCAGCTGAAAGAGACGCCAGGTCCGGAACCCCGGATCTAAGCTGCATTAGCTTGTGGGACATGGCAGGGGTGACAGCTCCATTTATTGAACTCTAATACCAGAGTTAGTCAAGTTGTACAATCGGCGTGACGGTGACACTGTAAGCGTGCCTCCTTTCTTTAAGCTTTTTTGCACAGTTGGGCCTAGAATCTGCGTTTAGACCTAGATACAACCGAGGCGGGTGGGCATACATATATGAAAAAGATTTAGGGCATGAACACCTTGTCAGGAGATGTTTCAAGGGTATATTCCGTACGTTGACCATTTTAATCAGCGCGGGGGTGTTAGCACAGCTGACAGGGTTGTTATTCTTTTTCTTTCTTGCTCAGCCAGCCACCGAGGTAACCTAGAATGGGACATATTTTTTTTGTTGCATCGGCCGAATTGTTCTTTAACTCGGTGGACCGTGGCTTCAGGTCTCACTCATCAAGCGGGGGTAGGCATGGGGTCCTGGCGTCCTGCAGGGGAGATCCTCACCCTGTTAATGTGACAGGTCATGCTGGGTCTGTATGGGTTAGATGAGCGATCCCCGTCTACTCCTAAAGGTTTCCGCGGAGTGTTAATGTATGGATGGATGCCTTCCGTGGTCCACCATCAAAACCCTCATTGCGAAACCCAACCACAGCCTTGGGCCGAGCTCCGGGCTTGTGCAGATCACAGATCTGGCCATTCTATGTACCTGAAGCCGAGGTAGCAAGCTTAATACCATGGTATAAAGTGACGCCCGCCGAGCGTGGTTGGAATCTACGAGCTGCAGAATCCGTTCATCCCGTACCGTTTGTGCCCTATCGCGCTTCATTAGCATTGATACCAAAAGACTAACATTACACTGGTCATGGATCTGCACGACGGCGACATGAACGGCAACTCCATGGACAACCTCATCTGGTTCAGTGTGCAGAATGGCGAGCGAAGCGTTATATATGGACCGGAGTGGCCTGTTGCCAACGACACTGGTCCCCGGGTGCTGCAGGGTGGATGTGGTGAACAGCGGGGATAGTGAAACTGTGACAGTGCAACTGAGGCGTCAAGACTAGCTGTATGGAAGCCTATGGTACCATAGTCCGGGGTCACGGTGTCGCAACTGCTCATCTTTCGGGTTCTATTTTGACTTGTAGCTAGTATGGTATATTGGGCTGCTTGTACTGTTATGGTGCCGTGTGTGCACTTTCTATTGGGTTTATGGAATTGGCAGGTATTGACTCTCTAGCTACCATATTATATAAGGTACGTCTTTTGTTCTTTGTGTCCTCCAATGCGTCCTGGAATTTGCTCCCGAGCCCTGGGCCCATCCCTTCACTTGGCTACATCCCTCATGTATACCAGGTACCCAAGTGCTTTGCAATGCTTAGAATCATGGGTTACCCTGCTTCTTTAGTGTGGCCTGTTTGTTGCTTTTGTGTTCGATTGCTTTGCTTGTCTATTGACATATTGCCATACGTCTCACTTATCGCGGTGTATTACTGTAAAAGCATGACTACCTGCCATATTGTAGCATAAGGGTAGGTGGCCGACTCCTTACTGCGTACTCCAATTAATTATGGCCTTCCCAAAAAAAAAGGAATGGATCAATGTCCTCAAGTCCCAACCTTGAGGCCTACAGTAACAGGATACAAAGTACTTTGAACTCAGGTCAATTGTGGTAAGGATCTCTCGATACCCACGGAGAACGCTGGGGAAGATTGTCTACCTAAATCAACATAATTGGAGCGAGGGCCTGAAGCCCAACCGTCATGTTGTACTATAGTAGTATTCAAACGCTCCTTTTGTGCAATTCGTATGCAGCACACTTACAGATGATTGGAAGTTCGTAAGATGTCCATTTTATCTACCATGATAGCAGGCTATAAATAACAGGACAAGACGCCCGGCAAAACTACCGATACAGCGGAGTCCTTCGATCATCCGCACCTGCAAACTCACCGTTATTCTCTTCAAGACATCTTCCCCCCATTGTGACTTCACGATGCTCTCCTTCATCCTCCCCTTGGCCCTCGTCATCTCCATGGCCATACTTAATCCCAACCGGTCGGGTCGGCTTTATGTACAGCGGTGAAAGCTACATCTAATTCCCGGGCACGTTTAGTCTCCCCGGTCCATTGGACGCTGGGTGTTCCACGTTTCAACGGCGAGTTTCTTACGGCCTGGTGTGATCGGTTGTCGATAGCGGTGGTGGGAGTGTTCTCCAAGGCGACGCCGTTGACGGTGGGAATGGTGAAGCCGAGGCCTTGCAGTTGAGGATCCCTCGTCAGCTTTGATGACGCTCACCGCACCCTCGCTCTGTTGGAACCCAGGCTGCTCCGGTCTGGGTGCGGGTGGTTACCTACAGTAGTCCCAGGGTCTACCGAGACGTTTCCTTTCAGGGGGGTCGTTTAGTTTATATGCGTGTTGGTACAGCACGCTCATCCTTTCGTGAACCATATGGTATGGTACCATATATGTAACGTGGACGAGCTGCGTATATCTAAATTGTTGTACATATACTGCGATTGTCGTCCTTGCTTTTGGTTGGACATTGATGCAGGGCACCTTACTGAAATCGCATCACGCACAGTGTTATGTAGGTGTAATAAGAAGATTGAAAGCGCACCGGGATGCCAGCAGGTCGTTTAGGACGAAATCTCCCATTTACTATAACTGCGGCGGGTAGTGGCTAAAGCTATAGCGTGAAGGTAAGGGCCTACAGAGTAGCCTTGCATGGCGTGGACAATCTCCAACAGCTAAAGATACTGTGTGGAGTGCACAGGAAGATCTACGTGATAGCTCCGTGCGTGCTATCCAGACCGTAAGCATAATAGCCCGAGGAGCGCCACAGCAATCAATCAATAGTCGCTTGCCTCCTTGCATCCTATCACTCCATGACCGCTAAGCCAATGCCTCATCGTTCAGCTTGACGTGGGTTCCCAAGGCAACTTGGAACTGGCTGACCTTTTCCAAATTGTTTTGCCAGCCATCATCCACGGACATATAAACTGACACTTGTCCCTCCCACACCCACACCTAGAAAAGATACATGTACCGCGCTCCTCCATTCTTTCAGAGCACTAGCTACCCTATACCGCACAGACGGATACCTAGCGATTATACCTTGCTTCCCACAATGCAGCTCTGCCCGCTCTACACTGCTCTTTTGGTTGCCCTATCGCTCTAACCCCCTGCTATCCACCGCACAAGGACCCGATTCTTGGGAAATACTACAGCTAGGCTCCTACGGCCAGATCACCGGAAGTTCCGGAACGTACTGCCTGGACCGTTCAGGTTTCTTAGTGACTCAAGGAGGAGGAGATGGCTGCTACAACTTCACCGTCAGCGAAGACGGGTGCATCGCTCGCACAAATGGGATGGCGCTCTCTCCTAGGCCTCTTCAGCCATACCCACTGATGATTCGCGGGGACTGCGACCGGAGATATCAATGGCGAGGTCATGTGCAGGTACGTGCATTCTCTATATAGATGGATTTTGGCGCTGGACAGTGGTATAATTGTATGGTAGTCGGGCAATGCTAACAGTTTTGTCCATGGTCGGGCTGTTGGTTATAGGATAATCGGGAGTAGGTGACATATCAGGATCTTGCTTATTTCAGGGCCGGTGATGAGGATGAGACACCGCCGTATGGACCTGCGTGGCCCGTGGATGGTATCGGGGCGTCCCGGCAGGTGGTCAACTCAACAGGGGATGCTGAACAGGAGGTGGCGCTTGTTTTCACGGTCATCTGAATGGCAAGTACGGACATTGGTTTGTGTTAGGATGTACCATGGTACCACCATATTATGAGCCTTATAAGTCAGATAGGTATTCAAGAGGTATTTACCTACCCCCCTATACTTTTCTAGCCCTAAAGCACCATGTTAATATAAAATTCTTTTTAGCAATATTATCATTTCTTGGAACGTACAGGCGGATTAAAAGCCTTATATCTCTGTAATGAATCATTAATTCTGTCCGATCCAGTCTGCAGACCCTATCACTGCGTGCAGCATGACTGGAGGGTCTCTCCTAATGGCCCCAGGCTACAAGCGGCAAATATTATGGACTAGGGAACCCTACAGCTGATTGAAGACTCCAGCTCGCTTCGCTTTGATGACTTACCATTATGTTCCCCATCTTCATTTTCATCTCCTCGTTCCTGGTTTTTGCCTTGCATGGTGTTCTTGATGTGTGACTACGCATGAGATCTTGCGCTATCGATTGTGGCGTGGCCCTAATGCGCATATCTCACATGGAGATCAAGATCGACGGTCTGCAGGGTTCAGACTCCAGCCCGATGTCATATGTGGGGGCCCCAGGGCCAGCCAATGGTGACTATGTTGCAGAACACTGGAGAACCGCGCTCACCATTCAGCATCGTTAGGTACCCATATTAAGCCTGACTCCGCGTCAGCATTAAGTACGATCGTAGAAAACCAGGGAACTCCGTGGCAGCGAATGCAAGTAAAGCCACAGCCCGGTCATCAGGACATTCTGACTGCGTGAGGAAAGGGCAATGAGACGTTCTTTGGACTGTAAAACTTAAAACAAACCAAGTCCCAATATAACCATTCGCCAGCTCATACATACCAGGGCCGTCCCAGCTGCCGCATATATATCTGGCTTACCGATTCCGTGTCGCACCTCGAGGTGTTCTGATTCCCCTCGCCTACTCCTCTTTGCAACATGAGTTCTCGTCCAATCAATATAGGTAATCCCATTCAGCTCACGATGAGAAAAACCGCGCCCAGCCAAACTAAGTTTCCATCGCCATCTCCATCGCCGTAGCCCTTGCCCCCAACCATCCAGCTTAGACCAATTCGCGCAAGCCTAGGTACGTAGAGGTCCAGCTAGTTATACAGAAGGCTCGGTAATTAATTCACTTTTTCTACGCGAGGCAAGCGGCACTTCTCGGTCCCAATGTTATGGCGCATCTTGGGCGCATCGTGTACACCGGTCAAACTGTTTACACAAGCAGGGGCCGGATGGTAAAATCACGATAGGCGGCACCTGTTTCAGATCCATGCGACCAATCCAAAATGCCTTGCCGAGGACTGGTTCGGACTGTTTTAGACTCAGCATGGAACCGTGGCCAAATGTTTGATATCTCGGCATGGACCGAGGGATCGACGCACAGGGCGCAGAGTGCCACGGATCAACCACGAACTGGGTAAGGGCTGCGAACCAAAAGTAGATGGAACGATCCATGTTTGGGGAGGTGGGACTGGAACAATTGGTCGTTTTACCCCGTGTCGAATTTTTTCAACTGCGCCATAATATAAACAAGGTCAGAGTCTGAACCCCGGGCTCGAGCTCGCCTCCCCTTCCACTACTCTGCTCACCATTTGGCTTTCGCTGCGCGACACCGTCGACATGGGTACGGACAAAACGGAAGAGACACGGGTCCAGATGCAGTGCGCCAGCGAAGAGGGCAGCATCAACCGCACGCATACGGCCGAGGATGGCGAGATTGAATACGCTGGTCGACCGAAGGTAGCATGCCTATTGATTATATCCATGATTCCAATTTCAGTGGAAAAGCCCTAACAAAGACCAATTACTACAGCTCAGCAACCTCCAATTCATCGGAGTCCTCACCGGGTTCGGCATGTCCTTCGTCGGCTCCCAGATCCAGCCTCTCCTCTTCGCCGCCATCTTCCCCCTCGTCTCGGCCTCCTTCGGCGCCTCAAATCTTCTCTTCTGGTTCACATGCACGCAGCAGATCGCCACAGGCGTGATCGCCCCCTTCGCAGGCTCGCTGGCCGACCTGTTCGGACGCAAGACCATCACCATTGCCGGCATCCTCTCCGCCATGTTCGGCATGATTCTGTGCGCGGCGTCCCCAACGGCAGGCGGGTATCTGGCGGGCCAGATCTTCAACGGGATTGGGATGGCAATCCAGGAGCTCATGGCTATTGCTGCGATTGCCGAGATTGTGCCTACACAGTATCGTGGGTACTATATCGCGATTGTCGTTGCGAGTTTTCTCCCCTTCGCGCCGGGGAGTCTCTACGGCGCTTTGATTGCGGAGCACAACTGGCGGTACTGTGCGTGTTTGATTGCGGTCTGGAACTTTCTCACGGCCGCCGTGATCTGGTGGTTCTATAACCCTCCTCCGCGAGAGAACGCGGCTGGTCTTACGTGGATGGACAAAGTCAAGCGGATTGACTACGTCGGTGGTCTGATTATGACAGGTGGTCTGGTCTTCCTCCTTATCGCGCTCAACTGGGGTGGGCAGCAGTACCCGTGGAATGATGGCAAGGTCATCGCGTTCTTGACACTTGGGATTGCGCTCCTGCTCGCGTTCTTCGCGTATGAGAAGTTCTTCGCCAGCCACCCTATGTTCCCATCTACGTTACTCCGGCATCCAAGGACGTTCAGTGCACTGATGGTTGTTATCCTGCTGGCGGGGATCAACTATGTCGCACTGCTGATCTTCTGGGTCCTGGAAGCCGTGAGCGTATACGACTCTGACCAGGTTGAGCTTGGAGTTCGGACAATGCCGTACGGGTTCTGTATCGTCGGAGGCGCAATAATCTCTGCTATCCTCATCTCCGCATTCAAGAGCCATTTGCGTGTGATCATGACCGGGTTCTGCGTTGTTCAGGTCATTGGTAAGCTACGCCAAAAACATCTCCACCATGACACCCCTACTAACGCGGCACAGGAATCGGCTGCATGGCCGCGGTCAAAACCTCCGACATAAACACCGTCTGGGCGCCTCTTATTTTCAGCCTCCTCGGCATCGGCGGCGTGCTGGTCCCAAACCAGATCATCGTAACCGTAATCTGCCCGGATGACCTTCTCGCAACAGCAACCTGCCTAACAGCATGTCTCCGCGCCGTCGGGCAGGTCATCGGCACGAGCATCTTCTTCAACCAGTTCACGGTGGCACTGGTCAAGAACACGTACAGCCACGTTGTGCCTGCGGCGCTTGAAGCGAAATTCTACAACTTTGACCTCCTGGCGCCGATGATGGAGACGCTTGTCACAACCCCGTGGAAGGAGTGGGTCATGACCGTTGCGGACCAGGTGAAGCCTGAGCAGATAGCCATCATCCGGCCGGCGATCATTGAGGCGTTTAGACTTGCGTTCGAGAGAGTTTGGTATATCTCAATCGGCTTTGGGGTTGCGGCCGTGGTGGCGAGTGTATTCATTGAGGATCTGGGCGCGATGATGGATGGGCATGTTGCAGTCAAATACTTTTGAGCTTGTGGTTGGATGGCGCTGGTAATGTAAAATTCGGTAATTGGACTTTGCTTCGGGCGTTACCTAGGGTAGGCTTTACGATTTCATAGCTTGGATGGTCGGCAATCACTGCAGTGCAGGCATCAACCAATATGGCACTCCGTACGCCACGCCTATTGGCCTCTGCGTACGCTTGTAGGGGCTTATGACAACTCGGTATTACCTTCTGATCAATCCTGCAGGTGCCCAGGTGTAGTCGGCTGAACTGGGCCCGTCAGCACACGCCACGTAGGACATGCCATCGTACCAATCGTGAATACTATGGTTATCGGCGTGCTGCTTCAGCCCCCACTAGTCTGTCATTTGCAATCTCCCATCTTGGAAGTACTGTTGGCAGAACCCTTCTCTTAGGAATTTAAGTCCCCTTCGCCGTTTTATTAACATAATTCGTTGCGTTCGACTATTGGCCGAGTATATGCGAAGAGATAGTTGTGCGGCATGGAAACCAAACAGGTTAATTCCGTGAGTTAACTCTTCTGTACCCTTCCAGTGCTCCATTTGTGCTTCTTCCTTTGACACCCGCAGACTGTCATCGTGCGAACATTCGTTGTTCGACGCGCACTGACTGGCTTACCTCTGGGCAAAAATATTCTTGCGCATTCAGCCCTACTAGTTCTGCTACGCTGCGGGATATTCTTTGTGCTCGAACGTCTGGACGGACGGTCGCGAATCAGTACGTATATGTGATGATCCTATCCCTCCCTCCTTACCGACCCAGGTTAACGCTGCGTCGTCGCCCCAGGATGCGAACGAGTCACATTCGAAGTTACTAAGACGCATCAGTACCACGAGGAGATCATACTTGACGGGCTCTCATGGACAAAGCAACGCTACGGACAAAGTGTTTCCACTCCTCGCACCGTCGACGAAACGCGTGATTTCTTCCTTGATTACGTCCAGCAATTCCCATACGACTCGCGCTTCAAGAACTGCCATATCGCACAGGAGGACATTAGGAGGTGGCTCGGGTTGACTGTACCAGAGGCAACAACTACAACAAAGGTTGCGAACTGGATTGCATCGTGGATACCGCTGGCGGCGATCAATAGCTCGGGTGGAGGGGATGAGCAGCATGAAAAAGTGTAGGGATTCCATCACATGTCTTGCTTCTATATCACGAGGGGCGATACATAGTGCCGTTCCAGCCTTACTGCTTGCTCAACCATCGGCTCAGAGATCTGTACCGCTCCGCGACTTCCTTCGCGAGCTGTACTCGGAGCGTTGACCTAATGACGAGGCTGACATAGACGCCTCTTCTCTGTATGACGAGCTAGACTCGGAACCTCGGTGACGGCGATGATGGCGCCGCCGACGACGCCCTGAAGAGGTGGTGCTCCGGTCCGTACAGGAACTGCCACCAATGGACGACGCATCCGGCTCCCTGGGCTGCGACCGACGAGCCGGCCGGGGCCGAGGGCTTTCCCTGACTGTTCCATCCTGCCACCCACGACTTCCAGTTCTCTCGCCCCGCATTATCCCCCATCTGTATATTTTCGTATGAGCGTCGCTCCCCTCGCCTTGTATTGTAGTTATCCCCCTTTGCCTCCGCCTCCTCCACCACCTCCCCCTCACTCTCGTGTATAGTGCTTTCGTCGGTATATCTGTTTTCGCAAGGACAGTCGCGCGCGGCAGATGGAGGCTCGTCGGGCTCGTTGTCATCCTCGTTACCGTCAGGTTCGGTATCATTCGCTGCCGCTTTATCTTCGAAGTGCGAGCTATCGGGGGTTCGTTGCGGGTCGTCCCAGTCGCTTTCCTCATCGTCCTCCGGGGCTCCGAGCACGCGGGGCTCTTCCTCGTCGCCTAAGAAAATACCTGATTAGACTGCGTGTTCTTGCCCTATCCTTAGACGGAGAACCCCCGACAGTACCATACTAAACATATTTTCCGGGAGGTAACATACCGAACAACCACTCCGGAAAGCTCCTCTTCTTCGGCGGAAGTAGCTGGATGTGGTCATGGTCGTTCTCGTCCTCACCGGGGAGATTCATAACCACCATGTGCTGCTGAAGGCAAACATCCCCGCGGAGCCGAAACGGCGCGCTGCTCTCCGGAAAGAAAAGAGGCTCCTCGATCCGAATCTGGTAGAACGTCGGTATAAGGATCTCGAAGCGCGGGTGCACCTTGCAACCGCCGTTCCTGTCCTCCCGCCGAATCGCCTGCATCACCAACACCATCTCATCCAGGTCGTTCCATATCCCCAGGAACTGCGGCGAGATCGGCCCATCTTCCCTGAGCCTCGCGGCGAAATTATGTCGCCACGCGGTATCGGGGTGGAAGACCAGATACCACGTGTCCGGGTGTGCGCTGTCCATGGCGCCCAGGAGCATGTTCCACACCTGGGCCGCGAACTCTGGAGCTTGCAGCGCCGTCAGGGCGGTGACGTGCACGCTGATGGCCTGCAGGCTTCGCGATACTTGGCCCAGCAGGCAAACCCCTGTGTTCCCTCTGTGGGCTATGCTGAGGACAGCTGCGGTTTGCAGGCCCGTTGCGAGCGCGAACGCACCGGCGACGTATTGCAACTTGTCGGCGTGGGAGCGTGCCGCGATGAGGCCCTTCATGATCTTGCGCGCTGGTTCAATCATGGCTGATCCTTGACGGAAGTAGTCACTGGCGCGGTTGAAGGCCCTAGCCATCATCATGCACAGCTTCGGAAGGGACTACTAGTAGGGATGCGGTGGGGTTATGGGCAAAAGAGGGATCCTGGGGTCAAGGTAAGTTGGCCTCAACTACCCCGCTTAAAGAGGCACGGGCCTGCTGGCCCTTTGGCCTATAGGGCACGTTGCGTTACTTGGCCTGCCTGATTATCTGCTGGGCAATGTTTTTGGGAGAGAAAAGCAAACAGGGCAGCCTCGCATGCAGCCTTGCGGTGCTGCTTACGAAGTTCACTAGTGTGATACAATACCTACAAAAGACACCTGCAATACTTAGAGAGGAGTTAAGGTAATACCGCATAGCTTGCGCTTGGATTTTTGAGAGCTATTATTATGAACTTTGGGGCTATAATACTCCTCTCTCGTGACGGGACAGCGGGTTGGTTATACGTGAGGATATATACCGCACTGGGACTATTAGGGAGCTTCATAAATTTTGGATTTCAATAGTGCAGCGGTTCCTGGCCGACAATGATGTTTTATGAAGACGTCATCTATTGCATTTTCCTGTTGGCAGGCATACTATGATTTTATTTTTGTAGCCGACACCAATTCTTCCCGCAGGACACGGATGCAGCAATTCCACCCAACTACGTACTATCTCCTATCCCTCGACAGCGATACGGATGCTGTAATGTCAAGAGTCTTTACAAAGATCTCGCCAAGTACGATTAATCCCGAGGGAGTCGTGATTGAGCCAAATGACGAGCCCCGGATATGGTACTTAGGTAATCCAACCGAGCATTCTCAGCAAAGCCAATTCATTAATTTGGCTGTGGCATGTACACGCACATCTCAAACCCATTCGTGAACGGCAGAGTCATGTTGCGGAACCCGCTGTCAGGCGCTCGAAGGTAAGCCAGCAAGTCTGCATACCCCCCGGCGCCAGAGATGGTGTTATCCACCAAGACGACTGCGCCGTGCCGGAGGCGAGGCTGTACAGTCTTAAGCGTGGAGAGGGCGAGCTTGGACCAGACTGTTGTCGAAGAGTGAGCAAGGGCATCGGCAGAACGCAAAGGACTGGGGGATACTAACTGTCCAGCAACAACAGATCAACCTCTGGCAAATCCACCTTCAACGTCTTCAATAAATCTCCCTCACGCAGGTCAATCTGGTTCTCAACCTCAGGACCACACTGCCTCCAGTACTCCCTGGCAATCTTTGCCTTCTCAGCCTCCTTTTCAGTCGCAATCACAACCCCCTCCTTTCCCGTTGCAGCCTTAGTCTTAGCAACAGCAAGAGCAAGGTAAATCGTGCTAACTCCAAAGCTCGTACCCGCCTCAACAACATTCGTAGCACCCATGGCATTGATAAGCTGGTATGTAAACTGGCACTTGTCTTCATCCAGCGCAATGAACTTGTCCAGCATCAGCTTGTCGAACTCAGCGGCGGGATCCTTCTTGTCGCCTAATTCGCCAATGACCATGGACGAGAAGATCTTGCCTTCTCTGGCATTGGCAATGGCAGCTTCCTGCTCGAGTGACCTCTTGTGAAGGTCCGCGAGGAGCTGCAGGATGTGGGGAGGGGCGTCAACGGGGTTTGGGGAGGACATGGCGGTGGCTTGGAAGGTTGCTAGAGAGAAAGTGTACCTGAGTGTGAGACAGATTGTGGTGATGCTCGTCGGGTTGATGTGTGTTATGAAAATCCAAGTATGAGTCAACATTATTTTATACGAAGACCTCGATGTCATGGCAGGCTCCATAGCCCCCCGCTCTCTAAGCCCTAAGCCAAATACGGCTAACGTACCATCAGGTATTGCGGGTTAAAAGCGGCCTTGGCGCGGCGGGGTAAAGTCATTTCCGCACTCAAGGCCAAGTCACGTGCCATGAGCCTTGCTCTGTTGGCGTTGCTGCCCTCGCCTATCATATCATGATGGGTTACCTGCTCATTTTCCTGAATTTCACCCATTGGAATAGACTCTGAAGACAGCTAGTCCCTTGTAGAAACTCACTACGCCTGCTTGTTTCCTGCGTTGCTGAAAACAAATGACGTCAACTTGGCGAACCCCTCCACTTGTGTAGGTAGGCTGGGGTAACCCGTTTCGGGGTCATTTTGCGAGGACCCTTACCCCGGAGCAGGCCGGGAAGTCTAGATCAAGGGCGGCGATCTTCGAGCATCCGTCCGAGTCACCGATCAATGTCTCGGCAAAATGCAGATTGCCGAGTTAACGGTGCAGGGAGAAAGAGGAGGGCGGGAGATAGGCATAGCCTAGCCTACGTGGCGAGAGTCTAAGCATTCTAAATAGGAGATAGTCCAGTGCCTCGGACGCAATTGGCCTTCCAGTACGTTTGGATGGTTTCAAATGGTGGTTCTATTTCGACAACTACACTGATCCCTCAGTATGCTCTATATATATCCATCCTACTCCGACCGCTTCTCAACCCTCGGCAAGCCACACCACGCAACCCCCATAACCGCATAAAGCCCCAGACAAACCGGGTGAAGCACAACTGTGCCGACTCTTTGTGCAAGGATCCCCGTAAGAAAAGGAAAAACCGCGCCCCCGCTACTCCCCAGCGCCGTAACAAAACTCAGACTCTGCAGTTGTATGCGTCTCGGTAAAAGCTTCGCAAACACAGCTGTTGAACACGGGAAGACCGGACCTAGCAGGAAGCCGAGGATCGCAACTGAAACGGCCTCGCCGATGATATTGGGAACAAGCCAGGTTAGCAGTTGGAACCCAATTGCACCCAGTACCATTAGGAAGACTGCGATTTTGTTACCGATCCGGTGCGCGGGATACACGAGGAGGAAGCGGCCCAGTGTGATGCCCGCCCAAAAGCCGGCGCTCACGTAGCCGACTTTGTTGGGGGAGCCGTCGCGGTAGGTTATCAAGAAGGAGACGACCCAGCCAGATACGGAGACCTCGGCGCCTTGGTAGGCAAAGATGAAGAGGGCGCCGAGGAGGGTTGTGCGGGTGCGGAGAGTGGTCTTAAGGAGGTGGAACCGGCTGCTTGGGGTATTGTTTGCGATGGTTTCAGAGAATGAAGAGGGCGGCGGTTCTGAGATAGCAGGCATCGCGGCATTTTCATCGTATCCCATAAACGCCCAGGCGGAGAAGGCCAGGTTCAGCGCCGAAACTCCCAAAGTAATGAGGTAGAAGAACGTCCACTGAATATCAGTCGAGACCATGGCCGTGGCGATCAAAGGCGCGATGACGCCTCCAAACCCATAAGCACCCGAGAAACAGCCCAGCGCCGTTGTAGAGTTGGACAGATTGGCGCAGAAGACATTGTTCATCGCGATACTGAGCGCCATTCCAAAGCCGAGCAGGAAGAACGCGGCCACGACAACTGGAAACGGAGGATGGCAGGAGATGGCGACATACCCAGCCGTCAGAAAACCCATGGACAGTGCATAACTCAGGGGATACCCGAGTTTTGTCTTAATGGTGTGAGTTAATGGTGCAGCAAGAAGGAAACCCGCGGCGTTGGCGATGAAAATCAGCGAGACGATAGCGTAGCCGATGCCGTAGTCCTCTTCGATATAAGGTATAAGTGCCCCCGGAGCGCCGTCATTCATGCCATTGCCAAAATTCATCAGGCAAGCACTTGCCAGGCGCCATTTCACCTTCCAGGCCTGGTCGCCTTGGGCATTCCGATGCCCCCCTGCTCGAGCACGGTCATTTTGAACCGTTGATCGAGGGTTATGCGGTTGCCCATTGCTTGCTTCCTCCGGGCTCACTGGGTCTAAGCTGAGACTTGTTTGGGTCTGCGATGTAAAGGATGTTTCCACCTGAGAATGCCGCTTAAGCGAGCTAGTAGCGGGAGGCGTAGGTGACAAAAAACTAGGGCCTTGGAATGATGTATCAAAGCCAAGCGATGCAAGCAAGACATTGCCCGTCATTGTGGGCTGGAGGCGCTGCGGCGGCAGGAATCCTTGGGGACGTCAGGTACCTAGAAGGAGGGAGAGGCCGCTCAATATGATACGCCTATAACCAAAGGTTTCACGTCGGAGAGAGAAAAAAGGGGGGTCCAACATGATAGATGCTTCTTAACGGTCTGGCATTGATTATAAATCAACATGCCCTCTGTGTGGGGCCGTCTCTCCGACTTACACTATTGAGTCCCTATCTATGGCCCGAATCAAGGCGGCCCCGTGGGGAATCATCGGAGTTAGTCAGACAACGTCATGCCTCAGTGAGATTGGCAAGGGGTAGCCAGTATGTCCGCGTTAGCCTTATATCGAATGGTACCAAGATACCGCTGCGTTTATTGCCATCAGGTAATTCAACGGCCACCTTGGATTTCAGAGTTTTGTCTACGCTCGGTTAAGACGGGGTTTGCACTCAGCGACTATGGTATGCTCCCGAAGCGACAGAGATGAACAAGGGTCAATTACATGGGGCTATGAGCCTAGCAACCATAGGCCAGAAGTCGGCATGACCGAGACAGGATTGTTCAAAGCCGTTGAACGACCGAGTATATACAATGACAAGGGCTAAACACCAACATAATGCTATAGCTACTCCGAAACCGTCTAGACCCTGTGCAAGATACCACCGATTTGCCCGCCCGCCAGTCATCCCTCACCAACACAGTATACCGTGTATACCACACCTACTGGAACTAGAAAAAATCAATACCCGTAACTCATAACCATGGCAGATCTAGATCCTTGGCGAGGCTCCTAAAGACCTCTTGGTCCCTGATGCAGCGATCAGAGATATCTGCGCAGTAATTGGCTGTCTAAACCGCCTCCGTGGCATTGAGTTCGTGAAACTTGTCCGCAATAGAAGATTCGGCTGGCAAGGATTGGCCTTGAGAAGAGGGTAGGATTGCCGTGGAGCCTCTTCGCCATTGCCGAGTGGAGGAGCGATCCTGACGCTATCCACAGATCGCGGGGGCGATCAGCACGCAAGGTCAAAGTAATAGCACAAGAGCCTTAGTCGGGAGCGTAGCAAGATCTCTCCGGTCCTCGCAACCTCGCCTTGCCACCCAATGACGGAGAAGGACAACCGCGTCTTTGGTGGGATAATCGAAGCTGACCGTATGGCATCTGTGCCAATCTCCGTCCACGAACAGCGATGCAATTGACAGTACTGCTGTCAGTTGTGGCAAGAATGCGCATGTGCATGTGGCGTGGATATCCGGGGGTTTTTGGCCAGATGGGCCCCAGAAATTGGCATACTGGCGACGAAAAGACGGGAGATGGAAAATGCGGAAGATGGCTTCAAAGTTGGTTTCGTAGACCTCTACCAGCTGATCGCAAATAGCTCTGGGCGGAAGCAAATCTCGCAACTGGTTGAGCTCACATGCAGAGGTCACCGTTTCCCCAGGCTTCTCTTGTTGAAATCGGAGATATTTGAGGAATTGGATGTTCCTTACGAGACGTAATATATCGCCATGCTCGCTAGTAAGCTCGTCGCCTATGGAGTTCGCCTTTTTCTCCAAGTCGATCAACTGCTGAGAGTAACTTTTATTGGTCAGACTCTCACTTGCAGTGGCTGGTGCATCTTGGGCGTCAGATGTACAGCTGCCTTGCTGCGTTTGCGTTCTCTGCAGCCAGGTTTCAACGGCAAGGTGGGTGGCAGTGCGGTCGATAAGAAGTACTATGGTCGTAGCGGTTTCGTCCACACATGCTCGCTTGACCTGCGCTGCGTTACCAGTCTTGGTCTTGGGGGGTAAAATGGCCTGGAAAGGGTCAAGGGGGCTGTTGCCGGCAACTGCAGGAAAGGAACGGTGGCAACCAAGCCTCGGTTTCTGAAATGGTGACGGGCAGGGGTCACTGTGACGGCGACGTTTGCGGGTCGTGCCTGCTGGAAGGGTGAAGCCATCGTGCAGTTGTTGAGCGAGACCGGGTGGTCTTGCTGCTTGGTTTCGTGCGCTCCTTCCAAAATGATGTAAAAGGGAAAGGGGAGAACGTTGGAACATGAGTTACTCTACCCTGCTTAGCTTGTTTCCTGCTACGACCGATTAATCACCCGTGGCATCCCCTGATCTGATGCATCATCCATGATTCGCAGCATGGTTGCTTTTTACGCCCAAAATACTATGGTAACTTGTCCAGTCCGTGTCACCCGTTGATTTTGAGCGGCATGTCTGCGTGGAGCGAAATTACTCTATTCGTAAAGACTCTCGCCATTTATCTACTGATTTCCTCCACTGCGTACGAGCGTTGTTATTTACGACCGTGCGCTACAACGTGGCCAGATAAGCAGATGGTCATGAGGCGTGTACGTGCTACACCTACGCAATGGAAGGCTAGGGCATCCACCCCACGAAGATAACAGAGATGTTTCATACCAGAGCTAGACTCAAAAAGCCTGAAATCAACATCAAGAACAGAAAGAACAAGCATCCCAAACAATGTTCAAGCGTATAGTGTAGGTGCGCCCTACATACGCATATGTTAAGGGCCGCGTTGATGATGTCCGTCCTGCATACCCTATATGCGGTCTCGTCGTCCCGTGTGGGCGGTGCCCTGCGTGCGTCCAGACCATAGCGACTAACCCGCGACACAAACGGTGCAACCACGTTGGTAACCGTAGCACGTTTGCCCGAATGCTCCGCCAAGACCATGATCGCTCTTCCTCATTGAAAATTCGAGGCACTGCCGCTGACCAGAACAGCCCGGTACAAGCGGATAGCCAGGTGGCGGACGTGAAGACAGCTAAGCACACGCGCCAGCGGTGGTATGTATTTCAGGGGTATACGGTTATCTGTTTTCTCTTTGTCCGGCATTCGGCGGATCTCCGAGTCGAGGGCCAGACCTACGAGGTAGACACCGTCGGGTGATTGCAGATGGGGTCCTTTGGGCTCCTGCTCGTCTATTGCCTGGCTGACGTGGATTGGTGCCGGAAGAATGGGACCATTACCGTTTCGAAGGCCACCGCAAGTCATTTTGCGTCATCGCTGGGGATCTTCTGGCTAGACTCGTCGAAGTCGCTGTCCTCGATTAACGAGGGAAAGAAGAGTAGCGGGAGAAAGATAGGGATAATGAGCGGTATGCTCGAGAGCACGGAGGCCTGGATGCCCAAAGCTACAATGGTGACCCAGAGCCGACGCCGCATCTCCCTCTCAAACGCCGTGAGGTTTGGAATAAAGGGAGGATCGAGATGCCGGTTGCTAACCTTGGCCCGCCGAAGTAGTGCCGTCGAAGCTGTCCACAACTTGTCTAAGCCATCGCATCGTCGAGTCTGCGCCAATAGAACGAGGGCCCTTGCTTGAATGGCGGTAAGCTCTGTCTGTTGCTTACCGTGCAGCTTTTCCAACCAGGCGTGGACGAGGGCCATGCCATCGGTAGTGAGAATCTGGTATGTCGCTGCATGCATGTCGCGTGTGTCCGAGTCCGCTATCTGAGCTCCAATCGTCAACACGGTAGTGAGTTGCGGTACAACCGCCGACGGCATGGTTGGTTGGTTGAGGTCGTGGTTGTGGTCGTGGTCATGGTCTTGCATTTGGTAACTCCAGAACTCCTCGTACTGTCGACGGAAGCTCGGCAGATGCAAGACACGGCATATCCTTTCAAAGGTAGCCGAGTAGACGGATAGCAGGTGGTCGCATACTTTTTTGGGTGGAGGAAGACGCTTCATGGGCTCATGCTCGTGAGGTGGGCCAGGTGCTGCCGTGCAATTCGGGGACGACCTTCCAGTTGCTGCGTTCTTCGATTTCATCTGAAGGAATTCAATTTCCGTCTGAATCCGGACGATAGACTTGTCCCAGCTCAACTCGCGACAGAGAAGCACCGTCATTCTCTCTATGTCCAGGTGCGGGAACGTGTTGGTCTCACAATCCTGTTCTACAGTCGGAGGAACTGAAGACGCGGAATCGTCACCCAGACCAGCAACGGTAGGCGCGGTCCACGGGTCGGCGGTGCCATGGGCGGCTTTCGGCTCCTGGACTGTTCTTCTGCCTGTCCGATCCTCTGCCGGGTTTCATCTGATGAAGGCATCACGGAGCAATCGATATGGGCGTAACACCCTGGATCTTCAGCAATGAACTGCGAAGAGAAAGGTGCAGTAGACCAGACGGGGAGACGGGGGTGCAGGTGGGAAATTCCTCTTCCCCGCTCAGCTCAGGGGCGTGTTTGCCTTTGCAGGTACGAGGGATCAACTACCTGGGCACCATTGGCACCTTCCATATCCATGGGTCGATACATCAACACGGAGTATTGTTCCTCCTTGCACAAAAGTACTGCGCTACATCGGTTTCAACGCGATGTTCTGATTTGCGGCGCGTCTCCCTGACGCTTGCTTCTTGATTAACGAGTACCGTATCCTTGCCACGGTTCTTGCATGTTCTCCTCGCCCCTTCCCTTGACAGGTTGGGCGATATACGGTGGGCTAATTGCAAAGGGCATAAACATTTAATACATGGAAGGAGAAAAGTATCACGGGCGCTATCATTTTTTTAGATGTGCAGCAAAATCGCTAAAGAAACCTATAGCCCCATTCAAAGCAGGTGCAATGACGCTCCCATGATCCTCATCGGCAAACTCGCGTATCTCCACAGCTCGAAAACGACCATCTGCACGATCCAGAAGCATGGCCTCCAGGTCTCTGCAGTTATCCGCCATCCGCCGCTGACCAGCAGCCTCCTGTCGAATCTGGAACCTTTCCGGCAATTCACCATGACCTTGGACGGGAGCCTGTTCTCTCGAGCCGTACGACATCCAAAAGACCGGCCTCCTCCCTGGCTCTAAGGAATCGGTGCAGAACCGCTCCGCCTCAGACAAGATAAATCGATCACTCCACCATATGGACGGACTCGCAGCAAGATATATGTCAAAGGACGACGGCCTTGTGAACAGCGTATGGAGAACGAAAAGCCCGCCATATGAGTGACCGAATATGGCTGTTCGAGCGAATGTCACGCGCGGAAATGCTTCTGTTTGTATAAACGGTTGTACGACGCCCGTGATGAACGAAAGGAAGCCGTCGGCACCTCCATACCCGTACGTCTCATCGGACTTTGGTTTTCCGTCCGGTCCCGCTAGTGGTGTATACTGCTTAGGAGGGCAAAGAGGCGTGAGGTCGTAGCTCCGTCGAGGACTGAAGACAGTGTCTGTGAGCGGATATCCCACTGCCACAACAATGGTCCCTGTTTGATGTTCCGATGATTGGCGCCTATGAGACTGGGCTTCGCATCGTCGGATGGTTTCGGTAGCGGTGAGGAAGAGAGCATTCCCGTCTACGAGGTAGCTGATGGTAGGTTAGCCTACCTGGCTTGTCATGCTGGGTCCACCATGGCCTACTCACAGGACATTTGCCACTGACTCATCCTTCCGACTCGACCAGGTAAGCGGCCACGAGACGTCGATCTGGTAAGATTCGTGGTTCCCATGCGTTATTAGCCACGAGGCCACATTGCGCGCCGCCCCTGGCTCATTTGGCGTAAAACTCCTTTCCGCCATGATTTGATTGACCTTGTTTTCCTCTAACAAGAGGTAGGTCCAACCAGCAAGACATAGCACCCTTTTAAGCCGGGCTATCTCCATTCTGTCCGGGAAAACGCCGAAGTCGGCGCGGTGGCGTGAAGCGGAGGCCTTGGCTGCCCTTGGCATTATTTATCTGATCTAGTTTTCAGGCTGAAATTCTCCACAGGAACGGGCCTCGATGCTTGATCCAGCATGGCTCCATCGCGGCCCCGGCCTAGATAAGATTAGATTCGCTTACCTGGGGTCCCCATAGGCTGCGTCTTGCCGATTGTGGGCGGCGCTCGCGTGGCCTGATATATCTAGCGGATGTTTATGGCACACTATGGCCCGTCAAAGGGCGTGGGGGTATTTAAGCTGGTAGTCCGAGGGTGGTTGATAAGATTTCTTGTGTGGAAGTTTATTCTTGTGGCATTTCTTCGTTGAGCTTTTCTTTCCCGCCGGATGTATTTGCATTATGGCAGCTGCTGAAATCACCGTCGAACGAAAAGGCGCGACAAATACGGAGATTACCAGAGGAAACCCTGAGGTTGTCAAAGATGAGTCTTCAGACTCAGAAAGCCTCCAGGCCGGTGTCCGCAGGGCTGAGATGCTCCGGAAGGGCTGGACAAAGCAAGGCCTGATCATTACTTTCTCTGGGTATGGCATCATTTTCCTAGCTTGCGGCTTTGACCGGCCAAGTCAGCTAACAATCATCTCTCATACGATAGACTTTTCCTGGCAACCCTCGCTATCAATCTCGGGGACTATTCGACCCAAGTCTACTCTCCATACGCAACCTCCTCGTTCAAAAAACACTCTGCCATGTCCGCTGCACGTGTCGTGGGGAATATCACGAGAATTGCAGCGTATCCAATTATCGCTAAGCTGGGTGATGTATGCTGCGATCCATTGTGAAGGACAGATTGGGATCGGGCTAACATCTCCTAAAGGTCTTCGGCAGAGCAGAGATGTTCATCCTCTCGATCCTGTTCCAGGCTATTGCGAACGCCATCTACGCGGCTTGTAAGAATGTCGGGCAATATATCGTGCGTTGACACTGTCCTATCCTCTCATATAGCTGGGGTAACTGACTCTTCAATTGCATAGGCTGGCGGGATCTTCGACGCCATTGGGTAAGCTAAATTCTTCACACTGTATCCTATTCTCGCCAAAGGTACTTTACTAATGATATACATATGATAGATCCACCGGTTTCAGTCTAACGCAACAAGTCTTCGTCGCCGACGTAACCAACCTCATCAACCGCGCCATCTGGTCCACCCTCCCGGACTCCCTAACCGTAATCCCATCCCTCTACATTGGTACTGAGATCGCCGAAGCCATGCTGGAAAAGAACAAATGGCGGTGGGGCTACGGGATGTGGGCGATCATCCAGCCGTCCTGCTCAATCCTCCTTATCGGCGCAATGCTCTACTACCAACGCCGCAACACTGAAGAGAGAACCACGTCCACCTCCCAACTATTCGACCTACACAAAACAGACCCGTGGTGGAAAAAGGCCTACAACCTCCTCTACATCCAACTCGACATCTTCGGCGCAGTCTTGCTTGTCCTCGGCTTATCCCTCTTCCTCGTGCCGCTCTCCCTGACAGGCTCAGGCAACAGCGACGACTGGCACAAGCCCTCCTTCATCGCGATGCTCGTCGTCGGCGTCGTGGTCTTCATCTTCTTCATAGCATGGGATACATGGCTCGCAAAGAAACCTTTCATCCCGTACCGCATGATCCGGAACCGCACCGTCCTTGCAGCCTGCTGTCTTGGTGCACTCGACTTCTTCCACTACTCTGTCTTCTCGGTCTTCTTTACGAGTTATCTCCAGGTCGCGGGGCATTATGGGGCGGGCGCGGCGACGAGGATTGAGTACGCCCCCAACCACGTTACTCAAGTTCTCAGAAACTGAACCCCATGCTAACAACTGGCTACCATAGTAACTCCCTCCGCGTTGCCTTCCAAGTCTCCGGTATATTCGCCGCCTACTTCATGAAATTCACAAAACGCTCGCAGATCTGGGTGCTGGGCGGTGTCCCGCTGTGCGTCCTCGGCATGGGCGTCCTGCTGTACCTAGTCGACATGGGCGACGGCCGCGTAGGCAGCGAAGCAGCCTTCGTCACCGCGAAATCCCTCATCGGCATCGGCCGCGGCTTCTACCAGACCGCCTCGCAAGTTTCCGTGCAAGCCAAGGTATCACGAGGCGAGGTCTCTGTCGTGACGGCCGTGTTCTTCGCGGCTATGAGCGTCGGCGGCGCCATTGGAACGAGTGTAGCCGGTGCGATTTGGCGGAGTACACTCCCCGACAAATTGACTGAGAATTTGCCGGTGGATTTGAAAGGGCAGGCGCAGAGTATCTTTGGGAGTATTGTTGTGGCGCAGAAGTACGAGATTGGGAGTGTTGCTAGGGAGGCGATTGATTTGTCGTACAGGCAGAGTCAGAGGTTGCTTGCGATTGCGGCGTTGTGTGCGCTTGTGCCGATGTTGGGGGTTATGTTCTTTTTGGAGAATGTAAGGTTGGGGGGGGAGACGACGTTGGCGGGTCCCCCGGAGAAGGACGAGAAGGACGAGAGGAATGAGAGGGATGGGGAGAAAGATGAGCAGGGGAGAGTGCCTCGGTGACCCTCTCTTTCAACAAACTCTTCGGTGGTGTGTTTCGCTCCTGCCTCTATCTAGATAGGTGATCTTGTCGCCACGCTCTTCACTGGGTTCATCTGAAAATGAATGCATTATATCATCGCACGCTGTCAGTAGGCTTCCAAGGTTATGATAAAGAGACGACTTGGACATGGCGGAGTGTACTACTAATCAACTACGATAGGTCAAAGCCTATACTGGATAATACCCACATAAAAACGCCGACGTTTCATACTTGACCTAATAAAAAATCATCTGTACCTTTACGCTTGCTGCTTAGATTGCTAAAAAGTATGCCTTGGTCCAAGAGAGTCTTGTTAGTAGTTCGGCCTGGGACAGTCTTTTTCAACAGGGTAAAACGACTATTTGACAGGATTGCCTTAAGATAAGAAGATCTGCGCTTTTAAGTTATTTCTACAGGCTTTGCCTTTTTCTTCCTACTAATAGTTTTAGACAAAGTTCTAGGAGCCCCTAAGACCCTAACCTACCTTAAACGCCCTAGCCTTAGGCTTTAAAAGGTGGTAATTGCGCGAGGATAAACACGGCCAATGCGAGCTTAATATTAAGTAGTGGTAGGAGCTTACTTTATTTCTTTAGCCACTATTTAGGCCTACCATGGCTGGACCTTAGGCGGGAACTTGGGCTTACTACCATTCTAGGTAATTACACTGTTGAATAGTCGTTTTACCCTGTTGAAAAAGACTAACCCGTTCGGCCTAGGCTAGATACTAGTCAGTCAGATTACCGTATCAGTTACGGTGCCCTTTTTACTCCGATTTTCCTAAAATTTACAATTACCAGGGTCCAGATGCTGAGTTACACCCGAAAGACGTCCTTGACTCATCTACCTAGGCAGCTGTCTAAGCGCAATCCATCTCCGCTTGTTCAAGAATCTGAAAGATCTTGACGATCATGTCCTCCACATAGGTAGCATTCTTTCTCATTTCGTTGTTCTCGTGATCCCAGTATTACGCATAAATTCTGTCCCACAGCTTTGCAGGATATATCCGCTCGGCTTCAGACTTATGCCATTCCTCACCAGGAGTGTAGTGGACGTGAAGCTCATATGGATGGCACCAATGCACCTGAAAGGGTCAGGTCAGCTGAGTTCCCAATTGCATCTCGGGGATGATGCCCCCTCACTCTGGACATGGAGTCGATGTGAAAGATGTAAAACGTATCCTGTTCCACGGAGAGACCGTACACAACAATGTTCTCTTTGCCCTGCTTCTTGCGACCGCGGTGAACGATGCTTGTAGGATGTCAATACTTAAGCCGTCACCTCAGGAGCAGCATTCGAGGGTTAGGGCTTACCCATGTACGCCACTAGGTTTGCCTGATGGGTGGAGACGACGAGGTAATCCCTGAGATCGCCACCATTGTTCCCCTCGGAAAAGCTCACCGTGCAGATGGCAGTCGCGGTGAGAAGTCGGTCCTCGGGGTGGTCATTTTCCCATCGCACTCGGACGCCTCTTTTCCGCTCGGGAAGAAGAACCGGTTGGAGAGTAGTTGCTTTGAAGAAATAGAGCATCGTCTTGCTTCAAGGCAATCGCCGAGCATGTCCTGGACCCATTTGACAAACAAATCTCGCTCCTTGTCTAGTCGGACATCTGAAAATCCACCGAATCCCCGAGAAGCTCCCACTCTTTGAGTACATCAAAGAACTTTGTGGCTAGTGGAGGTTTAGTAGCTTCCCTTGCATAGCTCAAAAAGGCATTGTCTATACTCACCAATAGTCAAACTAACTCGTGACACTTCAATAGGTCTCAGGTGCGTTGCTCTTCTCTGGCCCATCTCGAGGCCAAGCTTCTACTTGATCGGGCCGAGCTCGAGCTCCCCGGCCTACAGAGGCTTGAGACCTGTCCCTAAAGCTTCGTCGGTTGGGTGTAACATTACGGTGGTAGCCGAGTGGGCAACCTTGGAAGAAGGAAGGCTCGATCAGGACGTCATGACGCAGAGGTACATTCCGACAGGAGTCACAGGCACTGCAGCACGTTCCTGTCCTCTAGGCAGTGACTGACATGATTCAGGCGGTCGCACCCTCCTCAAACCAAAACTGTCGAGGTCCCCTCTGCGACCTTTAAATCGTCTCAAGCATTTCTTGGCATCCATCCAAGCCCGTCTTCGCTCCTTTCAACGGTACCTCGATTGGCCACGTCCCAAACCGAAATTTGAGACAGACCTCCGTTTGGGTTTCATCATGAACACAAGCCCCCGAAATTCCCCGCAAGGCCGACTATAATGCTGGCTGTGATGGGCGGAATCAAAACGACTCGACATCATACACGCCAAACCGGCCGCGGTCGGAGCGAAGACCGCCACCCAATACTCTACTGGAATGAACCAACTCCTGGGTTATAGACGGCAGCGGACTGGGAGGTCCGGGGTGATATGAGGTGGTTTGCCAGACGGGGACGAGTTTGGATTCTTTCGCTTAGAGGACGATCACCCCGTAAGGTTTGCTATTCCATCTAGAGGCCGAAACTTGGCTAATTGTCGCCCTAGTACTCCAAGAGCATGGAATTCTCCTGGGGAAGTCACTTTCAGGAGATATACTACTATCTCCAACTTGTGCTCTCAGGCATCGCGCAGACCTCGCCAACGACCCGAACCGAACCCTTCCCAACGCTTAGCCTTGGGCAAATCTCATCCAGCACGACTGATCCCATTCTCTTCTCACCACCACCGCCAGCATCATCACCGATCACCTCTCCGACCGCCAGACTGATGGCTGATGCCCCTGCTGCCTCTTTGCAGGATAGAACGGTTATAGACGAGCCGGCTGAGCCCGCAATATCCCTCCCCTCCCAGAAATGCCGGCCCCTGGACCCTCCCCGTCAAAACGACGAAAGCGGGACGCCCACCAAGATAATGACAGACGGTGCTTGACACATTCATGTATGTATATAATCGGAAATTTGTGCGGCGGTAGCATGTGAGATAGTTTACTCCACTGGAATCAGAGCTGGCGACGGACAGTCCTTCACTCTGCGTTTGACGAAGTTTCTTAGAAAATCACCATGATAGAAGGCATTCTTATTCAGTGTTCCAAGTCATGACCTTCGCTGTCACATGGCCAGAGGTACGCTGGGCCATAATGATTTGTTGTTGCCCTAATGGAGCTGCAAGGATAAGCTGCCGTTAAAAATATATACGAACGTACATACGGCTCTTGAGGCAGGTCGAGCGTAAGGAGATCGTGAACATGTACGGACGTTCCACTACTGTGTCTCTCTCTGAGTGGACCCAACTAATTCTGTTTGTCTAGCTCCAGCACCGTCGCATCACTCGCATGGGGCAGAAAATACCACGGCCTTCCAGATTACGCCTACAAACTCTCCAAAGCGGCGCTTAACAGTTTGACGGTCCAGTACGCGCTCAACTACCAGGACGAGGGGTCCTCAGTTTATGCCATCAGCCCCGGTGTAAGTCGTCTACCAACTATTGTATAGGGCCCGCGCCGCTGACGGATGTGACCAGTACGTGAAAACCGATATGGGCGGGGAGACTGCGGATCTCCCGGTTGATGTGAGTGCTACAGCGGTTTTGAAGTACATCAGGGCCGGCGGGTAAGAGCTAAATGGGCGCTTCTTGGACGTGCATATCTCGGGCTGGGAAGATGCACCAGGGCAGAACCAGTACCTTGGCGGGGATGCGCCATGGTGAGAACGGGAGGGTGGATACAGTTCATGTTGCAAACACCAGGTGAACGGATGGCTGCTTGATTACAGAGCAGCCAGATTAGGCAGTAAATGACGAGCGTGCACATTTGATACAAGCAACGATACAAGCGGGTTGGATAACATTACAGATTAATGGCATCAACTGTAACTATACGCCCGGCTCGACGCATAGTATATGATTGCCCAGTTGTAGCTCAGTAGATGTATTTTCATTTCTCTATCTGAGTAAGTCCAGTGAGCAAGTAGCGGGTTCAATTCCTACAGCTATGGCGTTTTGAATCGGCCAAACCTTGCACAAATGGAGCCCAGAGCAATTCTCCATAGCCCATGTCCATATCCGGCATCCCTAGCAAAAGGGCTCGCAACGAGTTTGCACAAACGCATTAGAACAGGGAACAACCCCTACATAGTAATAATCCTGCAAAGCCACCACCACAGAAATGAACAGCAAACAAAAGCTCGAGAGCCGCGTCAGGCATCTACCGTATACCGTAAGGAACATCGATCGAACTTCAACTCATTTCTGGGATGCATAAGCAGGTAGATCTGACGTGCAGCTGAAGTCTGTGCTCGATCTGTGCGGCCTCCAAGACCCCGAGCACAACTATCCAGATGACAATTCTGGGGCGATAGGTAACACAGGAAGTCTAGCCATCCACACAGAGACGGCTCTTCAAGCAAGGTACCCCTGAATATAGCTCAACTAGAGTCCATCTCCGAGTTCCTGCTTGTGGCGGCCCGCATGTGATATGCTGTTGAAATCCTGGGTCGTCGAAGCGGTAGATCGTGATGCAACAAACCAAGGCAGACTCCTGAGACTGCTTTCCGTTTTTCGCAGCAGCTAGCAGCAAGATGTTCAGAAAGCTTAGGAGAACGCTTTCATGCTAGTCCAGGTCTGCAGCGTCCTCAGTGAATCGAAAACAGAAGGGTTTTGTCCTCTATCTCTAGCCATCGAGCAGAGAATATCTGCAGCCATGAGCCCCGCATACAAAAGATAATGAGCCATGTGGCATAAAGTGGTCTGGAGTATTTCGCTTCCAGGTCATCTTGATCTCAGATGATAAACGACGTGAGGACCGCACGGTTGATCTAGATGGCCAGGTCAGTGGGCTAGGCGATGGCTAGACCCCAGTGTCTTCGTTTTCTCGCTTACTTTAGCTAATATCGAAGTGTTGGATGTGAAGATGAAACTATCATTTGGTCCAATCGCTCATGAATGGGCCACGTCCGCCGCCTCACTCGCTCCTACCACAATAATGAGTTCCAATGCGAGGCCTTGTGACTGACGTCGCAGTGTGTTGTAACTCATGCGTGAATGGGCTCTCTGGAGAAGGACCATTCATCGCCCGCGCGAGGGCCGTCCCAGTTCAGCTAAAGAAGGCGTCTGGTCAGATGTATGTGAAACAGCGGGCAGCTAGGGTCCCAGCGTAAGCTACTGGCAGTTTTAATCTTTGTAGCAAGTTTTACCAATGCAAATGGTCGGTGAAGAGGCTAGAATGAGGGCTGATGCGCAGGGAGGTTGTATGGTAGTCAAATCATTGGGTCATTGCGCCCACGGGTGCTGACGTTGGTCAGAATGAACTGGAACTGAATCTAGCGCAGAAATGCTCAAATCTTTCCTAAACAGTTCTCGGTAGTCCATGCTCCGTGTGTGCATCTTGGGAAGCCCCCGCCACTATGAAGCGTCAAGGATGACAGAGCCTGTTGACATGTCGTGCAAGCCATACTAACATCTCGCGCTTTGGTTGATGGGATGAGCTGTACAGGAGGCTCAACCTATCCGTAGGCTGTATAGTCAAGAAGCAGTGAATTTGCTTTGCCGAGTTTCGATCCAGATCAATTTCGATCGGGAGGTGGGGGGATAATAGGCTCATAGTCTCGCTTGAGTCTCGTGCAGGGTCTTGGTCTTGTCCCAAGCGAAGGCCTTTCTTTCGATTGCCAAGCATGGACATTCGGCCTATAGTTGTCGATGCGGTGCATCACGATTAACAGAAAAGCGTCTGCAAATTCTCCTCCCTCATCACATCAGTCTAGCTGGCCAACGGAGCCCCAGCAGCGCCAGGCAAGGCTCGACTATCAGCGCGCAACCAGACGCTCTCCACAACCCGCATGACGACGCCCACTGAGTCCAGGCCGACGTAATACTAAATGGTCGCTATTATCTCCAATGCCCGCGCTCTCCAGTAATGGATTATAGTGGTGCTCGCAGCGCTGGGCAACGTGAAACACTCAACGAGTTGACTGGGATTCTGACAGTGGGTGCTTATCCGAGCGGGATCTGGGTCGTCTTGTAGTGCGCTTGCGGCAATCGCTAACGGGAGCATTTGTATGGCTTTTGTTCGTGAAGTGCGTGGAATGGAGTAGAGTAGCGATACAATGTTAATAGCGAGACTGACACAGAAGTGGCGGTTGTAATATTTGTTGTCTGGCAGACTGTGGACATGGTCGGAATCCGATGACTCGCTCTGGTGCTCGTTGATATCAGGAAATATGCGGTATAGCTCCAGCAGTATCGTGAGCTGAAATACCTGGCTCATTATGTAGAAGTGCGATAGTGGTGTAAGCTCATCCCCCGTTTCCTGCATTCGATCTATGGGAAGCGGCGTGTACGCACGTACGGAATTCGCGATCTCTCTTGCTTTCTTCAGGAGTGAGTGGTACATTAGATCGCCTTCGCTCTCGCACGTCCCCGGAATGGACAGCCGATGCAGGCGATTCACAAGTTCGAGTTGTCTTGATATCGTGCCTACATATGCCATATATATCAAAAGCTCACTACACACCCCAGGTAGGGGACTGGGAGTGTGCTTCTCTCTCGTCGCGGTTTCTGGAAATCCGCAGAATGGCCACAGATAGTCCAAGGCGGCAAGATTCTGATCCGTATGCCACGAAACTAAAGCTTCGTGCCAGGTCTATATCACGTTAGCATTTGCTACAAGACCAATTGGTCGAGACTAACCGAAGTCATCCCAAGGTTCACAGCACTAAGCAGCATAGCGGCTGTGTTCGCGCTTGTATCGGAGCCAGAATTCCCTCGCTTCTGCAGAGAAACACCCTTAGCTTCACCATCGGCTAAACCCAGAGCGGAAATTTGCGACGCCAGCGAGGATATAGCCTGCGTCCAATGCTCGAGAGAGTGTCTCATTTGGTACTTATTGTGCTGGTACAGGTGGGCAGCAGACATGGCCAGGGTGGACTGTAGGAGCGCTGGGTAACAGCCTTGGTGGATGAGATCTTTGACCAGGGAGCGAAACGGATTGATCGGAGAATCGTACGCTGATAGTATGCCACAGACCACCGAAAAGTAATATCGCAGATGCTTGTCGTTTGTCGGTTCCATGTACACCAGCCGTGTTTGTCCAGTCTTGGGGGCGATCCCCCTCGCTGTTCTTGACGTGGAAATGGCAGCTTGTAATCTGGTAGCGCCCTCGATGAACCACGCATCGCGAGATAGTCGACGTTGAACTTGACTAGTTGAGCTCTTTGGCTGCGGGATTGTATCGGCTGGCGGGGGGCTTAGCTAGGTAGGTCCTTGCCTAACTTTCTAACCTACTTCGACCACGGTCGTCGATTACAAAACACAATCTTTCTACTCAACCAAACCTTGAATAAGACAATGGCATTCATGGAATCCATTCGATACAAGCGAGTTTCTTCCCTAAATTTGTCCCCAGCCTGTTCGTTACACGTTACGGAAACACCTTCAGACCTTCTCTTCTTGCGAGACTCGTCCCTCGTCCACATGTACACTGCCAATAGCCGCCTTCTCAGCCAGCTGCTCAACATGCTGATCAAGCCCGACATCAGCCCGCGCCTGCGCCAGCATAGCTGCGTCCTCCGCCCCAGTGCGGCTCCCAAAGACCCTGTCCATCTCCTCCAGCGAGGCTCCTTTCGTCTCGGGTAGGAAGAACCAGACCCACAAGATGCCGGCGCTCAAGAAACCCGCAAACCAGATGTACGTCCCGTATGCCCACATGTCAAACATGTCAGGTGTGTAAAAGGCGACGGCGAAGTTGTTGATCTGCAAAAGTACCTTCAATCAGCTTCCACTCAACATTAAAGGATATATATGTGTTCTGCTTACCCAGTTACTCGACGCCCCAAATGCGGCTCCCTTCGATCGAATCGACAGCGGGAAGATCTCAGACACCAGCGTCCAACTGACAGGACCCCAGGTCGCGCCAAAGCAACCGATATAAAGCCAGATACAGACGCAAGCGGCCCAGCCGGCGGCAGAATGGCTAGCCCAGTCGTGCCTGAACTTGGCAACGATCACCGCAACAATGACCATGAAGATCAGCATGAAGAATGACCCCACGATCAACATAGGCTTGCGGCCGAATTTGTCGATGACTAGCATGCCGGGTACAGTGAAGACGAGGAAGAATACGCCTGTGATACCGGTGGCCAGGAGTGCTGATGTTCCGCCGGTCATTCCTAGGTCTTCAAACACGTTTGCGGCGTAGTAGAGGATGGCGTCGATGCCTGTAAACGATGTTAGTTGCATTTTTTGCAGAAATTAAAGATAGGGCCGGAAAATACCCGACCACTGCTGCCAGAACATAACCAACCAAGCTGTCGCGACTCTCTTGAATGCATCCCATTTGCGTAGGATGTGCCAGTATTGAGCAAGTTCCCGCATAATGAGGCTCTGCTTCTCCTTCTCCGCGAGACCGGGGAAAGCCTTGGCGAAGGCGCGTTTTTCAAAAAGCGTCTCGGCCTGAATCTCCTTGTGCTCCAGATCAATCATCGGATGGTCAATTGGAAGGTTGCGAATGTATGCCAGCGTTTTTCTGGCCTCCTCGTCCCGACCCTTCTTAGCGAGCCATCGGGGCGAGAACGGGAGGAACCACACTCCAAACAGCAGTAATCCGGCCGGGATTCCTTGGATAATCGATGGTAGCTGCCAGGCGAGATTGGACTGCGTTTCCCCGGTGCCTCCCATGTGTAAATTCGACCCATAACCCACCCAAAACGCAAGAAACATCGACAGGAATGTCAGCAAAGGTTCCTAACGTGAGCGTGAGGCCAGACATACCCCAAGAATGGTCGCAAATTGATAGAAGGACACGAAGAAGCCGCGCATGGCGGGCGACGCAAGTTCGGCGTTGTATAGCGGCCTGAACCTGGAATTAGCCACAACAAGCGCCTAGGACATTCCAATGTGCTTACCCAACACCACTAAATGTGCCGACGCCAACTCCAGTGAAGAATCTACCTGCATAGAGAAGAGCTGGATCGTGGTACTTCGCTCCGATGTATAGGTAGCTGCCGAGGACAACCCAGCACGCTAAACAGAGCATCAGTACGGGACCGAATTGGTTTAAAAAAGAAATGGAAGAGGACTTACAAGCCATGAACATGGTATACTTCCTGGAAAAGATTTCTCCAAGTATACCAGCAGTAAGCGAACCAAAGAGACCTCCCAGTTGGAGGACCGAGGTCAGCCACCCAGTGGCACTGGTAGAGTTGACCACGGAGGGAAAGTTGTCTTTGAAGCGATACATGACCAGCGACTGGCCGAGCACTCCTTGCTGATAGCCATATTCGAAGCCTCCAAGGGACGCGAAAAAGGCAATCAACAGGAGTTTCGGGTTGTCGAGAACATGCTTCCACCGGTTCTGGTAGAGACTCTTCTTTCGCTCCTCATGAGCAGCAGCATCGACTAGGTCCATTATGGCGATTTTAGATCAAAGCTCGAAACTAGATAAACGAGCTGGAATCCGGGGACAGGGGCCTTTTTGACTACCCCGTGGAGAAGCAGCGGCCGTGACGCGGGGAGAGCGACTCCAAATCGAGCGCAAAACATGCCATTTCATGTTTTCTTGCACAAGGAGAGCACAGTGCCTGTTTTACTCGAGTCGGTCTGGCGGGAAGCGTCTAGAGCTTCCCTTTCGGACGCCTAGACGACGCCTCGTTGAACTAGGTTGAACTAGGATGAACTAGGGCATGGTTACGTCCGGCCAGCGCATATAACCGCCTGGTATAGCCGACGATCGGGGCTTAATCCTGCCTAAACTATGGGCTCGGATTTCCCCCGATGGGACGGTGCCCATTACGGAGCCCCAGGTTTCACCTCCCAGGCTCCCAGGCTAAGGAATTTCCCGCCAATGCTTTAAGCCCCGACTTTCAGCCCTGGCCTCTCGGCTCTTCTGATGAGTGGTGGGGTGATCGAGGTCACGAAGCCGGGAATGCGCTTGGGCCATGGCCGATAGCCCGCTTACTTACTCCACGTTGGTGTCGTCCGGTGCGGGGATGAATCTAGGAAGACAGTTTTCATTGGAGATTTCTGGGAACTAGACGGCCAATGCTTGCTTGGCGGTGTCAATCATGTGTCTTGGAGGTGTGAAGACTTAGACAGATGAGAATGGAAGGATTAGCCGCGAGTCTTGTTCAGAATGGAAGGCCCTGGAGATTCCCGCTTGCGAAAAAAAAATTCCCAGCCGTTGCTGATGGCTATATTGCTGGTTATCCCCGTCAGGCCATGCCAAAATCATGTTCGAATCTCAAGCCGGTCAGGCTGTTGCTTCAGACTGCGTTGACCGAGATGAGAGTTTGTCAACTCCTCATCGCAGCTCTCACCCGGACCTGTGCCACGGCTGGACAATGGAAATGATGTCCGACAGCGAGAGTCATATATGGTAGGGAGCGCAGATCCCAGGCCTACCATCATCGGTTCATTTAACAAGCAAGATGTCCAGAGAGTGTTCAGGACAAGTCTGCCAGGTCTGCAATGACGAATTCAGCGATGACAGCAACGCATTGGATGAAATCTCAGGCGCTCCCCGGATATTCGACCAGAGCCCCGAGTGGCGACAATTGCTCAACGAGTCGGGCTGCGTCGAGCTGGACATACCGACACTTAACATAAATTTATTTTGAGATTCCCTGGCGTTGGAAATGTATTGGTTTGGCGAGTACGCTAGCCTCCCACCAGCCCAGTTGCAAGTTGAACAAAGACGGACGCCGCACAGTTATGACGGGTGTCTAGAGCCCTGTCGTTACCGGAGTTGGTCTACCAAGCGCGCTGCCACGAGATCCACGTCGGTGCGCTCTGATCGGAGACCGCGATCGAATGCCAGCGATGGACCAAGACACGGTATACATGCCGGCGTCGGCCTGCGTCATACCAGGGCAATGCCATTGCGTCTACCTCATACACCAGCGATGCTACACATTGTCGTTACGGGTTCTCAGTGCGGACCTGGTCGAGAGGTACCCGCTTGCGTTCGCGAAAGCCGCTTGTCGATTGTGGAATTCTCTTGCCGATTACAAACATGCGTTAAATAGGTTCTGTAAATATAACGACGAGCATGAGTGGCAGATAAAGGAGAGAGGAAAGGACAGACATAACAAGCTAGTTCTAGAGGAGGAGGCTGCCATGATAGCCAAATATTCCCAGGACTAGAGATGCGATGACGTTTACTTTGCCCTGAGGGATCCTCTCAAGGTGGAAGAGGTTTGGCACACCATCCGAGCCGAGGAGAGAGCTTGCCGCGAAGCATCGCCCAGGCGTCGAAGCAGGAGACTGCGATGCACGCCCGGTGGGGATGTCCCGTGCGAGATCATCCTGGAGATTCTAGACTATCTTCCGACAGTGGGCGAGGCTAGACAGCTCATGCGGGCGTTTCCTTGTTGGGCCACTAGAGTCCCAAATTTTTATTGGCGAAGACGCTTTACAGTTGAACTCATGCTGGAGGACGAAGAAGACCGAGTTCTAAGTCCAGCTGCACTGGATTGGCGTCGGCTGTATTATAAGTCTGCCAGCATTTCATGCCATGGTCTGCGGAACCGAAAGCGAATTGTCGCGTTTTTAAAAGACGTCAAGCCCATCTTCTTGAAAAAGATAGCTAAGGGAGAGTTATATTAGCTTCGTTTTTCTATGTACCTGTCGGTTTCGGACGGTGCCTCAAGGGTGTGCCTTGTATTGGCTTTTTCCTCCTGTCTGGTCCTCAAGAGGATCAATGTAACCCAAATAATCAAAGCCACACTGCACCCGATCATTGCATACATTCCACGGGTAAAACGCGGCGCCAGATCCGCGGAGTAGAAAATAATGCTCCACCAAGCATTGACTGCATTGTTTCCTAGGTTCATGCTAGCGATCACGACCGATCGCTGTCTGGCGTCTTGATATCGCATCGCGTCGTTAACCCATGCAAAGAACGTTGCCTGGCATGCATAGACCGCGCCTGCCCAGTAGTATGCGCCCATGACTGTTGCAGTCTCGAATCGCGTCAGGATAAGCACTGAGGTAACGATTCCGGTAATGCCAATAAAATATCCCACGAGATACCGTTTCCCGCCAAGGTAATCCGTCAGAGTGGCCCAAAATAATGTCGCGACAATTCCGACCGCAGCGACTCCAGTGGGATAATTGTTGAGCTGGGCGACGGAGTATTTGATCGTGGGGTGGGCCTTCATGTACAGCGACAACAACGAGTTCGACGAGAAAGATTCGGTCTCGCCTGCAATCACCCAGAGGATTACAAACCCCCAGAAATACCATGTCGTAAGAAGTCGTCTCAGGAATGCTTTGTTGATGGGCGCAGGTTTAGTATTGCTATTCGGCGATCGCGACAGGACCAAAGCGCGATCCGACA
Organism: Aspergillus multicolor; assembly: GCF_047715735.1. Taxonomy (NCBI): domain Eukaryota; kingdom Fungi; phylum Ascomycota; class Eurotiomycetes; order Eurotiales; family Aspergillaceae; genus Aspergillus; species Aspergillus multicolor. The sequence continues at coordinate 699,233 of NW_027395956.1, forward strand.
GTGTCAGGTATGGTGCCGTCGTCGTGGCCGGAGTATCAGGAAATAGAAACAATCCATAAACAGCAATAGGAAGTGTCATTAGCCCGTCAATCTGGGCGCATCAGCTTCGTCCAGGATCTGGCAAGTGGCTCAGCGGTATAGCCCGAGTTTACTTACTATGAAGAGCCATCGCCATCCAGACAGCCCCGCAGCACCATCTAACGACGAGTGGATTCCTGTTTGGATGAAGCCACCGAACATCTGGCCCGCGAGCCCGCTTGCCGTAAAGATTCCACTCCTTTTGCCAAGTTCGCGCTCCGTGTACCATGAACCCAGGATATAATGCGTCCCAGAGAAAGTAGAAGCCTCGGCTAAGCCAAGGAAGAAACGAATCGCCATAATGCCTTGTGGGTCATGAACAGCTGCAGTGACCATGGTCAGACCTGCAGCAGCCGATTAGCAAGGCGCAAAACTACCATGAAAATGAACTTACAGCCCCAGAGAAGGACCATTGCAGGAAAATAAATCCGAGGTGGCAGATACGTTAGGGCTAAGTTCGAAGGAATCTGTCCCAGGATGTAGCCAACAGTAAACAATGTGTTGATCTGATTCAACTGATTGCCTCTGAAATCGAGCTCTTCTTCCATGCCAGAGACATAGGCGTTGGTCAGGTTAGAGCGGTCGAGATAATTGAAGAAGTAGGTGGCGCAGCAGAATGACAAGATAAAAAAGTCAATTTTCATGAGGAGCCTCGCCTCTGGGTCCTTTGGCCACAACATCTTGTATATCGTCGAGTCGAGGTGCCAGTGCCGGGCTGTGTCCCAGATGTTGAGAGTTGTAAGCTGAATGGAGGGATTTCTCGCCTCCTGGCAGTCGGTGATCAAGGCATTCTCCGAATATCCAATGCTGAGTTCGGATGATGTACGGCGATCTTCGCGACGAAGCTGTAGGCTGTATCGCGATGATTCGCGAAAATCGAGACAGTGGAACTCAAAATATTTAATGCCTGAGGGCACAAGGCGGCAAACGCCAAGCTCCCCGGTGGCACGTGCACGGCTGGGCCGGCCGCTCCTTTGACAACTTTTGTTCCGCCCGGCTTCAACTACTCTGCTCTTCCTCCACAACGTGCTTTTCTACCTCGATATACTATGCGGCCAGCTTCCCGTCCTTCTATTGATGTCGCCCTCGCTGGAACTCCGGGTTCCTCTCAAATAGTTGAAACCCCACGACCAACCGACACCCTCGCCTTGCAACTCCCTGATCGCAGCCGGGGATGAAGCCCTTCAATTTCCCCTGGATGGTTTCCGAGACCATCAAAGAAACGCAGATGATCACCGATGAAAAGGAATACATAACTCCGGAGCCATCGCCGCCGCCGATGAAACGTTTTAAGCTGCCATGGAGAGTTCCCAAGACCGCCAAAGAACCGCAGTCACTTCACGATGAGAAAGACATCATACCTCCGGAGCCGACGCAATTCACGTTCTTCTCCTCGATCCTCGACGGCGCGCTTCAGTCTTCGAGCCTGTCGGATCTCAAATCGATCTACCAGCCCCTCAACGAAATACTCGACGATGAGCGGCAATACAATGGGCTGTGGTGGCTGGATGTGACCGCGCCCTCGGAAGACGATATTGAGACACTGTCGCGCATCTTCAACCTGCACCCCCTTACGACTGAGGATATAAAGGTGCGGGAGACTAGGGAGAAGATTGAATTGTTCGGACCATATTACTTCCTGTCTCTGCGGCCGGCCCGGAAGGTGGAAACAGATGTGGGAGCGCGAACTTCGCCGATAAACGTGTATGCGGTCGTGTTCCGCGATGGTGTTCTCAGCTTCTCCATGGGGAGCCATCCCCACGTTGGCCACGTCCGGAATCGCATCAAAGAGCACCAGAGTCATCTATACTTGACTAGTGACTGGATTTGTTATGCGCTGATGTACGTTCAACCCCTGATCAGAGACAATTGTTCTAACGCTTAACAGCGACGACATCGTCGACGGCTTCGCGCCTTTCATCAGCCAGGTCGAGCGGGGAGTAGACACCATGGAGGATAGCGTATCCATCACCCGCCCGGACGACATCGGTCTCGCGCTGCAGCAGATCTACCATTGTCGGAAGGAAGTCCTTCATATCCGCCAACTACTCAACGATAAGACAGACGTGATTCGGTCCTTTGCCCGCCATTGCGATGCCTTTGGCGCCTCTTCCTCCCAAGTCGGACTCTACCTCAGCGATATCCAAGACCACGTCTTGACAATGATGGCGAACCTTGACGCCGCCGAGCAGATGCTCTCGCGCGGTCAGTCGAAGTATCTGAGCCAGCTGTCATTCGACTCGACGCGTATGCGGAACCAGATCTCGCACGCTCTCAGTCGGTTGACGGTGATCGCGGGCATAGTTGTGCCCCTGCAGTTCGTCACTGGCCTTTTCGGAATGAACGTCACTGTCCCGGCGCAGTCGGACAAGGTGGACAGCTTGACAGCGTGGTTTACTATTCTTGGTGTGCTGGTCGCCCTGATTGTAGTGTTTTTTATAATAGCGCGTAGAATTCGTGTGCTTTGACTATATGGTCCTTCGCGGATAGTATCAAATATATATATTCTCTGTACCAAATCTATCATGGCGATTTGTAGCGTCGTCAATAGCTTTTTCTCTACATTCCATGTAGCGCGGTGGATTCACATACGTCATTTTCTCGGTCCTCGTACGGAGGTTGTACAGGGGCGCGACTCGAGACTCGAGAGGTTCCTGTCTCACGGAAACTATAGTAACAAGCAATGAAGCGTCCTAGCTAAACTGTGTATCAGTGATTATTGCACCAATTCCTTCAAAGCGTACTATTCCTTGAGTGCAATTCCCACTTCAATCGCTCGCTCAGTCAAGAGTCGCGCGGAGCCCGTGCTATGAACATATATATCTTGGGAGCGGGATTGCTGCGAGTGCTTGATCTTGGGCGTCTCTACAACAACCATGCTTTTTCTTCAGCACTTATACCCTAATCCAAACTCTAAAAATCTCCTAGCCATCTCAGCCCAGCTCCCTCTGCTTCCACTGCTTAGGTAAAGTGTCCGTCGCCCGTTCTTCAGGACGTCGGAGGACGCGCTTTCCCCCGCGAGATGATCACGTGACTTATATTTGAGTGGGATTGGAAGCTTCCCTGCGAGTTTTTGATCCTCATTATTGTTCAATATTCGTCCAACAGACGACACGATTAGTCTCGTGCTATACTATACTGATAAAATACTTCCGTCCATCATCTCAAATGTTATGATCTCCCTCAACGCAGACTTATCCTTGTTGACGCGTGGGCTTCCATAATATTGTGTGTGGGGTTGCCGACCGACGCGCGATCTCATCGGAGTAGGCCCGACACTGCTTCATTAGCTATTGGAGTTGAGAATCAGACTTGCAGGTATGGAATGCCTCAAATTCTATTAAAATCTAAATACTTGAATAAAACCAGTAGAATTGACCAAAACTCCAGTACGATGTCGTATCCGAACCAAACACGCTGCGGCGGAGCTACTAGTCATGGCCGATTAGCGAGGAATCCCATCTCTCTCCACCTCTCAATATACTGCCTCACTTCCTCTGCGCTGACGGGTCCTTGAGCAGCCATCGCAGCCGAATGCTGTTGCGACAATGTCGTATCCAGAATCAACCCACCGCAAGCCATGTGTTCAAAGTCGCGCGTGAAGAAGTCCATGATCTTGGCTGCAGGAATCTCGCGATCTCGGTCAAGGGGCGAGGAGCGCAAGAGGTTGAGAAAGTCCTGGTATGGGATGACTCTGTCCGTTGGGATGTTGAGGGCCGATGTGATGACCGGTGTCATCTCCTTCCACGGCTGCCCCACGGGATTGTCAATGTGGTAGACTGGGTACGCGTCATGTTCGCGCTTGTCGAAGAAGTCTGGACTGATGCCTGGAAGAAGTAGATCAACCACCGTTTGCGCGACGGTGTCGACAGGAACCCAATGCAGCGGTCCGTTGAGATCCGGCCACGCCCGGAGAGTCTGCGCTGTTTTGATGAGAAGGGGCATGTGCTCCGTATGCGGCCAGATACCCGTATGACTGGAGCCGGTGATTTGGCCTGGACGCACGACCATCGGGCGGAAGTGGTCGGGATAGCGATGGAGCGTTTCGTCGAGCATTCGCTCACACACCCACTTAGCTTCTGGGTAACCGATCGGTAACGAAGAGCGGAGGTCAACCCTTTGTTCTAGCACACGCTGCTGGGCCGCTGAACCGACGACACTGATTGAGGAGACGAATTGAAAACCGACGCGCATGCCATTCGGACTGAGATTGCAGGCCATTTCGCGAGAGAGATCGAGTAGATTTCGCAGGGCCTGGAATTGCGGCACGAAAGTGTGGATCGGGCGTGCCAGACTCATCGGCCATGCATTGTGGACGATGTGAGTCGCATTGCGAGCGAGCCAGGTGTATTCGTCTGCAGGAAGGCCGAGGTGCGGCTCGCTGGTGTTGCCATCTAGCATACGAAGCTTGCTGGATTCAGCCTCCGTCAATTCCAGCATTCGCGATGAAAGTGCTTCGCCTTGTCGAATGGCACCTGGCCTGTTGCTGCGCCGATTCAGACAGACGACGGTTCGTACCGCCGGATTGCGGGCAAAACTTGCTACCAGATGCGACCCAAGGCTGCCAGTCGCACCGGTGATGATGACAACAATTCCATTGTGTCCCTGGGAGGATGGACGGGATGAGACCGGAGGAATAAACCCTGCTGTGTACCGAGTTACGTACTGTTCGGCAATTTCCTCGCGGTCAGTACTCCGGCTTGGCAACTCGAGGGTTGGTTTTGTCGACCTAATGAAAGTATCGTCGCTTTCCGCGAGAGAGAGTATCTCGGTCTCATCACGAGAAGATGGGATGATAAAGGGTTCCCGGAAGTCGTCGGTCGACGTATAAGCCACTGTAGGCGTCGCAGGGTTTGATTCGCCTGATGAGTCTGTCTCATGGGATGAACCTTGGTTGTCATCGGAAGACGTCGAAGAACCAGACAGGGAGCTCGAAATATAGCTAGTCAGCTTCTCGACGGTGGTAGCCTCAAGCAAGTCATTGTGATCCGGCGAGAACTTGAAAACGCCCTCGACCTCTCGTGCAAGTTCCATAGCCATCAGTGAGTCGACGCCTAGGTCCGATAGATCCGCATTTCGATTAATTTTCGCAGGCTCAATACCGCAAACGCTGGAGAGTAGCTGGCGCACTTGATCTGTTATGTCGGGCTTCTGAACCGACTTCGGTTTTCTGGGACGTTCCGCGATGGTGATTTGTTGCTGTTTCGTATCGTAAATTGGACTCGGTACCCGTCGGGTAATCTTCCCCTCTTGAGCGTTGGGACTGTCTGGTCGGAATTCGGAGAGAATCTTGCGCATGACAGTCTTGGGAAGCCGGCTGAACTTAGTACCCATAATCACTTCCGTGAGGGTACCAGTGCGAGCGTCAAAAACAAATACGTCTGTCAAGTAGATCTTGTCGGAAACACGCGAGTGCCGAGCAAGAACATGCCACATCTCTGGGCCTTCGTCCCCCTTCTCCTTCGCATCCGCGAGACTTGGCGAACGCATCCATAGCTCACACCCAGTCGCGATGAAGACATCATCGGGGCTGCGGTCTGTCATGCAGCTGACCCAGATACCTCCTGTCTGCATGAAACATTCACTCAACGGGACATCGAGCCAAGTCTCGTGAGACCTCTTGCGCATGACACATCCAGCGCTCTCGTTTCCATGCCCCACTAGGCGACGGAGACTGCGGTAAAGAGGGGTGTAGGAAATAACGTCGCTGAATCCTTGGTACACGTTGCGCCCTTGGAGTACGTGGATTTCGTCTTCCATACCGACGGACTGCTCACCGGCCATTGCTAGAAGATCCGTGCATTGGCGATGCGGAACGAGACGTTCAAGGCGCGAAAAGTCAGCTCGGTAAATTGCATCTTCAGGAGAGCGGATGTGCAGAGAGCCCTTGACATGAAGGAGGCTGGAAGTGCTACCGTCGCTGGTGCTCGTAATGTTCCAGTCCCATAACCTGCGGGAATCGTCCGCAGCAGAGAGTTGTAGCCAGAATTTGCGGCGAGGATCAAGGCAGACCGGGGCGGAGTTGACCATGTCCGTCAACATGGGTTGGAGTCGCTGTTCTTTCCATTCTGGATGCAAGCTGAAGAGAGCCTCGATGGCCATGTCAACCTCCAAGCCAGCAGGGCAGATTGCTGCCGTGCGAGCCATGACGTGTCCTTCGACCATGGCCAGGTACTTTTCCGACTGGCTATTGATTTGGAATCGAGGCCGCTTTTCATCGTTGTCCTCGTAGCCGACAAATGTCCACAGACCATCCTGCTTTGGAACTTCAGCCGGCTTGATTGCATCTTGATTTGTCTTAGGAGCAATGATCTCCTGTCCGTGACGGGTCTTCGCAAATTGGCGCGGAGGAAGGATTAAGTGCGTATGTTGGTCCATCTGCACAGGGTGGTGCTGCCAGAACGAAACCCGCAAACCTTCCTTCCACAGAGACAGCGTCGTCTCAGTAAGGCTGTCGGATCCTCGACCCCCGTGAGTGATGTTGAGCGCCTGGAAATGGTGCTGCGACTGTCCAACAATGTCGGAGGTCGGACGAAGGGCCCTGCCCGCCATTGTGGTAATGGTAGAGTTGGAACCCGCTTCTAGCCAGATGCTATCCGGATAAGCTCTTGCCAGACGCTCAATGGCATGGTAGAAGTATACTGGCTTGCGAAGGTGGTCGGCGACAAAGGTGGACGATGGCCGTGCTCCGGTCGAGGGCGTGGATGACGAGTGCTCGATATGGATGAGAGGAGAGTTGAAAGTCAGTTCCTCTCCCAGGCGCTTCAAAGGGTCGACAATGCTGTCAACAAGACTGCAGTGAAATGCGTTCGTGACGTTCAGCTGCTTGTGGCGGATGTAGGGATACTTGCTGACCAGAATTTCTTTGACTCCCTGGATAGCAGCAGTTGATCCGCCAAGCGTGAAGCTGCGCGGGCCGTTGTAGCACGCAATAGAGGCTGGATTGCTGGACTTCGCCTGCCGAGATGCTTCCTCTAAGAGCTGGTGGATGATGTTCTCGTCGCCTTCGACTGCCATCATGGCACCCCGGTCACTACCCCATTGGTCGCGGATAAGACGCGCCCGACCAGCGACGAGCTTAATGGTATCCTGAACACTGAGGACGCCGGAGATACTCAGAGCAGTGAGCTCGCCAAAACTGTGCCCGACTACCGCAGCGATCTTGGTCGAAACACCGCTGTCTAACCAACAACGCGCACAACTGTACTGCATCGCAAACAGCATGCATTGCAGTTTGACTGTATCCTGTACGGGATTGGTGGAGAATATCTCTGGGTAGATGCTCTCCACACCTATGCTTGTCATCGCCGCATCACACTCGTCCAAGTACCGACGCAGAAGACTGACGCTATCGTACACCGGACGATTCAAGCCAACAAAGGTTGAAACCTGGCCACCAAAGCAGAGGATCACCGGGCGTTCTGCTCGCACGACCTTGCTGTTGCCATCGGCTGAAGCACCACGAGAGAGCATGGTTTGCAGCTCTGATACCGAGCGACAGCTGAAGACGAGTTGGCGGGCTAGAGTGCGCGTGCACTGTCGGCTTAGGTTGAAGGAGAGGGCGTCCAACTGTACTGATGGCCGCGTCCGAATATACTCAGCGAGACGGGCACAATAAGCGGTGATCTCTGCGTCATTCGTGCCTGAGATCCAGAAGGGAAGAGCCAAGCCATCGCCAGTGGCACCATGCTGATCTCTAGAGAAGTGGCGCTTTGGAGGCTGAACTACCACCATCGAGGTGTTGGACCCAGATGCCCCGTAACTGTTGACTAATGCTGCCTTTCGCGGAGTTTCCCACGATCGCAGCTCACTAGAGATGCGGATTTTGTCTGTTGCAGCAGTGATCCGCGGGCTGAGTCGAGTGTGACTCGCTTGTGGTGGGATGAATCCTTCGTTCATCATTGTCAGCACCTTGATCAAGGAGACAACGCCAGCCGCAGCTTCAGTATGCCCAACGTGCCCCTTGACAGAACCTAGGAACAGGGGACTCGGCCGCTGAGCAACATCGAGGGCCTGGACGATACTGGCGTACTCCGCTGGGTCACCGACCGCCGTTCCGGTACCGTGAGCCTCGACCAGTGAGATATCCGACGATGTGAGACCCGACTTGGAAACGACTTGCTTGAATAATGGCGCCAACGAAGGCTTGTTGGGAACGACCAAGGCAGTGCAGTTCTGGTTCTGATGTACTGCACTTGCCGCGATGCAACCGAGGATTTGGTCGTTATTGGCGACCGCCGCGCTCATTCTCTTTAACATCACACATCCAATACCTTCTGACCGGCAGTAGCCATCTCCCTTCTCGTCAAAAGGCTTGCATTGACCCGTGGGACTCAAGAAACTGGCAGCGGCCAGGTTCTGAAACCAGAAAGGACTGCTCATGACTGCAACACCACCGGCCAGGGCGGCAGAACACTCTCCCGATAGGATACTGCGGCAAGCAAGATGAATAGCGACTGCGGAAGACGAGCAAGCTGTATCCAAGGTCAATGCAGGGCCCGTCCACCCAAAATGGTGGGACACCTTGCCAGCAAGGAAGGCCCGCAGGTTCCCCGTGGCTGTGTAAGCATTGGGATCATGGCATATGACATGCTGGTCGTAGTCAGTTGTGGCAATCCCAACAAAGACACCAACAGATTCTTCGGGCAGCTTGGTCTCATTGTGTCCTGGTTCCGTGAAGTACCCCGACTGTTCAACCGCCTGATATGCGGCCTGCAGGAAGTGACGGTGCTGCGGGTCCATGGCGGCGGCCTCGCGAGGGCTCATTTTGAAAAAGCTGTGATCGAACTGGCTTCTTTCTTTGATGAGGTTGGAGTACCATGTCCGGGTACCTTTGTCGGTTCGCCAGGGAGTGTTGAAGTTGATGTCCTCTTCCTTGATTGCTTGGTGTTGTGATTTGCCGCTTCGGAGCATTTGAGCAAATTCGTCCAGGTCATCCGCTCCAGCTGTTTTGATCGACATACCGACGACAGCAATCAGGTTGTCTTGATTGAGGCCTGTGAATGCGTTTGGTTCCTGCTGGAGTTTGCTTTGGCTTTGGGTTGCACGTCTCACTAACGACGGTGGGATGCATTTCTCGGAACCGAAGCATACCACTCGAGGCGGGTTTGAGGACCCCGGATAGACAGCGCTGAAGGTGTCATACCAATCGCAGCGTTGCACAAGCATGCTGCGCACTGCGATCTCGTGCAGACTCAAATTGTCAGGGTTTGCGTAAGCCAAAGGCATGGACGGCGTCGAGGCATAGTGAAGAGCGGGCGTCCGATCACAGAGGTTGACCAACGCGTCAGTATATGCCTTCCTTGGATCTGACGGGTCGTGAAACCGACCCTGCAATCGCACTTGGGCGACCGTCAGCCCGTTCTTGCGCAGCTCCTGTGCTAGCGCTGCTGCGGCGCGCCCCGAACTCGTGAGCGTCGCCCGTGCACGATCATATTGCACTGAAAGATAAACCTCCGGCTTCCATTGATTGAGGATCTTCTGCAATGTTCGCTCTTGTATCTCGTTGGTCCAAGCGATTGAATAAGACACGGACCGTCCATTCCCAAGCAGCTCCTGTCGGGCCTCCTCTGCGTCGACCAGCGCGCCGACCAACATGGCCAGCCGCACCGCAACGGGACCGTATTTCGACAGGTCTTCAGTCGTTCGTGAACTTGCGACAGCAAATGTGCTCAGCAGTCCGGTACAGAAGCCGGTGACTGTTGTTTCATCAATAGCTTGATGCTCCGTCTCGAGATAGCGCTCATATTCCGTCAATTGTGTTAGGACGACAAGTGGTGTGAGTATGATGTTGGATATGTTTAAGTCGCCCTCGATGTCGTCCGCACCGTGATCCAACAGTCGGCTCAGTTCCTGGAGTCGTTCTTGAGGGGGGAGCAGCTCGCTCAGTTCCGGAAACGCATTGTATAAGACTGTCCAGAGCGCTGGAAGCTCCGTAATCGTTTCCTGAATCCACCTTCGATGGCTGCTCCCGTTTATGTCGTGTCGCAATTTGTTTAGGGCCCGTTTGTCGAAAGAGAGACTCTGGGGGCCAAAGGCCAAAAGGGTGTGACTGGAGCCCTGCATAACGATGTTTGAACAGTAAGAAAAGAGCGGAAGGATTGCAAGCTGTCCGGTCACAAAAGAAATGGTACGAAGGTTTGTCGCAGAATTGACTTATCCGCAACTGAAACACATACCCTTTATACGAGGGTCTCCCGTACGGCCTGTCTGCTATTCTTTCTGCGCCTACAGACTCGCCTTTTCCAAGCCCGATTGGAGGACCGGACTTCTGACGGGGATATGCCCGGACATGGCCTGATCCACTGATATGGATCGAAAAGGAATTATCGGGTTGCCGGTACTATTCTTGAGCCAAGGATTAAGTCTGGCAATTCTTTCTAGCTGAGCCCTTCTCGATCTAGGAATACACGGTTGCCACTACCTGGATAGAAAGTATCCACGACGCCATTAGCGCCTGACAGTCAATGCACTTCTGAGACGTGGCTTCGCATGGTTCAATACTGTCCCGCTTGTGTGGGTCAGGCCACTACTAGAATAAGGCAGACCAGGCACTCCGGATCCCAAGATCTGACATGATCGTACGCGATAGTGCTTAATTAGCTGCCAAGCCTCATGATAACGGTGGGGACGCAGCTTCGGTACACGACCGTACACCGATCTTCCCCGATTTGGATATCCTGCAGCTATTGGCCAACCCGCGATCTATTGAATTTTGAGACCGGACTTATTCAGTCACCGTAGATGCCTTTTCAGGCCGATCCAAAGCCGAAGCGCATAGCCGGGCGGACTTCTCCGTACACCTGCAGAAGCAAGCTTAAGCCTCAGCCGCAGCCGATCGCGGTTCAAGATACTCCGGACGATCAGCTCACTGATCCACCCCGTCACATTATCCTAATTCGGACTGGAGGACATAGTGTCAAGCCAAGCTATCATTGCTTCGGCGCGCGCCGGTTCTAGCATCAGCTCAGCAGGCGATATAAATGTCGGCGTGGACAATGCAGGGCCGCGAAGCTTTTGACCACGCACCAACCGACCGGTGGTAAACTTCCTGCAAGATGCGTCGCACAGCGTTTTTGCTGCTCGTTTCGTCTCTTGCCATACCCGCGTTGGCCCAGCTCACTGGTCAGACTGTGAACGCGACAATCGACCAAGGGCGGTTCGGAAATGCCACGTACGACTACGTGATTGTTGGTGGCGGAACCTCTGGCCTGGCCCTTGCCGCGCGCCTCGCTGAGGACCCGTCAGTCAGTGTTGCCGTTGTTGAGGCAGGAGGGTACTACGAGCTCGACGGGACAATTGCGAGTGTCATTCCCGGCCTTGCAGCTGGAGCCAACGTCGGCACGGATATCACCGACCATTCGATGGTTGACTGGAACTTCGAATCGCAACCTCTTACTGTATGTTTTCCGCCCACTTTGAAAATGAATTGAGGCTGACAAACTATCCTAGTCCGCGCACAATCGGTCCCTTCGCTATGCACGTGGAAAGACGCTTGGTGGTTCCTCGGCGAGGCATTACATGGTGTATCAACGGTGAGTTCTCTTCATGACCACATGTAGAAACAGTGTCTGATCTCCCTCAGCGGTACCAAAGGTAGTTATGACCAGTGGGCCGAGATGGTTGGTGATAACTCGTGGGAATGGGACGCGGTCTTCCCCTACTTCCAAAGGAGCGTTAACGTGACTGCCGCCAACATGACTTCGCGCCTCCCCAACACCACGGTTGTCTACGATCCGGCAGGTTTCAAGCCATCTGGAGGTCCGCTCCATGTGACTTGGCCAAATTACGGCTCACCGTGGTCTACCTGGATTGAACAAGGACTTGAAGCAATTGGAGTTCACCCCGACACCGATTTCAACACTGGAAGTCTGAACGGCTCCTCTTGGGCGCCTATCACCATCAACCCGCAGAGCCAGACCCGCGATTCGTCGGAGACCAGTTTCCTGCAGCAGGCGCTGCAGAACACCAACTTGACTGTTTACCTCCACACAATGGCCTTGAAAATCAAATTCGATGGTACGACCGCGACCAGTGTCGACCTGAGAAGTTCCGTGGGGAGGTTCACCCTCAGCGCGCGCAAGGAGATTGTGGTATCTGCAGGAACCCTTCAGTCGCCACAACTACTCATGGTCTCCGGGATCGGGCCGAGGGAGACACTTGAGAGTCATGGGATTCCCGTTGTCAAGGAGCTGGCTGGTGTGGGCCAGAACATGTGGGAGCATTCCTTCTTCGGCGTTACCCATCAGGTCAACCTTATTACCGCAACCGAACTAGCTATCAGTCAGCAAGCGTTAGTTCAGGCGCTAGCCGAGTACAAGTCTCAGCAAGGCCCGCTCACTTCTGCTGGGTTCGGTGTTTTGGGATGGGAGCGGCTTCCAAACAGCACCTTTTCCGAGGGCACCAACGAAGCTCTGGCTACTTTCCCATCCGACTGGCCTATGATCGAATACCTCAGCATTGATGGATATCTCGACGGTTGGCACTCTGCGGCTGACCAAAATGTCGGCGATGGACAGCAATGGGGT